>NC_134112.1:45385000-46010000 GCF_040939455.1 Microcebus murinus
TATGAGCAATTGCTGTCACTATGTCAGAAATATAATTATAGCAGGGAATTTTACATTCAGTCTTAGGCAAATAATCATACAGTAGATTGTGGAGCAAAGCAAACTGGTTTACAGTCACTATTAATCTATTTTTGAAAGGACTATTGTTGTTTTAGAAAATCACCCAATCCTAAATACATATGGTTGAAAACTAGATACTCTTAATATATTAATTGGATTGCTCAACCTAATTGACACTTGCTATAGCATAGATCTAAGCTGGATTTTATAAAGGGTCATAATATCTTGCTCTAAAAATAAATACAGACTTCTGGTTAAGAATGGCACATAAACCACAAAGTGGTAGGTGATAAAGATCCTGTAATTTGTGAGATCTTTATTAGTCAAACTCTGGCTAAAAGCTCCCTGGCCTTACCCATTGATGACATCAGTTATTCTCAAAGTGAGGTCCCAAGACCAGCAGCATCTGAATCATTTAAGAATTTGTTAGAAATGCAAATTCTTAGGCCCCATTCCAGACCTTCTAAATCAGGAATTTTGTGAGTAGGTCCCAGAAAGCTGGACTAAAGCAGTTATTCTCAAACTTTAGTGTGCATCAGAACCACCTAATCAGTTTGTTGAAACAGAAATCTGGGGTTTACTCCTAATTCAGTAGTTCCCAGATGATGCTGACACTCTTGGTCAGGAGATAACAGTTTGAGAATGAATGGCCTAGGAAAGTTAAACACTGTGTGAATTAAATGGGTTACTACAGTGGTCTCCAGCCTTTTTGGCACCAGGGTCTGGTTTCATGGAAGACAACTTGTCCACGGACAGGACAGGGGTTGGGGGTAGGGGTATGGTTACGGAATGATTCAAGTGCATCACATTTATTGTGCAGTCAAACCTCTCTGCTAATGATAATCTGTATTTGCAGCCGCTCCCCAGTGCTAGCATCACCGCCTCAGCTCCACCTCAGATCAGCGGGCATTAGATTTCTCATACGGAGCTGGCATGTGCAGTTCACAGTTAGGATTCAGGCTCCTATGAGAATCTAATGCTGCTGATGATCTAACAGGAGGGAGCTTATGTGTGAGCCATGGGGAACACAGATGAAGCTTTGCTTGCTGTCCTGCCACTCACTCCTACTGTGTGTCCCGGTTCCTAACAGGCCACAGATGGTACATGTCCACCACCCAGGGGTTGGGGACCGCAGACTTACTATATGTAATTTGACTAACTTTGCCCCATGACGATTTTGTCTGGGGAATTTTCTCTGATTTCCTTTGGAATTATGTGTATGTAGGGAACAGAAGGGCTGAGTCAATCCTTGGACAAACATTTGCTAACACCCACTTTGTGGAAGCCACAGACAGAAAAGGGCCACTCTTGGAGTTTACATATTGGTAGAGAGAAACAACAATAAACAGCTAAGTTAAATTTTTAATTTTGATCGTTTTACATGCTTTCAAACATTTTAAAGGAATAAGTACTGTGCCAATAAAAGAGCTAATGAAGAAATCTGGATATCTGGGGAAATTCAGAAGTGATCTTTAAGTTGTAATTTGAAGGACAATTTATTAGTTTTTTATTGTGGCTGTAACAAGTCACAAAATCCTGGTGGCCTAAACATCACAAATGTTTTATTTTACAATTCTGTAGGACCAAATTCTGACACTGAGGTCACTGGACTAAAATCAAGGTGTCATCAGGGCTGAGTGCCTTCCTGGAGGTTCTAGCAGAGAATCAGTTTCCTTGTCCTTTTTAGCTTCTAGAAGCTGCTCTCATTCTTTGGCTCAAGGTCCCCTTCCTCTGTCTTTAAAGCCAGTACATTGTATCTCTGTCCCTTTTTCCCATAGTCACATCATCTTCTGACTCTCTTCTTCAACCTCTCTGTTGTACTTTCAAGGTTCCTTCTGATTACATCGGGCCCATGTGAATAATCTGTTGGGCCTATCTTGAAAATCCCTGTCTTAAGGTCAGCTAATTGGCAACTTTCATACTCTGTGCAACCTTAATTACCCTTTGCCGTGTACACATTCATAGGTTCTGGAGATTAGGAAATGAACATCACTGGGGGATAGTATTCTGCCTACTATAGATGTTATGAATTCAACAGAGTTAAAAGAAAGGAAAGAACATTCCAAGCATGTGCAGTTCCACAAACAATATATGTGGACACCCAGGGAATGACAAGGGCAAGGCACTTAAAAAGATGAACAGAGGCCAGTATGACCTGAGCATATAGGAAAAGATGCAAATGGTGATTCAGAGGTAGGGATCTCCAGAATAAATACATTTGAAAGCAAATTCATTGAGATCATAGTTTTGGCAGAAGAGATGAATGGAAACAAAAATAAGCCACTGAAAATATGTTGGAATCATATTAAACCAAATATACCCCAAAATTTCCATACAAATAATGTGCCAATGCATCCAACCTTCAATTTTAAAGTGAATATTTTGCTTTGTAATAATGATTCATGTTTTTCTGGGAATGCTTAAAGTTATGTTCAGGTTTCCTAGATTTTTTCCAGAACCATCGATAGAAGGCAGGTTACTGTTCTTGAAGGTTACATAATAAATGGAGAGCTTTTAGTAGGAGAAAGAAAGTTCTCCACATTAACCTTCTTACAAACTAGTTTTATTCATTTGATATGACAATTCTTAAAGGACAATTTATCATTATCAGCAAATGTTACATGGAAATTGTAATGCAGAAATATTTTTTTTCTTTCTGGCATCTAAATGTCTTGAGAGGTACTCAGGAGTGTCATTAGTATGTAAAATAATTAGTTTACTTTTTCCTTGGGAAATTCCTATAGGGGAGTGCTGTTCTGAGTCTAAATGCAATTCTCTACATCTCTAAATGCAAGCTGGAGCAAGGGTTCTTAGCCTGAAACTCCTGACATTACTTGCAAATGTTTCCAGGTATGTCCATTTTCCACACCCATTCTTTGGGGGAGAGAGGATTATTTAATGAAATTCTTTAATCAAATAATTGCCTGACTTTAAAAAGAATAAGAATGACCATCTTGGTAATAACATCTCTTTTTGCTTTCTCAACTCTCCTCGCAGGGACTGATTGAACAAACTAATTTTCAACAGAGCTGTCAAAGTGAATTCAAAACTTTTAAAGTTAGCATGACAGAAGATGAAATGTGTAAGTCCTTATTGCACATTAAAGAATACCTACAGAGACTAAAACAATTAGGCAAAACTCACAATAGTACTGGGTGGTAAAGAAGAGAAAACCACAGGTAAGAATGCTGGGCAGTACATCTACTCACAGCAGTACTGATGGAAGTGGGGCACAGTTTTAGATTTCTTGCTACATATGACACTTTTTGAAGCATCCTCCAAATACGCAAGCAAAATCCTCTTGGCCCACCAAAGCCCTCTATGAATCTCAAAGTCAAGTTCACCATTGATTCCTAAGGACATTGTGCCTGGCATGTAGTGAGTCCCCAAAATACAATTTTTGATGACTGACTGAATGTATGAATGAATGAAAGTGGAGTAAGATAAAAAGTTGAGTGTTGGGTACTCCATCCTTTTAATTCTCTCAATTAAAAATTTTATTGCTAATATCATGGGTTATATAACATAACACAATTGTTAATCCATGATATTAAAATCAATAGCTAGTTTGAACATCAGTAGTAGTTATTTTGAACATCATCCTTAACTCAATAATACCTTCTTTTGAGAATTGCCTTTATCCTAATATTTATTAAAATATTTTTCTTTTATCAATTGAATTTTAAAACTCTGATTTGAGATTATAATAATTTATTTATATATTTACCAAAATATACTCCCATTTAATCCATTTTAAACCTTGTGTATTAGTTAGTATAGACTAAATTATTATAACAACTAGAACTCTAAATTTATAATGGCTCCATTCAAGGAAGTGGTTTTAGGGCCCAGATGTCTTTGATCTGGTGACTTTACTGTCCCATTGGTCCTTATCATTGTCCACACCCAGGGGAGGTAGGAGGAGAGTGTGAAGAGGCATACTTGCTTTTTATGATCCTTGGCCCAGAAGTTAGCACGAATGACTTTCACTCTTATTTCACTGGGAAAAACAAGTCATATGGCCACACATAATGGCAAATAGGATGGGGAAGTTTAGTCCCCAGCTGATCTGTAACTTCCCATCTACAATTGTGTATACTATAGAAAGGATAAATGAAATTTAAGAGCAAATACCCTTTCTGACATAACTTGTTTCTGATGCTTTGGGAAAGCAGAGATTTTTAAGTCTTATGAAGTTAAATCAATCATTCTTTTTCCTTTCAAAATATTTTCTGATTCACTGCATGGGAACATTGCAACTGAGCAGAAAGTAACAGCTTAGAACTTGCGACAGTCTTCTCAGTGGGCTGGGGAGAAAGAAGTTAGAGTGTAGAGCTCCCAAGATAACCAGGACTTAACGGATCAAGATCCCAGAAAAAAGGGAACCTGCAGAGAAGTGAGTCCAATCTTCTGCATAGAAGCTGCCCTATACAATGGGTTTGCTGGCTCCTAATCAGGGCAAATGTGATGAGAAAGGCTGAGAAAGCAGGGAGAAAGTGGCTTCTAAAAGTCTAAGTCTTTAAGCAGAGAACACAGTAATTAGATGGTGCCAGAAAAATTGAAATTTGAATTGGCCAACCAAAGAGTAATAGCCCATGCTTTCCACTGATAGCCCAAAGGGGCTATGCTTTATGAGTAATGGCAAATCAGAAATAGAACAGTTCAGCAGGGTATAACTACATCCCAAGAGAAAATTAAATCTCTTGAAAACATAATATCTGTCAATTCTATTTAAAAGTTCTCTGTATCTGTTTATACAGTGATAAGCTAGTTACAGGGAATCCAGAATGATTCACTATTTCCCTCCATCCTCCCCTTATCTTTTGGTTTTACTTGGAACACTGAAAAAATGTTGGTGAACTTCCTTGGAGTTGTCAGGTTGGTTGTTTTTTTGTTTGTTGGTTTTTGCTTTCACAGAATATGATTTGCTTGTCCTGCCATGAGATAAATAGCCTCCATGGGGTGTTACAAAAATGTTCTTTCTTTTCTTTTCTTTTTTGTGGGATATGGAAATACTACAATTCTGGAATAGTTGGTGGTTCATGTTTGACTTGGCGTTGGTTATAAATTGGATTTTTATAAATGAAGAATTTCTAAATGTCCCTGAAAAACAAACTGTAGAAGAAGCGATTGGCTTAGGTATTTAATATAAAATATGATCCCATTCTTTTATTTTAATGTGACTGTATAACTAGGGACAAAAATACATTCTGCTTGTCAACTATACATCTCCATACTTGTTCTGTCATCAATTAACTAAATGTGCTAATTTCCTTGTTTTAAAATCACATTTCTAATTTTAAAAGTTATTTTTGTTAATTTCCGCAAATATCTTCCATTTTAATATTTTATGGAAAATCTAAAGAGAAAAAGTCATAGAAGCTAAAACTTTTCATGTTTCTGACAAATAAGAAGAGAATAAGCCTATCTATAGAAGATGTTCAGAAAAACTTTTCTAATTATATCTTAGTAAGTATATTTTATTACTTGAGTGAAATGAGTTTTTAAGAAATATGATATGTGATTCTGGAAATTGAGGTTGCAACAGAAAAATAATAAGCCCTTTCTACCATTATGTGTGTGTGTGGGGGGGGAGGAATTTGTGGAGAGGGGTGCAGAAAGTAAGGGTCCAATTTAAAATTTAGTTTAATTAGTAGCATCAAAACACATTCTCTGATCTATTATGGAATCCTGTCCCAACACACACACAGAAATTAGAGAACCTATGGATGTCAAATACAGACTACAATAGCTAGGTATGTATATAAACATAAAAAATATTTCATGCAAACATAGACTAAATCTCATGGAGCATTTGGGGGAAAAGTTTACTTCTTTTGTTCTATACTTTTAAGGATATTCATGAGAGGGCTTTCTTACTGTGAAGTTATTTGAAACATTTGTAAGTGGTTCCTAAAAGAAGTCTTGGACTCATCATGAAGTAGAGGAAATAAATAATTTTTTAGCTCTAGGTTTCCTTCATGTTTTGATTTTAAAAGTTTAAGCATAGTTTGCTAATTCCACTCCATTCTTTTTGTAATCGTACCAGTTCAGAAACTTGTGATGAATCAGTTCCAGAATAGTTTCATTTTACCTGCACAGATTCCAATTTTATGAGTATTTTATTTTTCAAATATATAATAGATATGCTCTGTCTTAGTACTAATTTGTTCCTATTTTAATTTTTACTGAGACTCCATGTTTTGCCTAAATCTTTGATGCTTCAGGCCATGAATATTTCAAAACACAGCCCATTTTGTGCTTAAAAAGCATTAAAGACCAGAAAATGCAACATACTGTATATTGAGACAAAAGAGGCTGAGTTTGTGTGGCTTTTTTTCTTTTATCCAAAACTGTTCAAATTTTATGAAGTGGCATTACAAATAATCTACAATCCCATTAAGAGTTAACAGAAATGCTAAGAAACAAGACCAATGACTGAAAGCAAAATGCAGAAGACAATAAAATTAGATTCACAAGTGATTTTGATATTGAACTCATTCATTGAAACAACCATAACAGTTAAAAAAAAAAAGGTGAAAAATAATCAGAACCACATGGTTTCACCAGTGAAGTCTTCTAAAAATGTAAGGAATTAAGCCATATAACCTTGATTCCAAAACCAAACCTGATGAGTCATTGCAGAAAATGAAAATTATAGGCAATTTTCTCTAATGAATAAAGATATATGAATCTTTAACAAATATTGCAATTGTGGAACACTGTGTCACGATAAATTGAGTTTGATCTAGAAATAAATGCAGAGTTGGTTTAATATTTGAAAATCAATGTTATTTACCATATTAAAAGAAGATTTTAAAAGCAGATCATCTCAATAGATTCAGAAAAAGAATGTAATAAAATTCAACAACCACTTGGGAAACTAGAAATCTAAACTTTTTTAATCTGAGAAAGTATTTATTAAAAAACACCTAAGAAAATATTACATTTAATGTTATAATATTCAAAATTTTCACCTTGAATTTGGAAATGAGGTTACCACTGCTCAACATTATACTGGAGGATCTAGCCAGTACAATAAAGGAAAAAACAGGAAAAGAAATATAAGTCCTAGGGATTATAAATGAAAAAAATAAAACTGTCCACTTTTTACAGACAACTTACATTAATCAGTGGATAATCCAGAAGAGTCTACTTTTATTTCATTTTGATAGACCATCAACAGTTAGAAAATGAAATGCTTAAGAAAGATAGTTACAATAGCATCAAGAATATCCATACATAGTAATATATCTAGCAAAAATGTTTCCAGATCTTTACACAGAAAACTATGGAACACTATTTTGAGAAATTGAGATAACTCAACAAAATTACAAGGATATGTGGTGTTTAAGACTTGGAAAAGTCTATGTTGTAAGTATATCATTGCTCCTCTAATGGAATGCAATCCCAGTCAAAATACTGTTTAAGAATAAAACATCTATGACAAAACTTTATTTAAAAGGGGCAAGTAAAGGTTGAAATATGAAAGCATCAAAAGAGGTGCCAATAATATTCTACCTTGATTATCCAGGTGTTTGCTTCATAACTTTCTATGCTACGTATCTGGGTTATATGCACTTTTTCTATGTGTGTAGTATTTTATAATAACAAAAGTTTATACAAACAGATTTATTATCATATGACAAAGGAATGGGATCCCTTTGTTCACCATTAAATGCCTACAACTTTTCATTTATCTAAGTGATTGATGAACAGGATGCCAGTAGTACCTGTGGATAAGGGACATGTGGCTATGCACTGTCTGTCCCATTTCTCTCACACCCATTTGTTGCATTACAATTGTGGTGTCATTCGCATAGCAGGTCACTAGGCTGGTTTTGGAATGAAGGAGAAGGAGTAAATGTTGATATTAATAGAGGCTGACAACTTCTGCTGAGAGCTGCCTGTGAGTAACTCTTAAGCCACACAGAATATTGAGCAAAATTGAACTAACCTTGTCTTAAGGCCTTCTGGATAAAGAGATGTCTCAATATGCTCTGACAAGCTACTCCATTATTTCCCTAGCATTAGAGTCTTCCAGGCATGTTCTTTCATCAGTAAAGTTAACCCTCGTCTACGAGAATATTAGTGTACTACAATGACACACTTGAGGACCAAGCCACTTAATTCTTTCAGTTGGGCCAAGGTAGAATACTTGTGATCCAGTAGGGAAGAAAAGCCTCTTCACAACTCCTTTTTTTTCTATTCTTTCTAGTACAGGGATAAGGCACTAGATAAATATTCATAGCCATGTGTGATGGATGCCATTGGCCATTATCCCCCTCTTTGCATCTGGAAGCATAAACAACAGAAAAAGTCATTCTTCACTAGGATAAAGCTCAAAATGATCCTAGTTACAGAGGAGTGCATAAGTATGAATATTTATGTAACACAGTATCATTTAAAAACATTTTTTTCTCTTTGCAAAGTTTTCTAATTGAGCTATAAAAATTCCCACTAACTGAGAATTAGGCAAGCAAGCTAAGTGTCCAGAAGTGCTATAACAATACTTTAATAAAGGGATGCTGGGACAATGGTAGAAAAATCTCCTTTGTTCCTATGGTGCTATGAAATCAGTTTTCTAATTCTCTTTGTAACAATTCTTATTTCCACATAACTCCTTGTTAATAATGATCAAACTATCTTTTTGATCTCAGGCACAATTAACAGACTTTTAGGGATCAAAATATAAATACTTTCGTAAGAGAAAAAATCAAATTCATACTGTCTCCTACCTGGCAATAAACAGCTCTTACAGATGAGTAAATAATAAAACAAAGGTGACATTCATTTTGTAACTACAAAGATTATACATTATACATAAAAGACTCCATTTTTGTGCCAGCAATGGTCTTTCTATGGGAAAGAAAAAAGCCAAACCTTGCTAGAGAAGAATTTTACTTTAACGAAATGCTCTATTTCATTAAAATGTGAGGATTATATTTGATTTCAGAATCTCTGCCCATAATGAGTGGGCTACTTCAGAGATATAAGGAAATGGAGATTATATGTAGATAGTTTCCCTAGACTGAGTGGAAGTCACAACTTGAGACTCTAGCTCCACCACAGGGTGTGTCAGAGAGCTCAGTGTGCTTCAAACGAGATCAGGTCTGCATCCTTGCCTCCAGAAAGAAGATGGTCTTCTAATCCCAGTAAAGAAAATTCAATAAAATAAAATCAAATAAACAGGAGTGAAGGTACATGGCCAAATTCACCTGAGTTAAGAATACAAATCATTGCCCTTATTAACAAACTATAACTTCTGCAGATGTTTTATGATGGTAATAAAGGCCTCAGGGATGTGGGTGAGCACATAGCCTTTACTTTTCTAAACTATTCCATCAAATCTGTTTATTGCTCAGAATGCAGATGGGGAACTTTTATGCAAACGCTCCAAGCCTCAGACATGCCTTAATGTACAGTGAACAACCCACTTTTTCCTTATCCCTGCATCCACTTCTTAGAGAATCTGTTCTGCCCAAAGTTCTGGAAACCCTACCCACTCACCCACCACCAGTGTCAGCTAATTGGACTGACTCGGCATGGACATCTTATCTACACTTGACCAATCATATTTTTTCCTCTAGGAAACCAGAACGGGAAACTGTAGCTGAGAGAGATTACTACAAGAATAAAACAGGAGAGTCAGAGAGACATTAAGAGGGATTAAGGCTTCCATTTTGGGACAGTTACTAGAATCCAGTCTTTAGAGAGAAGAATAGAGATGAGAAATGCATAAAGAAGACACTGTATAGCTCCAGATGGACAAAAGCAGGAGAATTAGATGCAAAAAAGGCTTTCTACCCAGCCTGGCTGTATTTTATGCAATTGGGTTCCATGATATCTATCTTAAAATTCTATCTATCCATATCTCTCTCTCCAATCTATATTATCTACCTATCTTTCTAGCTACCTATCTGCTCCCATGTAAAAAATAAACAAAAAGCTCTGGAGAAAAATCTAACATGTCAGCTTTACTCACTTTTGACTTTACTGTTCATTTAAAAATTACCTTTGAAAGCAATTTGTAGGTCAGATGCTCTGATTTCCAAAATATTTTGGAAATTTCTGAGCATGAATGTTAATTCATGATAGTTAATTATATAGGTTACTCTTAGCCTGAGTAGTATTACAGTAAATTGCAAAATCCCTTTAAAAGTTTTATACATACAATGTTTAATGTGAAATATGGGTTGTTTTTAATATTTTTGAGGTGGAATGGCCACCCAAAATAAGCGATCTTAGGGTCTATGACAGTCTTACGACTTCCCTGAAGGTTTCAAGGATAACTCAGCTGCTGTGGTATCACATAAGAATGATGGGCCTGAAAGGCTATCTGGATTGTAGTCTCCATTTCTGCCACACATTGTCCACAAAACTTGAAGAAGTGTAATAATTACTCAAGAATTGATATCCACTTCTGTGAAGACACTTTAAAGGTTTTGGGCCATTTTTCTACTGAGCCATATTTTCCTTTTTAATTTGCAGGAGTTCTTTATATATTCTTCATATATATTCTTTGTCAGATACATGTATTTCAAATATCATGACTTGTCTTTTTAATTAAGAGTTTTTATATTTAATGTAGTAAAATTTATCAAAATTTATGTTTTTGATTAATGATTTTGTGTCCTGTTTAAGAAAGCCTTTATATTCTAAAGATACCTATCTTAAAGTTTTGTTTTACCTTTCACTTTAGATTATAATTAATCTCAAATTAATTTTGTATAAGAAAGAAGTAGAGTTCATTATTCTCTTTTTTATATGAACATACAATTGAACTAATGACACTTATTGAAAAACATATCTTTCATTCATTGTACTATAGTATCTGCTGATACAAATGTATCATAAAGCAAATCAGGAAGTCAGTACAAATAAGTTACAGAAAAAAATTACTAAAATCACAAGTAATTTTTTTTTTGGAATCTGTATGCATTTTATTTTTTATTTTTTTAATTTTTTTTATTTCGGCATATTATGGGGGTACAGATTTTAAGGTTTCAATAAATGCCCATTTCCCTCCCTCCCCCCACAAGTCTGAGTCTCCATCATGACCATCCCCCAGATGGTGCACATCTCACTCATTATGTATGTATATACCCGCCCCCCTCCCCCCTCCCACCTGCCCAATACCCTATTACTGTAGTACCTATGTGACCACTTAGGTGCTGTTCAGTTAATACCAATTTGCTGGTGAGTATATGTGGTGCTTGTTTTTCCATTCTTGGGAAACTTCACTTAATAGTATGGGTTCCAGCTCTAACCAGGAAAATATAAGATGTGCTATATCACCATTGTTTCTTAGAGCTGAATAGTACTCCATGGTATACATATACCACATTTTATTAATCCATTCTTGGATTGATGGGCACTTGGGCTGTTTCCACAGCCTTGCAATTATGAATTGTGCTGCTATAAACATTCGAGTGCAGGTGTCTTTTTTGTAGAGTGTCATTGGATCATTTGGGTAGATGCCCAGCAATGGGATTGCTGGATCAAATGGTAGATTCACTTGTATCGCTTTAAGGTATCTCCATATTGCTTTCCACAGAGGTTAAACTAGTTTGCAGTCCCACCAGCAGTGTAGGAGTGTTCCTCTCTCTCCGCAACCACGCCAGCATTTATTGTTTAGAGATTTTTTGATCAAGGCCATTCTCACTTGGGTTAAGTGATATCTCATTGTGGTTTTGATTTGCATTTCCCTGATGATTAGAGATGTTGAGCATTTTTTCATATGTTTGTTGGCCATTCTTCTCTCTTCTTTAGAAAAGTTTCTGTTCAAGTCCTTTGCCCACTTTTTAATGGGGTTATTTGATTTTTTCTTCCTGATTTTCGTGAGTTCTAAGTATATTCTAGTTATCAGTCCCTTATCGGATGCATAGGATGCAAAAACTTTCTCCCATTCTGTAGGTTGTCTGTTTACTTTCATGACTATTTCTTTGGCTGTGCAGAAGCTTTGTAGTTTGATCATGTCCCATTTATTTATTTTTGTTGCTGCTGTGATTGCCTTTGGGGACTTCTTCATAAACTCTTTGCCCAGGCCAATGTCTAGGAGAGTGTTTCCAACTTTTTCCTCTAGAGTTCTAATAGTTTCATACCTTAGGTTTAAGTCTGTTATCCAGCATGAGTTGGTTTTTGTCAGAGGTGAAAGGTGTGGGTCCTGTTTGAGCCTTCCACAGGTGGCTATCCAGTTTTCCCAGCACCATTTATTGAAGAGGGATTCTTTTCCCCAGTGTATGTTTTTGTCTGCTTTGTCAAACATTAGATGGCTATATGAGGATGGTTTTATATCAGGATTCTCATATCTGTTCCACTGGTCAATAGTCCTATTTTTGTGCCAATACCATATTGATTTAATTACTACAGCTTTGTAGTATAGTTTGATATTTGGCATATTAATGCCTCCCATTTTGTTTTTGTTGCCTAGAATTGCTCTTGATATTCGGGGTCTTCTTTGGTTCCATACGAAGCGTAAAATTATTTTTTCTATATCTGTGAAGAATGCTGATGGGATTTTAATAGGTATTGCATTGAATCTGTAGATCAGTTTGGGTAGTATAGACATTTTGATGATATTGAGTCTGCCGATCCATGAGCATGGTATGGATTTCCATCTGTTTACATCCTCTGCTATTTCCTTCCTCAGTGTTTCATAGTTCTCCCTGTAGAGGTCTTTTACATCCTTGGTTAAGTATATTCCTAGGTACTTTAATTTCTTTGTTGCTATTGTGAAGGGAATTGAGTCTTTGATTTGGTTCTCAATTAGATTGTTGTTGGCGTATATGAATGCCTCTGATTTCTGTGTATTGATTTTGTATCCTGAGACTTTACTAAATTCATTGATCAGTTCCAGGAGTTTCTTGGTTGAATCTTTGGGGTTTTCTAGATACAATATTATATCATCAGCAAACAGTGAAAGTTTGATCTCTTCTGCCCCTATTTGGATACCTTTGATTCCATTTTCCTGTCTGATTGCTGTAGCCAAGACTTCCAGCACTATGTTGAACAGAAGTGGAGATAGTGGGCAGCCTTGTCTGGTTCCAGTTCTAAGTGGGAATGCTTTCAATTTTTCCCCATTCAGTATGATGTTGGCTACGGGTCTGTCATATATGGCTTGTATCATTTTTAGGTATGTCCCTTGTATGCCTATTTTCTTAAGTGTTCATATCATGAAAGGGTGTTGAATTTTGTCAAAAGCTTTTTCTGCATCTATTGAAAGAATCATGTGGTCTTTGTTTTTGCTTCTGTTTATGTGGTGAATTGCATTTATAGATTTACATATGTTGAACCATCCCTGCATCCCTGGGATGAAGCCCACTTGGTCGTGGTGGATTATTTTTTTGATAAGTGTCTGGATTCGGTTAGCTAAGATTTTGTTGAAAATTTTTGCATCTATATTCATTAGGGATATTGGTCTGTAGTCTTCTTTTTTTGTTGCATCCTTTCCTGGTTTTGGTATCAGAGTAATATTCGCTTCATAAAAGGTGTCGGGGAGGTTCCCGTTCTTCTCGATGTTGTGGAATAGTTTCTGCAAGATAGGTACTAGTTCTTCTTTGTAAGTATGGTAAAATTCAGGTGAAATCACAAGTAATTTTTAAAAGAAATATTAGATTTGATCCTCCAAGAATATGGGTATCAAATAATAATGATTCTTGGTATGATGATTACATCATTTTGATGCTATCTAATGTTCTGAAGGTGTTCAATTCAGTCTAGAAGACTAAAAATAACCAAATATTAAAGACATAAAAATTTGACCATCTCAGCTGACTATGGGATTATGATTAATAACAGACAAGGTGACAGACTGGATCTTTTGGGCTCTGGCTAGTGAGTACTTCTGTGTCAATAAACTAAGGCAAACTGAAATGAGATGACTTGAGTACATCTGTGACACAGTCTTGGCTTAATTCTAGAAATCAAGAGTCATGAGACTCTTGATTATCTTCAGTAAAACAGAAAAATTAGGTGCTACATAAAAGCTGATACATAATATCTGCTACATAAAAGCTGATAGCTAATTTCAATACCTGAGCAATGTATTGAAATGTTTTGTCTATCATACAGACATAGCTAATCTGCATCACTGGGAAAAAATAAGTCAGTAGTGAAATTAAAAAAAATAACATGTCTCTCAAAGTTCATTATAGTGCTATAGGACTAAAACTAAGTCGTATTCTTCATTTTTCCTTTTGTTGTTTGAATGTATCGATATAGTTCAATATACTTCTTGAATAAAAAATGCTATTAAAATAAAATGAGTATCAACTTGACTGAATTAGTCTTGAATGATAGGTATTGCAGAGCCTTTAGAAACATATAACACTGATATTTTCTAGGCAATGGAAATTAAGCCTATCTTCTTTAATCTGAAATGATGTTTTAGAAATGTCAAAGATGCCTTTAAAATTGGAATGTTGAAAGGGCAGCCTATGCAAAGTGCCCACTTTGAAATTTAGCTTTACAATACTGGTCTGCTGTGGGCCAGATATTCAGAAAAAAATCATACCTACTGATGAACTGACATTAAGGAAGGAATCATTTCTGAGAATGAGGTCTTAGTAATGCATCAAAATTGCTGGAAGAGTAAAACATCTTGGAGTGAAACACAAAAAAAGCCTCATCCTTGCAATCATACCCCATCACTCAAGTTTGCTGGGATAATATCCACCTTCAGGACAGTTTTTTACTGCCTGTGCATGCCAAGTCATTAGAATTTCAGCCATCTATGGCTCACTAACCACTTACTCCAGACAGAAACTAGCTTGGTGGGTAGTTTGGGAGAACTGTGCGACTTACCACTTTTTCCCTTCCTTATTTCCTTTCCCTTGGGACATCACATGTATACTTTTCTTGCTTCCCTGTGAATTTCACTGCTCAATTTAAATATTTCACCTTAATATCTCTCTGAGGGTGCATAGGTATTCATTCTGTATTCACTCATTCATTTCCTTTCTCTCCACTAATTATGGCTCCACTTCCTTGGAAAATATTTCTCTGAAAACCAGGGCCAGATTCAGGGACCTGCAAACTTTGCAGTTGCATAAGACTCTTTGCTCAGAAGGCCTCCACATTTGCTTTAATGCTCTGTGGCCACTGTCTGGAAATTCTTAATAATTTTAATTTTGACCTTATGTTTTGTAAATGAAGTATAATGGAACAATGGAGCATATACATGAATACAGGAATTATATACAATATGCATTTTCATTGTTCTTTGCCACTCCATTCAAACGTAACGTTTGCAGCACCCATGAACACAGAATTCCAATGGACTCACAATGCACTGGAGTTCAGCAAGACTCCTATGAGTAAAATGTGTGTTAAGTCTTTGCCTAAGTTGGGTATTGACAGCCCCAAAAGGCCACATCTTCTGCTTGAACCAAAACTTCTGCACAACGAGGAAAACGGCCAAAGAGCCCTATCATATTCTTCATTACTCATCTTAGTTTGTAGTGGCCAATTGTATTGAAAAATGACATAGAAGGAAAGGAATAGATAAGGGAAACCATAGTTTCTTTTCCTTTCGATTTCCTCCAACTCATCAGTAAGCTCAAAGTAGAGTATTGGTAAAATATGTGCAAATAAAGACATAGAATAAAAACAATTCAGTTATTTTTGTGCAGTGTTTCCACTGTTTCACCGTGGTAAAAATTAAACACATATTCATATATGAGCTACACAATACAAATTGTAAAATTTTTGTTATTTCACATGAGTTAAGCATTCTTATGTTTTTGCATTTAACACTGTCATTGCACAATATAAAGATGAAAGTTAAAATTCATGCAAATAATTTAAATTTGTTTACTTGGACATTAAATTGCAAATAAAAATATCATAACAATTGTGTGTGAAGGGGTTGGGGAAAAGGTAGGGAGATCATAAAAGAAAGAAAAACGCTTTATGTATTGGTACTTTAAATGCACTTTTTCCCTGTTGTTTGGAGCTAGGGGTGCTACATTTCATTTTGCACTGGGCCCCAAAAATTATGTAGCTGGCTCTGCTTAAGACTTCTAAGTTGAAATTGTGTGTCTCATTTTTACTAACCATGGCTGAGAAGCATGATATCAGTGCTAGTAATATCCCCACATTATGGAAAGATCAAATTGGTGGCTCTTTGAAAACTCCTTGAAAATTTTCTTAGCATTTTTATGAACTTTTAAGTAAAATTCATTTTTTTTAAAACACAAATAACCAAAATATATATTTTTTTAATTCTACTTCTTCTCTAATGGCATTGCTTTATTTTATCACAAGGATTACAACATTATTCTCTTTACTGGTCTTCACTGAAAATATATAGCATTTCTGATGTTCTGTGAGTTACAGATAATTGGGCCAACATATGAACCACAAGAGTCACGTGTTTTCTGGCCTGGGTTGGGAACCTAACCATCATTTCAATCTCCAGAGGAAATATGTTTTTAATGCCAAACAACTGACTTACAAATCTTTTTCAATAGCTTGTTTGTAAGTCAAGAGCTGATTTTAGTTTATGTTTTCTTACAGTTCAAATATAATGCTCAAGATACTGTATTTGCTTTATGATTAAAAAATTTGTTAATGTTTATTTAGCCAGTTTTGAGAGCTTGGTATGCTGTTTTCCCTTGGATTGGTCCTGAAATTTGGTCAGGAACAGATAAGACAAATGGGCAGGAAGCAGATAGAGAGGAGAAAGGTTCAAATTTTACACCAAGATTCAGACATTTCCTGCTCACCTTCTTGCTTCTGGAATCACTACAAGGAATATTTAATACTATTTTAAGTCATTCATTTCCTAAAGACCCCTAAAGATTAGATGTTTTCTATGAGATTATCCTATGAGAAAAAAAAATATTGTAAGTGCTATTCATTTCTAATAACTGTATTTACCTTGAAACACCAAGAAGAGTTAGAGATTTTATTTTAAAAAGTAAAAACAAGGAGAAAAGTGAAAATAATTCCTTCTGGTCATTAAGTCAACTGTAGTCACATTTAATAATTATTCTTAAATTATTAAATTCAACTTTCCTGCTTCATCTTTGAGCATAAACTTTTTTCACATAAAATCATCCTAATTTTGGACTGGCAATGGTAGGAATAAATACTTATTTTAGGTAACAAACAGTTTGAACTAGCTTTGCTTGTCTGAAGCTATCTTCCTGTACACTTTTTTTCTTTTAACTAATAGTTTCTTCTATGCCTTTCTATCACATAAAGGAGGCAGTATAATACATTTTATGTAATTTAAAGTCAATTTTGATAAACATTAGATTTTAAAAAACATTTTCACATTTATATCAGTAAGCCTTCCTTAAGTAAGATAATTTCTTTAAACATGTTTTGATTATACAACTTTTTTTTTTTTAATCAAAAGAGGGAACTGTTACAGATTGTAAGTCAAAAAGGGACACCTGGCTATCATTTCTCTTATTGACTCTTCGGTGATAATTGTCCCTGGTGCAATCCTTTTAATTCTATTACTTTTAGAGAATGGTGGTTTATTTTATTCTTATGAACATTGTTTTCTCTCAAAACACTATTGGATTAACTTTATTCCCCACGTTAAAAAGTATTAAAATTGTTTTCATATTTTTTTCTTTTTTACGAAAGCAGCTTTAAGGCAGAAATTTAAGCCACTATTACAGTCAATGTTAACACTGTAGTGGGAAATTGACTATGAGGAAACACTGAATGATCAGAGACTACATTTTCAGAAATCTCTAGTATGGAGATTATTTCACTGTCATACAGCACCAACGACAAAACCACAAACACCCATTAGATTTTGAGCGTCTACTGTGTATCAGATTTTTGTGTGTGTGTTTTTAAATCCCCTTATCTTCTAAAGATTTTTCGAAAACTTGTATACTCACGATAATCCTGTGCGATAAAACTAAATTCTAAAATTAACCTCAAATAGCAGCACCATCCTGCCTCGCCAAGGAGCTTTTTAAATCCTCAAACTGGCACAGTTGCCATGTGTAAGCAGTATTTCAGTACTCTTTGTCTAAGTTTAAAAAGGTCTAAGTGGGGAAAAAGTTTAGGTGTCCTTCGGTCCCTTTAACAATTAAAAGTTTGGTTCTTTATAGAGGCGCAACAAATGCAGTACAGGGCTCTTAAGTGACTCTAAAGAGACCCCACGCCTTTCTATGACTGCTCTATTCTGAGCAAGACTTCTCCAAGGAACCCACCTGGTTTTCTATACTGAGGGTGAACGGGCACGAAACGGTTACTTCTGTGGGTCTCAGATTACTGGTTTGTAAAATCAGAAACTTGGACAAAGTTTTCTCTTACTTTCCCTGAAGTGACTCTGGAGGTGGGAGGAAGCACAAGGCTGAATCAGGCAACATAAATCAACCACTCTCGCATGAGTGGTCCGAGAGGAGCAGTTCTACTGGGTTAAACTTAGGGGGTCAACAAGCCGCAGGTAGGGTCCAGGGGGCCGCAAGCACAGCAGCAGAAAAATTGGGCCAGAGAACTCGAGTCAGAGCTGTAGGCGTAGTCGCCCCTCTTCCTGAAGTCCAGCCAGCCCCTAGAACTGGGTTCACACCACGCCCCCCGCCTCAATGTAGTAGCTCTCGCAGTGAACTACATTTCCCAGAATGCCATGCAACAGTCTTCCCAGGGTGCCAATAAGCGCCCGGATGACGCCATCATCCGGCGCGGTGTTTAGAGTCCACTGATGTCGTGGCGCTTTGGGGAATGAAGTTGGTGTTCCGAGGGGCCCTGGTGCTGAAGACGCGGTCCGGGTGACCCCTAACTCTTTTCTACCACCCTCCCCCGCACACCTTTTCCCTCTCTCCTCTGGCAGGATGAGGCGTGCAGGCTTGGGTAAGAAGAGGGCTGAGGTTCGAAGTTCGGGGCCCTAGAACCGGCCCATGCTGGGCGCGGGTGGGCGGGAGGAAATCGGACCGGTCTTCTGTCCCTGGCATCTGGGCCAAAAAAAGCGGGATGTCTGGAGGGGTCTTTGGAGGCTGTGCCAAGTGGAAGCACACCATTTGTTCCAGATCCTAGGAGTTTCCGTAAGTTTGATTCAGACTCAAGTTTGGGTAGTCTGCTAGAGAGAGTAGTGGAGTACTAGGGGGTGGGGTATGTACAGGTGCCAACTCAGTAGTCGAGTCTTTTAGTGTTAGTGACTGTCTGAGCGTGGTTGTAGAAACTGTTATGTTTCCCGAAGTCCAGCTCCTGTTTCTCTTTATATATTGGCTCTGAGTTTGAGTTTTTTCAGAAGTGAAGTTTGAAGAATGGGTTTTGCACACGCGAAGCACACTAATAATGATTACGTTAGTCTGGTAACAGTGAGTTACAAAGGTGAAGATACGTGTCTTTATTGTTAAAGTCCCTGGTATGTAATATCAGGGTCAAAGGCGATTTTACCGAAAACATTTATCTGAACCTTGTTCCACTGTTAAGGCAGGAGAACGTGGTAAGATTTGGTGTTCTTGACCTTGTGGGTTAGGAAGCCAGCTCATCAAGCAGCAGGAATGAGTTAGGCACCAGAAATTTTAATGGGCATTATAATAACTCACAGCTATTAGAACAGCATTTTCTGGTTCTGAAGCTCTCTATTAGGACATGATTTTTTTCTAAAGAGAAAAACCCTGCTAAATCAAAGTGCGATATATTTGAGAGAATGTATGAAAAAATAGAATGTTACCTTTCTCAGTGTTTGTAATACGATTGAAAAAGGAGTAAAACAATTTTTCCAACAGTATCAGATATTTAACATTAATGAAGTTGCCAATAACTTTAGACTTGTATATTGATTAATAAGTTGTGGTATGAGGAAGTTTTTTTAAATGAAGTTTTTATGAATACGAAGTGGGCCAGGTAAATTGAAGAGAGAGAAAAAGAAATATTTTTGAGCAAGTTTAGTTTTATAATGCTAAATGTTCTTCTTTTTCATCATCAGTAAAGACAGCAAATATTTATTGTATACTTGAGTAAGCGCTACATGTACAACCATCTGTTACCCTGTTTGTGCTCCCAAGCTTCCAGTCTAGCTGGAGAGTAGGAATACGTACAAAGATAAATTATATTGCAAGGTGATAGGTATACATCCAAGTTCCAGATAAGTTCTACAGATAGTGAATGTCTCAGAGATTTCAGAGATGGATCGCTGTGTACTTTGTGGAGACATAGGAACCTTGAACAATGGAGGGCAGGAAAGGTAAGTTCCAGATGGGATGATAACCAAAAAAGTACAAAAAGATACAGAACTAGAATTATGAATGGTGTATTTACTGGATTATAATTAAGCCATTTTTGTTGAAGTACAGAACATGGGACCGTATTGTGGACATCTTTGCCTGCTAGGCCAAGGAGTTTGGATTTCATCAGTAGGCATTTAGGCCCTTTTGAATATTTTTTTTTTCTGCAGTGTGCTATGTTAAATTGCAAGAAAGGGACTTGAGAAGTGGTTTTCAGGCCTGACTGTACATTAAAACCACCTGGGAAGGTTTTAAAGCGTTGTTACTTGGACCCCAGCTCAGACCAGTTAAATTAGAATCTCTAAAATAGAGATAAAGCTCCTCTGTGGTTGAAGAAACCATTGTTATAATTTACATTGGTGTGAAGTGAGTAGGGCTTTTTGTAAATTTAATCTTGCTTTTCTTTTTTTTTTTAAGTATTAATGTGTATTGAATGGAATTTTAAATTTGGAATAATAATGACTCTGATAGATATCAATATGCAAAAGCTGCCACACTTCATGTGAATCTCTAAATGATTTTGTTAGGTTATTGATAGAACCTACCCCAAAGAAGTAGCATTTGTATAAATTAATAAATGTTAAGAATGATCTTCGGCACTCACTAGCTTTTCTACAACTTCGCATACAATAATCCACATGAGAAAAAGTGGTTAAACCTAGAATTTAACCAGATTGGCAACTCTAGCATTTTCTTTGTTTTTTTTTTTTTTTCCATTATATTCTGGGTAGGTAATAGTTTGAGGGAAGATCAACTCTTTAATAGAAGAAATCTGCATTGAAAGATTTCTGAGCAATAAAAAATGAGAATTTCAGTGTGAATAAATGCAACAATATGGGAGAACTCTAAAATTAAAATAGATGAAAGAGGCAAAACCAAGAAAGTAAAGCAAATAGCTATTTTAGAGTGAATTCCTTGGTAATATTGTCAAGTTATCAGATTCAATGAGTCAGCAATTATTTATGGGGTAAATGTTATATACTCAGAAATTTAGTCACATAAAACAAAAAGATTGTCCTTTTTTTTTAAAAAAAGGGGTCCTTATTAGTGTTTGCACAGAGTGTTACTAATTAATAGAGTGAGAATGCATTTTTTAAATAGTGATTTTAAGTGTTGAGTGGGGACGAAACATTATGCCCAGTACTTGAGTTCTTGTATACTAACACATTTGAAAGGCTTCATGAGTAGTATATCAGCAGTTGAGGGAAAATTCAGGTAGTACAACTGTCTTCTGTTTGAAACATTTCAACATTTTGTTGTGGTTTTTATGATGATGGAGATTGTATAGGTGTGTGCTGCATATAAAGTACTGATTCGGTACAGGGAAGAATATAGAAGAAACATGAGAGATTGTCTCTGTCCTTACAGAAGCATGTGTTTCCATTGACAAAGGGATGCACATGACAAGTTGAGTAACAGTGAAATCAGATTGTATTCATTAATTAGTTCATTTACAAGTATTCATTGAGTATGTCTTAGAGCGTGTGTGTTTGTACATTTATGGGGGATATACAGTGATGAGTGAAACAAACTTAGTCTCAGTCTTGAGTGCAATGTTAGTGTTCACACAGTGAGAACTGTAAGAATTCTATGGAAGTTTTGCTTCTTAGAGAAGATGACATTTGTACGGTGCCTTGAAAGAGCTTCCTAGTCACACATTGACCATCCTTCAACGACCTACTGTTACCTCCTGTCCTTCCAGCTCTTACTGTCACTGCTGCTGCTTCTGCTCTTTGAGCATATGAAGACTCCAGTTTTGATATCATCTCTTTCCCCTACATTCTCAGGCCATTATTGAATCCAGTCAATCTCTGTGCATTCTAGTCCCCATAATCCAGATCTTCAACCATTCTTTTGGCAAGTAATCTCAACCTTTTGAGGCTCTGTTCCTCTGCAGCCCCGATACTACAAACCTCCAACTCTTGATTAATCCAACCATCTGGCTTCTCACGGGCTAACTGAGGCCCATCAGCCTTTCTGTAGAAAAATTGCACATCTGGGAAGATTGAAGCACTGTAATATATTGCCTTGAGCAGGTTTGTCTTATCCTCCTAGTAATCTTGTACAGTCCTGGTCACTTTTCTCCTTTATTTTCCTTACTGTTTATTCCAAATGATTACCCGTTCTTCAACAGATAGCCCTTTTTCTCTCTTTACTGAGAAAAGTGATGGCAACAATTATGTAAAACAAAACAAAACAAAAGTATAATAGTTAACTAGTACTCTCAACTGTGCTTTCCTCTCTCAATCCTCTGACACATTTATGTATGCATTCACTGTCTAAGGCTCACTCAACCTGTTCCATTGCTTGATAAATATCAAGCACTATATTAGGCAGGAAACTGGGAACTGCATTCTCAATGTCATCCCCTAGAGTTCCATAAAAGTAGCATCTAGAAAGAACAGTAGACACATGGTAGTTCCTCAAATATATGTTGAAGAATGAATGAATCCCCCTTTTAACTCTCAGCTAACATTCTGCATAAGTTATTCCATCTCTCTCCTAGAGTTTTTATTTGCCCCCTTTCACTATGGCTCATCCCCTTGCAGCTCTCTATTTAAGAGAAAGAGATGCTGGTAAAAGACCCTCCCTCTGCCATGAGCTCCCATACCGCTATATTAACTGCTTTCTCCCTTTCCCTTTGTAGTAATGCTTCTTTAATGGGTAGTTGATGTTACCACGTTTAGATCTTTTATTGAAATATATATTTCTATTTGAGCAAGGGCTGTATCCTGATTATCCTGTGTGTCAGTGCCTATTTTAGTGTCTTTTGGGCAATTAATAAACAATAAGTGTTTATTGAAATGACCTGAATATTTGCTTAAGAGAGGGTAATAGGAAGAATTGGTCTGATCTCTGGTTATTAACTTTTTAAAATTCATTTAAAATAATATATACATACATGGTCTGCAACGCCCTCCGGGGGTCCTTTTTGGTTTTTTTTTCTATCAAGGTTTCAAAAGTGGCTTCTGTTTTTGCTCCAGCTACACTTGTGACTCTTATCCCTGCAGGTGAAGGCGTACCCCCTGGCAACTATGGGAATTATGGCTATGCTAATAGTGGGTATAGTGCCTGTGAAGAAGAAAATGAGAGACTCACTGAAAGTCTGAGAAGCAAAGTAACTGCTATAAAATCTGTAAGTATATAACATATTTTATGTGTTTTTATTTATATATTTATATATATGATATCCTTTATAAACTATATACTTTTACTGGTATACCAGGGAGTTCAGTTGCCTAAATACCATGATTTTTGTGATGTTGGAGTGCACTCAAAATTTAGACTATGCTTTGAGTAGGTTAGAAAATGTGACAAATCAAAAGACACGGTATTCTTCTTTAATTTTTTTAAAATTCCAGCTGTTGTGTGTGGCAAAATCTAAAAATGCTGTGTGTTGTCTGCTGTAATATTTGAAACAGAGCTGTCCCGTCTTCTACCCCCAAATGGCTCTTCTAATTTTTTTTCTTCTTAATCTCCTAAGCTGCAAATCTCAGTCTTTCTTGTACCTTTGTACTTCATTTCAGTCACCAAGTCTTAAGCTTCTTTCTAATGTTTATTTCTGCTTTTGTTTTTGTAATACTGTCCCCTGGTTTTCTTAGTTGAACTATTGGGGGAATCTCTTTACTCATCTGTTTCTTGTTTTTTGTGTGTTCTGATCTAAGCCACATACTGTTGCCACAGTCATCTTTTTAGAGTATTTTTAAAATTCCATCCCGTACACCTGAAAGTCTTCAGTGTCCTCCCATGATTTAGTGAAGTTCACACTTTGTTGCTTGTTTGGATAGGTCCTTCAAAGGTTAGCTTTAGCTTTTCAAAGCTTATCTCACATACTTCCAGAATGTGCATGTGCTTTCCACCAGACAACGTGTTCTCTCTGTCCTATGTATGCTGTCACTTTCCCACTCCCATAATTTTGACCACTCCGTTTTTTTTGTTTGTTTTTGCCTTGGGCATTGTCTTCCTCCTTACATTGACTGAAATCTTGTTCATCGTGAAAGGCCCCACTTCATTGCGCCCCTTCTTCCAAAATTTACCTGATTATCTCATCCAAAAATAACTTTTTTCCTTATGAACATAAGGCACTATTTGTGCCATTTCTGTAGCACTTATGCATAGTGATTTGCATTGGCATTATTTGTATATAAAAGAAATTTACCAGAATATAGGGGTTTCTACTGTATTTACTTTTTTTTTTTTTTTTTTTTTTTTTTTGAGACAGAGTCTCGCTTTGTTGTCCAGGCTAGAGTGAGTGCCGTGGCGTCAGCCTAGCTCACAGCAACCTCAAACTCCTGGGCTCGAGTGATCCTTCTGCCTCAGCCTCCCGAGTAGCTGGGACTACAAGCATGCGCCACTATGCCCGGCTAATTTTATATATATATATCAGTTGGCCAATTAATTTCTTTCTATTTATAGTAGAGACGGGGTCTCGCTCTTGCTCAGGCTGGTTTTGAACTCCTGACCTTGAGCAATCCGCCCGCCTCGGCCTCCCAAGAGCTAGGATTACAGGCGTGAGCCACAGCGCCCGGCCTGTATTTACTTTTATATTATACACAGCACCTAGTATAATTTTCTTATCAGTGATATTGATTAAATTTGTGTTAAATAAAAGAATTATACAAAGATGATTTTAAGGATATATGTAATTGATTCTGCATTATAATAACATGGTATATACTTATAAAACATTCAGTGGAAGCCCATGTTGCTAGAACTTGGTATTTCATTATAGTCTTTGGAAAATTTAATTGTATTCAGCCTGGAGACTACTACGTTTTGAAACAGAGTCTTATTAAAGTCATATTAAACCAAAAAAGTTGATTTATGAACTAAGTGATTTTGTATAATGTTAATAATTTAGAAAATATAACATTTGGAAGGATTTAAGAATTAAATGCCTTAAAAAAACCCCTTTAATATTGATAATTTAGACTCTTTGTTAGAAGAAAGCTTTGATGTCCTAGAAATTTCTTTCCTTGACATGACTGATAGTTATAAAACGTAGTTGGGTGATTTGAACTATCTGGCTTTATAGGTACTTTATTGACTCTGAGTAAATTTTGGGGGAAAGCTCATGTTTTGATTATAGAATTCTATAGTTTTGTATCAGTATTATCCCATATACTTTCACTCAAATTAAGTTAAGAACAGTATTTGCAATGCTTTGTCAAGGTTTTCAGTAGTTGATTGTATTTATTTAAATATCTTGGAAGTGGAGCCCCTGATGAATTTGTCTTATAAAGTATTAGGTAGATTTTGGTTTGGATAGTAGCTGTAATTACCTATTGTATTGTTTCTTGTAAGCTTGGGCTCTTTTCTGCATAGCTTCAGGATGTAGCTGATAACCTAATTTGTAAGTTTTTTTTCCAATTTATTATATTTTAAATGAAAAAATACCTTTAGAACTAAAGAAATAATCAATTTAGACATGTATCTAATATCACATTTCATTAGCAAAATATTAAATGCTTATGTCTGGATTTGAATTGGTCATAGGGATCCTTGTATATCTTTTAAAATATAAGATGGAAATATACAGATAAGTGCTCTTGTGTGAATAAAATAAAGAGAAAAAAGCATGCAAGAATAAGAGAACCAAGGAAAAGCATATATACCAAAATTAAAATATGGAATTCAATATTAAGATGAAATCAGAATGAAGAGCAAAGAGAAAATGTCAATAGTTTGGAGAAGTACAAATTCTAATATTTTTTATTAATTTCAGTGGGAAAATATCAGAAGAGAGTATATTTCATATTTCTAGAAGCAGTTTCATTTGAGAAAATGTGTATGCGTATAATGGCATTATTTTTACTTTATAACCTTGGACTACATTTATATGAGTAATTTGTATGCTTTCTTTATAGCTTTCCATTGAAATAGGCCATGAAGTTAAAAATCAAAATAAATTATTAGCTGAAATGGTAAGTGGTTATTTTTTTAACTATAATTTGATCTAATCTCAAATTTATTAATAGTTGATCAGGAATATCATTTCAACATTTATTCACTTTGAAATAGATCTACAGATCTTAAGTCCTGGATTCCCATCTATTTATATTTAATGTATTTGGAATAACTATAAGGTTTATTTTGGCTACACTTTTGCATTTTTCTTCTTGCCTAACACATATAAGTGGGAGAAGCAGGTAGATTCCAGTGTATCTTTAATCCTGGTGTTAGAAACATTGTTAAAGACTCAAGACAAATTAGAAACATTGTTAGAGACTCAAGACAAATAACTATTTTGAGTAGTCTTAGAAATCACAATGGGTAAGACTGTAAGTGATTTATTAACCACGCAATCAAAAAGCACTTTCTATCCACCCAAACAAATATCTTTCACTTAATGGAAACTTATTTCTTTTGCATAATTTCCTAAGGATCCACTTTTGAACAAAGTGCTCATTGATTTGAACAGCCTGGAGCATTTTATCTATAACAACACATAACCTTTTCTGGTTAGAGCCTACTTTCATTTAGTAATATTTATTTTGGATGTCAAACTTCTCTGGACCTTCCCTGGTTTTTCCACATGCTTTTAACTTATTGACTACCACACTAGAAAAAAAAATGTTTTTCCCTGTATCCATGGTGTTTTATTATGAAAATAGAATAAAAACTTCAAAACAAAACGATCCTTTCTAATTTAATGAAAAAATTATTTTTTATTATTTTCTATGCATGAATTATATGCAATTAAGTTGTCAATATTAATTGTGGCAATGAGAACATCAACAAGTAAGATTTCATGAACCACTGCAGGGTTTTGCCCAGGGGCCACCCATCAAGTAACTGTATGCTACAGCATGGCAGCGTCAGTTGCCTGCGCACCACTCAGCTCCTAAGGTAAACAGACATGTGAGTTACATATACTTCATGAGGTTCCAGGCTCAAAACTAGCATGACTTAAATACAACTCATGTGGCAGTTAATGTGTTAAAATTGTACTATTCAAAAATGAATTTGGCATTATGATCTTACTAAGCTTGTACACTATAATCACCTAGAGAACTCTTTAAAAATACAAATGAATGCCTGTTTCTCACTTTAAGTACACTGATTCAGATTTTCATAGGGAGGGATCTAGGCATATATATTTTGAAAAGGCATCCCAGATGATTCTGATGCATAACTATAGTAAAGAATCATAGATCTGAAGTGATGAGCTATATAGAGAGTGAGCAATACAAAGGCTATTATTATACCAGGGCCTTTACATCTCAGAATATTGAGATTTTATGAAAATACCTGATATTTCTCATCCATACCTAATCTTCTCATCTTAAGAACTTTCCCAGCTATGTTTTATTACGGTAGTTTTTCTCCATCCATGTTTATAGTGCTTACCACATTTTACCACCTCTGTATGATATTCTCTTAACTTTTAATAGACTCCACTGTACTTCAAAGTCAGTCTGTCTAAACAATAGGATCTTAAAAGTAAAGGTACATTTAGCTGCTAACTATATGACATTTTTGATGAATTCCTCTACTGAGAATCCATTTGATATTGGAGAGCAATGCCACAACAAAAAGTGGGGGAAAAAACTGTAGGATAGTATACAAACTGCTTAACTTTATTGTTATTGTTTGTCACCCACATAATTAGAATAATACTTAAATAGTTTTGAGTTTTTTAATTATTCGGTGGGGCTGAATCAAATGTTTATTGGACAATGAAAGACCTTTTTATTCATTGAGAGAATTGCTTTATTTTGCATGGAGTAATCATGCTGATTATCCAAGATTATGAGCAGGTTTCTGAATTGATTAAACACAAAAATTGTCATTAAAAATGTACTCTACTAACAGTTACTCAATTATGTAAATATTGTAGACTATTACAATCTATTATTTTTTATTTTCCTTCTCCTCTCATAGGATTCACAATTTGATTCTACAACTGGATTTCTAGGTAAAACTATGGGAAAACTGAAGATTTTATCCAGAGGGAGCCAAACAAAGTTGCTGTGCTATATGATGCTATTTTCATTATTTGTCTTTTTTGTCATTTATTGGATTATTAAACTGAGGTGATGCAAGTAAATGTGAGTTTGGAATTTGTTCCATCTTAATGGCTTGGATTACTACTTTGATAAAAATCAGCATCAAAACATTCCTAATTTTCAAATACTATGGCCTTTTCCATTGAATATTCCTGAATCTTGCTTGTTTTATAAATCACATTAAACGACAGTGCTCTTTGAATACTGTTTCTTGATAACTTATTTTAGCCCCTATTTTCAGGGGTGTTGAGATGGTGTCTCTACCATTTTTTTCCCTACTGTTTGCTAACTGTCACATTAAATAGCATTATAGTATTCTGTTGTTAACATAAACAGGTTTATATTCTATATAAGGAAACTTAGTGGTAGAGTAACAGAATACTTGTAGAGCCTGATTCTAAACTCTTAGATGGTGAACCAGTGATAGAAAGGTAATTAAATTTTCCTTAACTGTCAACTGTGATGATGTACTCCCCTTTCCTCCTTTATTTAGTTAAAATTGTAGACCGATTGCTTTTTAACTAAAATCTTCCTAATAATTTTTGATGATATGGCCCTCTTTCCTCTCTGTCTAGAGACCTCATTCATTGAATAAAGCTTGTTATTTCAGCATTTTTCTAGTAAGGCCCAGTGCACATATGTATCAGTATAGTTATTGTTTTATATTAACTTTGTAAATTTCATTGACTTGTCTTATTATAGTTTTATGATTTTTGGTACTTAGATATGCCATTTGATTATCACTTGTGACAGAATAATGTGAAGTTAACTAATTGCTTACCTCTGAATGGAAATAAAATGTTCAAGAAAATTAATTGCTTCTGCTTTATTATATGCTCAAAATAGATATTGAAAATACTGAGGCATTAAACTTGGAGTTAAGGGTATTTTTGCTTTAATCCATTGTATTTGTTTATGAGAAGCAAAATGCAAAGGTGGACTGTTGAGTAAAAAAGAAATATTAAAATATTGTTAAATACTCTGTATTGCCACTATTTTGGAATTTACCTATTTATGGGCTCCAAAAATAAATTTTTAAATAAAATATATTAATTGACTTTGTCACTTCTTTAAGTTTCTTATATTCTTTACAGAATCTGAGAAAGGCACCTGAAAACCCTGATTCAACCCAAATCAAGCAAAATCAACATTTGTATTATGTCACAACTTGCTTCAAATAAATTAGCAAAACTGTACTTTCAAAAATATCTTTAATTCTTTCTATCTTTAGTTATGAATCTGTCCTCATTGATTTTGCTGAGCTTTTAGTCCTTTTTGCTTATCCCTAATTACCTGTCAATTCAGGTCCAACTTTGTCATTTAGGCCTCTATTTGACAGTTTAAAAACACCAGAGCTGAGTGGGGTTAAGTGACTTAGCCCTGAGGTGTGATGGGAGAGGCACTGGTTTGAGTTAAATGAACTGGGTTCAAATCTCTTTTCCTTCACTTGCTCAGTGCTTTTGGCCTTGGTTTCTTCATTACTTCTTTCATAGGATTGTCGTGAGAGATAGATAATATATGGGAAAGTGCCTGATATATGATAAATACTAAATAAATGGTAGTTCTCAAGTATAATTAACAGAAATTAAGTGTCAGATAAGGAAGTTATTTTAAGGGAAAAATAGGTTGGTTTCAGGCTTTGAGGTGATGATGTAACCTCTAAGTGGGTATTTCATCAGGCAATTGGAGAGTGAGTCATTCATTCAAGAAATTTTTAACTGTGTACTCTGTGCCAATTATGTGACACCAGAGCTCGGTAGACTCAAAAATTATTGTCAGTAATTAAAGTTCCAAAAAAATGGGAAGAGCAGAAGGCCAATGAAAATGAAGATGAAAGCAGAGAAGAATCCATAATGGAAATACAACATATAGAAGATATCAAAGCCTTAGGAAAACCAGTGATGGCAAGAGTAGGATGGATTTCAGGATTGTTTGGCTATTTTTGTAAAGTATTAAAGCACCTTAAAGTTGGACAATATCATCAAGAAGGTGGAGATTTTAGGAAAAGGGGTTTTGGGCAATGTAAATGATTCTCATCATTGAATAGTTCAACATTTCTTATTTTATGACTTGTTTTTTATTATTTAAGAACTACCTATAGTAGGTCCTTACTTGGCGTTTCACATCACTCCTTCACATCACTATGTTTGCTGAGATTCCTGGTGGGCAAGGAACTCCTGGACGCACTGGCCTGTTCTTGTCCCACCAGGGATCCTCCAGCTAGCACCCTCTTCCTTCTAAAACAAATATGCAATACTTTAAGCATCAGAATTCTGGAGCAGCATCTGCACCTTTAAGAAACTTCTGTTTCTATAAAATACTTAGTTTTCCTAATTTTTCAATGCGCTTAAATTTCAAATTGTGTATGTTGAATTTACTGTGAGAGAAAATTTTAAAAGTGTTTGATTTCATTCAGTTATTAAATAGTGTCATCAGGCCATACTGATAAATAAACTTTGACTAAATATTTGCTGGGTAACAAAATAGCACCATGGCTAAGATGGAAAGCTGTGAAGTCACACTGGCTGAGCATAAATCCTGCCTCTACCACTCAAATTATGACTTTGGGTTCATGACCTCTCCATCTCAGTTACCATATTTGTAAAATAGGAATAAAAATTGTATGAAAATACACTCATAGGCTGATAGTGATAATAAAATATTGCCTGTACAGTACCTAGAATGGATTCCTGGTATTCAACGGGAGGTATTAAATATTCTATTCCATTACGTTTCCTATAGTTACATTATGCTTAACTTGATTCTATTTTGGAACTCATTACTTAATCATGTGAGGGCTTGTTTGATGTTCTTTTTAATTTCCGAAGTGCCAACCAGTTATTCTCACAGTAAATATTGAATAGTACTCCCTCCCTTTTTTTGATTCTCTTGTTATATACTGTTATAGCATATAATAGGGTCTTTTTCTGGTAAATGTATTTTGTTTCATCCAGTTTTTTATCCTTGCACCAATACCATGCTATTTTAATTATTGGAGTTTCATAATGTTTTACTAGTGAACAAATATTTTTATCTATTCATCCTTTCTGATGAACCAGCATATCTTGATAATATTTTAATAAATCATAGTGATTTGGGGCAGGAATCATATTAATCTGATATACTCTATGCTAAAAAAAACCTCTAAAAAGTTTCCATAATTAAAATGTTGGACTTTGACTCCAAGTAAATTTTTCATTTCCTTTCGTTTTATATGTAATGGTATGGTGGCAAGCCAGCTCACAAGGCAGGGAATGTGGGGGTGAGGAGAAGCCCTAACTTGTAGTAAGTCTATTTCTGTGGTATAAATACTCCCACCACACTTGATTTCAAGCACCGTCATGACATATTGGAGTGACACACTGGAACACAAGAGCTATGAAAATAAGTGCACAATTGGCTCTCATGAGCTGATATGAACTAGCTCCAGTACACCCTGGCTATATTGATGATAAATGTTCTTTTAAAATATTTAGAAGTTATTTGCTTCCCAAATGAGAACCTCTCACTTAAATTTTAATAGAAGAATCTCAAGTGACATGAATTGAAACTGATAAATTAACTTGAGAATAATACTTTTCAAAGGCAATGGCCACTTAGAAGATCATTTGTACATTTTGCATATGTCAACTTTTTCTCACATGTATAAATTCTTGCTGTATTTACTGACCTTCCATATTCTAGTAGTTCAAGTACTGTGTATGAATGACATATTAAAATATGGGTGGTTTGGTTATTGTTATTCTTGTTTTCTCCATGCTTTTCCCTCTAGTTAAATGTTGTAGCAAGAAAGCGGGTATCATTCTGTACATTTCATATAGATTGGCTCTCTTTGCATATATATATATATTGGCCTCTAGGGTTTGTCTTAGCCCAGGAATTCAACTACTCTTTACCCTTTTGGAAGAATTTTTCATAAGCCTTTGAAAGACTAGCATATAAAGTGAAGAGATATGCAACCTGGAGCAACTGGGTTTGAGGCCTCAGCCTCCTCAGTAGATGGGCCACAGGTGCGCATCACCACACATGGCTAATTTTTTATTTTTTGTAGAGATGGAGTCTTGCTGTGTTGCCTAGGCTGGTCTCAAACTCTTGGGTTCAAGTGATTCTCCTGCCTTGGCCTTCTATTAAATCTTAAAATAATCTTTCCTTAAACTTTAAAATGAACAGAAAAATAGAATACACATAAAATGTTTTTGAATATGGCAATACCTCAAACAGCTAAAAGTAGAACTACCATATGATCCAGCAATCCCATTACTGGGCATCTACCCAAAGGAAAAGAAAGACATTCCATAATAAAGACATCTGCACTCAAATGGTTATAACAGCACTACTCACAATTGCAAAGACATGAAATCAATCCAAGTGTCCATCAATACATGAGTGGAGGCCGGGCGCGGTGGCTCACGCCTGTAATCCTAGCACTCTGGGAGGCCAAGGCAGGCGGATTGCTCAAGGTCAGGAGTTCAAAACCAGCCTGAGCGAGACCCCGTCTCTACCATAAAAATAGAAAGAAATTAATTGGCCAACTAATATATATAATATAAAAATCAGCCGGGCATGGTGGCTCGTGCCTGTAGTCCCAGCTACTCGGGAGGCTGAGGCAGGAGGATCGCTTGAGCCCAGGAGTTTGAGGTTGCTGTGAGCTAGGCTGATGCCACGGCACTCACTCTAGCCTAGGCAAGAAAGCGAGACTCTGTCTCAAAAAAAAAAAAAAATACATGAGTGGATTAATATAATGTCATATATGTATACCCTGGAGTACTATTCAGCCACAAAAAACAATGGTGAACTAGCATATCTTGTATAATCCTGGATGGAGATGGAGCCCATTCTAAGTAAAGTATCACAAGAATGGAAAAAAAAAACAACTCATGTACTCACCATTAAATTGGTACTAATTGAGCAACACTTATGTGCACATATGATAGTAACATTCATTGGGTGTCAGGCAGGTGGGAGGGGGGCAGAGGGGATGGGTATATTCATACCTAATGGGTATGGTGCACACTGTCAGGGATGGGCACGCTTGTAGCTCTGACTCGGATGGGGCAAAGGCAATATATGTAACCTAAACATTTGTATCCTCGCAATATTCTGAAATTAAAAAAAGAAAAAAAAATCAAGCATATATTAGGTGTGAGACTCTAAAATTCACATACACTTAGTTAATCATTTATAACTTTAGTAGCTAAAATATAATGCAAAATATAACCGCATTATTCATTGTAAACATAAGTATTCTTCAAAGTCTTTATGACACTTAAAAAGAAAAACTTACGTTTAATGTTTTCTTTTGACTAAGTTAACTTTGCTAACTTCAATATGGGTCATAATTATGTAAAAATTATATAAAAATTTGCTCCTACTATGCTTTTACAAAAATTTGTGATCATGGTGTGATTCATATGAAAGCAGACAGATAAATCTGACTTTATTAGTATTTATGGCTTCTCTAATGCCTACAATGAATTTAGAAATTAGCAGTAAAAACAAAACACATAGCATAAAAATGTCTATATAAAACAGATATTAATATATCATGAAAAACTCTGTCAGGTTATCAATTTACATTTTAAATGAATCTAATTATTTCTTTCTCCTCAACTTTATCTCATTAATGAATAAATAGTCCTACCAGTTGGCAATTTATTAAGCTTTCTGCATTATTTAATAATCAATTTGCTTTAGAGCAAAAAATAAATTGTCTTAAATTCAGGAAAACTGGAACATGAGTTTTATGTAAAGTAATCTGTGTTTCAGAAAACTTACTGGAATAAAATGCTTTAGTCTGCTTATAGATATTTAAATACTTAGCTCCCTTAAAAAGTCTATTTTTAACATTTTAATTCCACATTAATATATATTTATATTTAACTTATTTAAACATTATTTAAAATTTGTAAAGGCAAGTTGAGTTTGTTTTGTTTACACACACACACACACACAATTCCAAAGAGTACAAATATGGTGACATTTATGAAAGAGATTCATACTATTGGATTAAAATTCCTTCAATAATTGATGGATTATTTTCTAGGTTATTACTTGAAAGACAAGCATATACCTGAATGGTATATGCTAATCAGCTCCCTTAAACTCCCTTTACTTTGCATTTACTTCTCAGGACTAAATAATTTAAAGCTATTTCTAAAATACATTTTAGAATCCACACAGAGAGCTCTTTAACTCAGATTAGTAAGGATATAGAAAACATTCTTTTTATTGATTACATACTGTTTTGTCTTCAAAGCCACAAGATGATCTTTTTTCCCACAGGCTCAGCGCAAAGTGAGCACTGAGGACATGGTGTATTTATGACTCCAGCAGAACACTAGAAAAACACAAAAATGTTGTTTGCACTCACAACCAGTCACATAAAGCTACTGGCAATGCCTTACTGCAAAGTTCCTCATAGGTGAGACAAGACAAATTGCGAAATTTAGTTCACCTTTCCTTTTACATATAGTATATCTGAATCCTCCTTTTGGGCATGGCTAGCAAACTGTCTTGAGTCAGTTTCTCAGAATTCTCTTTCTAAACTTTTAAAATTTTAATTTATTTCAAAAATAGAAACTACAAAACTATTTCATAAAACAATAGCATTCTAATATTTGAATTTAAAAATGATTTTAATATACTTGCTTATGTTCTCTTTACCTTTGTACATCCTAGAATAAATCACCAGGGAGTTTTCATGTAATAAGGTTTAATATAAGTGAAATGTGTGTTAGAAAGTGAAAAGGAAGAAAGAAGAGAGACAAAAAGAAAATCAAACTTCAGTCACTTTTGTATTTATATCGTCTTCAACCTACATTATATTCAGCTTTTTGGGAGGATGTAGGCATTCTTAAGGGTAGGCAAGCAGTATAAAAATATTATATGTTAAGTAGTTTGCTTTTTGATTAAGTATACTTTGCTTTATTTGACATATAGTTTCATTTTCAGTAATGGAATGATGTTGTTTTCAGGAAATTTAATTGCTAGTTAAACAATTCTTACTGGTACTAATCTATGAGAGGTAAACTCAAAAATGGGTTGCTTTTATATACTCATGAATATTTACTCATTAAAAACGTGTGCCATGATTAATAAAATACCAATTTCACTTACTAACTGTACTTCTTTGAGTATTAGAGGCACAACATTATAGCCATTAGGTTAATTGGGGGCAAAAAATTATTGCTAAATTAAAATTCTTCTTATACATTTCCCTTTCATAAAGCTGAGGGAAGATGGGTTAAAATAGAATGTCCTGTCTACAGGGTCAAGTATGGATGTCACTTAATTAGGCAGAAGTGGCAGAACAATTGAGGAAAGCTGTTTAATATTCCTCCTTTTCCATCAAAATTCACATTTCAACCACAAGAGGTTTATCAACATCTCCGATCCAAGTTGCTCAAGTAGTAGGACATTCCATTCCAGAAAGCCATATATTTTTTTAAAAGAAGTTTCGTTTTTGTCTCTGTTTTCTAAGCACAGTCATTCTGTACTTATTTATTAACAATAGGGATACGGTCCAAGAAATGTATCATTAGGCGATTTTGTCCTATGCAAACATCATAGAGTATACTTATACACACCTAGATGATATGACCTTCTACACATCTAGGCTGTGTGTTTAGCCTATTGCTCCTAGGCTACAAACCTGTATAGCATGTTACTGCACTGAATACTGTAGGTAATTATGACACGATGGTGAGTACTTTTGTATCTAAACTTATCTAAACACAGAAAAGTGCATTGTGCTACAACATAGCATTGGCTGCAATATCACCAGGGGATAGGGGTTTTTCAGCTCCATCATAATCTTCTGGGACCACTGTCATATATTTGGTCCACCATTGACCAGCTCACTGTTATGTACATGACTTTAATCAGACTTAATTCCTGGCTTTAGCCAAGAAGTGTGCATTTCACTCAAAGCCCTACAACAAGATGTGTAACCCACTTAGATGACCATGTAAGTAAGTGGCAGCTTCTCAGTTACTAGGGAATTTCATTGGCAAATTAATTAAAGATTTATTCATGTGAGCATTTGGTACATCACTGGTGTCGGCAATGAGGCACATCTAGTCAGCGCGGCGTCCGTGTTTTGCTGTCACTGATGATACAGTCATCACCTTTCTTCACGTCTGTTATCTTGATATCTATTGCAAAAGATAATCAGAGAAAAGAGAAGTTTTATTTTTCAGCTTTCCGAACAAGGAATCCATTCTCATTCATGAAGGGCAAGTGATAAATATTAGCAACTTAGAAACTCAAGTCTTTAAATCTACCATGGATTTTTCAGACCTAAAAATTTCCAGTCTATTAACTGGATTATAGATTTTTAAATTGCAAATGAGACTATATTTAATTCAAACACATTATTTTATAAATTCAAGGTTCTGGCCTGCACACATTCACAAGTATAATCAAAAGATAACTGAGGCCTAATTAAATCAAGAGGACACACATAAGTAGAGCAACAAAATCAAACAGACTTGTTTTTCCAGTCTGCCTACCATCAACTCTGATTATTACCTTTCTAACCATTAACTTTAGCTAGGAAAATAGCAACAGAATTGGTAAGAAAAGAAGAATGGAGTGAGGGGAGAAGAATAAAGGTAAGGACATTTAAATTTCAGTATCGCAGGAGGAGCGCTGTGGTTCAATGCAAACTTCACAACCATAAACTCTAAAATGTTCTAGGTCCTTGGTCTATTAATTGCCCTATTAATTGCTTATCAGCTTTGAGGAAGTTGATTGAATGATTGTGTCTTATTGTGGGAGAATCTTGAGCTTGAAATTTAGTTGAAGAATGTCTATATTCATTGAGTCCTATTCCGTTGGTTCAGTCTACCAGTTGGATAATTATTCTGTTAAAATCACATTTACATTAAGTGTATGAAGTGATCTTTTGAACCCAAAGTTTTCCATTATTTAGTTTGAATACAGGGCTATTTATTCTGTTTATTGCAGCATCACACAGGTCAATATCAATAGTGATCCTTTATTGGGTCAGAAATGGTTCTAAACATTTTGTGTATTTTAGCTCATTTAAGCCTCATAATATTCTTAAGTGAGTACTAGTAATAGCCTTATTTTGCACATACAATTCTGGCCCAGAGCCATTAAACAACCCAAAGTCACACATAACGTTTAGAATTCAGGGAGTTTGGCCCCAAATCCTGCATTCTTAATCACACACAACGCTGCCTTTGTACCTCAGTATAAGACTGAAGATACATCATGAAGTGGGAAGAGGACCAGAAACACTGGGGGCCTGACTTGGGGTCTGGTTGGGAAAAGTGGCAGAGAAAGTGTAGGGGAAGGCAGAGATATGGAGGTGGGAGATAGTAAAACTATCTTGTTAGGAATTGAGCCTTATAAAAAATTCTGAATTTTCAAGATGCACAGTAAAGATAGCCAGCCATTCTTCATACCTTCTGAAAAATCAAACTATTTTAATCTCCTGACCTCTAAATATGATTTTAAAAACTCAGCAGCTGAGTTTTAGAGAATGTACTAGATGTAAAGAAATCTTTCCAAAATATCTGGTATTTCCTTTTGTCCTGTGGAGCAATATAGTACTGTCACGTCACTCAATTTTCCAGAGTGCAACATTTATTCATTTAGCCATATTCATGCACGAATTCTCTTAGAAGACTTTTTAAAACAAAAACAATTTGTCTAATATTTTACGGTGCTCTGATTTGAATATGCATCAAGCATTTACAAACACAGTCTGGGGTCTGTTCTGTAATCCATTATCTTAATAGGCTTGTAGCAGAAATGATTATAAAAGGAAAGAATGACAAGCTGATCAGTATTATGTTTTGCCACTCTAACTACAACATTTTTTTTTAACCCATTTCATTTATCTTTGCTTTTGATGCAGCCAATTTCTGGCAAAGAAAGTGGCCTTTTTCTGTAGAGGAAATGCCGTCTCAAAAAAAGAAATTGCAATTAATGTTCACCTTTCTTGGTAGAATGCCATTTTAACAGTACTAAAATGTTTGACACAATTGGCCACTAACTTTTCTCAGATGTACCAGGTTGAATAGTGTCTCCTAAGGATTTATGTCTACCCAGAGCCTCAAAATGTAACTGTATTTGGAAATAGGGTATTTGCATATATGTTATAGTTAAGATGAGGCACACTGGGCTAGGATGGGCCCTAACCCAATAGTGAATGTTGTTATAAGAAGAAAGAAATTTTGTGGGCACAGAGACACAGGAGAATGACATGTGACAACTGAGGGGGAGGCTGAGTGATATGCCTACAAGCCAAGGAACACCAGGAATTTGGAGCAATCACCAAAGTTAGGAGGAAACAAGGAAGGATCCTACCCAAAAGCCTTCAGAAAGAGCCTGGCCCTGTCAACACCATGATTTTGGAGTTGTGGCATCCAGAATTGTGAAAGAATAAATTTCTGTTGTTTTAAGTTATCAGTTTGTATAATCAGAAAACTAATATATCAGCCATTGTAGCACCAAGGACTAGCTAGGAGATCCTAGGGTGACATACCAGATATGCAACATGAGACTCTGAAGAATAAAATATAGGGCTCTGAATATCATATTCTCATTAGTGCCAACTTAAGCCTATGCAGTCAACTCTATGGAAATTCTAGGAAAAATTTGCTCAAAGACTTCATTTTTTACCCCATTTTTCCCTTTTGCAATGCATGATCAATAGATTAGAGAATTGAGTTGAATATATGACGTAGCCAGGTTATTAGAGACAAATGCCTAAAATGAAGCTGAAATCAATGAAAAGTTTCTAAAATGAGGGGCCACTAATGGGTCGAGAGGACACTAACCCTTTCCAGTGGATAGAGCACACTTCTGTAAGCTTGTAAGCATCATTTCCACTAAAATTTTGTGCAAAGTCATGGCTTATCTTGATTTGGACTTAGGAAACTTTTAGTTGCATGAATGTATGTCAAAATTAAGCACTAGTACAAAAAATGTTACATATCTTTAAACAGATATGAACTATTATGAATTTTAGTCCCCTAAAAATATTACAAGTTTCAGGGATTTTTTCTCATGAATCAGAGACCAGATCACGTCTCCTTCTGAGTTCAGTATATGAAGATGAGCCACCAATGCAATAATCCTTGAAAGACAGAGTCAAAATCTTTTGCATCTCTCATCTAAAAATTTAGAAACAAACAGAAAATAGCACACTTCCTTGGAAAATATATTTAAGTAAATAATTGTTAAAACTAGGTTTTTCTAATCACTATAAAAAGCAGAAGCAATATACAGTCCCATAACATGAAAAATTAAATATTCAATGACTTGATTGAGTTGTTATTGGATAAATTTGTGTCACTATACAATAAGGAAATATTACCTACTCATTACTACAGAAAACATAATTATTTAGTTTAACTAAAATATTGAACCCCTAAGCAATGAAGCAAAACAAACAAACAACTGACCCCAAAAATCACAGCAGGGCTCAAGATAACATTAAACATTTTAGTCATTTTTTCACATTAATCTTATAAACATTCTACTTAACAAAATCCCATTAAATCATCTTAAATAGTAATAAATGTACTTCCTAAGAGATGGAGTTTTTTAACTGCCCTCAATAGATACAGACTTTTTTTTTTTTTTTTTTTTTGAGACAGAGTCTCGCTTTGTTGCCCAGGCTAGTGTGAGTGCCGTGGCGTCAGCCTAGCTCACAGCAACCTCAAACTCCTAGGCTCGAGCGATCCTTCTGTCTCAGCCTCCCGAGTAGCTGGGACTACAGGCATGCGCCACCATGCCCGGCTAATTTTATATATATATATCAGTTGGCCAATTAGTTTCTTTCTATTTATAGTAGAGACGGGGTCTCGCTCTTGCTCAGGCTGGTTTTGAACTCCTGACCTTGAGCAATCCGCCCGCCTCGGCCTCCCAGAGAGCTAGGATTACAGGCGTGAGCCACCGCGCCCGGCAGATACAGACTTTTTAATATCAAAATACTACCCTGATATGGCAGTGTTGCTCATGCCTACAGTAAATTGATTAAATAATAAATAAATATGTATTATTCAAGCATACTTGCCACTTTAACTTGGAGGAGAAAGAGTTCTTTAATTGTGGGGTGAGCTAACTGATTTGTTAAGAATAGGTATTTCTATTGCTGGTGGGACTGCAAACTAGTTCAACCTCTGTGAAAAGCAATATGGAGATACCTTTAAGCAATACAAGTAGATCTACCATTTGATCCAGCAATCCCACTACTGGGCATCTACCCAAAAGATCAACAGTCACTTTATGAAAAAGACACCTGCACTCGCATGTTTATAGCAGCACAATTCACAATTGCAAAGTTGTGGAAACAACCCAAGTGCCCATCAATTCATGAGTGGATTAATAAAATGAGTTATATGTATACCATGGAGTACTATTCAGCTTTAAGAAACAATGGTGATATAACACCTCTTGTATTTTCCTGGATGGAGCTGGAACCCATTCTACTAAGTGAAATATCTCAAGAATGGAAAAACAAGCACCACATGTACTCACCAGCAAATTGGTATTAACTGATCAACACCTAAGTGGACATATAGGAAAAACATTTATCGGGTGTTGGGCAGGTGGGAGGGAGGAGGAGTGGATGGGAATATACAAACACAATGAGTGAGATGTGCAACGTTTGGGGGATGGTCACGCTTGAAGCTCTGACTTGAGTGGGGGGGGCATGGGCAATATAAGTAACCTTAACATTTGTACCCCCATAATACGCTGAAATAAAAATAAATAAATAAATAAATAAATAAATAAATTTTTAAAAAGAATTTGTATTTCTAACTTGTCTTGATGCTACATAAATGATTTTCTATGCAGACAGCAATGCAGATTATAATAGCTGCAGAGGACTTTATATTCTGTTCAAAATTTGACTGCATTATACAGTTTGTCTTTCAGATAATGTGTCCTTATTACAGAGAGGCATGCTTCATTTTTAACTAGGTAACTCACCTCTTGAGAGTATGATATTGATGATGTTTTTTAACCCATCCACTGATGTTACTTCTTCTTCCCTCGTGAGTTACAAGTAGCAGCTGATTAGGGACACACTGATGCTAATTCATCATTATAACATCCTTCTGGGTTGTACATACACATAAAACAGACTAATTTGTATAAGCTAAAGTAATTTAAGAGGTTTCATTCCATCATCACAGTTCTAAAGGAAGAAAATTGGATGTTATTTCAAATGGATATATATGTTCTATTATATAAAATCTTCTGACTCTACATATACTAACAATTGCACTTAAATTTCCTTTGATTCATTAATTCAGGAATATTTTCACATCAAAAGAAACTAAAACTTTCATTAAACTTAAATAATGAAAAGAGAATAAAAATATCCCCAACTTTAAGTGAGAGAAAGATACAATAAAACAAATATTTATTTTCCAAAGAGCCTAAATGTAAAAAAAAATTGATCATTATTCATATCGGCAACACAATGGGATTTTTGTCAGATAGAAGACTGTCAGTCTACAAACTACTAGGTCCAGTAGTTTATTTTTGAGGGGTGGGAATAGGAGAGGGAATTATCCCTCAATATAGTCTTCCACAAGTCTAGATAATATAACACAATTACTTTTACTTCTGTTATTTTATTTGAAAAGAAGAAAAATGCCTTATTATTGGTAGTTTCTCAGGTCGTCTTTATTAATTTGTGATTCTAGGTACTGAAAGAGAAGGGAATATGTTATTTCCTTAATTAAGGAAGAATTAATTGTTCATTGGTGCCAATACTCTATTCAAAGAACAAATGGGCTCTCTCCTTTGACTTACCCTTAATTGCCATTCAACAATTATTGGATGTCCACATGATTTCTATCCATGCAACTGCCCTGTTTACTTAACTTGAACTATTTTATATTACTTATGTGTGACTATTTAATGACTAAAAATCTACAAAAACAATAATTGACACACAAAAACAACTGGTAAAGATCTATTTTGGAGAGAGAAATATAATTTTTATCATATAGTTTATTATATAGAAATACAGTTTTTATTAAAATCTTTTAAATGGCCATTTTTCAAGTTCAATAATATACAGTGCAGCTCATTTTTGAGATAAGTTGCTTCTTAAAGTGGAGAACTACAAAATACCTGTTAGACTGACATAACTTCTTAACTCGTAGGATAAATGTTTAATATACAGAATATCAACATTTAAAAATGTTTAACTCAGCAACCACATAAACTTCATACAAGATTTGCCACTAAGATAATTAAAGTCACAATAAATTTCTATTCTATAGGAATTAAATCTAGTAGTGAATTTTTAAATTATAATTTCTGACATCTACTTGCTTCTATTGGTATAAGAAACAGTAAAACAACAATGATAATAATAAAAACTAATGGTTGTGGAAAAGATTTTGGGGGCAATGTAATCCAAAATATCATTTTAAAATTTAAAATATAATTTTAAAAATGATAAAACATAAAAGCTCATATGAATTGAATGGGCCAAGATCACACAGGTGGTTGATGGCAAAGTTGAAACCAGGTCTGGTTACCTCATAGTCAAGTGCTGTTATCTACATAATTACCATCTCAACCATGTTTGCTTGTTGAACACTCTGGTTGTTTGAATGTTACTTGAGGGAAATGCAGTTAACAGCAAGATTTTTTTTAAGTATCTGTGATATACCTATCAGGCAAGAAAGGCTTGGTTATGCTACTGTAACAAACCATACAAAAGTCCCAGTGGCTTAAAATACCAAGGTCTATTTTTTGCTCAGGCCACGTGCCCCATCACATATTGGCTGAGGAGCTCTGCCCCGTGTTATCCTGAATACCCACGTTAAGGAAAGTCCCATCTCTGATCTTCATAATTGCTAAGAGAGGAAAAATGAAATACTGCAAACAGTGCTTTATGCTTTTGTTCAGAAGTAGCATGTCGCATTCCATTCACATTTCACTGCCAAACCCTGTCTCAGTGGCCATCCAAACTTTAAGAGGGCAGGGAAGGGAAATCTTACCATGTGCCTAGAAGGAAAGAGAAATATTTGGTAAGCAGCATTAATGACTGCATTATTTACATAACAGCTATTCCTTTGAGTTTTGCTGGGAAAACATTCACTTCATTATATATATTCACTGATTAATGAATATTCATATATCTTTGAATATGTTACCAGAAACAGAAGGTTAATGAAATTTAATATATGATTATACCTACCTGCTTGATAAAATATATCATATTACTGAACAAATATTTGAATGGAGAAATACAGAACAAAAAACTAGAGTTTAAAGCTAGATTTAAAAATCCATTGTGATTTTAACATCTAATTTCGTCAAACTTGTTTGTTTATTAACTACTACTACTTTTCCCCTCAATTTAGTTTAACCTAGTTTAGTCATGAAGTCAGTGCTGAATATTGTGCTATAGGTGTTTTTTCTGTTTTATTGCAAAACCACCATGGTTTGGGGAAAGTACTCAAGAATGGATGAACTACCCTAGGTATATAGAAAGGCCAAACATTGGAGTGGGAATGTTAAGATTATCACTAAAAATGCAAAATGTTTTTAGGGGAAACAAAGTTAGAAGCCAAAAAATTGCACCTTCATTCATTAGCATGTAAATGCTAAGTTAGCGTATTTAAGTATTTTTTTTTTCAGGTGCTGCACAGCCTTTATAAGGTTAGCGATTGAGAACAATTGTCTGTACAATTGATATTATGATATTAATGATATTATGATAACTTTAAGAATGGAATTTACCTCAAGTTCTTAAAAAGCTAACTCAAGCTTTGGTGGGGCAGGAAGAAATTTGAATCAGAAGCACTTAGATGTGAATTTTAGCTTTTTTCATTTTTACCTGTGTGGCAAGTCATATAATCTTCTTACCTGTTTGTCTGAACTGGGGATACTTTCGTCTTTACCACAGGGCTGTAGAGGGGATCATTTATTCACTCATTCAATGAAATATCTAATAAGCTACTCCATGTGCCATGCACTTTTCTGGGCATTATTGATAAGATGAAGTACAAAATGGGAAAAAGAGAAGTTAATCCATAGATAAACAAAATTATCATACAGAAGCAAAAAAGCAGGGCAGTGCCAGCCAGAGTTACTGGGGAGGCCACCTTAGATGGAGTGATCACAGAGGCCTCTCTTAGGATCTGAGATTGGGAGGCCAAGGATGAGCCAGCCAAGTAAAAAGCTTGGGGTCAGTCTAGGTGGGTAGAGAAAACAGGAAGTATAATAATGTGCAGGCCAACCCAGTAAAACGGCTGTAATTATTGTTCAGAGATCCCACCTGTGCTCAAGCTTCACTAGTTTCAATAAAATTGATCATATCAAACATTCTTATGTTGAAATGGTCATTGCATCGCATCATTTAAAGTGAGCACAGACACACCTCATTTCATTGTGCTTTGCTTTATTGCTCTTCCCAGGTTCTGTGTGTGTATGTATATATATACTATAAGTGATACCTTTCAAATGTATCCTGTTCAGTAAAGTTCTGAAAATAATTTTGTCATATCTTCTTTACCAGTGGAAATAATACCTTAACCTTCTTCTTCCACAATGTGAAAAGCGGTTCTAGATGTGAAGGGCCTGGGGGAAGAAAAGATAGAAGAATGATTTAGAAGGTTTTCTATCATGTAAGCCTGCCACTAATCCACTGATTATCTGCTCAGTTTTTCTGCAACTCTTCTGAACATACATTTACTTCAAATTTAAAGAAACTTTTTCAAATTATTAACAAGTACATTTTGTGGTCTCATAAGACCTTGGAAATTAAAAATCAATATCTAAGGCTGGGCACGGTGGCTCAAACCAGTAATCCTAGCCCTTTGGGAGGCCAAAGCAGAAGGACTATTTGTGCCCAGGAGTTCAAGACCAGCCTGGGCAATAGAGAAACCAGGTCTCTACAAAAAATAGAAAAATTAGTCAAGTCTGGTTGTGTGCACCTGTAGTCCTACTTGGGAGGCTGAAGCAGGAGGATTGCTTGAACTCTGGAGTTGGAACTTGCAGTGAGCTATGATGATACCATGCACTCTAGCCTGGGTGATGGAACAAAACCCTGTCTCAAAAAAAATTAATATCTAGTGTGTATTATATATTGCATATATATGTAGTATGTATTATATATAAATGTTTACAGATACTTTTTGCAACCATTAAATTGGCACTAATTGATGAACACTTATGTGCACATATGATAGTAACATTCATTGGGTGTCAGGCAGGTGGGAGGGCAGAGGAGGGGTTGAGTATATTCACACCTAATGGGTGCAGTGTGCACCATCTGGGGGATGGACATGCTTTGTAGCTCTGATTCGAGCAGGGCAAAAGCAATACATTTGTACCCTCATAACATTCTGAAATAAAAAAAGAGTAACAACAACATCAACAACAAAAACAATCAAGGGTTCCACATGTACTCGCCATCAAATTTGTACTGACTGATTATCATTATGGTGCTCCAAGGGTGGTGGTGTTCACCAGGGATTCGGAGGTTGGGGGGTAGATTCCACCCCCCCCCCATGTGGTGAGCATTGTGGAGGGGAAGGGCATACTTCTAACCCTTGCTAGGGAGAGGCAAAGATATAAAATGTAACCAAAATGTTAAAAAATATATATATTTATGGAGTGTCAGGCAGATGGGAGAGGGGAGGAGAGGATGGGTATATACACACATAATGGGTGAGATGTGCACCATCTGGGGGATGGACATGCTAAAAGCTCTGACTGGAGGAGGGAGAGGAGGCAAGGCAATATACAGTAACCTTAACATTTTTTTTTTTTTGAGACAGAGTCTCACTTTGTTGCCCAGGCTAGAGTGAGTGCCATGGTGTCAGCCTAGCTCACAGCAACTTCAAACTCCTGGGCTCAAGCGATCTTCCTGCCTCAGCCTCCCGAGTAGCTGGGACTACAGGTATGTGACACGATGCCCGGCTAATTTTTTGTATATATATTTTTAGTTGGCCAATTAATTTATTTCTATTTTTAGTAGACAGGGTCTCGCTCAGGCTTGGTTTCAAACTCCTGACATTGAGTGATCCGCCCGCCTCGGCCTCCCAGAGTGCTAGGATTACAGGCGTGAGCCACCACGTCCAGCCCCTCCCTCTCCTTCTGTATAACTTCTTTCTGTTACAGAGAGGAAACTGGATCTTATTGTCTTTAATATATTAAATATATATTTATTTTTTCAACATTAGTATACAAATATAATAGTTTCTGAAAAATGAATCCAGAGCCATTTGAGAAACTAATTTACTAAGTAAAGTACATTAGTTTTATATAGTTATTTTTGTCTTTAGCTTCATGCCATTCAGTCAAAACACTACTTTCCAAAGTAACTTAGGTTAGTTCTTTTCTTTTATGCCTCCTCCAGTGTTATGTTACTGACTTGTAATAGAGTTAGATTATTTGCTATAGTTTCTATTTCAGTTGGGGTTCTTCCCACCTCTTTGTTCATCTCTTTAAAAAAAAAAAGTATATAATGTATAATTCATTCTTTGTGGTGGAGAGTTCCTGATCAGCTTCTCTCATTTTTTAGACTTCTTCATCACGGGATTCAGAAGCCAGGGGTTGAGGTGTGTGTGGGAAGCCTGTAGACCTGTCTCATCTCCCTGTGTTCTTGCCACTGAATTCCTCATGATCAATCGTCACAAGGTCTTTCTGATGTAAGGCTTTGTATGCATATAAAATCATTTTCTTTTCTGAGTTCTTCATATGACAGTTCAAGTCATTAACACTGAAAATCTATTTTATTAGAACCCCTTTTCCAGGATTTGTTTCCCCATAGCTAAATTCTGGTGTGATGGGAATAGTATGCTCCTTTGTAGTTCAAAAAGCTCAGGGAATTGTAGTTCCCAAAACCTCCCTAGACACAGCTGAAGTTTTGAGCCTTTACTTGAGTCATCAGGCAGCACTGTAGGGATGATCAGTGGATCTGATCCAAGAAGATCAATTCTGCTGACCAGCTGGGGGAGATCTTCTAAAAAGTCATGCTTTTGGAGAGTAGCAAGACTGCAGAGCCTTTAAAGGGCTCTGGATTCTCTTGTTTCATATTGTGGATAATCTTTCATCCTACATGTGACATTTTGCATCTGTAGAAGCCATGACTGAACACAGTCCAGGGCTTTTTTGATATCTGTTAATTATACTTCAAATATCTATATAACCAAATGGTTCATTGATCTTTGAAATCTAAATGAAAAGAATCTCAGATTTTCCTATCCTCCTTTGGATTCCTGATACTCTTTAATTTTGGAGCCAAATTTCAAGTTTTAAAGTAGAAAAGACTAAAGAATTTAGCTAGTTTATAGCCTCAAGAAATAAATAAAACAGAGTAGATAAGGCTGTCTTGAGGCAGTACGATAACAGAGTGTTCCCACTGGAAGAACAAAAGATAAGAATGATGCCATACACCAACTTTTTTTTTTTTTAAAGAAAAGTGTTGAAGATGTTTCAAATAAAATAGTAATATTCAATTTTAACTCTATGCAGGGATTCTTACTTTAGACTACTAGGAAATGGCTTTCTACCTCTCTGAAAACTCTCTTTTTGGCCTGGCATCAAAGCTTGGAGATAGAGATTGTAAGCAGGAGTGAAGCAGAAAGAACTCACAAGTGGAAAGAACTCACAAGTGAATCAACCTCCATTAATTACCAGCTAAGTGACTTTAAGAAAGTCACAAATAGTCATGGTTCAACATATTTTGCCTTTAAGCCAATACCAGTGATAGCATTTAGCGAGTATTGATTTTGTTGCCTGACTTACTTAAACCCTGTCGTGGATGTTATAACACAGGAGAAGTGAACTTTGTCTCTGATAGCATCATGTATAACCACATGTGAGTAGAAAGAATTGACACACTGACGTCTACAGAAGAATTCTGGCCAAATATTTTGTGTACAGTGTCATTCCCCAGGTAGGAAGGAACATAAACTTGGCTTAATGCCTCAAACAAAGCTCTATTTTAAGAAAAACAAAGCCTCCTTGGGAATTTTTCTCAAGAATGCTTCTTTTTGCTTATCTCAATTGGCTTTTTAGAATATTACACCTTCTGGAAAGAGCTGCAAAATATCAAAAAGCACTCATTTAATAAAGCATTTATCTGCCCATTTAAGTCAGCTTACTTCATGGAAAGTTAATGTATAATTAAAACTTTCTTGGTTAAATTTCATTAACAATGAATCTATATCACGAATAAAATGTCCTATTTGTTGCCTTAACCTAAAATATATTAAATATATAGTTTTTTATTCAGATGAGACACTTTTGGGAATTAAAGTAGGCTTTATTAATAATTATTCTGAGACCACAATGGGACCATAAGTGGAACCAGTTAGGAACAGTCTTGGGCCAGAAAAGTTGACTAGCCTGACTACTGACCTCTAAGAGGATTGATTACAGGGTGCTAGGGAAAGAAATGAGGCTGTTTGGATTCAGCAGAAACATATTGTGATTCTTTTTCTTCCTGCATTGGGAGGATTTGCATGTAATTTTCATTTTAATGCTAATATTAACTGTTATTCCAAGAAAAACTCTGTATGCAGAAATTGTCCTCAAATTTCAAAGCAGGACTAGAGTTCCTGCATTGATGGCCTGGGCCTTGATTTTTGTGTGCTAATGCGTTAGAGGCAGTAAGTCTGTTTGTGGCTATTAGATTTGAACCTCATTATGTGGTACCCCCTTCCCCAAAAAGGGATGCATTGTTTTCAACAGGATATATGATTAAAAGGGATGTCTGGGCTTTCAAATGAAGGGTGAAGGCAAACAGGTGTGCCTATGTATATATTATATTCTGTAGATATTTCTGCTTACATATTATTTACAGTATATATAGTATATATGAGGTCTGTCTGTAAAGTATTCAGCCATTGTTAATATAACTCGAAGGGTTTGAGTGACATCGATGTAACTAACCTGGCAGTCAAGGAGTATGGACTGGAATGCACATGTGAGAACAGTGATGACTTCACTCTACTAATCAGTGGGGCGCTAGATGCCATTGAGTCAGTATGTGTACTATGTGGCCATCACATTCAAAATAACTGAGCAAATAGAGCAACGGTTCTGAATCAAAGATTGTGAAGCTTGAACAATCCTTTGTAGAAACTATTCAGATGATTCAGAAGGCTTTCAGGGACAATGCAATGAGTGCAGCATAAATAAAAGTGTGTCACAAACTCTTCAAAGATGGTTGAGAATCTATTGCAAGTGATCCACATTCTGGAAGGCCTCCAACAAACAGAACACCTGAGAATGTTGAAGGTGTACAGGTTAGGTTAAGAGATGCTGGGAGAACTGTTTGAGGTACCAAGGTGCCTACTTTGAAGGGGACTGAAGCATCATTGTCCTACAGACAATGTTTCTTGTACCTTGTTATCTTCTTTGGTAAATGGCTCTATTTTTCATATTACATAGGTGTAATATGAAACTTTCTTGACAGACCTCTTATTCTGATAATTATCAGAATTATCAGTATTACTATTCTTGTAATTATCAGAATTATCAGTTAGGAGAAGTGGGAGGTGTCTTAATATTATGCAATATTTTTTACCAGACAACTAGCTTAATACTATAATCACATAAACATCCTCAGTAATTGTTATTACAAGTAACTCACAGTTACTTAAAGTGTTTTGATAATGGCATCTCCCATTTTCCATGAACCAGGCAAGATCTGTTTAGTTCATCTGTGCCCTGTCTTTTCAAAGCTTTCTATGTTCATTCAGACAATTCACCACCTAGCTATATCTTCCAGCTATTATATTTCTGGAGACTTTAAAAGATTTAAATAAATAAATGGTCAAATAAAAAAATCCTGATTAATAAGTATGGTGAGTTTTCTTTGGTAAAAAAAACAAATATTAATATTATATAATATATAACACGTTTATCCCCAGTTACATTTGCAACACTTTTTTCTTTTTTATATGATTCAATCACTTTATAATCCAGATAGCATTTTTTTAACTATTTACCATATTGAGTGCTATTCTCATTGTGAAGCTGTCAATGTGAATAAGATGTGCCCTGTCTCAAGCAATTCACGCTTCTGTTTTTGTTATTTAGAATAAAGTAGCAAGGTAAGAATTATAACTATGTATTTGCATTATATGTGCTCAGGGTTCAGAAAAAATGTGTAAAATGTGCAAATGCTAAAATTATTTTGCGGTCTATTTGTTTTACTTCTCAAGAGCTAATAGAAGTGGAGAAAAATTTACCACGCAAAGAGGCTCAATTTGGCCCCAAATTCCTTAGCTTCTTCATAGCTGCCACCTACTCAGATGAGAGAAAAGACTCACTGAATGTTCTGGGGATGCCTGAATGAGTACATTTCCCACAGGGGAAACCCTGTTTTCTACTAGTATTTAATTATTTCTTTTTTTCTCCTCTATTAAACAAAGGTCTCATCTTGGTGAATGTTCTTACAAAGCCCATCCATTTACCTCTTTCACAAATGTTAAAATTTTGTTTAAAATTGTACAAATTTTTATTTCATAGGAAAATATCTTTAATGCAAATACTCTTACATAACATTCACTTTGTATAAGGTCTTATAAACTGAGGTATTTCATTTGCAAGAAGCTACTGACTAAAAACATTTAGTAATTGATACTCTCCCTGTGAAGAAAAAAAAAGACATGGAGGAATTCATCAAATTAGTAAATATCTAGGTAATTATGACTTATCCAATATTGTTTTCAAATAATATATATTAAATTTTCTGCAATCCAGTGCTAAAATTCGTAGCTTAAACTCAGTAAAGCTAACAAGGGCATTTAAAATCATCATAAATCAGATAGGTATAGAACAAATTGTCACTGCCAAAATCATGAAGAATTGAGGATAAAGAGAAACAATATGAAAATTAAGCATATAAATATTAACTAAAATGGCCACAAATATAAAATATAGAAAGATATGCTGTGTGAGATTTCAGTAAGTGTTATAAACTAGAGGAAGTAGAAAAATACCCACATGAAGTTAGCACATCCTCAGGTGAATGCCTTATGGGTGATGACTTGAGTTTCTTCTTCTTTCCCCAAAAAAGTAGTTCATAAATGAGTTTTTCCATCCAAGGTAGAAAGTCCAGTGTCTATGTCTCTTTCCTGGTCACTCATACCTAACAGCATACAATAGACAAATTTATGAGTTTACTTGTTAAATTGATAGCTTGAGAGGGACTACCAAGTTACTAGACAGGGAGCTTTCTTTAGAGGGGCAAGATTTTCTCCAGGGAAGTCAGATCCATCCCAAAGCTCCTCAATGTTGGAGTCCCTTAGTACAAAAAAAAATCACATATTTCTCCTATCTGTGTTCTGAACAAATTGAGAAATGAGCTCAAAAGTCAACTAGTGATAAAACTATACTGAAATTATATTAAAACTGGATTATAGCATTCTTTTGGTCCCAAGGAGAAAAAAATATGTTTCTAGTTCCTCCTCCACTCCCCACTTTTCACCCAGCCAAGGGCAAAGTCACTGGGCAACCAATGACACAAGTATTTTGCACCCTAATTGTGCCTAATGTGGACCAACAGTGTTCAGTCTTTTGCTATTGCCCCAATTAGATAAATTGTGCTCTTAGACAAAAGTACATTTTTTAAATCTCATCCTTCACACAGAAGGATGAAGGCACTGGTGAATGGATGGGGAAAAAATGTGAGACGAGAAGATGATCAACCTCATAGGCATTGAAAACAATGCAGATCCCCTAAACCAAATATATAGCTGTAAGAAACAAAAACCTTTTTGATTATATTTGTTTAGGTTGTACTTACCTTCATCTTATTTGAACACACACACACACACTCTTTCTGGACTACTTTTTCTGTACAAAATCATATTTTGCACTATCACTTAAATGTTTCACATGTGTATCTTCCTTCCCTAATAAAAGATTATAAATTTCAAATTTGTTACAGTGTAGTAAAGCATATAGGCTTTCAATCCCCAGAGAACTGGGTGCAAATTCCAGTCCTACAACTTACTGGGTGTATGACCTTAGTTAAGTTACTTAATCCATTTGAGGCACAGTCTTCTCATTTGTAAAGTGAATGTGACTGAGGATTATTACAAGGCATACAAATAATAACGTATACAAAACATCTATTGAATAGTTCTTTAGACACATTGCTGCCCATATTTTTTTCCACAGAAGGCATTTGTTGTTTATTTTGAATTCTGCGCAAACCATGATTTTCTGCACATGTCAAGAATGTCAAATAACTTGAATATCAAGCTCCTTCTTTCCACCCTACCTTGGTAAGGCACTACTAAACAGATACGACTTTTTATATATGGTTTTGAAATACTTTTATGTTCTAGTGTTTGGTTATTCTTGTCTGGTAAATTTAGAAAAAAAATCTACTGTTCAAATTATGTGTATTTCTGTAAAACTATGCCAACACATTTGCAGTTGTTTCAGAAATAATTGAAGGCTTATTAAGAAATTATATTTGGTTGTTTATGTTTGTTATATTTATAGATTGCAGGAATCATCAAGAGAATGATTATGCTAACTTTGAAGTGGCAGTGGTGGGAGTAGTATGGAGGAAGTGAGCTCACAAGTAAACTGAAATGTTTATGAATTGGATGTCTTCATTATTATGCTGCAGAAATAGAAAGATCAAATAAAATGTCATTTTAATATCCCACAGGAAACAAACAATTAATTTAATATATTCTGGTCAGTATGTGTCAAATGAGTTTCTGTCACAAGTACATTTGGTTGTATCCTTTACAGGCAAAGAAACTCTCAGTGGAAATGCCTATAATTACTTTGGTTTTTCAAAATATTCTGTGATAACTGTAGAGGTGTCACAAATAGAACTGAATTCTATCTTTTCTGATGGTTTGTGTGATAAATTATATGGAATAAAATTTATTAAATTGAAAAATGCAGCACTTAATGATCTATGAATAACAGACATTTTTGTCCTCTAGTACAAAAGAATTTATTAGAAATTGTTAAGGATTTTTAAATAAACAGAAACTTTGAGTTACTAATAGACTTTATAATACAAAACTCAATTCAGCTTTTCAAAATAAGCATAAAATCTAGTTTTAGCATCTTAACAATTATGAAGACATAAAACCTGTCATTTACATATTCTAAATATTTCCTTTCAGTCTTGTTAATTCTTAAATCTGTTTCTACAAGAATTGAGTCCAGTAATATATGATGAAGCAATTTCACAACTACAGTAAAGTTGGTGGATATGTATTAAGTGTTTCTCAATAATGATGTAGTTAACTACAATATGGCATACTCTTATAATATGAGGACTCCCACTATTTGTAAATAACTGTGACCACCAATCCACATTGGATCAATTTGGAGAAAAGTGTTTCCAATCTCTGAATACCCACTGTAATGTGTAAAAAGTTAGCACAGGAGTCAACTTAAGAGATTATTAAGATGGGATAGGAATCAATAGCATTTCAGAAGTTGCTGTGTGGTTTGAGAATGCAGATATGTAACATTAAAGGTACTTTACACAGTTGTCTGACTTACTTCTTGTTAGTGAGAAGTACTAAAAATAATTACTATAGGAGGAACTGCTGCCATAGTGGAATGGGCAATGAAAATACTTTGCTTGAAGGTTCCTAATTCATAGGTACATTCTTTGGAAGTTTATAGGTATTACCCTTACAGTGTCCACCCAAAATGGAACGTGTTTCAAAGAGTATAATTAGGAGTATAAGAAACATGTCAGTTAGGATGCTTTTGACTAAAATAGAAGCACCAATTCCAAATGGCCCAAATATAACCCAAAGTCCAGAAGTAGAGAAGTTCTACAGATGATTGGTTCAATGGTTCAAAAATGCCACCAAGGATCCACATTTTTTTCCATATTGCCAGACTGCCAACCCCTTGGGGGGATAACCCCATCCCCTGTCATACTACTATACCCTCAAGAAGGCTGCACAAACAAATCATGACATTTCTAAAGGGCATTAAGGGACTAGAAGATAGTTAATTCCCCTACTTGCCAAAAGGGAACTTTTCCAGATACCTTCATCAGATTTTCAAGTCATATTGGCCAGAATTGCACTACATGCTTATTTCTAAAACAGGCAATAGATGAGAAAGTGGCATGACCTTAATTTGCTTAAAGGAATCAAGATTTGCTTGCTGCAGGTGAAGAGGGGTTTGAGCTACCCGAAATAAAGGCTACATGATAGAACAGTTACATGCATATCAATCATGTTTTAATCCTACTTAAATATTACTCAAATTTAGTAAAAATATTTCCTGTATGAAGTAAAATTTGCACTTACAAAACAAAAACATGACATCTCTCAGTTTATACTCTTTCACTGTTTTAAATCTTAAACATAAATAAAAACTCCAAGCAGTCACTACTTAGAAGAGAAACAAGATAATATGGAGAATGGAGAAGCAACCCATTTTCTCTGCTCCTTTCACTTGAGGTCAGTCAGTCCTCCATAGCAGAGAAATAGATCCTTTATACATATTAAAATCATATCAGTAACTTCAGCCATTTCAGGTAACCTAAATGACTTCTCAAATACAGTGACCACCATTAATTTCCCCCTTTGACTGTTGTGATCATGTTCATTTTTTTAAAGTGACTTTATTTTTGTTAATTATAAAATGAGTCCTTATCCAGTGATGGCTTAGGAAGCCACTGGTGGTAGGAAAAGTTCACTCCAGGTGCAGGCAATGAGAGTAGGCTCTGTTTGTAAAGAATTCGAAAACAATATGAAAACTAAATAAAGGTCTATTTTGTTTTATTATCACCATCCATCAACAATATTTAAAATGTTGGTAATAAAGTGCTCTTCCTAGGAAAAAAATCATTTATTGATCTAATTTCTAAATTGCTTTGGTTATTGTCAAATTTCAAAATATATTTCAAGCTTAGCACACTTTAATTATCCTTTCATACACATCGTATTTTACACAGAAGTAAATTCAGAGAACTATCAGACTGTTAGTACCAGACTTCACAGACTCAGGGTACACACACTCTATTCAAGAATCTGTTTGTTATAGTTCAAAGTTTTTCAAGTTTACTTTGGGTGTAGGTTGTATCTCCAATCCCTGTGGCACTACGTCCTGCCAACAATATTATGTTTATAAATACAAACATTTATTTATTGTGGATGAAGAAATAGATTAATTATAGTTATGTAGATTATATGTTAATAGATGATTTTATACCTAATTATAAAGATGCAGAAATAGAATTTGAGTTAGTCCAATTCTGTCACTGTCAAAATCACTTGAATATTAATCTCTGGGAACTAGCATTCACAAAATGGTGAATTACTAACTTATTCTGATTTATTACAAGGAACTAGTCTAGAATAAGCACTATCATGATTAGCACCACACTGTTCCTATTCTTCATAAATTACAAAAGGTTCCAGAATCTTCCTCTTCAAATCTGTAATTCCTCAAAGTACATGGATCAACACTTAGTTTCCTGGAAACCAGAAATAAATGAATGGTGGAGGCAGCACAGGAATGACCATAAGCCACAGTCAATCAGCCAAGATGTGTGGCTCTAGGCATGTGCTATTATGTTATCTGTCTGTTAACAGAATTTCCAATCTGATTGAGAGATGGGAAACTCTTTAAGAAGCTAATTCTCAATAGAGCAACAGAAACTGGTAGAGGCCCAAAAGGAAATTTATCATTACTGAAATCAATCAGGCTCATGTTGCCTTTTCTTGCTCATAGAGAAGGGAGCTTAAGTCAAATTTTTGAGTTTAAAAAAGCATCTTTTAGCAAATTGAAGAAAACTTAAAGACTGGTTTATTTACTTATTCAACATATATTTATTAAGTGGCTACCATGTATCCATCACTGTTCTAAATTCTGCAGATAAAGCAGTCAATAAAGTTCTTGACCTCATTGGAGACTATTAACTTTTAGTGAATGGAACAAAAAATAGACAAATAAATATATAATATCTCAGATGATAGAAAGTGCCATGGAAGAAAAAAATTGACTAACAGATTCAGCATACACTTATCCTGGCTTGCTTCTTTAGGCTTTAAGAGATTTAGGAAATGTCTACTCAGTTTTATTCTTGCAGTGTATCATTGTTTTTAGTCTTAAAAGAAAGAGAAAAAAAAATTACATCTGTAACTGCCTCCTGGCCCTTCTATTGACAGTAACTCTTCCTTTTGACTTGGTAGAGAATGAGCATCTTTGACAATAGTTTGGTAAAGTCATGGCCAATGTTGACTTTCAATAAGTTTGAAAGTACTGTTTTTATAATACCAGATCAAATCCATCATAGAAGATTTTTTTTCTAAACATCAAGGTGAAGGTACATAAATGCTTATGTAGAAATGCATAAATGTTTTCTGTAAAAATGAGATTAGTCTTAATTTCTAATAGTTAAAAAGTCTAACATATCCACTTTTAATCCAGTCAAGATGTTCATAATCTTATTATAAGTTCTGTGATCTGAACTGTGGGGAATCCATTAGCTGAATGTTTTGAATTTCAGATAATGTATCTTAAGGTTTATTTTTTTAAATAAGTGTTTATTTTACCATTAAATTATGAAAGCTTTTAATCCTGTGTGTAAAAAAAATAAACTTAAGTCTTAGGAATTTATCTTACAACCTGGGGGTTCTCAGTTTACATTCTTAAACATTGCTTGACAGTTTCTATTAGCCTTCAAAATCTGACAAGTTAGTTTCATTTTTGGTTTGTGAGACTAGACTTCCAGGATCATCAGAATTGGTCTGTGAGGTTCAGCTCTAGTTTCAGGCTATGAATGAATATAGAAGAACACCAAAACAAAGACTAAGAATTTTTTTTTTTTGTAATACGGTTGAATTTTCACAAATTTCCTTTGACATTTTTTTTCTTTATTCTGATCTCTTTTCAGTGACAATCCTTTGGCATGAATAGAGATCTACTGATGTGGGAAGTATAAATCCGGAATATAGACCATGAATCATACTTTTATACATGAGGTAAAACTCATCTATAAATCCTTTCTATATAGTAGCATGTAACTGGCCTTTGAAAAGAGTAGAAGATTGGTCATTAAGAAGACTGAAACAGGACCTACACCTTTCACCTCTCACAAAAATCAACTCACTCTGGGTAACTTGAACCTTAGGTGCAAAATTATTAGAATTCTAGAGGAAAACGTTGGAAATACTCTTCTACACATTAGCCTAGGCAAAGAATTCATAAAGAAGACCCCAAAGGCAATCACAGCAGCAACAAAAATAAATAAATGGGACCTGATCAAATTAAAAAGCTTCTGCATAGCCAAAGAAACTGTCAAGGGAGCAAACAGACAACCCACAGAATGGGAGAAAATTTTCCCAAGCTACACATCTGATAACAGGCTGATAACTAGAATCTATTTAGAACTCAGGGAAATCAGCAAGGAAAAATCAAACAACCCTATCAAAAAGTGGGCAAAGGACACGAACAGAAATATTTCAAAAGAAGACAGAATAATGGTCAACAAACATATGAAAAAATGTTCAACATCTCTAATCATCAGGGAAATGCAAATCAAAACTGCAATGAGATATCACTTATCTCCAGTAAGAATACCCTTTATCAAAAAGTCCCCAAACAATAAATGTTGGGGTGGATGTAGAGAGAGAGGAACACTCCTACACTGCTGGTGGGACTGCAAACTAGTTCAACCTCTGTGGAAAGCAATATGGAGATACCTTAAAGCGATACAAGGAGATCTACCATTTGATCCAGCAATCCTACTACTAGGCATCTACCCAAAAGATCAAATGACACTCTACAAAAAAGACACCTGCATTCGAATGTTTATAGCAGCACAATTCACAATTGCAAAGTTGTGGAAACAATCCCAGTTCCCATCAATACATGAGTGGATTATTAAAATGTGTTGTATGTATACCACGGAGTATCATTCAGCTTTAAGAAACAATGGTGATATAGCACCTCTTGTATTTTCCTGGATAGAGCTGGAACCCATTCTACTAAGAGAAGTATCTCAAGAATGGAAAAACAAGCACCACATGTACTCACCAGCAAATTGGTATTAACTGATCAACACCTAAGTGGACATATAGGAATAACATTTATCGGGTGTCGGGCAGGTGGGAGGGGGAGATGGGGATGGGTATATACAAACACAATGAGTGAGATGTGCACTGTTTGGGGGATGGTCACGCTTAAAGCTCTGACTTGGGGCGGGGCATGGGCAATATATGTAACCTTAACATTTTAATACCCATAATATGCTGAAATAAAAAAAAGAAAAAGAAGAAAAAAAGAATTATTCTGGGGGGAATGATCCCTGAATGGAATCTAAAATATTGAGGGAGTTCTTAGTGTCTGCACCAGAATTAGAATAATTTCCACAGAGCTGCCTACTAACTTTAAAGTGTGATATTTGTTACCAAAAAACATATTGACCACAGCTAATGAACTGTTATTACTAAAAAAAAAAAAAAAAAAAACTAGTTTCTAAAAACATATATTTGGCAGTGAAAAATACACAATGTTTTAGAAATCCTTGAAATCTTACAGAGCTTTACAAACTGTAGTTGATACCTATTGATAGGGATGTTTTGGTAAGTTGAAATTTTATAGATATATTCGCACACATATACATGTAAGTATGTAGATAAGTTGAGTATTAAGTTAAAAATAGTGCTTTTGGGGGAATTATCCTCTTATATTAATTAATGTGGTAGTCAGTCTCTAAGTTGGCCTCCCAAAATTCTCACCTCTTAATATTCACACCTTTGTGTAATCTCCCTCTCCAGAGGATATGAAAATGCAATCCCCCTTGTTCAAAAAGAAAAAAAAAATTGCCATTAAAAGTACTAAAATATAAAGCTTTTTCCTTTCCTTCCACAGTTTCCCTCTCTCTCTCTCTCTCTCTCTCTCTCTCTCTCTCTCTCTCTCTCTCTCTCTCTCTCTCTCTCTCTCTCAAGCCAGCTTTCATATCTCCAAGCATTCAGGCAGCCCTGTGGAGAGTTCTACGTGGTGAGAAGTGACGTTTTCAGCCAATAGCCAGCAAGGAACTGAGTATGTTAGCCAATAGCCTTGTTACTGAGACATCTTAGAAATGATTCCTACAGAGAAGTCAGATGATGCAGCCCTTGCCAATGTTGTGCCCAAAATTTCAGAAAGACTCTGAGCTAGAACCACCCAGCTAAGTGCTCCTGAATTCCCAATCCTCAGAAACTGTAATACACAGAAATAGTTGTTTGTTGTTTTAAGCTACCACGTTTTGGAGAAAGGTATTGTGCATTTATAAGAAAACTAATAAAATTATAATAGGTTACTGCTATAAATAAATAGATTGCTCACTAAATTTATAATGAATAACCAAATACGATAAAAGTTTACTTTTTCCTTACATTACAGTTCTGGGCAGGTGAATAGTTTCATAAAACAAGTCTCTTCCATGAAGTCATGCAAAAACTCAGGCTGAGAAAGAGTTTCCTTGCTATAATACATAGATTCTCACAATTAAAAGGGTTATTTTTTTTCCAATAGAAAATGAAATGTTTTCCAGATTTTAAAGTCGTAGAGTGTGGAAAAAAGTAGGTTTTTTTATGATTCTTTGTATTTCCTTTAACTCCGTGGTTAGTCTTCCTTTATCATTTAATGTTTTGCATATCTACTATTTTTTCTAGATTATACAAGCATGTTCTCTATCATTTTCATTAGTATTTAAAAACATAATTTTTGGAAGTTTTTGCTAGTTCATTAGTTCAATTTTTAAATTAATACCTCATTTTTTCTTTATTTTTTCTCATTCCAACTTATATATTTTAATATACAATTTATTATTTTATTTTGATATTACATTGTTTATAAATATTCAAGGTCATTTATTTATTGCTGAGCAATGTTTTAGCAGTATGCCACCAATTCTGACATAGAGTAGTTTTATTGTTATTATATTCTGTAATTTTAATTTGTATTCACTTTTTGATCCAACAATCATTTTATAAATGAAGAGAAATTTTATATTTTCTAATATAAATGAAGTTTTCATATTGGGGTAAAAATAGCATAAAATTTGCCATCTTCATCATTATTAAGTGTGCAGTTCAGTAGTGTTATATATATTCACATTGTTGTGAAACAGATCTCCAGAACTTTTTCATATTGAAAATCTGAAACCCTAAACCCATTAAACAACTCCTTTCTCCCCTCCCCTCACATCTGGTAACCACTAGTCTACTTTCTGTTTCTATGATTTTGACTATTTTAGATACCTCATATAAGTGGAATGATACAGTATTTCTCTTTTTGTGACTAGTTGATTTCACTTAGCCTAATGCTCTCAAGGTACATCCATCTTGTAACATGTGAAAGGATTTCCTTTCTTTTTAAGGCCGAAAATATACATATATACCACATTTTGTTTATACATTCATTTGTCCATGGACATTTGAGTTGCTTCTACCTCTTGGTAGAAAAGTACTGTGAATATCTCAAATATCTTTTTGAGAGGCTGTTTTCAACTCTCTTGGATATATATCTAGAAGTGAAATGGCTGTGTTATATAAAAGTTCCATCTTTTATTTTTTGTGGAAACTTCATACTGTTTTGCATAGTAATAGCACCATTCTACAATCCCAGAAACAGTGCACAAGTGTTCCAATTTCTCCACATCCTTGCCAATACTTGTTATTTTTTGTTTTTTTGATAATACCCTAATGAGTGTGAGGGGACATCTCATTGTGTTTTTGATTTGCATTTCTTGAACGATTAATGATGTTGAGCATCTTTTTATTCATATTGAGGTATCATATTGTTAGTTATTTGAATGTCATCTTTGGAGAAATGTCTATTCAAGTACTTTGCTCAATTTTTAATATTTTTAAGCCCATATTTAAATTTTTTTGTTCTTGAGTTATAGGAGTTCTTCATATATTTTTAATATAAACTCCTTATCAGATATATGATTTGTAAATATTTTCTTCAATTCTGTACACTGTCTTTTCATTCTGTTGATTGTGTCCTTTCATGCACAAAAGTTCTTAAGTTTGATCTACATCAAATGTTTGATCTACATTTGTCTGTTTTTGCTTTTTTTTGCCTGTGCTTTTGGTGTCATATTCAAGAAATTATTGCTAAATCCAATGTCATAAACCTTTACTCCTATGTTTTCTTCTAGGAGACTTAGGTCTGACATTTAGGTCTTTAATCTGATTTGAGTTGGTTTATGTATATAATCTAAGATAAAAGTCCAACTTTATTCTTTTGCATAGGCATATCTAGTTTTGCTAGCACCATTTATTGAAGAGATTGGACTGCCCTTTCTACATTAGTGGCTATGGCACGCTTGTCAAAAATCATTTGGCCATATATATGAGAGTTTATTTCTGGGCTCCCTTTTCTATTCCATTAATCTATTTGTCTTTTAACATAATGACTTATTATTATAAAAAACCAATTTTCCTCCAAATTTATTTACACATCAATGCAATCCTAATGCAAATTCTCAGCTTATTGTTTTTTCTTGATGTACTCAAAATATAATGGTCCATGATTGGCTAACTCAATCTTAAAACAGAATAGATTGAACAGGGCAATATTGCCTTCTAGACATTATGACTTACTACAAAGGCATAGTAGTAAAAACATGGTGATGCTTTCACAAAATCAGATGAAAGACAAATTGAATAGAATAAAAAACTTAAAATAGCACCTGTATATACATGGAAACTAAGCATAGGCATCACAAATTCATGAGGAAAACAGAATCGTTTAGTAAGTACTATGGAACAGTGGTCACACTATATGAAGAAAAATTAAAATTAACCCCCACATAATACCATATACAAAGTTGGACTTCCAATTTATTAAACATGTAGAATATAATGGTAAAACTAAAAAGTGAATAGCAGAAAATCAAGGAGATTTTTTTTTAACAGTTAAGAAGCACTTCTTGAACAAAACTTCAAAAATTCAAACTTCTTGTTAAAAAATGATTTTAAAAAATTCTGTTCAAAGAAAGACAGCATAGCCAGGTAAGAGCCAGCTGGGAGGATAAAGGGAGATTTTTGTAAAATTCAGTAGTAGTGATTTCTTGAACACATATGAAATTTCTGTAAAGTAGTAAGAAATACAGAGCAATCCCAATAAAAAATGGTGAAAGGATATGAAGTTCTACATCTCCATCGTGCACTGTGATAGTCACTAAACACAAAAGGCTACTGAGCACCTGAAAAAGAATTGCACAAGTTTACAAGCTTAAAAAATATGTTAACTAACATCAGAACAATGCAAATTAGAGCAATACTTAGAATATCTTAAACTCTGTTTCTCTGGCAAAATTCGAAAGCTACCTAATGACAAATGTGGCTGAGAGCAATGGAGATAGAGATACCCTCAGGCACTGCTGACATGAGTGTAGTGTCTACAGGAGGGGTCCTCAAACTATGGCCCGCAGGCCACGTGTGGCCTGCCAAGGACAATTATCCAGCCCTCTAGGTGTTTTTGCCCCTGCTGCTTGTCCTGCTTAGCAGCCGACTAGTCCAAGGCCCACAGTGCGCATGTATGGAATGTGTGCTGCACTCTCTAACGGCCCTCCAACAGTCTGAGGGACAGTGAACTGGCCCCCTGTTTAAAAAGTTTGAGGGTCCTTGGACACTGTAGTATCTACATACATACAGTATTTGTGTGTGCATGTGTACTTTTCTATTTTGTTCTATCCTATTTTCTTAATTTGTTTTAGGCTTAGTCATAGAGTTAAATATATTCTGTGTTTATCACTATTTCGTATAAAAGGGATCAAATAACCAGGGTTCTTTTTCTGATAAAAAGATATTTTGAGTTCTTATATGTTAAAAATATATACCTGTAGGCTTCAGACTTGAACAACTTAACTGCATATAAAAGCCTGATTGACACATTTGTTTTTCCTTATAGAGCTACTTTCTTTTGGCATGGAATCTTGCTGTGAAATCTGAGGCCAGTTTCATATGCCTCTTCTTAGAATGGCACGATCTAGTTTCCCGGATGTCCAAAGGAGTTTAACTTTGAGGTTTTGAAACTTTATTGGAAAAAGTTTTAGTTTTGACTATTCCGACTCAATTTTCCCCAATATCTGGGTGTCCTTTTAATACACAGATTCAGATCTTTTATTTTATCAAAACTTTTCTTAAGAATTATCTTTAAATATGTATTTTCTTCTATTATTTGTTGATTTCTTCTTTGGGGTGTGGTGGATTTCCTTTGCCTGTCTTTTTCTCTGCAATACTTGTATTTATTTATTTTTAAATTTGTAAGTAAACTTTTTGTTGACGTATAATGTAAATATATAAAATACACAGCTCATACGTGTGTTCCTGAAGGGATAGTCCCAAAATAAATACCTTTATAAAACCAGCAAATGGATTAAGGAATAGAGTCTTAAGGAGTGGATGGGTATATACATACATAATGAGTGTGATGCGCACCATCTGGGGGATGGATGCGCTTGAAGCTCCGATTGGCGGGGAGGAAAGGGAGGGAAGGCAATACGGGTAACCTAAAGATTTGTACCCCTATAATATGCTGAAATAAAAAAAAAAGAAAAGAGGGAGAGAGACATTAATTAGAAAGGTTATAAGAAAACAGTACATTGGTAGACATGTTCTATATCTTGATTGTGCTACTAGTTACACAATTATATGTTTGACAAGTCTCATAAATCCATGTATTTTTTGTATGCAAATTATGCCTCAATTTAAAAAATCATTTTAGATTATATGACAAAAAATGAGAATAAAATTAAATAAAAACCAAAGATTAAAAAAAGAAAAAAGAAAAAAAGAAATAGAGTCTTAGTGGCACCATAGATGCTTTCTCATATTCCTTCACAGCTACTACTCTATCATCCCTTCCCTATTACTCAAAAATGGGCTATTATTGTAATACCATAGGTTAGAATCAACTATTTTTCCTTATGTCTACTGAATACATTCTTTTATGTCTTGTTCTTTTGATCAAAATTACGCTTGAGAAATTCATTACATTCTTATGTGTACCAATAGTTTACTCTGATTGCTGAATAGTATGTTATTGTACTATATTACATTTTATTGATCTACTTTACTGTTTCAGGCTGTTTCCATTTTGAAGCTTTTACAAAAATGGATTTTGTGGACATTTATACATATCTTCTGGCAAGCATATTATGTACTTCTGTTGGATGTATCTCAGTAAAATGGTTGTGTTATAGGATACGTATATTTTTAGCTTTAGTAGATAGTATAAAGCAATTTTCTAAGGTGATTGAAACAATGTACACTCCACCCAACAATGAATGAGCGTTTCAGGTGCTTCACCACTTTGTCAACACTTGATAGTGTCATTTTTTTCATGTGCTCCATTCTGCAGTATGTTGCATTTCATTGTGGCTATATTTTGCATTTTTCTGATTACTGATGGGGTGAGTTTAATACCTTGAATATGTTTTATTAGCCATTTGTATGTCATCCATTGTGGAGTGTATGCTTAATTCTTTTCTAATTTTTTACCATTGAATTTTCTGTCTTTATTTATTTGTAGATATTTCTTTGTAAATTATGGCTATAAGTCATTTGTTGGACATATGTATTTCAAATTGCTTTTCCAACTCTGTAGTTTACATTTCACTGTCTTGGTGGTGTCTCTTGACAAATGGAAGCTCCTAATTTTAATGAAATTCAATTTATCTATTTCACCTTATGATTAGAGTTTGGATATTGTTTAAAAATCTTTTCCTAACCCCAAATCATGAAGATATTGTTCACGCACTTTCTCTAAAAAATGTAGTATTTACTGTTCACACTCATATCTATAGTCTATCTTGAATTTTTTTGTGTGTATGACATATAAGATAGGGGAACAGATGCCTTTTTATTTTCCTATGTAGATATTCTGTTGCCCCACAACCATTTATTAATAGACTATCTTTTCTCCACTGCACTGCAGTTTCACCTTTGTCTTAAGTCACCATATATGTTTGGTCTCTTTCTTGACTCTCTTTTCCACTCCATTTTTCTATTTGTTTACTTTTGTATTAATACCATACTGCTTTAACACACTGACAGCCACACTAGAAAAAAAATTTCCCTGGGGCCATAGTGTTTTATTAAAACAAAATGATCCTTTCTAGTTTGTTATTTTTTATTGTTTTCTCTGTGTGAGTTGTATGCAACAAAATCCATGTTTTCAGAATTAAATTGTCAATATTAATTGTAAGTAACAATAAGAATATCAACAAGTAAGATTTTTACAACCCAACTTCAGAGTTTTGCTTCACTAGGCCCCAGGCTCAAAACTTGCATGAGTTAAATACAAGTCACATGGCAGTTAATGTGTCAATAATTGCAGATTTATAAGTATTTATATCTGGTAATGCAAATCTTCCAGCTTTTGTTATTCTGCAGTAAGATTATCCTAGTTATTTTTGGCCCTTTGCTGTCTCACATAAACTTTAGATCAGTTTTTCAACGTCAATAAAATAACCTGCTAAAACTATGATTGGAATTATATTAAATCAAATGATAATTTTGAGAACTGACCTCTTTATAATAATGAATCTTTTAATCCATAAAGATGGAATACCTCTCCATTTTATCAGATTGTCCTTAGTAACTTACTATATTATTTCATAGTTTTCAGTGTAGAGTTATAAGCACATTTCATTAGAAAGTATTCCTAGCTATCTGATATCTTTTGATACTATTATGTGCATCTTTTTTTAATTTCAAGATTTATTTTAAAGCTGCTGATATATAGAAATATGATTTTTACATATCAACCTTTTATTCAGCAACTTTGTCAAATTTAATTGTTAGTTCTAAGAGTCTGTCTGTAGATTCTTTTAGATTTAAATCTTGTTAAACTCTATTTTTATTTTGTGCTCATTTTCCTCATTTCTACATCCATGCTCTTTATTATGTTTTTCTCAAATGTCTGGTGTTCCTTGTGCTCATGCTAATTTTTTCATTATTTTTTTTTTACTTTTCCTTTAGTTCTGTCACTTATATTTTGTCTAGTTCAGTTTCTCTACCTCTTCCCTGAATTCTTACATTGCTGCTTTCTGTGATCTTCCTTCATATAGGCGATTGTGTCAATTAAATTTTCCACTCATTATACACATTTTTGGTCACAATATTTATGAAATACATTATTTCTTTTGTTTCAAAAATAGAGAAATTTTATGTATTGAACTACCAAAGGGATGTTAAGATATATTAATATTTATTTATTTTTTATTTATTTTTATTTTTATTTTTTTTATTTCGGCATACTATGGGGGTACAGATTTTAAGGTTTCAATAAATGCCCTTTCTCCACCTCCCCCCACAAGTCTGAGTCTCCAGCACGACCACCCCCCAGATGGTGCATATCTCACTCATTATGTATGTATATACCCGCCCCCCTCCCCCCTCCCACCTGCCCAATACCCAAAAACTTTGAGAGAATTAACACAAGTTACCAAACAACAATCAGAGCCAGATTCTGAAGCAACAACATTTTGAGGCACAGATTCTTCACATTCCTCTCCCTTAACTTAGAGGGGTGCAAACCTGGCCACCATATTGGTATTGAAGAGCTGAAAACTAGATGTCCAAGGCTAAAGTCAACAAGTAATCCCAATTAAACCGTGTGTGCGTTAAAATTGGGAAAGGCCATCTCTCTCTTCTCCTCTCTCTCTTCTCTCTTTCTCTTTCACTCTGTCTCTGGCTGAAACTATTGTCCATGGAATAGTTTCTACCATGTGGATGGAAAAGCAGGAGAGGACACTGGCCTGCAAGTGGAGAGGAAGTCAGTAGAAGAATAAAGTCAAAATATGAGAGAGATCGTCTGGAGGACATTTCAGTTTTTGGTTCTAGTCCTTACCTGTTTTTAGGATCCTTAGTGGCATTTTTGTGTTAAGGTTTTTCTGTTTAGCTGAAGCTATTTCAAGTTGCTTTCTCTTACTTGTAATGAAAACAGTCGCAACTAGCATAATGTCACAGTCATACCCACTGGCACAAGAAAGCATGCACTGATTGCCAGTGTTTTGCTCATACCCTGAAACTTGTATGTCACCAAAAAGTCTGAGATTGTATCTCTGGTAATAAACGAACAAAGCATGGGGCTCTGCCCTTTGCCTTCTTCCGATGTAACTTTCTGAGCAGTGGCTGTGGCGGTCCTAGATCATCCAGACCTGCTCTGTTCTGCAGTCGGCTCAGGCTCAGCTCATTTATCAAAACTGTCTGGTTTTCTGCCCTTGTCTGGCCAAAGTTATTTTTGCTACTTGGCCTAGAGGAAGGTGAAAAGGAACTAGTGGACAGAAGAATTAAGATAAGTTAAAAAGTGTGAAGACTGGAAGATGTAAGAAAAGTAAATGATACAAAGGGAAAGAATATCAAAGCCACTAACGGGGCTGGGATTAGAAATAAAGAAAACAGGTGGAAATCGATAAAAAGGGTGAGAAAGCAAATAACGGGGGGGGGGAGGATATGCAAAAAGATTACATGTATAAGACATTAAATTGCATTTCATTATGCTTTCATCTTCCAGCCCCACTTTTTCCTGATATTTCAGTGAAAAGGTGTTGTACCCTACTTGCTTTTTCATCTCAGCAGATGTGCAAACCTCGTCTGCCTTCTCTACTGCCTCTAAATACGGTCACTCTAGCCTTTCTCTCTGGCCCATGCTTCTCAACCCCTATTGACTATTAGAATCACCTGGAAATTTAAAAAATACGATGTATGGGCTCCACATCAGATTACTTAAATCAGAATCTCTAGAAGTGTGACACAGCAATAGTATTTAAAAAATCTACCCAGCTGAGTTGAAGGCTATTCACTTCCTGCCATCAAACCCATATGATAAATTTTCTCAATATTACATTTCATTGCCTCAAATTTATTTAGGTACTGTCATCCATATTTCATCTCTTCCAAGTGATCTTGGAGGAAAACTGTTCTATGCTCTTTCCAAGATAATGGCTCTCACTCTTCTGATTCCACTGCCTGTATTTTCCTGGGTAAACTTGCTTTATTGTCACTATTCTTTCTGATTTCTACTTGTCCTTTCCTTAGCCTAAAATCTACCCTAAACAGCTTCTTATTAAAGAAAACTTCTCTTGACTTCTCTGCAGGTATCAGTTCTATTTCTTCTTTATCTTCACCGTTAAATTTCTTCTTTCTACATTCTTATGTGTTTTTTTCACGTTTCATGTTTCAATTTAGGTTTCATGTCCAACTCCAGTGACAGTTTTCACTCAAGACTTCTGATGAATCACTGGTGTTCAGATCCTGTGACTTCTCCCAGTACTCATTCAGTCCAGTCTTTCTGCACACTTTGACAGTGATGGCCCCTCTGAGACTCTTGATGCTGTGCTCTCACTCTCTCAGCTTTGGTGAAGATTTTCCCACTACCTCCTTGTAGTAGGTCCCCAAAGTTTCATCCACATTTCAAACCTCATTTCAAACCCTCCCTGATCCATGAAACTCTTATGGAATTAACCTCTTCCATATTAAAGTAATCCCTCCCTTTATAATTATTCATTTCAGGGATTTTAAATACTGGCTTAGAAAAACTTACATCCAGTTTGTAACAAAACTTTAAAAAATTTCGTAAATACCAACAGATCTGGGAGGACCATTTGGATGTGAGGAGTAAGGAAGCCAAGGTTTGTTCCCAGGTTGTCTAGCTTGAGCAAATGGCCTTTGACAAGAAGCATGGTAGAGGAGTTAGAAATGAAAATCACTACATTTTAGAGCATGCCATATGCAACATACATTTTTTTGGAGTTGGAGCCATGAAAGTAGACCTATTTCTCTACTGAAAGCATTCAAAGTAAGAAGAGGTCAAGGATAGAAGCCTGCAGACACCAATATTTGAGAATCAGACAAAGGAAGAGATTCCGGCTTCCTACTTAGATAAAACCCATACAGTGGATAAAATAAAATACTTTGAAATATTTGATACCATGTTGATAGATTACAACTTTCATTATATTTATCTTGTATACAAAAGAGGGCACTGTATCATAAAAGGAAATTAAATCAATCTAGCAGGAGCTGAGTTCTTCATGAATTCACTCTCGTTCCTCCTGCCTCCCCCCCCCAGAACCTTTACCTTATGGGTATGCTTGTGACATTCAAAGTTTTCTATTTCTTCCAACAGAAGCTAGTATTCCAAATATTTGATCCTGTCCTTTAGGTCCTTAAAGCTAAGGATAGCAAGTGCCTGGAGCATGAAGTACCTGTTGAAAATTGTGGTTACATGTTTGCTTGAGAATTTTTGCAACGACAAAACAACCGTTATAGGGCAACTGCCACAGAAAAAAAATTAGGAAATGATGTGACGGAGAATAAAATAAATGCAAGTATGACTGTGTCTTCTCAATTTTGGAGCCTTCTCTAAGATTTCTTCATCATCATTATCTCTAGCATGTTTGGATCACATAATGTGTGCCAGGCATTGTGATAAGTGCTTTACTTCTTATAGCAGTGCAATTATGATCATTTTTAAAAGTACATATTGAGGTTCAGGACAAGTTCTCTGAGGTCACATATTATTAAGTGGCAATGATAGTCATCACATGTATTAATAGATATAACCCAAGAGCTCCTAATTATCACAACTTTTATAACATTCCCTCTTTCATGGTACTACCAAACCTTATGATATTGAAAACATTTCCTTAACCAACCTCCACTCAACAAATGGATTAATTGATCACCTCTATTTCCTCAATAGCGCAAACTAACTAGTATCCAAGGCATGTTGCACAACCTGGTTAGTCCCTGTGCATCCACTCCCAGAAGTTAAAACTATACACTTACCAAGAGTCAGTTTGTGTTTGTTTTCAACTGTGTTTATGCCAGTATGCACATTATTTTAAATATATGACTTCATTAAACATTATGTGTATCAATGATATAGAAGGGTTAAAGAAAGAATGTTGTTGTTTATGAAAATAAAGTTGAATAAATTTACAGATAACTTTGTAAAGATGAATTGCTTGATAAACGTCTGTTGAATTGTGAGGGCAAGACTAATAAAATTTCATTTAGCACTCAAATTGCTTTTCAAGTCTCTACATTCTTGTTTTACTTCTTATAAAGCTAGATTGGATACTAGACATTGCATTATGGTCATGGTTTATGAAAAATAAAAAGCAAGCACTCCAATCAAAAGATACACACTCAAGGGAAATATCTTGGCACTACATCAAATAAACATGCCTTCATAATTTTTAAGTTTAAATAAAATATTTATAGCATATATGTATTATTTCTGATGACTCACAACTTTAATCAAATTTTGGTTTCATGACTAATTACTAGTTTACTCCAGTCAAATAATAGGGTTTCTGTCAGACACCTAATATTGTACTTTTCACAATATAGTGTTTACTAAAACATTTGTCTTCTTACTAGCTTATGAAGTCCTTGATTACACCATCTATGAACTCCCAACAACTTTATATAATTTGAATCATTATACATAGTATTCTAATACTTAATGTTTTAATCAAAAATAAGTCTGATAATCTGATAATTTGCAATAGCCTAAATCAAGTGCATTGCAACTTTGGCCCTGAGAAAGCTTAGGCATTCAGTTCCCTTACTCTCTACCTCCATGCCAAGAACTGTTGCAAATGTCACCTGAAGTACAGCTTTTCTCCCTCTCTTTTAAATACTATGTTCTGTATATCTTGAAATAGTAAATAATTCATTTGATCCAAAGCACCCTCTCCCACTTACTGTTCTCATTAGGCTATCTAGGGAAGGGATCTAGTATTTATTAGAGATATACTACATGGTAGAGTTGGGTTAGGTACTTTAAATGACATGTAATTGTCAAAGAAACCCTGTGTGGTAGATATTATCATATTCATTTTATGAATGAAGAAACTAAAACTCTAAAAAGAGAAGTAATTGTGCAGTGTTACATAGGAAATAAGGATTCACACACACTTTCGTCTAATTTCAGATTCTATAGTCATTCTGATGAATCATAGTATTTGTGTTATTGAAGAATAATTAAATGATATTGGTAAAATAGCATTAAGAATGTGAAGAGAGCAGATTTTTGCACAACCTGCTTATTTGTATTATATTTAGTTACTAGCACATGCATGTTTCTGTAAATTCTCTACCTGTAACTCTTCTTGCTGTGATGTGTTATGTAAAATATGTAAAAACTCCTCCAAATACATATCTGTCATTTTCCATTGTTATCTCACATCATGCCAGGATGACTCCGTCTATTCGTCTATGTTCCATTGGCTGCACTCAATTGTGTTTTCAGCAGAAGTTGTGGCATGTACTTATTGTGCAATGCTGACAGTCTCTAACATCACTTGTCTTGATGAACAGCCCATTTTTTAATGTCTCACCAGTTCTTTTTCCTTTAGATAACTCTTTTGAACCACTGTGAAAATAGCCAATAGCAGGTTCCTGACTACACACTTGTTAAGTGTATAGGAGGGAAAGAACATTCAGGTGCAGAATAAATTCTACCTCTTACCATATTTTTCGAACCATGTTTTCATACAACAGGTATGATCCACTAAAACTTTATTGTTTTTTCTTTAACAAGGGGATAGAGAATTTCCTCCTTTCCTTTATAAAAGTTCTAATCAAATAAAGACTCCATGGAGACTAGGTCTAAATATTAGGTATATTTGTTGTTGCCCTTCTCCAATATGCATATTCTATTAGTAACTGAATAACAAAAACAGATTTTAGAAGGGTAAAGTTACAAACCCTTAGGGAGGAAAATGACTTGTGCTACCAGGCACTTGACTAAAGCAACTCTGGCAGGGACAATTATAATATAATTTATCACCAGAAAGCACACCAAGACACAGAATACATAATTGTCTTATCAGTAAGCAGAGAGCACTGGCAAACTCATTTGAATTAAGAACCAAAAGTGCAAGTCTCAAGGAAATTATAAGATGTCAAGCAATCAGTAAAATTGGGATGAATGCGAACAGTCTTTCAATCTGTCTATTTATTTATTTTAGACTGAAATCCATAATTATATAAAGGGTTAAAAATGCACTGCAAGTTTAGGAGTAAAAATGGCTTGTTAGGATGTGTATGAACCTAAAAATTTTCTTTCAGAGAACTATATATTTTGGCCTTACAATGAAATTAAAATTATTTCCATTTGCTCAGAGCCTAAGGTACAACGTCCAGGGCCTAAATTGGATTCAATGCACAGTGTTTAGGTTTTCTCTTCTATAGTTCCAATTTTATTTTGTTTTTAAGAGAATCTATATTGTATATAAACCATCAATTTGTTCTTTCCACAATCATCTGCACTAAAAATGTAATATCTTTCACAGAATACGTAAATTGTACTTTATCCTTTCCAACCATTTTCACTTGTGCATTTGAAAGAGCATTGTCATGGGTAAATGAGGAAAGAACCATCTCTTTTGCTCCACCCATTGTCCAGGGAGTACCAAGCCTACCAGCTGGTTCTAATGATACTGAAACTTAAGAACCACTGTATTGAAGACATTGAATTAATCATTATAAACAAAGATGGCACCAGACTCAGATATCTCCACTTATGAATTTTATTAAACTTCTAGGGTGAAATAATAAAAATACTGCACAAATATCTTTTAGAAAATAAAGGAAAGTGGAATAGTTTTGAACTAATTTCAGGAGGTCTGTATAATCCTGATACCAGCTTAATGGAGACATTATAAGAAAAGAAAACTAGAGATCAATATCTTTTATAAACTCATATATAAAAATTTTTAACAAAACATTATGTAATTTAATCTAATAATAGAGAAAAAAGTAATACATCATGACCCAGTGAGGTTTATCTCAGAAATGCCAAGTTAGATTGACAGTAGAAAATCAATCAACCTTGTAATTCATAATATTAATGAAATAAATAAATATGTTACATGATCCATTTGATATATGTAGATAAAGTATTTGACAAAATTTAATAGCCATTGATGTTAAAAATCTCTCATCAAAGTCAGAGTAGAAGAGAAAATCCTAAATCTGAACAAAGGAGTCTATAAAAGTTAGTTAGCTAACTTTCTACTTAGCTGTGGAACATTATATATAGTGCTTGTAGACCAGTGCCTGGAACAAAGTAAGGACTACAAAAAAGTTTCCAAAAAAGTAATTACGCAAATTTTCATTGGTCTTGTCATGGACATTACAAATAACTACATGCTATGAAAATTTAAGACATTACATAAAATAACTTTTATTCTAGCAAAAATTACATGCTGGATAAATTTTTTTCTTTGCTTTTTACTTTTTTAAAGAAAGTTTTCTTTATATTTGGTTTTGAGATTTAATGGCATTCTGAATACTTTTTTAATACAGGAAAAAAGAGATTTTGAGTCGCAACTTATTTTAAAAACACTTTCAATATTTTCCTCCTCTCTAAAGAATGGGCAATGTTTTTCTCTTTTCATAGACTGAAAATCTTCACAGCAGCACTACAAGTTTCTGACTGTGTGACTGTGTGTTTATGAGAGAGAAAGTGTGTGTATGGATCTGATCTGTTCTCTGCATTGGGATTTCTTTTTGCCTTTTCTTACTTTATACGGCTGTCTGAATGAGGCTTGGACTTTACAGTGCAGCATCAGATGTCGCTACAAATTTAGGTGGTGGCTCAGTGGTTCTAATTAGATCTTAGAGTCCCAGTAATGTTCCCACTACAGACCTTAAGATTCAAAAACCCACTTCTCCACTTCACTTTTGGTTTCTGAAGAATGAGGGTATTTCTTCATTAAAAAGCTGTCTTCAAAGTTATGAACTTCCCTTAATTCTTTATTTAAAGCTCTCCAAACTTTAGTTTTCTTATCAGAAGAAGAAAATACACCTTTACCCATAATAATTCATTTAATCCTCACCATTGCCCTTTGCGATATTATAAATGCCCATTTTACAGATAAGAAGACTTAGTCGAAGTGAGATCAGGCAATTTAAAGTGCTGCAGCTAGTAGGTTGTGGAGCTGAATTTTGAACCCACGTGGACTGGCTCTAGATTTTCAGCTCTTAAGCATTCGCATACTACCATTCAAATTAAAATCTCATTTGCTTGATGTCTTCATTATACTGTAGGTTTCATAAAGTCACCAAGTGTTTTACCTTGCTCACAGGACCTAGCATGTAGTAGATTTCCAAAAAATTGAAGTTGAATAAATGAATCATGTCAGGTGGCAATAATCCTTGATTTACAGATGAGGAAATTGAGATCTGAAAAGCCAAAATAATCTATTCAAAATTAAGCAAATAGACAGTACATCCAACATTTGAACCTGGACTACTCTGAATCCAAGTCTTTTCCTCATTTCTTTTTATACAACACCATATTAACTCTTCTTCAGAAATCTGGAAATCTCCAGAAAATGAATAAACAGCAAGAAAACAATGGGGAGAATTTGTCCTCTTGAAGATTCATACATTAAATCACACTTGTCACGAGGCCTTTATAAAAGGAGGTACTCAGCATCACTACCTGGTGATGACAGTGGCCTTGAGGTAGCTGATTTGATGATGGTTATGACAATGATGATGATAATAATTTCTATGATGAAGAAGTAGCCTTAAAAGTAGCCTTAAAACAGCCTGAAGAAAAACAGCCTAAAGTTCTATTCATAGGATGTGATATTGCTTACCTCAATTAGACCATAGACATCATGCATGCAAACTTTGATGTGTTCAGTAAAATACTAATAGATCTGCTATTTTAATGTTTAAACATTACCTAAGCAAGTGAAAAATTCACTTGATTCTGTCATAAAGTGGCAGCTATTGATTCAGTACAGTCATTAAAATAACACTTAATAATGTAGTTCACAGTTGTTTATTTTTTCCAATTTTAAATTTTGTACTGTATCTTTGACAATGCACAAAATTTCCTGAAAGAAGAAAGGGATAAAATAAGTTTAAGTCACAGAAGGGGGACTGAACAGAAAGCTATCAATATAATTGCAATAAAAAATGCAAAGAAAGTAAATCGGATTTGCTCATACTCTTTCCAGATTCAGAGCTAACCGTGGAAAAATTCATATTTCAGCAGATGGTTAATGATTAGTGTAATAGGAACAGCATTTCTCTCATCAGCAACAAACTCAGAAAGCCATTATCTTAACAGTGATGTTCAGTGTATTTCTGTCTTGCCACATTCAATTGTTTTCTTCTTACAGAAGGAAACGAAAAAGAAATTGGAAAAGCAGACATTTGCTACCATTCAGGGTCAGCTGCAGGCACAGCCGCAGAGCAAATCCACGTAAATAATGGTCTCTCACTGTCCAGACAAGCGGGTGACTCATTCCCAGACTGGCCCTGTGGAGTGAATCGTAATTACTAGACAATTTCACAATTTTCGGACTCATGTTGTGAATAAAAAGAAAGCACGGACGTATTTTTTAATGGACAAACAGAACATTTGTTTTGCTAGTTTGAGTGACCTAATCTAATGTTTCAATCTTCTGATCAATAAAAGGCTAAAATACCTTCCACTAACTCTTCAAAGTAGCAAAAAAAGGAAATGGAATCAGTAAGATATGTGTTGACAACATCTTGTGAACAAAGGAAAAACTAAAGTATATTGTCCTTACTTTTATCTCGCCTGTCCTTCCTCCATCACTTACCCATTCATTCATTCATTCAACAAATATTTATTGAGTTCCTATCATGAGCAAGGCTAAGGGCTTGGGCACGTGTACTGCACTACCAGCTTGCAATGGGGAGCTAGGACATCATATATGGCAGTATATGGGCAAGAACATCAGAACGATAAGCGGTTCAAACTGTGATCAGCGAGGCTAGGCAGAAAGAACTCCACCTGGCGTAATTAGATAAGGCAACTGAAATCCCTCTTAAACACTTTCAAGACCACCAATCCATTTACAACTTATTTTCTTATATTCTTCCTTCCCTCTCTCACTCTTTTTTCCTTTCTTCTTTCTTTTGTTAATTTTTTTTGTTGTTGTTAAACACATTAGCCTTCCTTTTTCCTTCATTTCCCCCTTCACAGTTTATATTCTCCTAGCCAACATTCCAGTAACACTCTTGGCCACATTGTAAATGTACTTGCGACCTTGTGTCTTGATCACACTGTTCTTTTAAAATACCAGTCCTGAATAAACCCACCTATTGATTCTCTCTCTCACCTATTGAAACCCTCGCTTAGATTCTTTGCTGGCATTCCAATAATATTTTTCATGTCACTTTGCAATCACAGTACTCTGCAGTGACTGTTTCAAACCTTTTACATTCACCTGAAACTCCCATCCTGGCTGCTTCTCTCTTCTTCCTTGGTGTTAGTGGTTGACACTGCCTCCCACTCACAGGAAAGATAGATGCCCTAGACATTTCCTCCATGTCCAAATTGCATGCCCTAAGTCACCAAGTGCACATTCTCTCTCTCCTTGCCCATCTCTACTGTCTCTCTCTTTGCAAGGGAAAAGGTGGCCCTCCTCTTTGCTAATGCTAAATATCCTGGCTGTGCTTCTGAACCTATCCTCTCCCATCATTGCAGGAACTTTGTACAATCAAGTATTTTTTTCTCCTCAATATTTCTAACTTTTCCTTAAACCTGAGTATTTTCAATGAATTTTGAGATATTTCAAATCTCTCCCAAGAAAGAGGCTTGATCTCTCATTTTCTTTCAGGTACAAGAAACTTGTCAGAAACATTGTGTATATTTTTGCTGTGTCTATTTCTTCATCTCCTAATCACTATCCAACTCTAATCTGTCTTGACTCTTCACCACTCCACTGAAAGAGCTCTCGTCAAGGGTCCCAGTGACCTCCATATCACTAAATTAAATTGCCTATTTTTGGCTTTCACCTCATTTGATTTCTCAGGAGCTTTGGATGATATCAGACACTACCTCCCTCTTGAAGTTTTTTCACCTTTTGACTTGTGTTATATCACAGTCTCCGGGCCTTCCACCTATATTTGACGACCGCTTGTTGGTGTCCTTTGCATGCTCATTCTGTCCTCCTCACAAGGTCATTGTTGGCCTTCTTCTAGGTCAGGCCTAGGTCCTCTTCTGCTCAGTTTCCCATCTCCAAGCAATTCCATGGCATTAGCCAGCATCCATGTCTCTACTGGACATGAATGCAATGCACCTTCCAGGATTTCCCTCAACTGCCTACCTCTTTTTCTTTCTTAGTCAGAGCCCCACCTGGATGTGGCCAAACCTCTACTTCAAGGTCAATGCTGGAGTTGTTGTTTCATTAGGATGTCAACGATAAAGTATAATTTTAAAAGGTGAAGTATAAAGGCAGAGGAAATTACTCCAGAAATTGAAAGTGGGAAAACAAAGACACAAACTTGTAAGAAAAAAGATCAAGACAATTTTGGAAACAGCAAGTAACCTGTTTGACATGAGCACAATCTTTGAAGGTAGGTTGAGGTTGGGTGATGGAGGAATTTGGCAGTCAGGTAAGGAGCCCAGTCCCCACTCTGTAGATAATAGCAATTCTGTGATGGTTTTCAACAAAAGACATATGTTTTTAAAACACTGGTTTAATATGACAAACCTTGGGGACCTAATGGAAAGTGGTTTTAAGAAAAGAGACCATACAAGCTGGAATATGAAGTTGGAATATAGCTATTTTAAGCTTTCTGTTTTGGGGTGATAAAAGTTTTAATCAAGAGGAAAATGTAAACTGGAAGGAAGAATGGGGCCCAGAAAACATAGTAAAGGACAGCAACTAAATTTGGTATGCACACCATGCAGCAGATGAAAATTCAGGTTAAAAAGTCTCTTTATGGTTGAAAGTAATTGGAGAAAGAGAGTCACTATTTAATGTCCAGAAGATGAGCTCAAAATGTGAAACTAACATCTCGGAGTGAAGTCCGGGATGCTCACATTAATTTGAAAGTTATAAAGAGATATAAGCTGGAGTTTTCAAAGTTGAGTTTTCCAAAGGGAAGGATGTAGAGGAGGGGAAGAGAAGAAGGTCAAGGATGAGATCTTAGGAAGTACATAAAATGTTAAGCCAGGAAACGAAAAGAGAACAAGCAAAGAAGAAATTGAATTTGTGCAGGGCCAGATAAGCCAGACAAAGGGAACATACCAAGAATGCTTCTGAGAAGCCAAGGGGAGAGGAAAGCATTTGGCAAACTCCAAGGTGTTTTTAATCCTTGAGAGGAATTAAGAAGAGATTGATGAAACAGCTTGGTCTTCTAAGAAATGTTGTGGTTAAAGGTGGGGGGAAAAAGTTAAGTACATAGTAGTTTAAGTAGGGAGTAGAGCTGGTTAAAAGTTTGTGTTTTTGCTTGCTTGCTTAAGGCCAAGGAAAAATGGGAAGTATTTTTTTAGCATTTTTGTACGGTGGGTAGGGGCAACTATTAGAGAAAGGAGACATAATATGACAAAGAAGTAATGAACTGATAAGCATTTTGGAGGATGGAAGAAACTAAAAAAATTAAGGGAACAGGGAAAGATACGTTACAGAAAAAAGGAAGGACATCTTGTCCTAGGAGGTCGAAGTTTATATAATGGTTGGAAACAGATTGGTTGTGAAGACCTGAGACTAATGTGTCAGAAGTCTATTCAAACTGGATGAGATAAAGTTTGCGAGTGCTGTTGGAAAAGAAAGATAAGGGAGGAATCAGATCACACACAGTTATTTGTCTCCAAAAAGAACCGTGTATTAGACAGAAAGGAGGGGCTGCCAAAATAGTTTTTCAGCATTTCTTTTGGAAAGTGATTAATGATAGGTTTTGCCCAAATGCTTGTTGTATCTGTTATATTCATAAAAGTCTAAAGCTAGGAAAGCAAATAGGTTTAATACGTCATGTCAACTCCAATTGATTAGTAAACCTGCAGTGCTATTAGAAAGGATTATGAAGCCGGTTCTAGCTCAGCAGGAGAGCACCCTATGATTCATTAACAATGTCTGCTTTGGGCGAAGCACAAAGGGCTGATATATTTGCTAACTCAGGAACCATAACTATAAGTTATTTAGTCCAATTTTCTGACATACAGATCAGAAGCAAGGCAGCATTTAGATATCCATCACAGGTTTATATGAAAGTAGAAAAGTCAGACAAAGCCACCCTACTTTAAGATTCCTTAGCTGAAAAATTTGAACTTTGGAACTTGGCTTTTCAAACCTATGGAGTTCAGACAGGAAGATCAGACTCCACTCATTTCTTTAATTTGATTTCAGATTTCATGTTTGCTCCTTCCTTACAAGATCAACTTGTCCTGGCCTATAAATACATTTGAACTTTACATTCAAAGAAGTATAAACCAAAATTTTGGCAACTATCTCATAATAGTTTCTGATATTCTTTATGGCAGGAAGAAATACTCTTTTCTGGATTAAATTGCTTTCAAAATGTATTATTTTTAATGAGATAAAGTGGGAGATGATGGTATGGAGAGAAGAGACTGACAGAATCTCTATTTATAGAGAAGTCTTTGCAGATGAGGCAGATAAGATCACCATGCAGAATACCTTCAATGATGCAAATATGAACTAATGGACCCAGGAAAAAAGGCAGAGTGTGTTTGGGGGGCAGCAATCCTCTTCATTTGTTTCAAGGCCTCAGTTTACACAGGAGATAGAAATTAGCTATAAGAAAAAAAATCAGAAAGGTCCATCCTTTTATTAAACATATCTTTATTAAGGATATAAGCACTGACATATTTATATAGTATAATTAACTTTTTGATTAACACTGTCAAAACCAATTTCTACATCTAATAGTCACATTACTGTTTTCTACACTTATGTTATAAAATTCTTCTGCTATTATGTAGTGCATTGTTCATGTGAAGCTGTTTTTAAAGGAAGCACGTTCTGTCTTGATAAGTATCAGGAAACTACCAGATGTTTCCTACTGTCTAAGCCAAACCAGTGAACAGGGTGACCATGCTTTCACTAACATAGTCATAAACTGTTTGCCACCCACAGTCTCCCCTGTATGACAGGCCAGTGCTTTAGCACACAGTATATTGTGTGAATTAAATATTAGAACAAAACAAAACAAGTGAAGAACATTATTCTAATACTGTTTTGCCTCTCTCACTGAAAAATAAAGTATGTGGTAGTCATTTTTATATTCTTAATCCACAAAAGGAATAAATTTGCTTGGTAATATCATGGGACATTTTTTTAAGTCCTTAATAAAACTTAGATTTTGTTTTCTCTTCTGAAAAAAATGGAAACTCATTTAAAAGATTAGCCAGGAAAAAAAATGAACTTGTTGTTCAAGAATAATATATCAAGAAAGGCTAATTCCTAAGCAAGTTCCTTATTTGAATATTCCACAAGTGGTTTTAGTGCCCTGGAACTGTCTGCATTCAAGCCCTGGGGCCACCTTGGCAGGGGGTGAGATGGGGAAGGTCAGACAGGGTTCCAGACAGAGTAAATAGTATTGCAATGATTGGGAGGCAGAGAAGCTTACGACTTATTTAGCTATCAACCAGCAGTCTTTGGATAGGTATATACAGAAGAACAAAGGGAGAAGGCATGGCAGATTGAAACTATATGTTGTAGAACCATGAAGCCAAACTAAGTAATTTGTACTTCTATCAGGAGGTAAAATATGGGTTTCTGAAAGGGGGAGTGTGTTGTTGGATTGGTGGTGAGATACCTCATGGGAGGGATAAAGAACGAAGAGTGAAGGGCAGGGGTCTTGGTATGTCTGTGTGTAAGAACGTGGAAGGGGTTGCTAGCAAACAAGTTGGAAAAGTTCCCTATTATCAGAGGAAGGCAGAGAAGCATGGGGGGTGAGGTTTCAATGTCAAAGGAGAAAAAGGCTTTGAGTGGAAATGAGTGTCCAATGATATTGAAGGTCACCAGTGAATAAGAATTTAAATGCACTGGACTTGGCAGTTGGAAAGTCACAGGGAGAAAGTTGGTAGTGAGAATAGAAATGAGATTGCAAGATTTCAAAGAATGACTAATTAGTAAGGAATGGAGAAAGGCAAATGGTACAAGCAATACTCTAAAAAGTGGGAAATTGAATAAAAACATGGAGGGTATTGGCTTTCACAAGAAGCAGGAACAAGAGAAAGTTTCTCCTTTTGTTTTATTATAATAATGGTTGTTATTGATTTGAATAGATTGTGCAAATCAAAATTTTAGGCAAAAATGGGGGGGGACTAATTGTAAATTGAGGCCAAGAGAGAGAAAAATCTAAGAGAGAAGGTGTAACTTGGACACGTAGGTCTCAGGAGATCCAGGGATAGATACAGGAGCTCAAAGAAGACAGGCTTAGCAAAAAAAAAAAAAAAAAAGTAACACTTGCATCTCCATCATAAAAGAGAGAGACCAAGAAAGAAAGGTGAACATTTCACACATTCTAATGTAGGAAGGAGAAAAAGTAGAGGAATGTGCATCTGATGTTCTCAAACTTTTCTGCTGAGTAGAAGCATAGGACATTAGCCAGCAAGATGACAGACTGAAGTAGAACTGGACACTGGAAGGGAAGAGTAAAAGTGTGTAAATGATGCAGTGAAGACTTTGAATGAGAAGTAAAGGATGGATGCAGATGAGAAGAAAAAGAACCCCAGTGTACAGCAGGGGCTAGTCAGGTTTTCCCCACACGCAGGCAGCATCCTGAGCACAGATGGAACTCGAGACTATGATAAGACAGGGATGGTCGCCTTCCTGAGGAGAGGCTGTGGGGTCTCACACCAATGTTGATCACTTTCTTACTGCACTATCTTACATGTAATGGAGTGACTAGTACCAGAAGCACACACCTCTTTTCTGCCTGTAGACAAAAATAAATTCCTTACAGACCTGTTTTACTCTGCAAAGACTCATTTTTGAGCTCTCTCTTCGATTAATCATTAACACATGGCACTAGGATCCACTGAGGGGACCTAAGGAAGGCTGCTCGCAGTACTTGTTGCTGCCCAATGCTGATCACAGGGGAGGAAGTAAGCCAATTTGCATAAGAGACTCAGACCCTTATGGGAGGGAAGGAACTCCTGGTTGGACCAATGTAATACAAAGTTGGCTGGCAGAAAAAGATGCCAAGGGTCCCACAGAGAAATGCACTAGAAGGACAGGATCCATGATGTGCCAGTGACTTGGGCTCCATTGTGGAGTGTCTGGGACAGTGTCTGGCCCTCAGGGGCCATCTGTCCTGGATCTCTATTGAGCTTTGGTAAGTAGCTTTAAGCACATATGTGAGTCAAGAAAGGGAGTCATAATTTTGAGCCTAAGCTTGAAAACTTAGCAAGCAAACTCAGTATTCAACTTAGCAAGCACATTACTAAAAAATGGAGAAGCTTCGATTGGACTATTCAGAAGCAACAGAAAATGTGAACTGATCAGATGTTTCATTTCTCTATCCTCAACAGCTCAACTGGTACCATTTTGGACTAAATAAGGCCCTAGGACTCTTAAAATTTTGAAATGAACAATTAAGGTTCACGTGAAAAGTATATAATTCCTATTAATAATTTAGGAAATTGAACAAGTTAATGAGAAAAAAAAATATATCATACTGTTACTTCAAACCAGTGAAGACCTTCCTCCCAGTCATGTATAATGACCTAGTTAGTTGTCTTCTCCATTGGCCTATGAGCTCCAGAAAGCAGACATGGACTTAGTTATCCCTGTATCTTTAGTACTGAAAGGTAGCTGGTCCACATTCAGTACGTTTTGGCTGACAGAATGGAGGAGGGAAGGAAGGTAGAGCGGGCCGGGGAGAAGAGGGAAAGGGACACGACAGCTTCCCTGGAGGAGCCAGTTCTAATTAAACCCTCCTAAACCATCTCTTGGACATGAGCTGGCTGAGAGGAAAGGCAGCTGGGAGTGGAATTGGGCAAAGCCTCCTGCGCCAGCAAGAGCATGCTGGGGGGAAATAGAGTTACCCGAAACAAAGTCTGGGAGCAAAGGCCAATAATTAGAAACGAGTTGGTGCCAGGAATTTGCTGTGAAAGGAGAAGTGGCACCCAAGGGGCAACTCCAGTAAGCAAGCCAAGATGCAAGCTGAAGGTAAGGGGCAGCTTCCAAACCAAGACTGGTTAAGACAGGACAGGAGTAGAGCTGGAGGAGAAATTTGAAAGCAAGGGGGAAATTAACTCAGATGGTGGGGCAGAGATTTAATTACAGCTGAATATCAATGTTGGATTCCTAAGCACTTTGTTCCACTCCTACTTCTTAAGAAGATATACATGCGGCCTTGACAGAATTTTTTTTTTATTTTGAAAAGGGTGGTGAGTGCTTTGCAAACTCCTCTTCACCCAAGTCATGAGCAATATTTGATACATGCATATATGCCCTGTGAAGACAGTTTTGGGGCAAATGAAGAAAAGATTCAGAAGAGAAGAGCAGCAAGAGGTGAGACGTGAGTGGGATGGAGAGATGAGTTGGGTAGAATTCAGAACCTTGAGAAAGTAAGTCCAGGAATCATAAAGAACAGATTGTTAGGACCTGATGTTGGAGTGACACAAGTATGATGTCAAAATAGCTCACTGCCTGGTGCAGGCTGATTGAGAAAATCAGAATATGGGGGAAAATCAGGAGAAGCAGAGGGACTAGAGAGGAGGATGTGGACAAATATTATACAAGGCTTATATAAGAGAGAGGGAGAGACAGAGACCTGGAAAATTCACAAGTCTGGGATATTGAAAATGGAAGAATTTTAAGATAAGCTAGTGTTGGCAGAGGCGAATAGGAAGGGAAGATAAAGGAAACTCAGCAGCACTGCAGCATTAAATAAAACGACAATGCTGGTATTTTGATATTTAAATTCATAATTTATCATAAAGCAAGAGGTGGTCGTCCTCATATTCTACATTCTGCCCAAGGTGCTGCTCTCCCTGAAAGAGGGTCAGAGTCCGGGACTGAGGTGCCTTTGACCTCTGGCTTAGATGATTGATAAAAATAAGTCCTGGCTTAAATAAATCATCTGAGAGCACCAGGGGTCAGACCCTTGACAATTTATCAGGATTAGAATAAGAAGAGATGAGAGTGAAGCGCATCATTAATCAGTCTACAGAGACGGTATGGGAATTAGACAAGGCAATGACCTCCCACCCTTATTACTCCCTTGTACTCCCATAACCCCAGGCCACACACTCTCCTATTCTCCTTATTGTTCCTCCCCTGACAATTTTTAAGAAGATTCTATCACAAACCTCAGGAAGTACAGGACAAACTGGCTTTGGGGGAATTGCATATGACTAAAAGATGAGAAAGGATGCTTGATGAACTATTAATCAAGGAAATCAGATTTAAAGAAAAATAGCTGTCAGATAGCTAAAAGGGAAGGAGCTGTTAGATAGCTAGGAGGTCAGAATACTTTTCCTAGCAAAAGTGAAAGTGGACATATAGTAAGAGCATACAGCACAAGGCACAGGGAGTTTTCACAAAGTGAACACAACCATGTTACAAGGGACCCACCCAACACCAAAATATTAGCAGTATCCCAGACAACCCCTCATGCTCCCCTTACAGTCATGTCACACACTTAAGAACAACCACAACCTTTGCTTCTGACACCATGGATTGGTGTCACATTCAAAAGCACATTTTCTTCAAATTTTTTAATACTCTCTGGGCTTAAGACAAAAATTATTAATATCCCAAATTGGTGATATACCAACAGAAATACTAATATTTTAACACTTTAAAGTAGCACTATACAATGGAATGGTGGGAAGTGCACAACTAGCTTTGTAACCACTTAGTTAGGGAGGCTGAAAAGTTCTAAGTGTGAAATGTTGAAAGAGTCATCATCTTAGAGCTTGAAGTTGGCAGGGGGATGGAGGGAAGGGCAGAGTTGAGGTCTCTGAGTCATGTGTCATTGTCATCAAGGACGAAGCCAGGTTAGCAGGAAACTGCATCCAAGGAGAGCAGATGGCGTGACCTTCAAACATTAGTAAGTGAAGGCAGCACACAGTGATCAGAATTCGACAGTGGGGAGCCCCTCAGTTCATTAAAAAAATATGATGGAAGAAGGTGCAGCCTCATTAACTGATTGTGATGATAGGAAAAGCTAATGGGAGGAAATGATTGAGAAGATGGGTCAGTTTGGTTACCATGGCATGGAATGGGGACAAAGCCCTGTGGAAGGCATGTAGCGATAAGAGCTCCTGGTCTTCTGCAAGTCCCCAACACAGTGAAACAGCAACAGGGTCTAAACCAAAGGCAGTCCCTTTCATATGGGAAAGGGATACAGGAAATCTCTCTCCTGAGGTATAGGATCCTGACTATTTTTGTTTTATTGACACTTTAGAGATGACAAGTGTAGATTGTCTTATGGAGGAGGGGAATGAGAGGAGAAGCACATACATGCAGCATTTTAAATTATATTTCAGAAGGTTCGTTGACACCCGAAACCCATGCACATATACCCATGTAGATTACAGGTTAAGAACTCTTGGTTTCAGGAAAATGAATATTTGAAAAAGTAGCATGCCCACTGAGGATATTTATTTAAACAGAGTGAGGATACTGCGTGGTGGGAAAACATGGGATTTAAAGTCAGAAATCCTGATTAGATACATGACCACAGGAAATCCCTTAACCTGGGGCTTAATTTTCTCATCTCCAGGATGAAAATTGTCATCTCCCCTGACAATTTTTAAGAAGATCACAAACCTCAGGAAGTACAGGAGAAATTGGCTTTGGGGGAACTACAAATGATTAAAATATGAGAAAGGATGCTTGACAAACTATTAATCAGGGAAGTCATGGGGTAAAATATTTATTCTGCTTACTTCTCAGGGTCAAATGAAATAACGTGACTGTGCATAGAAAACATCAAAAGACCATACAAATAGAAGTCACCATTAGTGTTGTGCTTACCCATTACTTGCTGGCTTATTCATCCCCAAGAATCCAGCTTTTCCTAAAATATTAAACAACTGAGAAGCAGGAAAACATGCCTCTTCTTCCCACTGGTGACTAAATGAGTGAATCTCCTTATCTATAATCTGTAATCAAGATCAAAGAAATAAATGTTTTATGTCAAAAGGGAATTTTCCTGTAGAAAATTTTAAGTGGCCCGAATTATGAATTATGTAATCAAAACAGTAGCTTGATCTCAGATTTAAGTGAATTAGAAATGATACCAACAGAAATTATACTGTGCCTATTTTTCTATTTTTTCATCATTCCAGATTTTTTTATCTTTACTAAAAAATCTGAACTAAAAATTAAGAAAAGTTTGGGTTGGAGTGAGTAGCAAATAGCAGTAAAACACTCAGGGAAAGAATTGTAGTAAAATGTATTTAAGGAAAGCCCAACCAAATACCTCATTCAGCAGAAATTTTGATTTAACTCAGATTTTAGAAAATATAGGACGTTGAGTTAGTCAAATCAGGTTTTGGCAATAATAATAACAGTGATGATGATAGAGATAAAGGATGAGAATTTGAGGAAGTGAGAGAAAGAGTCAGGGAGAGAGAACAGAGAAGAAAGAGGAAAAGGCAGAAGAGGAAGAGGATGGAGGAGACGTAGAGAGGAAGAAAACCAAGGTGTCAACAATAATGTGGAAGACTAAGGAGGTATAGGGACTCTAACCCTACTCTCTACATCTTTTGTCCTCATTGATTATTTCAACTTCTCTTCATTTAGGGTTAACTATGCTATATACTAAGAGGAATGCAAAAGATGTATTTGAGGCAATTCTTTGTTACGTACATATATACCAGGCAACCTGACAGTTCCAAGTGAAAGAAATTAAACTAAGCTTCTTGAAAGAACAGAAATGTACAACATCCAAAGAAACAACATTAAGCAGTGAAAAAACAAGAAATTCAAGCTGAATCAGACTTCCTGGATTTGAATCCTTCCATCACTTAAAACCTGTCGAACCCAGGGAAAATTACCAAAGCTCTCCAAGCCTCAGCGTTGTCACTGCACAAAGGAGATAATCCTAGTAAGGTATTTTATAGGATCCTTGTGAGGATAAAATAAGATAATGCATACAAAGCCTTTGGCACAAAGTCAGATTTCACTCAGCAAATGTTGGCAAGCCACAGGAAGAAGCGCGAGAGCAGGAAGAAGCCTCTAAACACGGAGATTACAAACCTGATGTTCTTATTGTGGCTTTGTCGCTAATTTGCTGCACAACCTTTGTGATGGTCGTTGGCTCATGCTTTCCTCATCTGTCTTAGAAGTTAGAGGGAAGCTAGTCCACGAGATCAACTTCCCTAATGATGCCAGTGCAAGTTCCACATCCCCAAGGCCACCCTTAGACTCACTAACTCACTAGAAGGGCTCACAGAACTATTAATAGAACTCACTGAAGGCTGTACTCCCAGTTATAGTTTATTAAATCTAAAGAGTTCACATTAAAATCATCCAAGGGAAGAAATGCATGGAGCAGAGTCCAAAAAAGTTCTAAGCAGGGAGCTTCCAGTTGTCCTTTCCCAGTGGAGTCATGGAGAGCAATCCTTTCTTGGAAACAATGTGTGATGCTATGCACGGACTATGGCCAACCAGGCAAGCTCACCTGACCTCGGTATCTGGAGTCTTTATTTGGGCTCCTTGGGCAACTGGCCTCAGCCTCCAGCTTCTCAGGAGATGAAGCTGATACTGCTTCATGATTCTGGAGGTCAAGCTGATGCTGCATGTTAAGAGTTCCTAGCATGGCCCAAAGCCCCCTGGTAAACAAAGACACTCTTATCAGGCAGGACATTCAAAAGACATAGAGATTACCTCCTGCGGGCCAATTTTGGGGCAAATTCATTACTACACACTCTCAAAAGCTGCACTTTCAGCTCTAACACTCTTAAACAGCAGCACTCAAACTTTCATTGACTGGAGCCAACAAAAAGAAATAACTTTTACATATTGACTTGAATACATACATACATACATATATATCTATATACATATATGTTTCATATGACAAGTACTCTTTTATTCTATGTAATGCATGCTGATATTATATTATATTTTTTTTCATTCAAAATATTTGTTACATTCCACTAAATTGACTACTGATAATGAGTCCTAACATGTGGTTTGAAAAACACTGTCTAGTGGAGGGATCAGCAGAACACGTCTTATGGGTCATATCCAGCCTGCTGCTTGTTTTTATACAAATAGTTTTAATGGCCTATGTCAGCCATTTCCCTGCTATTTGCGAAATGCAAATATTTATACCATGGAAAAAAATAGTTTTAATGGAACACAGATACACCCATCAGTTTACATATTTTATTATCTGTGGCTGCTTTCATCTTAAAGCAGTTGCCACAGAAATAGTAGGTCTACAGAGGCTAGAATATTTACTCTCTGTCCCTAAACAGAAAAAGGTTGTCAGCCCTTGATTTAGTGTACCATTATAATTTATAACCTCAGGAAAATACATTTATAATATTACCTTGCAACTCTTCCAATATATGACAAATGCATAACCTTATACCCATTTTTTAGTTTATACAAATGCATGATAATGTTACAAATTTTAGATTCCAGGCACCCAGATAAATTTTTCAAAGGGAGATCTGTAGTACTGTTTTGGGAAATGTCCTTCTACAAAGGTTAAAAGAATCTCATATTTCTAGGGCCAGCTACCAAGTCAAAGGATGCACCAAGGCTTTGCAATGCTTTAAGTTCATGATTAGTGAGTCCTCAAACTTGTGATTGTGTTCCTCATTAATCAAAAAGTATTAGCAAACTCCTTCCCTTTCAGATAAACTGTACCTTTCAACTATAGCAAAAGATGAGAAATTATGCTAGAAAATTTTGGCATAGTGAAAGGAATCAGAAGCCTGAGAAATACTAATCAGGCTTACAGAGAAATTGTTCAACCTTAAGAAGAAAAATACTTTGCACACGGGTGGGGGGTACATTCCAATACAGACATCCATCCAAAGAAACATTACAAGTCCCTCAAAGGTCCAAATTCAGACAGAGTGGTCAGAAGAACGGAAGCAGGAGAAAATTTGAGAAGTAGGGAGTAGATTAACTAGCAAACTCATGCTCTCCAAGTGTCTATCTTATCTCTACCATCTGAGCCTGAACATTAGGAAAACGCTAGAAAGCAATACAGGCTGTCCCAGAGGCTGAGCTATGGGTGGGTGGAAGGCAGAGAAGCACAACATATCAGTTTTTGAAATACTGGCAGAATTGGCTTATTTATTGTAGCCTTTATCCTCACCAGATTGACTGACCTGTGATGGGAGCAGAAATAAAGCTTAGAACTCTACTGAGTTTGGCTCTATTGAAGATGAGTCCCTCTGTTTGAAGAGGTGATCAAGTTGCAGGGGTTCTTTCTGCTTCATAACAAAAGACATGAAAGGGACATAAATCAGGTCTTGAAGTTTTCTATTTCCCAAAAATTGATGTGTCTATTGGTAAAAACTAATTTTACAAATTTGCTAGTTTTTACTGAGAGGCTGCTCATGTTCTCATAGGTGCTGTTAGGCTTTGCCATACTAGCTGGAGTGACTGTCAAGTCACTGAAACTCTCTCTAACTCATTCTGATGCTTCTCTCACAATAGATTTCAAGGCCTCTCCCTCCCACCTATTCAAATTACTTTCTGAATGTGTACTCTGACCATCCCCACTTTCTGCCTTAGGCAAGAGAAGCTCCTGGTTCATCCTAATGAAGTTTCCCCCCCATCCCCCTCCTGCTTCCTCTATATTCCTTGGTCATTTTAATTGGTTTCCACAGCTCATGGCTGAGACCAAGATCCTTACCTGATGAGGAGGATTAATTGCAAAATGACCCAATTTTCCATCCTTCCTTGTATTCATACCTCTCGCCATGCGACTTTTCAGCTTCTCCACTCAAGAAGGGGCATCCATTTTTGTTTTTTTGTTTTTTTTCCCCCTTGAATCTGGTTTGGATTTGTGTCTTGCTTTGGACAATTCAATGCAATAAAAGGAGAAATTTTCCATGGCCTTGGGATTGATAAAGATTTCTTAGGTAAAATATGAAAAGCACAAGCCAGAAAGAAAAACGATGAACTAGACTTCATAAAAATTATTAACTTCTGCTCCTGAAAGTCTCAATTAACAAAATGAAAAGACAAGCCACAAGCTAGAAGAAACCAGTGTCAATACATATATTGAACAGTGATTTTGAATCCAGAATATATAAAGAACTAGTACAACTCAATAAGAAGGTAAATAGTCCAATTTAAAATTGGACAAAAGATTTGAACTCTTTACAAAAGAAAATATATAATTATCTTAGAAGTACATGAAAAGATGCTCACCATCATTATTCATCAGGAGAATACAAATTAACTGCCATGAGAGTTGTATTTAACTCACTGTAGTTTTGATCCTGGGATTGTGTGAAGCATATATAAAATCTTGTTGATGTTATTATTACAATTAATATTGACAATTTAATTCTAAAAACATGGATAAAATGCATAGAAGTCAATAAATTTTATTTTTCTATTATGTAACTATTACTAACTAACTATCTTTGTCTCACTTGGGAAGACAAGCAGAATGGATCAGAATACACTACAAATCAGGTAATGTTGACTACACAAACTTAGTTCTGAGTCACAGGAGGACATTAATACCAAAATATACTTATACTCCAAAGCCTAAAACATGCCAAAATAAAATTTGCTTCTATTTTTTATTTTAAAAATAATTTTATTTTTTAAAGCAGGTAATATATTCACAGGGTCAAAAATTCAAAACTTTATAGAAAAATGTATGAGAGGTCTTGAGCTCATCTTTTCACACCTGGTTTTACCCAACATTAGCCCTAATAGGTAGCAATTTTTATTGGTTTCCTATATAAATTTCCAATGTTTCTTTTAGCAAATAGAAACAGATAGAAATATATTTTCTTATTTTTCTCATTTATTGCACAATATGTAACATATTTCTGCATCATGCCTTTTATTTGATTAACTAGAGATCTAGAGATCTCTCTATTCTAGAGATCTCTCTATTAATGCAGAGAGATAATCTCTCATATTATCATAATATAATATCGAGATTATCATAATAATCTCTTGTATTAATGCAGAAATAGCTTCTTCCTTTTTTATAGCTGCATAATATTTTATTGTGTAGATATATCACTTCTTATTTGTCAAGTCCACTTGGGTTATTTCTAATCTTTTGCTATCATAGCCCGTGCTGCAGTGAATAACCTTATACATATATATTTCATATGTAAACAGGTATAAATGCCAAACTGGAATCAGTGGTAAAAAGGTAAATATAATTTGGATAGGCACTAACAAAGTATTCCTTATTAAAGATCTTCTATTTTAAAGGGAAGGCAAAATAAAATTACATTCTGTGGAAGTAGAAATTCCAATCCAAACACTGACACCTGCTTTACTATTTCTTATTCCTACTAAGAACAGATAATCATCAATGTAATAATGATTGTTATCATCATAAAATATTTTCTTATTTCATCTGTTTTCTATACATAACACATATAAAAAAGAATTCTTATTAATTTTACCTCAATGTAACTGATTATACATACTTTGTTGTTGGATTTAATGAAAACATTTTTATTTTTTAATATCACTGATAAATATGTGTGTATATGTTTATGTGTATATAGTCTGTATAAAGAAAGAGTAGTACATTTATGGTATTAATGAATATGACAAAAAATCTTAAAATCTAATTCAGTGTTATATGGGCTTCCTGTGAGTAGAACATGTTTGCTGGATGGAAATAAAGATCTATATTTACATCACATGACAACACAGACTTATTGTATAAAATAATATTGTGTTTTGGCTTATGTAAAATAATATTTTTAAAATATTTATCTTGAGAGTAACATGATAGTGATACTAGGCCCACTTATAAATAACAAATAATGAATTTAGGCTCCTCTCCTAGCTTTTAATTTTGTTTCCTGAAAAGAAGTCCTTGTCCTTGCCATTGTCCAGATTCTAGTTCATAAGTGGATATCCTCTCAGAAGTCTTTAACTCAGCCAGGTCCTAGATTCTACTTGGTTAATAATTCTTATTTTCGTCCAAGTACAGTTGTTTTATCCCATCTCTTTTTCTATTGAGTGCAGGGTTGTCTCATCTATCTTAGACTTAGCAGCTTGACCATAATGTTGGCCTCTCAGATTGTCACATCCTGTCTCCAAAACTCTCTTTCCTGCAGCATTATCTCAAGCTAAGCTTGTCTGTAAGAGAGATTTTTATCTTGGTCTGCACTCAGCAGATAACACAATTTCCCTCCAAGTTCCTTAATGTATCTGCAACAGACATTCTATTTCTAAAACCCAGATCACCAGCTGGGACCCAGAGCAGATGACCCAGGACCAGTCACTCTTCTCCCAAGTAGTTACGTGGATTAATTTGCCCCACTAGACTGGACCTTTTATGACTTGAATCAACTTGCTTTGCTTTTAGCATGCTTTGCTTTAAACAGCCTAGCTGTCTTTCCCAGAGCAGGCTACCCAGGTACAAAAATAGATTTGTTATGTACAATTATTTTTTCTGATACTGTTTATTAGAACTAGAATAGTTCTACTTCAGTCCTTTTACTCTGTCCACATTCTAAGTATAGTTGTAATATGTAATTTCTCTACATATAGTGAACTCCATATCAGATCTTTTGTTTCAACCATAAAATATGATTAAAGAAACTTAGAATTTGAATGCTAATCTATAATGTCTGCTTCAATTTTTGCTTTTGATCTTTTGTTTTCTTTTCCTGAGGATATAAGCCTTTTGTTCTTGATACTTTCTTTTTTTGATTCCAGAGCTTCCTGTGGCCATTCTTCAAGAGGTCTGCTAGTAACAAATTCTGTTAGTTTTCCTTCATCTGAGAATGTCTTTATTTCCTCTTCATTCTTGAAGGATAGTTTCACTGGTATAAGATTCAATATTAACAGCACTTAAAAATGTCACACCTCTTCCTTCTGGCCTCCATGGTTTCTGATGAGAAGTCCACTTAATTCAAATTCATATTTCTTTATACATAATGTATCATTTATTGCTGCTATTTTAAAAGTTTTTTACTTGGTTTTCAGTGTCAAAATGTTTAGTTATGACATGTCTAGGTATCAATTTCTTCAGGTTTATCATATTTGTAGTTTGTTCAGCTTCTTGAATCTTTAAATTTACATTTTTCACCAAATTTTGGAAGTTTTTATTCCTCATTTTTCTTTTATGACTTTTCAGTCCCACACATTTCTCCTTTTTTTCCTGGGACTCTGATTATACCAATGGCAGATCTTTAGTTCTCATCCTACATATTCCTGTGGATCGGCTCATTTATTTCGAACTATTTTCTCTTTGTTATTCAGTTGTTCTTTGTTTATAGACCTGTATTCAGGTCCACTGATTCTATCTTCTGTCGTTTCTACTCTAGTGCTGAGACCACCCAGTTACTTTGTAGACACAGACAAGTTTATTCTAAAATTTACATGGAAAGACAATGGCCATGGAATAGTCGAAACAATTTTGAAAAAGAAGAATAAAGTATGAGGGGTCTCTCTTTCTGATATTACTGCTTATTATGTAACAGTAGAAATCAAGACAGTGTGGAACTGGCAAAGGAATGGACACATATATAAGAACAGAAAAGAACACCCAGCAACACAAAAATATGCCCAATTAATTTTTGAGAAAAGAGCAAAATCAATTCAATAAAGGAAGGAAAGCCTTTTCAATAAATAGTGCTAGAGCAATTGGTCATCCATTAGCAAAACAAATAAACAAACAAATAAATAAGACATCTATCTAAACTTCATACCTCACACAAAAATTAACTCAAAATGGATCATGGACTTAAATATAAGCATAGAGTTATAAAACTTTTAAAAGAAACATAGGAAAAAGTCTTTGGGACTAAGAGTAGGCAAATAATTCTTAGATTTGATATCAAAAACATGATCCATAAGAGAAAAATGATTGACAAATTAGGCCTCATCAAGTTAAAAAAATTATTCTGTGTGGGAAAAAATGTTGAGAGGTTAAAAAAACAAATTTGGATTTGGGAGAAAATATTTACAAATCAACAATCAATATTTACAAATCAACAATTTCTCAAATATACAAAGAACTCTCAAAATTCAACATTTAAATAAATTAGAAAATAAACAAAACACATGCACACATATTTCATCAAAGAGGATACAAAGATGGCAAATAAGCATATGAAAAATGCTTAATATAATTAGCCATTACAGAAGCAAAAATTAAAACCATAATGAGATATGACTATATACCTATCAGAATGGATAAGATGAATAATAGTGCTAATATGCAATGCTCATAGGGATGTGTAGAAACTGGATTGCTCATACATTGCCAATGGGACCGACTGTAAAGTAGGACAACCACTCTGGAAAACAGTTTGGCAGTTTCTTAAAAAATTAAACATGAATCTACCATAGAACCCAGCAAACATATTTCGGAGAATTTATTCCAGATAAATAAAGACTTATTTTCATACAAAATATCTGTACATGAATGTTCATAACACCTTTATTTGCAGTAACCCCAAACTGAGAATAACGCAGATGTCCATCAATGGGTGTATTGTTAAACCACGGCACATCTATAGTATGTAAACTATTAAATGATAAAAACGAATACACTATTGATACATACAACAACTTGGATGAACCACAAGAAAATTATGCTGAATGATAAAAGCCAATCTCAGAATGATATCTATTGTACAATTTAATTTATATAGTATTCTTCATTTGATTATAGAGAGGGAGGACAAATTTATGGTTGTTAGGGATTAAAGATGCGAGGGGATCTTTGTATGACTATAGAGCAATAAGGTAGAGTCTTGTGATAATCCAGTTGATTATCTTGATTGTGGTGGTGGGTACATAAGCTACACATGATAAAATTGCACAGAGTTATACAGACTCACACACACACACACACACACACACACACAGGAGTACAGGTATAATTGTTGAAATCTGAATAAGCACTATAGATGTAGAATGTTAATTTCTTGGTTTTGATATTGTACAATTTTTGTATAAAACATTAATTTTAGAGGAGGTTCAGGGAAGATTGTAATAGATGTCCCAATACATCTATTTGAAATCCCCTGTGAATTTATAGTTATTTCAAAATAAAAATGTTTAACAAATTACAAATCTTCTATTTGTCAATAGATAATGAGAAAGTGAAAGGTTAAGCCATGGAATGGGAGAAGGTATTTCCAACATGTATTACCAACAAAGGATGCATGACCAGATTATATAAAGAGTATATACAACTCAATAAGAAAAGGGCAAACTAATTTTTTAAATGGGCAATGGATGAGAACAGGCAACTCTAAAACAGAAAATTGACGTACATGAAAAATTGACTAAAAATCACTGGAAATCAAGGAAATGCAAATTTAGATAATAGTGAGATACTAATTAGTATTCAACATACAAAAATAAGTTATCTTACAATATCAGGTGTGAGAGAGCTTATAAGGTAGATTCTGCTTAGAAATTGAAAAGCCCAATTTTTCTAATTGAATATGACTTCATAGAACCTAACTCCTAATACTCAAAGCATGCATGGTAAGTACATTTAATCAAATAGCAGATGATTACACAACTACATACTTGGAAGAAATTGAATACATTACTTAAATTCTACTGAAATTCTCACTTTCAAAATGTTACATTTATAATATATCTAAATATTTATTTGCTGTATTTTTCTCTTCCTAATGCAAGCTAATAAGTTTTTAGTAGTCAAATACTTGAAAAACAAAATGGTTTTATTTTACTTTTATGTGTTTGCTGAGTTACAATGATGAAACAGCAAGAGGAAAATAACTGAATTAGATTTGGTAGAAACACCTACAAGATTAGATATTTATGAAGGAGAAACAGAAATTAGCTGACTGTATTGTCATATGGTTGAAATAGACATGAAGAGCCACAGCTAAGACTTGGGGGTGTACATGAATGAATAGCTGAATATGGCTAATGGAAAACCAGGATGTATCTTTGCAATCACAACTCTCAGGAAGTTAGGGATTGAATGTGTTGTCTTGGCCATTTATGAAGGAAGCAGGCGATTTGATCTACTTACCAGTAGCCAGAAATAGATGTTTGCTTTCATATACAAAAAAAGAAAACTTGGTAAATGAAAAGAAATGCAACAGCTCACTAAAGTAAAACTTTACAAGCACCAAGGTACTAAAATCCTATGTCTTGTTAAATGATTAATAATAGTAACACATCCCAAATACTTATTGTTTTATGATGCTTGGCAGAAACATACTTTTATTGTTCTTAAACCTTACCTTGGAGTTGATCATTCTTTGGGCTAAAATTATCCCTGGCCTCTCAGTAATCCCAGTTGACATCATCACTTGGAATATGGCAGGAAATTGAAGGAAACAGTCCCTGCTCTTGGTTTAGTGTAACCTACTTTTTCAAAAACATGGGGTATCCTGTTCCTTCTCAGAGAAAGAAAGGAAAGGAATTTCAGAGCAAGGACACTAAAATACTTTAGGAAACTGCTATAAGTCACAGGCACCTATATCTGACTTGATAAGTAAGGTCTCCTACATGTGTAAGTGGAAGAAAAGATCTAATCAAATTGACACCTCCTATTTTGTTTTTATTGCCTAGGATTGATTTTGCTATACGGGGTCTTCTCTGGTTCCATATGAAGTGAAAAATTATTTTTTCTATATCTGTGAAAAATGATGATGGTATTTTGATAGGGATTGCATTGACTCTGTAGGTCACTTTGGGTAATATAGACATTTTAACAATGTTGATGCTGCCAACCCATGAGCATGGTATATTCTTCCATCTGTTTATGTCCTCTGCTATTTCCTTCTTCAGTGTTTCATAGTTCTCCCTGTAGAGGTCTTTTACCTCCTTAGTTAAATATATTCCAAGGTACTTTATTTTCTTTGTTGCTATTTTGAAGGGAATTGAGTCTTTTATTTGGTTCTCACTTTTACTGTTGTTGGCGTATATGAATGCCTCTGATTTCTGTGTATTGATTTTGCATCCTGAGACTTTACCAAATTCATTTATCAATTCAAGGAGTCTCTTGGTTGAATCCTTGGGGTTTTCTAGGTATAATATGTCATCAAAGTCATTAAAACAGCATGGTATTGGCCGGGCGCGGTGGCTCACGCCTGTAATCCTAGCTCTCTGGGAGGCCGAGGCGGGCGGATTGCTCGAGGTCGGGAGTTCAAAACCAGCCTGAGCAAGAGCGAGACCCCGTCTCTACTATAAATAGAAAGAAACTAATTGGCCAACTAATATATATAGAAAAAATTAGCCGGGCATGGTGGCACATGCCTGTAGTCCCAGCTACTTGGGAGGCTGAGACAGAAGGATCGCTTGAGCCCAGGAGTCTGAGGTTGCTGTGAGCTAGGCTGACGCCACGGCACTCACTCTAGCCTAGGCAACAAAGTGAGACTCTGTCTCAAAAAAAAAAAAAAAAAAAAAAAAAAAAAAAACAAACAGCATGGTATTGGCACAAGAACAGGGACATTGACCAGTGGAACAGAACAGAGAACCCAGATATAAAACCATCCTCATATAGCCAACTAATCTTTGACAAAGCAGACAAAAACATACACTGGGGAAAAGAATCCTTATTCAATAAATGGTGCTGGGAAAACTGGATAGCCACATGTAGAAGACTAAAACAAGACCCACACCTTTCACCTCTCACAAAAATCAACTCACTCTGGGTAACAGACTTGAACCTTAGGTGTGAAACTATTAGAATTCTAGAGGAAGATGTTGGAAATACCCTTCTAGACATTGGCCTAGGCAAAGAATTTATGAAGAAGACCCCAAAGGCAATCACAACAGCAACAAAAATAAACAAATGGGACCTGATCAAATTAAAAAGCTTCTGCACAGCCACAGAAACTATCAAGAGAGCAAACAGACAACCCACAGATGGGAGAAAATTTTTGCAAGCTACTCATCTGATAAAGGGCTGATAACTAGAATCTATTTAGAACTCAGGAAAATCAGCAAGAAAAAATCAAACAACCCTATCAAAAAATGGTCAATGGACATGAACAGAAACTTCTCAAAAGAAGACAGAATAATGGCCAACAAACATATGAAAAAATGTTCAACATCTCTAATCATCAGGGAAATGCAAACAAAAACCACAATATCACTTAACTCCAGTGAGAATGGCCTTTATCAAAAAGTCCCCAAACAACAAATGCTGGTGTGGATGCGGAGCAAGAGGAACACTCCTACACTGCTGGTGGGACTGCAAACTAGTTCAACCTCTGTGGAAAGCAATATGGAGATACCTTAAAGCGATACAAGGAGATCTACCATTTGATCCAGCAATTCCACTACTGGGCATCTACCCACAAGATCAAAAGTCACTTTATGAAAAAGACACCTGCACTTGAATGTTTATAGCAGCACAATTTACAATTGCAAAGCTGTGGAAACAACCCAAGTGCCCATGAACTCGTGAGTGGATTAATAAAATGTGGTATATGTATACCATGGAGTACTACTCAGCTTTAAGAAACAATGATGATATAGCACCTCTTGTATATTCCTGGACAAAGCTGGAACCCATTCTATTAAGTGAAGTATCTCAAGAATGGAAAAACAAGCACCACATTTACTCACCAGCAAATTGGTATTAATGGATCAAGACCTAAATGGACATATAGGAGTAACATTTATCAGGTGTCAGGAGGGTGGGAGGGGGGAGTAGGGGATGGGTATATACAACCACAGTAAGTAAGATGTGCAACGTTTGGGGGATGGAAACGCTTGAAGCTCTGACTTGAGGGGGGAGGGGGGCCATGGGTAATATATATATAACCTTAACACTTGTACCCCCATAATACACTAAAATTAAAAAAAAGATCTAATCTTGGAGAAATGTGGGCTTCTGGTGCCACATTTAAAATTGCAGGGCAAGTTAACAATTAAGCCCATTTGAGCTAGAGTTAACCAGCAAGGATTTTTGCTTGTTTTTCTTTCAGCCCAAATTTAGAACAATTTGTACCCAAAAGACAGAGGGCAAGGATGCTCAAAGAGAGGAAGGAAAGTCCCTTTCTCTGAGGTCCGTACTGCAAGTACTTTTGTAAAGAACTTGAGAGGCATTGTATTCTGGCATGTCGCACCTGCAAGCTAAAACCGAGGAAGCTAAGGTCACTGTGAATACTTAAGCCGTAGACCGGGAGAAGGTATTTACAACACGTATCACCAAGAAAAGATGAATGGTCAGAATACATGAAGAATTCCTACAAGTCGGTAAGAAAAAGGCAAATTAATTTTTAAAGTGGGCAAAGATTCACTGGTCCCTTCGGAGGAGGAGAAAAAGAGGTGTGCCTGGCCAGGCCTGCTGGAAAAGTCTGGCAAGCGTCTGTACCAATGCCACAGAGCTGGAGTAGTGCCATGCCCACGACCTGGAGAGCACATGGGAGATGCAGTTCTGTGCGGGCAAAAGGACCAGCCCCGGAAGCCAGGGCTAGCCTGGCACTGTGCTGCAGGGAGGCAGGATGCTCTTTCTGATCCCCAAAACATCCCCTTTCCTAAGGCCACTACTGCAAGAACACTTTGAACAAGGTCTAAATGGTGATAAACTGGGGAAATGCTGTGGCTTGGCCTGGTTCCTGACTCAGATGATCTGACTCCTGTCAACATTACTAAGACATCTACCCGCTCGGTTCTTGGGTTCTTGAATAGTAGATAGATCAAACACATTCCAGAAGTCAGCACTCAGTGTTGCAAACCTGTGACACAGAGAGCTGGATTGGACATCTCATCTATCAAATCACCTAATCTTTTGATACATATCCCAAACACTCAAAAAGTTACAGGGAGATTTATAAAAGTTAATGCGTGAAAAAATTCCTTCTTAAAGCACCGACACTCATTTTCCCAAGATAAAAACTTTATTTGAGGCATCAAGCAATATACTGAAAGAAGTGAGTCATGCACATGTAATGTTCTTATTTGTACATCTGATACTTTTTGTCCTTTTAAAAAGGGTGCCTAGTAAGCAAAGTTGAGAAGCACATATGCTTTTATACATAACTCTATCTATATTGTGCTTAAGAAAGTCTCCTTTAAGTTTCATTTTTACTTCCTTAAAAGGCATGTTGGTTTTATTTGGGAAAACTAAAATAAACTAGTTCTTCCACTGAGGATAAAGTTTCTCCCCAGAGCTATTTATGAAATGATGCAGCTGCCTTTTTCTTTAAAGGGATTCTTGTCTTCTGGGATTCCTTTCACCAGAGGGTCCTCTCCAGAACGCTCTTCGATATAGTTCTTTATTTCTTCCGAACATTTAGACACCTTAAGTACAGGGGGAAAAAAAGAATGGATGAGGTCAGAGTTGTTTAAACTTTTTCACCACCTTTTAGTGAACTTAATAGCATTGAAAACAACCAGCTTTTAAAAGTTTTTTAAAAAAATGTATATATAATCTCTGTGCTGCACTCTAATATTTTTTTATTCTATTCTATTTATATATGATGCACTCTATATAAAATGCTTTTCTGACTACTGGTCAGGCTCAAAAAATTTGAAAGTCACTGTATTAAATAAATCATCCTCAGCAATTTTTATCCATTGTGCCTCATGTGATTTCCTTCCTCTATTAAACTACAACTACGACATGTCTACAATATTTTAGGAACTAAAACATACTCTGCTTTCAATTTTCCATGCTAATGAGCAGGTGAAATAGTAGATAATCTTCAAATGTTTTGGGATGTGACATACCACGATTCTCTTACAAGTATTTGCTATTTCCTGGAATTTCACAAAATGATAGAAGCATTGGAAAAAGACTGACTCTGGAAAGGATGGCATTGCCCAAATATCCCACTCTGTGTCTCTGCTCAGAATTCCTTCTTGCTGCATGAAGGAAGGAAATGATCATAATAAAAGACTTATTTGAGGCTTATTAGGCTTATCTGAGACTAAACTTTTTCTGCAATGGAGAAAGGATTGAATAGATTCTTCAGAAAGTGTATCCTTAAGAGACAGGTTGCAAGAGTGAGTTTTTTTAAAAAAAAAGAATAAAAAGAAAAAAAAAGGATTAGGGTGTTAATGAAGGCCTGTATTACTCATAAGAAATTAGAAGTAAAAATTATGGAAGCTCCAGCGAATTTCACTGTAGACCTATTAAAATTTGGAAAATACTCTCATTTAATTTGAAATATATAATAGTGACCTCAGACTGTTTTAATGGTTATCACTAAAACATGTTTGCATATGTATTCCAAAATGTATATAATTATTTACCTATAAACAAGTACAAATACTGCTGTGTTAATAATATATATCATGCATAACTATAAAACATAACCTGGAAATTATCAAAGGACAAGATTTAAAACTAAACAAAGATAGAAAACCTTAATTGTTTACTCCCATGTCCCAAAAGGTTATTCTTTGCACACCAGTGTGGAGACTTCTGATCTAAAATTTAAAACTAGTTGATGTAGTTATGTGACTTAAAATGTGGCAAAATAAAATCTTTCCAAGTACCATTCTTTTAGGTAACATTTGCTCTCAATTATTGTTGACATTCATAGTGTGTGTATTTTAAATAAATCATCACAATTGATAATAACCTGGGGTCTGCGGCCCCAGAGACATTTCTGGATAAGATTCATATTCCAGATACATGTTAGATACATTGTATCTGTTCTTTAGCGGCTTTTTCATTGTGTTTCCAAAGAGATCTGTAACCTCTAAAAGTGGATAATTACTTCTCTGACGCATTGCCTTCTATTATCCAGAGGATATGTTTGACCAATAAATAGCTGGAGCCTGAATGCAACTTGTGAATTTTGTCATTTTGGCCTGAGCAGAGCACAAAGCTCAGATGTTAACAATTTGTTGACAGAATAGTGGACTAGGCATCAGGAGAAGCATATTTTAGTACCTGCCCTATCACTATCTCTGTGGTCCTAAATGAGGAGCTGGTTAGTCTCTCTGGGACTTGGATTTCTTTTGTTTTTGTTATTTTCACCCCTAAAGCGAGGAGACTGAAGGATCTCTAAAACCCACAATGCTTGTCTAGCATTAATAATCTATAATTGTAAGTGCATAATTAAATATTTGAATACTATTATTAGGACTTAGGTGCCATGCTGCTTCCTCTAGCTCCTAAGGACATGTATCCCTGAAGTTTTTTCTCTCTCTGGCACACACTAGGGATTTCTGGAGTTGGAAAGTTGATGCAGCAGGGTGTGTCCCAAAGGGTGGGAGTGGCTGGCAGGGAGAAACTGATGATGAATGATATGTTCAATTTCCACACAGTCAGTTGCATCCAGGTTCCTGGCTAATAGCTAATTTGAAACTTTAAATAGTAGAAGTTGTCTCTTTTTTCTCCTATAAATTCTGTACAGTGATACCAAGTATTAAGATATTCCAACTTTGCACAGGCACTGCTTGACTTTGGCATATACAACTATGTTTAATATGCAACTTTTAAGGTTTACTGTGTGAAAAAATCTAAGTGGCCAACACTTGCTATACAGGGAACTTTGCCATGCATAAAGTGGATCCCTTAAAGTCTCAAGGAAAAGCTTATTAATTGGGGTACTGTAACTTCATTTTTTTCCCCTTTAAACACATTGGTATCTTTAAAGCAACAAACTCCTCAACATGGAAAAAAAGAACATTCCAGTACAAAATCTAAGAAGAGCAGGAATTTGGAAGTGAAAGTTTAAATCTGAAAAAAGAGACATAGAAAGTAAAATGCAAAAAGGCCTTCATCTTCCAATCATCACCCAATAGTAACAAAAGCACTTGTGAATAGATTAATCAGAACTTGAGCAGCAAGGCACATTGCAACACTTTTATTTCCATTGTTTTTCTTTTCTCTTTTCCTAGTACCAAATTGCATCCAGGTTCCTGGATAATAGCTAATTTGAAACTTTAAATAAGTAGAAGTTATTTGTCTCTTTTTTTTTCCTCCTATAAATTCTGTACAGTGATACCAAGTATTGATATTCCAACTCTGCACAGGCACTGCTTGACTTTAGCATATACAATTATGTTTAATATGAAAATAAAATCAGTTCAAATTTTCTTGCAGTAGAGAAAAGATTAATTTCCTTTAAAAATATCTATCCGAAAGTCTTTTCCTATACTCCAGGTTGCTGATTGGGTTTAAAAAGAGGAAGAAAGATTAGTGTCTAAATGAAGGCCCTAATAACTCGTAAGAAATTTAAGTAAAAGTTACAAAACCCCCAACAAGTTTTGGTGGAGAATTCTGAATACTGGGGCATATGTTCTCATTGAAATTGTAATCCATATCAGTGGTCTCTAAATTTTTAAAATTGTGATTAATCGTGATTACTACTGTATTAATCCATTATGAAGACTTATAAAACATAAACTGTATGAAATTCACAAACAAATAAAAATAGAAATTCTAATATTTTGCTCCCAAGTTCCAGTGGACTGCTCCTAGCACATCACTGAAGACCACCGGTGAAATTAAAAACTAAGCAATATAGTTGTGAGACTTTATTTAGTATACGGTTTCAGAATAATTCTTTCAAATGCCATACTTTCCAGTAATGTGAAAGATCAAAGACCCAAGTGCTATGTGCCTTTTTCCTACGATTGAGCTTTGAAAACCAGCTGTCTAATAAAAGACAAGATTTCTTGTCTGTTTCCCCCATTCTCGGCTCCTTAAGTGTCGTTAGGACAACTGGCTTTAAATTCCTCATGGGACCCTTGCTCTCTCCTTTACCTCCTATGAGTTTGCCCTATCAAGTGGCATTTCCCAGGCCCTGCCAAAGCCCTCCTTCAGGAAAAGCTACCAGGAAAGAACAACGAACAAACCCCCCCAAAATTGCCCGTTTTTACTGAAGTAACCGGGCAAAGCTGACCCTGGCTCATGTCAGAGAAGAAAACCATTCTGGAACAGCCCATTTACCTGCTGTCTCTGCAACTTCACTTCTTTGCGAAGTTGCTCAACTTCCATCTTCAGTTTTTCCTTCTCCGGCAAATCCTCGATGTGAAGCGCAGGCATTTTCGCCCCAGGACTGGGCGCAGGGCTGGCGGGGACAGAGGAGCCGCTGGCAGTGCCGCGGTCCGCGCGCGCCGCGCCCCGAAATAGCTGCGGGCCTGGCCGCCCGCCCGCCCAGGCCGCGCCGCCAGCGCCCCGGGCCCGGCTCCCTGCGGGACGGGCGCCCGTCACGCCAGCCTGCCCGCGTCCTGGGCGCTCAACTACCCGCGGGCCTTCTCTCCAGACCTCGCAAACCCCCACCCGGCGGGCCCGCCCGGGCGCTGGGTTGGGGCCGGGTTGGAGGCGCCGCCTGCAAGCTGCTGGGTCCCGGCAGGGATGCTGCTGGCTCAGGGCCGGCTGGGCTGGGGCAGACAAAAGTGTGACTTTTTGTCCCCCACCCTCCCCCGTTTTTTTTTCCGTTTCTAAGTCACATCCGGGTTTTGTTTGTGAAATGAGGAAAAGCAGGACATTACCCAGCAGGAAATAGCGGCCCTTCACCTCTGCAAGTTTTAAAAATATGCTGTATATAACTTTTCCCTACTGTGTGTGTGTGTGTGTGTGTAAGTGTGCGTTTATTTATTTACTGTGTGGGAAATGTGGACACTTGCGAAAAGGCCCAAAGAAAAATGAAACTCAGCTAAGAATCTAGAAATTGCCCACAGGAGCCTGTTGGTCTATAGCCATGTAGTCTGTTAAAGGCCTAAAACGAATTTAATCCAGTTTGAGAGAAAAGGAGAGATCAGGGTAGGAATGTTGGCCAACCCTCGCGCGGACGTTTTGTGTCATTAAATAATCATCTATGTCCTCAACAGCAGAGTGTTTATTTTTTCTTCGGGGCGGGGGGATGTTTTGTAATGAGTGGGTGATAGGAGAGAAGACAGAAGTATCTTAAAGTTCTCACTCCAAAGGTTGGGAACACCTGACACCAAGAATTTTGAATTCCTGGCTCAAGCGCCTTCCTGGACGCAGGCAGTGGATTCAGTTAGTGTTGGCTTCTCCGCTTTCTGGAAAGTATTGCCCATCTAGCTGGCACTTCGTGAAGCCAGGAAAAATGTCTGATGTGAAAAATGTTTACATGCATTAAAACTTTCCCTTTGAGGATAACCAAAAACCTTGTTAATGGAACTCAGAAGACTAGAAGAAAAATAAAACATGAATGTAAGAAACTTTAACAAGCAGTTGGATATTTCTTTTTCTTTCCAGAGACAACGTCCTGCCTGATAGTCAAATTCAAGTAAAGAGTGGGGCATTAACTGAATATTTCAGGGTACCTAATCTTAGACACCCATAGCCATTCCCTGTTTAGTCAGAAGAGTTTTGTTTGTTCATAGTTTCTTGGCGTGCTCCACCCACTTATCCTCAATTATATTAGAGTGAAAAGGACAAAATGAGCTACTTAGTGAGCTCTCATTGGTTAGGGTCCCAGCTCTGCCACTGGCCATCACTGGAAAAGTCACTTCAATTTTTCTGGGTTTTGGTTTTCTAATTTGTAAAATGTATAATGAGGCAGGGGAGGAAATGAATTGGCTAACTAGAGGTTGCACCTCTAGTTGCATTTATATGTCTATATATGATAATGACTTTCACAAAAGTCATGGCATTTGAAAGTATGGCATTTGAAAGAATTATTCTGAAACCGTATATTAAATAAAGTCTCACAACTATATTGCTTAGTTTTTAATTTCACCAGTGGTCTTCAGTGATGTGCTAGGAGCAGTCCACTGGAACTTGGGAGCAAAATATTAGAATTTCTATTTTTATTTGTTTGTAAATTTCATCCAGTTTATGTTTTATAAGTCTTCATAATGGATTAATATAGTAGTAATCACGATTAATCACAATTTTAAAAATTGTGTATGAGATCTGGCTAAAATCAAATCAGTCTTAATAAAAATAACAATGAGGTGTTTTGTTTTTATTTTTCTTGCTAAAGCTTAAACATACCCATATGTGAAAAACACCTTCAAAGTGCAAGTAGCTAAAATGATGATGCTGTAGTATCTATAATAGTTCATTTTCACTAATGAGATCAGAAAGTTTTGTTGGACAGCCAAATGTTAAGGTTGGAGTAATTTTTGTTTCCCTGCAGTCTTGCCTCATTCTCTTTAACCTAGTAAACCCTGGCCCTGAAATAACAACTTCTGAACAAAGCAGAGTCGCTGCTGGTTATAGCTGTGTAGCCTGTGGGACAATCATGATTTCATTTCCTACTTCCTGGACCATCTTTCTCTATACTTCCTTCCTATGATGTTTCTCTTATTCAAAATTCTGCTGATCACCTGTATTTTTAAGCATCAGGAAGTTTACCCTACTGTTGATTTAATCATCAGTTAAGCCAATAAGGATTCTGAATTATCCAATAGAAACATTTCATATACACTGTCTTTGGTGCTTTTAATTGAATTCAGTATTTATGAAGTCAACTAAATTGTAGAGATAATTTGTTAGTTGCTATATCAGTTTCAAAGATGAACAGAGCTCTGGCTTGGGAAATTTACAGTGTAGCATTGAAATTCAGACAACCATACGAATTATAAGAGAAAGTAAAGTAATGTTAAATACCTGAGACATACAAAATACTCTTGAGGTAGACTGAGGAACAGATAGTCTCAGAAGAGGAGTAGGATTTCAAAAGGCTGAAATGGGATGGAGTAGAGGGACAGTTCAGGTGGAGGGATTAGCATTACCAAATTCCAGAAGATGGGACAATGTGGTGTCATGTCAGGGATTATTTAATAGTTAAGTTTGTTGACTACAGGAAGTCTACAGTGTAATAAAGGACATTTATCTGGCTTCTTTCTATATACCTATCTCTGATCTAAGGGATTATGAGTATCCATCCTAATTGCCCATTTTGTAAGTGGAAAAAAAAAATAGATCCAAAGAGTTGAAGTTATCTGTCCAAAGTTCTCAACTAGAACATAGAAGAACCAGAGTTTGAACTTAGAATCGTTAGGCTCAAAAATCTATCTTCAGTTGTAAAATGAAAGCTAGAGATGTTGATTAGGACTATACATGTTACCGAATGCCAAAGTGTTTGTATTTATTTTAGTAAAAAAAAAGATGTATGAAACACTTCACTAAATGAATACTAACTTGCAGATGGAAAACTTCTAGACACAGATCACAATTAAATGAATACATGAAATACAGCGCACCGCATGGTGACTGGTGTTATGGAGGAAAGTAGAGTGGAAAGGAAGGTGGGAAGTGCTAGGGGTGGATGGAGAGGGTTTTTGTAATTTTAAGTGGAAGGAAAAGAGCTTCTCCTGTGGAAAAAGAGGTAAGAGATTCATTTATCCTGGAATCCCTTAATATTCAAAGCATATTTGCTGAAGATACATGTTGGGGGATGTTGCTCACTATTCAGCCAGAGACCCAAAGTCTTGACCTGTGAAAGCTGCCAATTCACTTCTCTGAGCCTTTATTTTCTCCTTTTCAAAATGAAGGGATTGGACAAGAGTCAACAGATACTGGTTGAACTCTTACTGCCTTCAGAGTGGGAGGGCGCTGTGCTAAGTACGACCTTCAGAGTTTGTTCCAGACCATATAATAGATGACTTTTATTTGGTTTTTTAAAAGGATGACAATCAATTAGCATTTCTGAGTGTTTTGATCACTGAGGTATGCAAAGTAGCCCTGTAAATGTGAGATAACAATAAGAAAACACTGACAACAAAAGTAGTTTCTGATTTGAGGTAATTATACTTGTCAGTTGTTTCAGACGCAGAAGCAAGTTATCTCTCTTAGTCACTGACACAAAGGTTGTGAAATTTGGTTCATGCAAACTCAATAAGATGCTGGAAGGATGCTGATTAGTAGGACGACACAGGTGTTAGCTATTTTCTATCACTTGCCCTCATCTTGCTGTAGAAACACTATGCTGGTGAGGCTTTTCATGGGGATGGGATGGAATAGCATATATCTTAAAGGATTTGTCTAGTTGCTTTTTCGGTAATCATACTAACACTTACTGGGTTTTACTATGTGCCAGGCGATATGTTAAGCGTTATAGTTGCACTAGTGTATTATCTAACCTCCATCAAAAGTAGAGGATAGAATCATAATCTTTATCTTACAGTAGAAGAAACAGATTTAAAAAGAATTATGTAACTTATTCACTTAAGCAGTGAAGTGACAGAGCCAGAACTATCTGGCTTCAAAGTCTGTGCTCATAACCTCTATTCTGGTGCTGGTTAAATTCACTGTGCTCAGTGACCACACATTGAACCCTTAATCCAGTTGGCATTCTGGGAAAAACTCACATCATTGGTGACAAGTAGAATTGGGTAAGAATGCAGGAAGAAGTTACGTTAAAACCATTGCCATTGACTAAGAGGTGAGGGAGAAAGGGAAACAGAAAATAAAACAGCAACAACAAAAATCTTTGCAGCACATACTCGTGCCAAAATAGGTGATCTGTGTATCAAAAGAATAGACTTCCTAATTCTGTAAGCAAGAGAATGTTTGGGAAAAATATGTCTAACCATAATATTTCTGGGTAGAATATTATAAGAGTTGAAAGGGAAATGGAAAACCATAAAACTATATACTAGCAACTCAGAATAATATGGAATCATCACAAAACATAGTAATTATTTTTTTACCATGTTTGCAGCTTTTTAATTTTTTAAAATTATTTTATTTTATTTTATTTCGGGATATAATGGGGGTACAAATATTTTGGTTACATGTTATGAATTTGCCTCACCCAAGCCAGGATTGGAGGCATGCCCTTTCCCCCATACAATGCTCACCGTCTCCACTAGTTGTGAGTTTACCCATCCCCCAATGACTATTACTACCATGCGAGCACCTTAGTGTTGATCCGTTAGTGCCAATTTGATGGTGAGTACATGTGACGCTTATTCTTCCATTCTTGTGATACCTCACTTTGGAGGATGGGCTCAAGCTCTATCCAGGAAAATATAAGAGGTGCTAGATCACCATTGCTTTTTTGTAATTGAGTAGTATTCCATTGTTTGTATATACCATATTTTGTTAATCCACTCATGAATTAATGGGCACTTGGGTTGTTTCAACATCCTTGCAATAGCACTATTAGGCATCTACCCAAGGGAACAAAAGATATTCCATAATAAAGACATCTGTACACGAATAGTAATTATTTTTCAAGAAGAATCAGTGTCTATTGTCATTTATGTTTTCAATCCCATGCTAAATACTTTAAGAAAAACATGTGCATGTGTTATCACTTGCCAATTTTTATTAAAAGTTTACATTTATAAATTCCAAAATTCATGTACATACTTAACAGTATTATTGCATATGAGAAAATTTGTACTGTCATTAAAATTTGAGATATTCCAAGGATTATTTTTCTTTTTTTTATGAAATCACACAGCCTCCTTTGAGCTCCTTGAATGGATTTTTGTCCTCTGGGATACCCTTTACTAGCGGATCTTCCCCAGATCTTTCTTCAATGTAATCCCTTACTTCTTCACAACATTTGGAAACCTCAAAGAGAAGGAGAAAGAGATGACTCATTTGGTTTAAAACAGAATAATGCAGATTTCAAGAATTTATTTATTACAGTACACTTTCATGTTGTATTTTTTTTAGTGTGATTCTCTCTGCTTTCTGCCAATGTATGTATATTTTCTAGGAAAGAAGAAGAAAGAACTGCTCTCTTCTCCAGCCTCCTAGATATCTCCAGACAAAGGCTAAACAGCTGGCCACACTCCAGCTGAGGGTTCACAGCAGACTCTGCCTCCAGCTTCTTCAAAGGAAACAAGATCCAGGGATCAGAACGCAGCTGGCAACACAAGTCAAGAATGTCATCAGAGTGAATATTGATTAAATCTTTTTCCTCATTCCAAAAATATGACTTGTAAAGGTAGAAAAGAATGAATAATGATTAAACGTCAGGCTTATCACCACACCTGAATTCTCAGAAGTATACTCATGTAATTTTACTTTAAACCCATCTACAACGATTGAGCACTGCAGTGTGCTAGGTAAGCTCCAAGAGGTGAGGGACCTTTGGCTGATTTCTTTAATGCATCCCAGGCATCTAGAACAGAGCCTTCCATTAGTTAGTGCTCAGTGAATAATATTTGCTGTACTAAATCATTTGTTTTGTTTACGAGCTTGTTCTTTCATTTGTACCATTAAGGTAATGATTTAGTAAAAATCGGGTGTTAATTTTTTAATGGACTCAGCGAGAACCTGTTAATGTACCATTTAACACTCCTTCTAGAGACAGCCAATATTCTGTACATATGTAAATATAAATGTGTGTGTGTACACATACATACATATTGACTCAAATTATTCAAACCATTTTAGCATCAACTTGTTTTGCTTTCAATTAATACACCTTTCATGACAGTGACACAGAACTACTTTATTTTTGGCAGTCCATTAAGTGGCCATTCCATAAGTTATTTAATCAAAGTGTTGGTTTTTTACAATAAAATCCTTGTGCCATTTTTGTATGCAAATTCCAAGCAACATGGGACATAAAACTTAAAATTATTTTACAGCTATGCAAACTCATTAACTATGTATTAAAACAAATTATTTCCAACTGGGTCAAAGAAGCATTGGTCAAGTGTCTCCTTCATAGGATGATATTGCAGATTTATACACACTTTTGAAACATGCAGTAATTTAGATTCACCTTTTCCCCTTCAATGGTCCCACACGCTCCCCCAAACCCCAGCTCTTCTGGTCCTATCCAGATGACAGGAACAGAGGTGTCAATTGCTGTTCTTAATTCAGGAGTCAGCAAGGGATTGGTTTTGACAGTGTCTGGCTTGGATCTGAGGATATGAGGATTAACAAATTACCTAAAATTATGTATGTGTATATGTTTGAAAATTATTTCAGTGAGGCTTCTTATAAATATATATAGTTTAATACAGGATTCCATGGCATAGTGGAAAGAGCATGGCCATTGGATTCAGGCCACTCTATGTGTGAATATTGGCTCTGCTCATTTACCAGTTATACAGCCTTAGTTGAAGTAGTTCATCTAAGGTTCAGCTATTTCATCTATAAAATAAGAATAGCTACATTGGTTGTCTTAAATGTCTAACAAGTGCCTGGCACAAGAAGATGCATGATCAAATGGTAGCTGTTTTTAGTTATTACTACAAAGATCGTCTTTAGTCACTGCTTATTACATTGACTTCTAGTCATTGCAAATCTGTCAGCTTTAGAAACTGGATGCTAAGAGTTGTCTTACTCTGACAATGCTACTTCCTTGACAACATCATTGATTGAGGCATAGTATGAACCAGTCTGGTTTGTAAATACCAATAATGATTTTTAAATAATAACAATAATAATAGGATAGAAAGCACTTGCTATTACCAAGTATTTTTCTCAAAGCTTTGCATATATTATTCCATTTATTCCTCTCAATTGCTGTCTGAAATAGATGGTATTATTGTTCCCATTTTGAAGAAACAGAGGCACAGGTAAGTTAGGTAACTTAGGCGAGAGTTACTCAGGCTAAAAGCTGTTGTGGAGCCATGATCTGAACTGGGAATATGTTTCCAGATTCTATCCACTTAACCATGCTGTACTGATACTATGTCATCCTGTGACAGAGTTATGGGTTCAGGACCCGGAAGTTCCATCATATATATTAAATATGATACTATTATATAATGATATGAATATCATATATAATATAATATTATACATATATATTAGAATAAATGTTTGTGCCCCCCCCCAACAAAGTCATATGTTGAAATTCTAACTCCTGAGGTAGGATTTAGGGGAGGTGATTAGCTTATGAAGACAGAGCCTTCATAAATGAGATTAATGACCTTATAGAAGTGACCCCAGAAAGCTTCCTCACCCTTTTCGCCAGGTGAGGACACAGTGAAAAGACAGGTATCTGTGAATGAGGGAGCGGGCCCTCACCAGACACCGAATCTAGTGCCTTGATCTTGGACTTCCCAACTTCCAGAACCGTGAGAAATAAATTTCTGTTGGTTATAAGCCACCCAGTCTACGGTATTCTGTTACAGCAGCCTAAACAGTAAGATAATATGTGCATATGTGTGTATATAAGTGTGTGTATGTGTGTGTATGTGAGCGTGTGTGTGTATACAGGAAGTTTTTGTAGTTTGATATTAAATTAGTTTGACTTCCAAGAGCAAGGAGACATTGAATAATGAGTATATAAATAATTAAACAGCTTTTTGGATATTTCAAGTTAAGAAAAACAATAACTCTCCTTTACCCCAAAAGTTTATTTTATTTACCCCAAGTTAAGGTAAAGGCTATAACTTGTTTGGTGTGTGTTATATGCTTTTGTGCTAGTTGTCGATTTAACTTTATCTTTATAGCAAAACATGTTTTTTTTCTGTACGGAAAGGGCACCAGGGAAGTTTGAGAAAATTTAAACATAAAAGAAGCTAAACATCCCAATTTTAATTGTGAGTAGGAGTTTTGTGCAAAGTATGAAGATAATACAAACTCCTTTTTTTACTTTGTCCTGATAAAATGAGATGTTTTCAAAATAGAAGATATACTTTTATCTCTTGTGGAGGGGTTTTTGTTCTATTAACATCCCTAAAAAGAAGATATCTAGAATACATATCTACATTCTCCAAGTTTCAGTCACTATTTGGTGGAAATTTTAATTTCTTTGACATTTCTGCTCCTTCTAATGGCAAAGAAGTCTTGGTAAACATTTCCAAGATTTATCAGACATTTTTAGGAGGAACCAGTGTGTTCTTGTGCTTAAACTTATCTTTATTTGCCAAAGAAGAATAAAATGTACTCATTTATTACTGACCATGATAGTACTGGAATGGATGAGTTCATAGCTTAAAGGATTTCAACAATATCAAAATATTGCATCAGATAAGTACAAACATCAATTTAGAAAAGTAAAAACAAAATGACTATTATGCATGACTTCATTTTATTGTTTGCTAAAATATGTTCTCTGTCTCATATTTTTCTTCTTTCTCTCTTTCCTCCTTTCCTCTTTTCTTTTTCTGTCTTTCTCTCTCTCTTTTTAACAACTCTTTAAAAATGTAAAAGCATTCTTAGCTTTGCGATCATATAAAAACAGGTTAAGGGTTGGGTTTGATCTATGGAAAATATTTTGACAACCCCTTGATATAAGAGTCTAAATCAATAGATGATTGTGATTATTAATTTTCTTAATCTTGGATAAGTTTTTATATGAACAATTTATTTTTAACAACATTGAGCCTCTCCAGTCAATGTTATCCAATCTGGTACTTCCAGAGTATCTAATTTAAAATAAAATTGAAAGAGAGCAACAATTTACCATCATTCTTTCCAGGGTCACTTCTTTCTTGAGCTGGTCAACTTCCATCTTCAGTTTGTCCTTTTCTGTCAGGTCCTCAATATTGATTACTGGCATCTTTTGCCTACTGAAAAGGTAGAAGGTTAGTGCATATACCTGAATTGCTGGACTCGATTCAAATCAGTCTTCCATTAGCTCTTAACTTACTAAGTAAACTGTTCTTTGTTCTATTTTAAATTTCTCACAGTAACCAATTTCTCCTGAGGTCTCTCTGGCTCTCTCTGAACAATTCTAGCACTGCCTTGGGATTTTAAAGCTTCTTCATAATCTTCACTAATATGATTAAATCAAGCATTTGACTCTAAACACCTGTCAGTAGGTTTGTGGGGAGAGGTCAGCTGAGTCAGTATGTAATCTAAAATCCTTAAAGCTCCTCCTTTCCCCTGGTCTTTTGCATAGTGTAAAATTTTGGGTTTCCAATCCTCATCTTCAATTCCAAAGATCTCCACTATATAATTTATGCCATTTAATTGAGAGGTCATTTGAAGGACTGCCCATTAATCCTGTAAATTGCTAGAGTATTTAATCTGGTATTAAAAGGGGGCCATATAAAAAGGGTCACTATAAATTCATTATAAATAATGAATTAAAATGTAAACCAATAGAATGGAAATGTGGAAAATAAATAATCCTTTTAATCAGAAATAAACTAACATATTACTTACAAGTGTTTCTCCAAACAATCCCTGGAATTTGTATGTAACTGTCACAATGAACTGGATAATGATGATGAGCAAATGTAGCAGGTTGAAGGGGACATAGTGAGTCTGATCTACCAATGTACATCGCACAAGAATAGATTATTTCTCCTGCCTTCTCAACAATCCTTCTCCCCAATGAAATCAATGGGTAATGGGGAGGATGGCTCAGAAGCTGGTGGTACTCCCATGAAATTGTCTGGAAAATATCTCATTGTAGCCAAGTGGCATCATGCCTACAGTCTCTTCTATTTGTCTCTTTAGTCCAAATTTTATAATGAAGTATTTTTTATAAAAGTAGACATAATCAGATGACATGATATTTCAGAGAACAACATAACATTGCACATCTATATGAAGATACACAGCTAATATTAATAATATATCAGTACTTCACCTATCTCTTTGTATTTATATGGTGTTTTCATTTCCAAACCTTTGAGGGAAATATTATTTCCCTTCCCAGTCTTATAATATCCTGTTCTTCTCTGAGAGATAGTTTAAGATATCTTTGGGGATCAATGCCTGCATAGAGCAGCACAGAAGTAGAGAACACCCTATGGGTATCCAAGCCCAGTGTTTCATATGCTTTTCATTTTTCACTATTCTGTTCATTATTTTAAGAAATAATATGACAATAAAATGGTATTTCTTCCCATGTAATAACTTTTGCATTTGAGAGCCCATTCTCATTTTCATTTCCACCTTCCTTCTTACCCCTTCAGACTATACATAAAACTCCCTAAGTATTTCTGCTGATCATTTTCACCTGTTGACAATGTTCTTTACATACTTTTCTTCATTCTGGAAAACGTCTCATCCCTCTAGGTAATGACTCTGACACTTCAGTGTGTGTAAGCATCACTTCAGGGAACTCGCTAAAATATGGGCCCAAGCTTAGACATTTTGATTTAGTAGATCTAGAGTAGGGTCTGGGTTTTCATTTTCTCTATTCCAGGGAGCCCTACCATATTATTGCCAATAAAATAATTATTCACTGGTACTTGCTAGCTGTGTGGGCTTGACAAAGTTACTTAACCTGTCTGTGCAACAGCTTGCTGGAAAATAGGAGCAAAAATATTGCCTATCTTGTCGATTTGTTGAGAGGATTAAATGGGCTAATGTAGATAAGGACTGTAACTGTGTAGCATAGAGCAAGTATTCAGTACATGTTAGCTGGTTCTCTTCACTCTGGACCTCTAGACTTCCAGACTGTACTTTCTTATATGGTACCTGCTGGTAGGTGATCTTATAGGTACCCTTAAAGGATATCATGTGTACGTGACTTGGCTCATTCTACACCAGGCATAGCAGGGGCTGTTTTTGCCCTGCCCATATCTCCTTTTTCAAGGTCAGGTACCCATCCCAGCATCTATGACTGTTAACTGTCAATCTTCTCACAGCTAGGCCTTTGGCTGATGGGAACCACTTTACCTGGTGATGCCTAAGACATTATGCGCCCATCTTGTCCCTGAGGTTACCCTGTAGAAAATGGCTGGCTTATGTGGGGTCCTAGCAGCCTAGCCCCTTGCCTCTAGGCTGAAAAACTTTGTCATAATTGAGAACCTTCCAGAGATCCCCATGGGGATGGTGCAAGACTTCTGAAACCACTTTTGACTGACTTATCCTTCTGTCCCATCCTGCTTTCCTTACCCCTTCAGAAGTTCCTCCTGAGAACTTTGCCTCAGTAAATCACTTCAGCAAGAATCCCTTCTAGGAAGCCCAACCTAAGACACAGTGGATTATTCAGGCCATACCTTTCATAAATTTTATGTCCTCATTACTGTTTATTGTTCTGTATATTGTTTGGTATATAGAAGGGAACCAGGAAATATTGATAAAGTCAGTTAACCTATGTCATAAATATTCTACACCTAGATGTCGAAAAATATGCATATTATCTAACTTCATTTTATTAAATGATTTCTTAACTCTAAAATGCTATGATTCACGATGTTTAATAATATTTAATATTAAAAACCCTTCATTAAGAGGAAACATTTTTTAGAAGATTTGAGAATGCTTGTTAAATTTGATGTCACAGGTCTTGTGTGAAAAAAATCAAAGAGTGGGGATCAAAATTTTCACTTCCCTAAAGAACACAAAGGACAGTGTATACAGTCTACACAGAGATTCCAAATGTTCATATTGAAGCCAAGGATAAGAATTCAGATATAGCATCATCTAATTTACTCTCTATTCTATTTTGAAGATGAAGCAAAGGCACTTTGGAAAGTTCAAATGCCCAAACTCACACAACCAGAGGCAGTAGAGTTGAGATTACAACACAAGTGTTTGTTTCCAGATCTTGGGTGTTTTCTACTCCAGCACATTTCTCTCTGCTACCCTTCTGCAAACTAGTGTAAAGGAGTTGATTTGGTTTTTCATACCCCAGAATTACATGCAAAGTCCAGAGTTGATGACAAATGGCTCTAAATTCTTCCCCTTGCTCGTCATACACTAAGCCTTCAGGTTGGTTACCTCTCCATGAAAAGTCTTTAGATAAGCTAGGTCAGATTATTGACCCTGTTATCAACCATCCTCACCCCACTTTCAGTCAAAATATAAAGGGAAGACTGAAGACCCATAGCCAAACAAGCTAAGATAGCTGTTACAACTAAGGGGAAAACATACTCCAGTTAAGAAGGGTGTGTGTTTTATCTCTTTATCCATCCTTCACTACTACCGTTAGTGGATCTAAGGTCCAAAAATGCAAAGAAAGGGGGAAGGAACTATCTTAAAGTTGAACCCCATCCAAATCTGTGGCTTTCACTGGGAGGAATACTGCCCCCTAGAGGCTCTTTATGAATATATGTCAGGTTGTTTATTATGGTTTTCCTTAGTTTTCATGGGTGCAGATGAGGGATGTCAGATATCTAGCATTTTCCAGGACTTTGCTGCATAAGATGAACTGTGCCACATTTCGCATAACTGTAAAATATAATGTAAGACATTCACATAGACAAAAACCATATTTACTTGAACCTTGAACCTCAGTTCATTTTACATATAAACATGAAATATTTTTCATATTTGGTTTCATTATATTTCATGTAATGGTTGTTAGATACACTGAATTTTACAATAATGTAAATATTTTATAAATAAAGGGAAGATAATGAACCAAAAACTCTTTTACACTTTCAGAAAAATCATGTCACTGACTACAGCCATGAATATGGCATATATGTTGGTCTGTATTCTTAGCTGTTAGGTCCGTGGTGATTCTACACATAACAAGCATCTGACCACTTCATTATGTTTAGTGATAATAAAGATTTTCATATTGAAACCCATCTTTATTCTTTGTAATTTGCTGCTTTATTGTATTCTGCAAAGAGCATTTACGTACCATATTGATGGTTTTAAATAAGCTACTATGAGATATTTTTTATAGAAGCAAGATTCTGGGTTAGACAGAACTCATGGTCATAGAACCCCAGAAGGGGAGGAGGAAACTCACATTGTGTTGACTTTTCTTGATCTTACACACCAGGATCAGTTTTTACTAGCTGAATATGGCCAACAATGATGATACCAGTTTAAAGAATTATTAAGGGAGTAGCTACTCATTGAGAAATGAGAGTTAAAAATAGCATAGTTTGTGAGGCAATTTCTGTCAAAACAAAACATTTTTTAATGCTTATATTTCAATACATTAAGAATTCTTTTAAAAAGTTACGTTGACAAAGTGCAGGAAAAAAGCAAATATGCTCAGCAATGCAAGGTCACAACAAACAGAGGAGTGGGAGTTTCCTTAACTACATAATGTTTTAGTGATTTTTAAAAACACTTTGGGAGAACAGAACTCTTTAGGGTAGCGTAAGTGCCTCATGATGTCTTTCAGAATTTCCATCCAGTTTCTTGTTAATTAATTTTAGGATCAAAGTGAGCTACTATAAAGTTCAAAGGCTGCCTGCATCAAATTACCAAAGTCATACTTCACAGATGCAGAAAAAATAATTCTAGTATTCATTTGGAACCAGAAAAGAGTCTGAATAGCCAAAGCAATCTTAATCAAAAAGGACAAAGCTGGAGGCATCACATTACCAGACTTCAAACTATACTACAAGGATATAGTAACAAAAGTAGCATGGTATTGGTACAAAAATAGAGATAGACCAATGGAATACAAGAAGACAGAGAGCCCAGATATAAAACCATCTGTCTACAATCAACTGATCTTCGACACAATAGACAACAATGTACACTGGGGAAAAGAAGTCCTATTCAATAAATGGTGCTGGGAAAATTCTATAGGCATATGCAAAAGAATGCAACAGGACCCCTACTTCTCAGCACTCACAAAAATTAATTCAAGATGAATAAAAGTCTTAGATCTAAGAAATAAAATCATAAGAATTCTAGAGGAAAATGTAGGTAAAACTCTTCATATGGATGTATACTTACTCATTCTATACCATTCTTTTTCATCCTAGCATTTTACTTGGAACTATAAAAGCAGAACAGCTAACATTTTATTCACTCATCCATCCAACAAATATTTACTGAATGCCTATTTAATGCCAGACATGATTCTACATGCTTGAGGGTAGAGCAGAGAAAAAAAAATTGCCTTTAAGGTACTTACATTTTAGGGAGGGAGACAGATAATAACAAGATGCAAAAGTCAAGTATATATTTTGACTAGGTTAAGTGCTAAGGAGAAAAATAAATCAGGACAATATTAAGAATAGGAAGTGTCAGAAATGTCTCAGTTACAGAGGGGGAGGCCAGAGAAGTCCTCTCTGCAACAATGCCACTTTAGTGAAGACCTGAGGGAAATGAGGAAGTGGGCTATGTAGGTATCTGAGAAGATTATTTCAGGGAACAACAAGTCCAAGGAGGTGGTGGGCCAGTATGAATACGAGCAGCCCAATGAACATAGGGGAGGAGTAGCATATGAAATCAGTGACCATATAGATCTTATAGGCCATTGTGAAAACTTTTGTTTCACTCCGAGTGAGTAACTTAGAGAAAACATTGGAGGATTCTGAGTAATAGAGTGACATTATCTGTCAAATACTTTAGCAGAATCATTCTGGCAGCTATTTGGAGGCCAGACAGTAGGGGGAAAGTGTGGAAACAAGAAAGAGGCAATTGCAGTCAAGGTAAGATATGATGGTGGCTCAAATCAGGATGATAGGAATGGAGGTGAGGACAGTGGTGAGATGCTAAATGTATTTGGAAAGTAGAGACAACAGGATGTGCTGACATATCAGATGTAGAATGAAAAAGAAATTGAAAAAGGCCAAGATGACACATATGTTTCTGGCCTGAGCAACTGGAAGAAGGGATTTGCTATTTCCTGCAATCAGGGATATTTTGAGAAGGAGAATATTGAGTTCGAGATGGCTGTTACCATTCATTTGAATAGGCAGTCTGGAGTTTAGGGGACAGGCCAGAGTTCAAGGGAGAACCATGAGAACAGAGAAGAACACCAAGTGTCAATAGGAAATAGAAGAGAACAAAGAACTAGATTCTGGAGCAGTAGGAAATGAGGGAAATAAAATAGAATTAACAAATGAGAGTGAGTTTGCTGTCCTGATAACTAAATGAGATATTAGCTAACAACTTTTGAGCATTTGTCATGTGCCAGACACTCTGATATATGCTTACTTGTAATGCCTTTTTATCTATTTTATTTACTCTTTTTTCCCTCTGTCTTTCTACCTGTGCTGATAAAATGATAGCAGCTATCATGGTATTCATTTATTCAGAAAATATTTATTGTGTAAAAACCATGGTCCAGGCACTCTTTTGATTGCTTACAATTGAAGCAGCAAATAAAATCAGCTTTCTTATCTTTTTCTGTAGTTAAAGCTCATCACTGTATAAGTCATTCTTTACAGTTGAATTATTTTGTCAGATAAATGGTAGTTTATAGTTTTTGGGTTTTTTCAACTAATCAAGTTGATCACAAATTTTATCATTTTTGACTTTTTAAAGCCAGTTGCTTTTTATATCAGTTGCTATTTTGTTACATGAATACCATCCTTTCTCAACATGTTAGCTTATTTTTAAGGTACAGGTGACTTATAGACATCCAAATATCTTCTATGACAACTCACTTTCTTTTCCAGAACAACTCTGTTTCTGTTTCCACTGAGACATTTGAATTTTTAACACATTGGAAAAGAAGAGGGATAGTGATAATAGCAAATAATTTGTTTATTTCACAGATGATCATGAGACCCTACTTTCCAGGTCCTGTTCTTGGCACTAGGATACAGCAATGAACAAGACAGGCAAGCTCTATGCTAGCACAGAGCTTGCATAACAATGAGAAGATCAGGCATGCAAAATAAAACTAGCAAACATAATAATTTCAAATGATACATTCTATAAAAAAAATTGTGATACCATAATATGATAAGGAGTGGCTGGGATGTGGAGTCACATTATACAGACTGACTTAGAGGGAGACTCGTGGGAACCAGAACCAGCTACTGAGAAGGAAACAGGAACGTATAGATCAGGAGATGAGTACTTGGTGAAGAAAGAAGGGCTAATAAGCAGAGGGAACAGCTCATGCAAAGATTCTGAAGTGGGAACAAGCTTATAGTGCCAGGAAAATAGAACACACAGTGTAGCTTGAGTATAGCAAGATCAGGGGACAGTGATGGATGAGGTTAGTAAGGAAGATGGTGGCCAGACCACATAGAGCCTTGCAAACTATGGTGAGAAGTAAAATGAGAAACTGAAGGAGGGTTTTAGTTTTACGTTGAAAGAGCGGGATGTTGTGACATGGTCTAATGAATAAAAATACTCTGACTTCCACGTAGGGTTGAATGGGAAACAAAAGTGAAAACAGGGAGTTTAGGTAAGAACTGAGGGTATTGATCCCTTAAGAACTTGCCAATTTGAACGATATTGTTTGTTGTGGCCACAAAGAGATACGAGCAGATTAAAAACGTGTTTTGGAGGTAGAATTGACTGGACTATTGTTAGATGGGGTGATAAAGCAATGAGCAATGGGAGGTATCAAGAGTGATGCTAGAGATTTTGCCTTGAGAATCTAAATAGAAGAGTCATTTACAGAAAGAAGGGAGATTGAGGGCATATAATCAAGACTTTAGGACATAAAATGTTTAAGATGTCTATTAGATATCCAAGTGGAGATGCTAAGTCGATATAAATGTTTGGAATTCAGAGAGGAAATCAAGACTACACACAAATATATGTATATACTGGTATAAGTGTGTATAAGGTTTATATGTTTATTTATTTGAAATTACATAAGAAAAGGAAACAGAGAAGAGTTCTCAGGGTCTTGGGTTATCCCAGCCTTCAATGGTCAGCCAGAAGAGGACAGATTGAGATGGAGCAGTCAGCTAAGTAGTGGGAAACCGAAGAATGTGATATCATGAAGACTGAGAGAAAATACTCAAGAATGAGATAGGATTTGAAATTGTCAAATACTAATGAGAAGTTAGACAAAATGTAGATGGGAAATGTGGCCTTGGGTGACCTCAGGACAGTTGCTTGAGAGGTCTGGTATGATGTGACAACATGATGGTGCCCTTGACAATAGCACTTCCTCCTGTTCATCTTCTTCCCGATTTGGATGTTTAAGTGGAGTGGAATGTGGAAAAAAACAGGAAATGAGGAATGGAAGCAGATAGTAGAGGTAATATTTTTGATAAATTTAGGTGACAAGGGAAGTAGTAAAATGGAGGAGCAATCGGAGAGGGACGTATTCAAATATGAACTTCAAGTTTGGGTTGGAAAAAAGTCAGAGATAGAGCAGTGCAGATGAAAATCATTAAAACCTGGGTGTGCGCGCTGAAGAGTAAGAGACGGGCAGAGCTGATGCTGTAGAGGACTGCAGCCTTGAGGAGGTAAGTGAGAAAAATACGCAGAGAAGTAGCCAAGGGGTTGGGCTCTGTTTGGACCAGGGCATTACTTCTATTGTGAGAGCAAGGAGAACTAAGATGTGTGAAATCCAATTGACCAACAGGAAAAACTCACCCTTCCCTGGCTGGTTCAGCATATTTAGTCAAGACCAGTGTACTCGACTCTCTTCTAATGCAGACCTTTGAGTTACACTCAGTTTTTATCTCAGCTTATAGTCAATAAGAGGGAGAAATAGTGAGAGTCCTAGGAGAAGTATGCTCCTTTCAAACTGTAGCCTCTGCCTGCCCCAAATATCAGATTGTCTCTCCTGTGTGATTTAAAGAGACAAAAGTTTTTTTTTCACATAAAACTAGAACACATGAACATTTGGAGGCATATGGTACTTTAGGAATTAATGTATAACTAACATGACATTTGGGCTACATTATAAAAAGGCAATATTTTTGCAAGAAAAGGTGTCTTTACATTTGAAAGGTCAAGGTCCATTATGTTCTGCTAAATATAACCCTGCAAATGAGGACTTCAGTGATTAACACTCTCAATCCTCTAATCTGATTATTAGCTTTGGCAGATGTTCCTCTTCGAGCATTATGGCAATGTATTTAAATTTTAGCCGCCTATTTGCTCTATGAATGAATTATGAACTTTATATTTGCATAAAAAAGAAATCTGAGATAGAGCTGCCCAGGTACTGAACAAGAGGTCATGAACACGTGTTATATATAACAAGTTTGATTTCTGCCTCTGTTAATGTGGAAGAAAAAAAATGCGTGTACGGTCAGTGTAACCAGGGGATCAGGATTTGGAATGCCTGTGCTAGCTGTATAGCTTTGGTAAAGTTACATATCTATCTAAAACTCCAGCTTCCTAGTTGCAGAGTGGGGAGAATAAAGTATCTCCCTCAAGTGGTTATTGTGGGGGATTTAATAAGCTAATGAATTCAAGGTACAGTGCAATAAAAGGTCTCACTAAATGATCTACCCATTAGTGTTGATACTGCTATAGATATTCCACATGGCATACAGGAATTAGGGGGAAGTTTCTCTTCCCTTCCTCATTTTTGACATGCCAGCAGCTTGGTAACCCAGGCTAGAATTTTGGGTAGGTGGTGAGGCTGTACTGTTCTGGGAGGTCTTGGATGAAATAGTCCAAAATTTGTCCCAACCTTCTCGGTGCCAGACACAGTTAAAGATGCAGCAACCTGAGTGAGAGAAAAAGATGGTTGCTACTTGAGTAAGGCATGATGACGTTTGAAGGAATGTACATTCAGGAAGAAGAGGAAAGAGATTTCTGAGATTCAGCCCTTCTGCAGAAGGCGATGCTTTGAGCTCCAACATCTGAAACAACCATCCAAAACAAACAGCTCATGAAGGAAGGGGGCTCTGTGTTTCACAGGCATAAAGATGTAACGTCAGATATGTTTGCATGGATGCTTACATTTTATTTACTTTCTCCTCTATGATCCCATAAAACCTGGTACATATTTTTGATATCGTACTGAGAACACTACATTGTAACTGGGTCATATAGTTTTTATCTGTCTAACCTATTATGCTATGAGATCCAATGTGTTTATCCCAAACACCTAGCACAAAGTTTATCACTTTTTAAACATTTTATGAGTTTATTTTTTAAGCAGGTGAATGAAAGAATAATCACAGTAAAAGACACATTATGTTCCTTTGTTATCTCTTTCTTTCTAGGGGGAAGGAGAATAATAAAATTAGGCATAGAGAATGTCCCATCCTTTCATACGGCTTCATCTTATCATATAACACTCTCAAATGCACTGCATGTCTGACAGAGGGCACATGAGAGCAAATGTTTCCTATATGGTCTAATTAGCAAGAAAAATGCCTAGTTGGTGAAGGAGTTGCCTAAATTTTATCAAAACCCTCATGACCATTTATCTCTCAGAAGTGAGAAACTGCCTTCCTTAGCAGATGTGTAAACTCCTCATTTGTGCCAGCTGGACTCATTTCAGATTTTATTTTGACGGGGCTTAAACTAACAGACAGGAAGAACTGTCTTTGCTTATTAAGCAGTTATCAGTGTAACTCCTTAAATGACTATGTTATATGATATGTATCCCCAAATCATTGGGCTAAATTAAATGTTGTCATTCACTTGTGAAACCAAACATGCCACCTCTCACCAAGGTGTTTGACAGAGAGGAATGCCATCTGCCTCAATCCCTTCTTTAAGTTCTTGGTAATCTACCAAAACTGTGGGGCTCTCAGATGATAGGGCAATGATTCTCAAGGCTTGGGAATGCTAGGGGCTAACATGTTCGAAATCAAGTTTATATCCATTTGCTGTGGAGTCCAGGGGCTGTGAGAAAGATCAAAGGTAGAGCTCTGACATGTGCAAAGGGATTTCTGGACTCATTGTAGCTTTTGTGATGTTTAATTCTGGAATTTTGTGTTCTACTCTAGGGTCTTGGTATGGTAGGAAGAGCATTGGCAACCCAGGTGTGTTAGAAAGAGCACAGGATTGAGAATCAAGAACTGTGGGTTCCAGTCTCAGCTCTGACAACAACCATGGTGGGTAAACACAAGCAGACATTTTATCTTACTAGGTCTCAGTTCATATCTCTGTAAAATTGGTATGCTTACAGTTCCATTCATCCTTCAAATTATAAGAATTTCATGCCTTATTTTACAGAACTTTAAAATATTTGAGACTCAGACTTTAGCCACAGCCACTAAACTGTCACTTGGTATAGCAATGACAAGTCAATCTGGATGACTGTTTTGTTTTTCCCAGTTGCCTCCAGCTGTGCACTTCCTGTTGACATTGGAGAAAGAAATTATTTTCCTTTTGAGGTAACCTTTTGGCCTATATGCTGGTATAAGGAGATAAAAGTGCTATGACACCCCTCTGGAGGCTAGTCACTTTGTCCCTTCCAGAACATCCTAAGTATAAATTCAGTAATGTTAAAGTAGTTCCCAGGAAATTTAGATTCCCTTTATATCAGAAGATATCTTTTTCATGGATATAAAAACACTCAAGTGTTCTGCAATTAAGAGGAATAATTTTTTCCCTAATATCCTGGCTTGACAATATCAAACTTCTAATTATCCCATTTGTTCAACTCTCCCTCCTCCCTCAGAGGTGATAGAGGTGTAAGATGCATCATATTTGGCATTGAAAAAGAGAATGAAACTAACATTTCCAGAGCACTTCTCTGGTTACTGATTCCAACCGTGTATACAGACTACACCACAAAAAGGTGAGAGGCCTGTTTGTTTGCCCACAGCAGCCCTGAGTGGATTGAGTATTCTGCTCTGGCCGAAAGCACCCTGAAGCTCATTTCTCTAGAAGAGATACCACAAAGTGCTGTCTGATTGACATGACTCCTCCCTAGGTACAGAGGTAGTCTCTGTGCTCAGCCAAAGAGAAGAGCTGATGGGAGCAAGACCACGAGTTTCAGTCCTACAAGGCCAGTTCACGTTGCTGTGTTTCCCGCTGGGATTTAACGCTCATATCAAAATCTTGTTCCAAACCTCTCAATGCAAACTGGGATATGGAATGATCTTGATGGACTGATTCTGTGCCATCAGATAGGGGCTGAAACAATCCCTTTGAGAGTATAGGCACTTTCCACTTAATTCTCATAATACATCTGTGAGGTAGAGTCATTAGGTCTTGTTAGAGAAGGAAACTGAGACTCAGAGACTTTTAAGTAACTTATAAAGGAGCAAGGAATAAAACCCAGGTCTTCTCTGACTCCCAGGTCTATTTCCCCATTGTACCATTCAATTGCTCTAAATATCTGCCCTAATTTAAAAGGTTCATCTTTTTATACGATCAAAAGATGACCAAAGAGCATCCATCAGCTGAGACCAAAGAAGAAAGAATTGAAAGTAGTCAATGCTGGATAGCAGTTGTGACTCAGTCCTTGAATTTTATTTTAGTCCAGTTTAGAGGTACATGTAATCATATTCAGAAGTGTGGGAGTAGGTAAATTTGAAGGTAAGTCTTTCCTGAACATGATCCTGGCTAAATGTTTTGTAAAATTTCCCTTCCCTGATATTTGGAAGGATTGGGAGGGGCTAATCTGTTCTATTCTGAATGTGTTAGTCAGCTAGCTTACACTTGCTCTGGCTCCAGAGAACTGATTATACACATCTCTTCCCAAATTTATACTCAGTGATTCTGTGGTGGCCGTTTGAAATTGGCCTTCGTGGGAGGATTTATACCGTGGAAATCAGTGAAATATACAAACCATCACCCCTCCCTCCCCCTCCGTTTATGCCCTTCTGTAGAACTGGTAGTTAAACATTTACCCTTGTATCCCTGACTTTCAGTCTTAATCATAGATGTCTGGTAATCTAAGCTGATGGCATTTCCAGATCAGGCTACTTTTCCCAGGAATATGATTGTGTAGCATGACATCAGGATGATTGAAAACCAGCACAAGGGATATAATGTGCAAAATACCCAAGACTATCCCACCGTGAGCAAGTGTCCTGTACTTTTCAGGGCTTCCCAGAAACATGGAAAAGAACTCCTGTAAACTCCCCTCAGTATTGTCTGGAGAAGTCAAGAATAATTATTCACTTGAGAATGTTGACTAGAACAAGAGGAAAGGGGGAGAAGGGGAAAACACATTTATCAAAAAACCTATTAAAATGTTCTTTAAACATATCTTTACTATGTCATGTAAACTTTCAGTGCAATTTTTTTGTAAAAGAAAAAGTAGGTCACAGACTAATATGTCAAAGGCACAATGAACTTTAATAGCTGTATTGACATTAGGAAATATGCAAGAAGGGGCTGATCTGGTCCAAGCCTCAGGAGCCCCCAAGGCCATTTCTCTGGACTTTCATACATAGCTATGACCCTCCTACCTGCCTGGTGGGGGTGTAAAATGGTGCAGTCACTTTGGAAAATTGGCAGTTTCTGCAAATATTTCTAAGTATCCTATCCAAGAGTAATACAAATTGCATGTGCACACAAAGCAGCTTTATTCATAAGAGCTCCAAACTAGAAACAACAGAAACGTCCAGTAAGAGGACCTTTGTGGTATATATATTCATGTTAGAATATTACTCAGGGATTAAAAGGAACAAACTACTGATACATGCAATGACACCGGTGTATCTCAAAAACAGTAGTTGAAAGAAGTACTACACTGTGCATACTCTATGATTCCATCTATATGAAATTCAAGATCAGGCAAAACTAATCTACAGTGATAGAAATCTGAAGAGTGGTTGCCGCTAGCCCGAAGATGGAAGGACTGACTTTGGAAAGGGTCCGAGGGAACTTTCTGTGATGATGGAAATGTTTTAATTCTTTTTTTTTTTTTGAGACAGAGTCTCACTTTGTTGCTCAGGCTAGAGTGAGTGCCCTGGTGTCAGCCTAGCTCACAGCAACCTCAAACTCCTGGGCTCAAGCAATCCTCCTGCCTCAGCCTCCCGAGTAGCTGGGGCTACAGGCGTGTGCCACTATGCCCAGCTAATTTTTTCTATATATATTAGTTGGGCAATTAATTTCTTTCTATTTATAGTAGAGACGGGGTCTCGCTCTTGCTCAGGCTGGTTTCGAACTCCTGACCTCAAGCAATCCGCCCGCCTCGGCCTCCCAGAGTGCTAGGATTACAGGCTTGAGCCACAGCGCCCGGCCTGTTCTAATTCTTGATTGGAGTGGTTGCTCTCCAGTTGTTAAATTTCATCAAACTGTACACTTAATATATGTTATAAACCTTTTATTAAATGTAAAGTAGAACTCGATGGAGATATATATGTCTACATAAAAACACATTTAACTTTCTGATGTAACCTAAGGGGTCTATTGCAAAGAACCTGGCTCCCCTCAGACCCCTGACTTTCACACTTTCTCCTGGCCCTTCGAACACGTGGACTTCATGCGCTCAAGTTGCGGACTGGGGCTTCTTCCTTGCTCTGTCATCCCGCAGGTCATTTCCCCCTAGCTCGCGGACTTCCCATCACTGACACTAACGCTCCATCTGGGCATCCCCGCCGGGCTGCAGGAGAAAGTTTGGGAGGCCAAGTTCAACTTTTCAACTCGGAGGGGAATTCCTCCGCACCGGGGTCACAGCCTCAGCCTGTGAATCAGCCGGCCCTGCATGCAGACTCCGCCCCCGGCCGGCGGGGGTCGGCGGGACGCTCGCCCCACTTAAGCGGGGCCCCCTGCGCGCCGGCACCCAGTCGGCCCCGAGGCAGGAGCCGCGCACCCTCCTCCCGCCCGCCCCGCGCGATCTCGGGACGCCTCGCCCCGCGGGCCGCCGCTCCTGCGCCATGGACCCTGCTCGGCCGCTGGGGCTGCTGCTCCTGCCGCTGCTCCTGAACTGGGCCGCGCCGGGCGCTGCCGCTCAGGCGCCCACAGGTACCCGGCCAGTCCAGGAGCCTCCCTTTGCCCCGCGCCTCCTCCGGGCCAGGCCTCCCGGGCCCTGCACCCGCTCTCTCCGCTCCGCTCTCCCCAGTGCCACGCGCGCCCCGCTCCCGCCCAAGTTTGCACCTTCTCTCTCTGCAGAGGCCGCCCCGCTGCTCGGGAAGCGGCGGGGACAGAACCCCCCGGGATGCCTCTCCCTCCTAGGAGGTAGATCTGAACTCTTTCCCGCCTCTTTCGCTACTCTCCCTCTGTCCCTCCTGTAGGAAATAACGCGGAGATCTGCCTCCTGCCCCTGGACGAAGGGCCCTGCCGGGCCCAGGTGCCCAGTTACTACTACGACAGGTACACGCAGAGCTGCCGCCAGTTCATGTACGGGGGTTGCGAGGGCAACGCCAACAATTTCGAGACCTGGGAGGCCTGTGATGACGCTTGCTGGAGGATAGACAGTAAGTGCTCGCACGCACGGCGGGCTGCGCTTTGCACGGAAGGCTGGCGGGAGTAACTTAGCTGGCTTTCCAGACGTTGCTTTCCAAAGTTTTAGCTTGAATTTTCTCAAGAACTAACCAAGCCCCAATGGTTTTCAGTTTCTCTAACGTAATCACGAGAGTACAACCACTTACACATTTTCTCTCTCCTGACATTTATCGTAGTTCAATGGCCATGTGGACTCTGGGGAAGATTTGTTACTTCACCATAGGGTATAATAAATGCAAGGGAATAATCTACTAAGTGTAGCATAAGTGTTTTCCTACATTTATCATTAGTTCCAAACCTATGTTTTGTTTAGTTTTTTAATCTTTCCTTGAGGACACCATTTTCTCCTGTCGGTTTGCAATGTGAAATATTTTTTAGTGTGATTTTATTATTAACGTGTGATTTAGCTAATTGTATAACTTTACTTTTGTTCCCTGATATCCAAACATATCTTGGGTTTGTTTAGAAATATGGTGGAGATTCACAATGCTGTGTTCTATTTTACTTAATTTTTAATTTTTTATTATATTTGTTAAGGCCTGTAACAGAACACAGGGCTTTGCCATTCAAGGAACTCAGTCGGAGGGAAGTGTGTGTTCATGTAAATAAGCTTTGATTGACTTCATATGTACAAACAACCAGAAAACACCATGAGACAACACAGTCTTTCCACTAAACTTGAAAGATATGTCACATCTGAGTCAGATCTGGGTACACTTTGTTTGAAACAACAAAAAGCTAAATCACCATATTAGTGGGCATTCTTTTGGGGATTTACTATTCCAGCACTAAATACTATGACTTTTTTCCCTAGTTGTTTCCGAAAATACAGAGAAGTTTTTGAAAGTCATACTTAGAAAGCTACTTTTGACTAACACTGCTTTATTGTCTTTCTTTCCCTAGAAGTTCCCAAAGTTTGCAGGTTGGAAGTCAGTGAGAACCGGTGTGGGGAATCCATAGAAGAGTATTTCTTCAATCTAACTTCCATGACATGTGAAAAATTCTTATTTGGTGGATGTCAACCAAATGAGAACCGGTTTCCAGATGAAACTACTTGTATGAGCTTCTGTGCACCAAAGAAAAGTAAATATAGTATTTCTATTTCATTTCTTTATTAAGATTTTTGGGTGAAAAAATTCAATTTGATGTGAAATTAACATGATTTGCATTGTCATGATTTTGCATGTGAAAGGATATCATTCTTTACAGTTACCCTGCAAGGGAGTATTATGTCTCATTTTTAATTGTAAGGATACAAACAAGGAAAAGTTAATGACTTGCTAAGTTCTCAGGGCTGAAAAATGACAAAGCCATAATTAAAATGTTTGCTCTCTCTTCTGCATTGCTTCTTTAGAACTATTTCTCATTTACTCAATTTACACATAAAAAAATTACAGTATTCATTAATGGATGTGATGACATCAGATTTGTACAGAATCAGTTATACAAATGAGATAATGGAATATTTAAAGAATTAAGATGGTGAAACTTGAATATTTCTAAAGTATTTGGTTAGATTTCTGTTTACTTTAGTAATTTCAAACTGCAGCACAAATTCCTTTTCTCGCTTCTCCATTTGTTACCTATCCCATCACCAAATTGCGTCCTTGAAATGATGGGTTACTTGCATAGTATTTAATATTTCTGGAGAAAGACAATACAGACATTTCCCCCAGACACACCAGAAGCTCACAGATTAAAAGATTCAACAAACAAAAAACCATGCTTTGTCAGAGACTTTGATAAAGCTCTATGGTGAAATTTACAAAATCTTGAATTAATGGGGAGATAGTTGCTCTTGATGTTTTCTTAAGTTGTTTGTATTGATGTAAAGTTACAGTGGTTACTTGGAAATTAGGTATGTGTATTCTTGATTAATAATGGAAGGAGAGCTGATTATAAACATTTAAAATAAAACTACCAACACAAGAAAGTTTACCAAGGCTCGTTATATGTTAATCCTTTGAAATTTAGCCCATTTTTACCTGGACTTATCTATATTTTGGGTGTAGTTTCTTTTCCCATTCAAAGGGTACAAAAACATAAATTCTATCCATTTTATAAAAATGTATAATTACCAATATATAGTATGTAAGTTTGTCTTCAATTTGAGGCACACCTTTTTAAATGGTTTAATATGATATTTTGGATTCAGAATGAGGCTTTTGTGGGATTAGATTTTCCTTAGCTACTTCAGTAATCACCACAGTTTATTAATTCTGGTATTATAGCATTTCTAATTCTATTTGCTTTCTTATAAAGGTCCATCATTTTGCTACAGTCCAAAAGATGAGGGAATATGCTCTGCTAATGTGACTCGCTATTATTTTAATCCAAGACACAAAGCCTGTGAGGCCTTCACTTACACTGGCTGCGGAGGGAATGAAAATAACTTTGTTAACAAGAAAGATTGCAAACATGTTTGTGCAAAAGGTAGTGAGTTTTTTTTAATTCAATTTTTAGGCGACCTTTATAAATAATTCATAAACAAATTTATATTTTTATGTATCCATTTTACTAATAGCAAATTGCCATTTCTAGACTACTTCTATGTAAATAGCACTTTTGTGCAAATCAGTTTCATCAAAATGCTCATACTGGCTGGCTACAGTAGACAGTAGCTGTATCTTTGTATTTTAAAAGTAGAATTTTATTCAGTATATAATGAGTTTAGCCAACTTTACAATCACTAAAAATAAGATGAGGTGAGCTTATAAGCATATTGGAAATGGTGCTTTAGTGAGCCTACAAACTGGAGACATATGATTTTGATTATTATTTTGTTGATTTTAGCCTTGAAGAAGGAAAAGAATAAGAAGATGCCAAGGCTGCTTTTTGCCAGTAGAAGGCTGAAAATTCAGAAGAAGCAATTTTAAGCAATTTTTGTATGTCATCTTGTGAATGCTTATTTGTCTTTATAGTTATATGTGAAGAGTAATATGGTAACATGAGGAGACAAATCATTAGAGATTTATTCACCAGTTTTTATTGATAAAAGTCACTTTTTTGTGTACTTCTTATACATAACTAGCTGCTATTCAAATGTGAATCTATTCTTTTTTAATTCACTATTCAACCATTTATGAGATTAAATTCTTGCCGTACATAAGATTTAAAAGCAAATATGACGCACCCAGGTCTTGGGGTTGCTATTCCTGATTTCTGAATATGATAGTAACTGAAATAGGGTAAGGTAATATAATCGTGTGCTTTTAACATATCTGAGCATAAAAAGAACTAGCAAGTATTTCATTTTGCATTTAAAAGTTGGATTATATTTTAAGCCCAAAAAGACAAAGTCGCAGGTTTACTAACACTTTAAAAAATATTGCAAGTGTTATTATGTAGACATTACTAACAACACTTTGATTTTATTATTAGATTGCAGTGTGATGAATCAATAAGGGGGTTTATTTAAAAGATAACCTTTTTGACTGAATTAAAAAGCTAGTCAATTTATTAAAATCAGAAATGTTCTCCTCTGGGGCAGGGGAGATATGTATCTCTTTCTATCTCTTTATTTTTCTCAATCTATTCTACTCACATATATATGTTTTTGTATACATATTGATAAATGGTTTTCAAAAGTTTTTCTGTTGTTACATTATTTCCTAAGACATAGTGAATTGGAGACCACTAAAGTTATTAAAGCTTTTGTACTATTTAAGGTGTTTATTTATATGTATATTATACCAGAAATCATGCATGAATAAATTAAACTGCACCAATAAATTATTCTTGATTAAATATGGTCATTGCAACAAAAGTTTTTTCTGTAATATTTTTCAAAATTCTTACATTTTTTCACAAGTTTAACATGTTTAAAAGTATGACACTTATTTAACAAAATTTCAAATATATTTGACCTTTGTTTGAACAATCCCTCATTTAAAAATCTATCCCAATGTTATTTTGACAAATAGTTATATGTCTAAAGACATTGACAGATGCTGAAAACTGGAAACAAATCAGATGCTCATCAACAGGGGATTGGTCAAAGATATTATGGGTGAGGAATGAGCAGAATATCTATCTATGGATATCGACTGACCCTAGAATACATTTTTAAAAACAGGGCCTATGAATAAACACACACACAAACATCACAGAACATATAAAGATATTAAAAATGGTTACCTATAGTGGGAGGGAAGGAAAAGAAGAGTGTACAGGCATGGAGATAAAAATTAAGTGAATGTACCTTGTTCTATAGTTTTGATCTTGGACCATGTTAATATTTTACATAATTAAAAACCAAGATTAAATCAAAAAGAAAAAGCAATTCCTTTAAGCACTGAAAACAAACCAAAGCAATTGAACCCAATTGAATATCAAATAGTGGCATAACTACATAAAGGATATATAATTATTTTCAGTGACTTTCAAAATTAGTATTTTGGCAATAGATCTTTGAGGTATTTAGTCTAAGGGTCAAAAAAATTCCGAAGAAATTTGAAAATGCATTTAATAGTCTTATTACTATTAGTAATATCAGTGTTGTTATTTTAAACCAATTATATATAGAATACTATGTTATGCTATATGTTATATAGCAAAACATAAGTTTTTACATTTTTTAAGAAGTCAAGATTTTCAGTGTTAAGAGAAACTGAGATGCAAGCATAAAATTAAATTAAAAAATAAAGAAATTAAATAAATTAAAAGACTTAAATTGGAATTAGAAATATTAGCATAAACTCATCATTGATTTACTTTATCAAAAAATAATATGTATTTCCTGTTTTCCATTGAAATGTCCTTGAAGCAATGATGACTCAGTGGCAATAAGTACACCTCCCATCCAGATTATGGTCTCTCAATACTATTTTTCACTAAAGTGAACCAGGGCTCTTAGGAGAAATCTCTGAATCCAGCTCTGGGGCAGGAAATATGTTAAGGTGAACCTGGGCCATCTTATTCTAGAAATCAAAGAAGTTATCAAAGACTAATGAATCATATCACTAAAACAGGAGAGTAACTTTAAGGAATTCCTACTGACCCAAAATGAGACAATATGAGCATCAAAAGAAATAGTGACTACAACATATAATAAATACATAAATATATAAAAATCTGAGTTCATAATTATACACACACACACTTCCTTGGTGACTTTTGGAGGGCATTATCTCATTTTTTAGAAAACTGATGAATTAACAGGAAGAGTGAAGTGTTTGTCCTTTTTTTAGTATATTCTTTAAAAACTATCATAGGGGGAAAAAGTATATGAAAGTTATTCATAGAATTCCACCTAATTTATGCTATGCGATACATGAAAATGTTAAAAAATGCCCCTAATGAAAGCATGGCTAGGTAATGGTAGGTAATAGATACTGAAACTATTGTATGAAAGGTTTTTGGGGAACACTGTCATGGGGAATCAGGCTAATGTCTCCTAACCCATAAATAATTTTAACACCCATAAAAGTTTGGCTGTAGACATTATTTGCTTCCTGATATGATGCAATAAGAACCACAGTCCCTCCATGAAGTATTATTGGAGAAAAAAATGTGAATCTGAAATTAGTCAAGCCTCTAGATCTTACTATCATATTGTCAGATTACAGAGAAGTATTGGTGACACAGGAGCAAGTGATAAGAAACCAAGGGAAGTGTACTGCCAACTCCACAATATTGGACACTCTGCAGGACAAATACCTGGTTTCTCTAAACAAGTCAATACAATTTTTAAAAAGGGTGGAGGCAAGATAATGCTTTGTACACACAAAATATGAGACCTGACAAAAAGAAGCATGCCATTAAAAGGTTTTTTGTTGAGTAAGGCCTGTATTTATTACTTTTTCAGTGGTTTTTGAAAATAATTATAGCAGAAAGATCTTGTGTGTGCTCTGGGTTGCAGAGTGAGTGATGGAGAGCCTTTGGGAATTCTGGGGCCTCCTAGAATCTCCAAAGGGAAGCTGGATTTGGTATTTGCTATTTTTATCTCCCACCAGCCAAAGCCCTCATGGGGTCATAGACCCAACTCAGCCTATGTTTGCACCTCTCTGTCGAGCATGGGGAAGAAGTAGATCCATCTGATACAAATGTTCTAATGCCCCTAAACTCTGCCATTTTAGTTTAATAGGACATTCCACAGTCAAAGGGAAACTCCTTCTTACCACCGTCAGTGTGAAGGCAAGTCACAATTGTGGTTTCACCAGACAGCCTAATTCAAAGGAATGTCTCATTCTGTGACACAGAAAGACAAACTAGGAATGGGATGGCTTTTAATAAGACAATCTTTTATTTTAAAAAATTACTCTGAACAGCCACTCATGTTTCCTCTGTACACACACATTGTCACATCAGTCAACCACAGAAACTGCAATGGAGCTTCCCAGATTGCTTGGCTCACAGTCCCCCAAGTATACATGCCATTTCCACCAACAGTCTTGTAGACCTTAGCTAAAAATCTAATCTAGTAAGGGAATATTCTTTAGAGAGTCTGTACCTATATTATAATAGTAGTTGTAGAAATTCCAGCTGTCGTTCATCCAGAGATAAATTTCTAGACTGTCCCGAAGGAGTGGACCTAAAAATATCAACATCAGAAGGATGTCTATTAATCTTCATCAGCCCTCTTATGACTTGGTGGACTCCATCATAGTGGCAGGAACTTGTCTTTACAAGCTTCATGTTTCTAGTAAAATATAGGCTCTGTGATAAAGATAAGGAAACGTGGAAAAGCGCAGAGTTGTAGCTTTAAAATATCTTTGTCTAAATATAGTTATAAACTTAGAGATGGAAGCAAGCAATGTGGGAATCAAAATCATCCAAAATTATTTCTTCTCCTTTCGCCCACATATTCAATTGGTCACCAAGTGCATCTATTTAAATCTATTCCAATCATCCTTATGACCGAAAAATTGAAACACTCCCCAATTTCCCTTCCTGTCTATGTCTGTTCCATATCTAGTCATTCATACTGATGCCAAGGTAATTTTTCTGGAAAACAATTATGATCATGTTACTCCTTTGCTTAAACTCTTCTATGGTGGCCTGTGGAATTTTCACGTTATTGTCCAAGCCACTAGCATGTCATTTAAGACTACTCATGAGTGAACCATGACATTCCCTTCCAGATTCAGCTCTCATTTTCTGTAACCTATAATTCATTTGCACTGAATTATCTGCAGTTTCCAAAGCATGTCATACTGCTTTACTTTCTGTAATGTGGTTCTCAAATTTTGCACATGAGAACCATCTTTGGAGCCAGGTACACAGCAGGCACTTATGCCCTGTGCCCAGGGATTTTGAGTTAGTGGGTTTGAGTTGGCACTCAAAGATGCACATTATAAAAAATGACTCCAGATAATTAGGATATACATTTACATCACAGTTTAAGGAACACTGTTTTTAAGCCTTATTATAAGTTTTTTTTTTTCCTTAAAGAATATCCTTCCCTCCATGCAACTATTCGGCAAGTTTAATCTTGTGCTTATTGGTAAAGTGTTCCTTGCCCTACCTCAACCAGGTTTAATTATTTATCCTAAGGTCTTGGCTAAACCTAGTGCAACTTCATAGTTTACTAATACAGTGTTTAATTATTTTCCTAGAAGTTTGGTTGTTAGGGAATCTAAGTTTTTCATGTAAAATTACCAGGTTAGTTTTTTTATTTTTAAATGTTATATTACCTGTATATTATATAGAAAATAAAATAAAAAAACATGTAAATAAAAATAAAAACAATCCAAAATTTCACCAAGTGACTAATAACCACATTTCTATTCTTTTTGAGGTGGAAATAACTTAGTAAAGAGGTATAAGCATTTTAAAGCTCTGAGTATATACTGACAAATTGCATTACAAAGTTACATCAATTTATCCCCATTTAAGAATGTATGAAAATGCCCAACACAATGGTATTAAATAGAAAATAAATCACTTGTTAAAAAGATATTTTGTCTTTTATAATTATTTTAATTGGTGTTTCCAAGATTATTTCAAAGTTTGAACTTTTTATTGTGCAAATTTAAAGTGTACAACATGAGGTTTTGATATATATATGATACACATAGTGAAATGACTACTACAGGTCAGCAATTTAACATATCCATCATCTGTAGCTCCTAGTTCCTTTTTGGTTTTTGTTTATTTATTTATTTTTTTTTAGAAAAAGAGACTCAGAGAGGGCGGGCAAGATGGTGGATGAGAAAAATTGCCAGCCAGAGTGTCTCTGTAAGATAGATGATTTTAGAGGAAAGTGAAAGAAAAAAAATAAATAAACAGGTAGACAAACATAGATCAGATGAGGGGCAGAAGGAAGGGTGTCTGAAACTATAGGAGACTCCAAAGGAAGAAGTTGAGGAGGAGAACTGGAAGGAGAAATGCCCCTAAGAGGCTTGGAGACCAGCAACAATGGTAGGTGGAGCTGTTAACTTTCCCCTCCCTTGTATCTCAGACCGCTGGGGGGCTCCTGAGTGGTTGGAGAGACCTGCTAACACCAGGGTAGAGATGGCTGACCCCAGTCAGTGGAGAGCCTCTTGCCGAGGGGATACCAGGCTCCCAGCTCCCTCAGGACATCTTCCGGCCTGCAGACCCAAGCTGATCCACAGGCACCATATTGCTCCATTCTCCCCTCTCCACCACTGCTGAGAGAGACAATTTAGTTACCACCAGGAGGCATCTGCAGGGAATGGGGCTTTTCCTTTTGGGGCCCTACAGCAGACTGAGGGGTACTCAAATGGTGAGCTCCCTACCTGCCAGCCTTCTCAGGTGCTGCTTGCCTGGTGACTCTAGGAAAGTGGGGCAAATCTTGAGGCAAAGAGACATTGATCCAGCTTGGGCACCCCGTGGGTGACTTGAGACCAGTGCTCTTCTCCCTGGCAGGGTCAGGAATTGATCTGCAGGGCCCAGGGGCCAGGCCTGCAGATGAGATCCCATATACCCAGGTCCGAATCGGATTGCCCGGGGGGCACAGAAGGGATATTTGTGAATGAGTCCACTGAGGTGTTGTGTCTTCAGGGACAGATAAGCATGCTTGAGGGACAATCCTCCTCCCATAGGAGGGCCGTGTGCCCAGCCCAGGCTGCAATCCTGGGCAGGGAACCTCCTGGCGGCATCACAGCCAGGAGATATCTGCAGGCTTGAGGTCCTGCTTGCTGGCAGAGGCATGGGAGAAACCACAGAATAGGGAAGGGTGGAAAGAATGGTGCAGGTCTCAGACAGCCCCACTCCCACACAAAGACTTTTTGGCTGAGTGCGGCCATTTCAGCCCCTCCCTGGCAGCTTTGCCTAGAAGCAGAGAATGGACCTTGACTCCTGCTAACAGCATTTGTGGGGCTTGAGGGCAGGCTCACTCTTCTTAGCTTTAGAATTTCATTTGGATAATGACACGTCCTGTTTAATCTTTGAGCTAGTAGGTGGTGTTTGTGGGTGAGATTTGACCATACCCTATATGATGAGTCAATAGATGCAGTAAAAAGGTGTGAAGATTGACCTCCTTATCAGCAGGAGGCACTTTCAAGGAGGAGCAAGCTGTAGTTTTGTTTTTGGTTCCTGTAACCAGCTCTTGTTCTTCTGGAGAGGCACTCTAGTGTCTCAGTTGGTGGGTGGGGCCCTGGGACTTCCAGGTGTGTCATTATGCTACACCTCAGTGGGGGCAGGTGGAGGATTTAGGCTGGGCTGAGTATTCGACAAAATTCAGCCCCCTTTTAGAAGAATGCTTAACAAACACGCATAAATGGGACTTACCTAAAAATGATATAAGCCATATATGACAAACCCACAGCCAACATCATACTGAATGGGGAAAAATTGAAAACATTCCAGCTTAGAACTGGAACCAGACAAGTTTGCTATTTATCACCACTTCTATTCAACATAGTGCTGTAAGTCCTAGCCAGAGCAATCAGACAAGAGAAGGAAATCAAGGGCATCCAAATGGGTGCAGAAGAGGTCAAACTAACAGTTCTTTGCTGATTATATGAGCTTATATCTAGAAAACCCCAAAGATTCTACCATGAGACTAGTGGAATTAATAAACAAATTCAGCAAAGTTTCAGGTTGCAAAATCAATGTACAAAAATCAGTAGCATTCCTAGACACTAAGAACAGTCGAACTGAAAACAAAATCAAACACTCAATACCCTTCACAATAACAACAAAGAAAATAAAATACCTATGAATATATTTAACTGAGAAGGTAAAAGACCTCTACAGGGAGAACTACAGAACACTGAGGAAGGAAATAGCAGAGGACATAAACAGGTAGACAACCATATCATGCTAATGGGTCGACAGAATCAACATTGCTAAAATGTCTATACTACCCAAAGTGATCTACAGATTCAATGCAATCCCTATTAAAATATCAACATAATTTTTCACAGATCTAGAAAAAATAATTCTATGCTTCATATGGAACCAGAGAAGACCCGTATAGCAAAAGCAATCTTGCAAAAAGAGCAAATTGGGAGGCATCAATTTACCAGACTTCAAGCTATGCTACAAGGTTATAGTCACTAAAATAGCATGTTACTGGCACAAGAACAAAGACATGGACCAATGGAACAGAACTCAGAACCCAGATAAAACTATCCTCATATAGCATCCAATCTTTGACAAAGCAGACAAAAACATACACTGGGGGAAAGAATCCATATTCAATAAATGGTGCTGGGGAAATTGGACAGCCACATGTAGAAGACTGAAACAGGATCCATACTTCTCACCTCTCACAAAAATCAACTCGTGGTGGATAATAGATTCAAAACTAAGGCATGAAACTATAAGAGTTCTAGAAGAAAATGTTTGAAAAACTGTTATATAGATGCTGTCCTAGGCAAAGAACTCATGAAGAAGACCCCAAGAGCAATCACAAATATAACAACAACAAAGATAAATAAATGGGACCTGATCAAATTAAAATGCTTCTGCACAGCCAAGGAAACTATCACGAGAGAAAACAGACAACCTACAGAATGGGAGAAAATATTCTCATGTTACACATCCACTGATAACTAGAATCTATATAGAACTCAAAACAATCACCAAGAAAAAATCAAACAACTCTATCAAAAAGTGGGCAAAGGACATGAACAGAAATTTTCAAAAGAAGATAGACAAATGGCCAATAAACATATGAAAAAATCCTCAACATCTCTAATCAACAGGGAAATGCAAATCAAAACCACAAATAGATATCACTTATCTCCAGTGAGAATGTCCTTTATCAAAAAGTCCCAAGACAATAAATGTTGGCATGGAAGCAGAGAGTTAGAAACTTTCATACACTGTTGGTGGGACTGCAAACTAGTACAACCTCTGTGGAAAGCAATATGGAGATACCTCAAAGAGGTACAAGTAGTACTACCATTTGATCTAGCAATCCCATGACGGGGCATCTACCAAAAAGAACAAAAGACATTCTATAAAAAAGACATCTGAACTAGCATGTTTATAGCAGCACAATTCCCAATGACAAAAATGTGGAAACAACCCAAGTGCCCATCAATACATGAGTGGCTTAATAAAATGTGGTATATGTATACCATGGAGTTCTACTCAGCCACACATAAAAAAATGGTGATATAGCACCTTTTGTATCATCCTGGATAGAGCTAGAGCCCATTCTACTAAGTGAAGTATCACAAGAATGGAAAAACAAGCACCACATGTACTCACCATCAAATTGGTATTAACTGATCAACACTTAGTAATACTATTGGGAGTCAGGCAGATGGGAGCAGGGAGGAGGATATGGGTATATACACAACTAATGGGTGTGATGCCTACTGTCTGGGGGATGGACACACTTGAAACTCTGACTTGGGTTGGGCAAAGGCAATATATGTAACCTGAACATTTGTACCATACCCCTGTAATATGCTGAAATAAAAAAACAGAAGAAATATAGAAAACAAAAAAAGAAGTGAATGGATAAACAAACTTTGTGTGGTACATACATAGAATGTAATATTATTCAGCAATAAAAAAAAAAGAGCTCTCATGCCATGAAAAAACACAGAGGAAACTACATGCTCATACTGTATGATTCTAACTATATGACATTCTGGAAAATACAAAACTAAAAAAAAAAAAATCAGTGGTTACTAGGGATTTGAGAGGAAGGAGAGAGGCATGAATAGGTGGAGCCCAGTGAATTAGGCAGTCAGTAAAACTTCTCTGTATGATATTGTAATGGTGGATACATGAAATTATGTATTTGTGAAAACCCATAGAACAGAAAAACTCAAATAATGAACCCTAATGCAAACTATGAACTTTAATAATAATAATGATGATGATGTATCAATATTAGTTTATCAATTGTCACAAATATACCACACTAATGGAAGATGTTAATAATAGGGGAAGCTGTATGCAGGGGAAGAGATATAGGGGAACTCCCTGAACTGTAGTATCCACTCAATTTTTCTGCAAACCAAAAACTGCTTTAGAAACTAAAATCTATTAATTGAAAATAAATAATTTCACAAAATATTAAAGGACTCAAACATACCCATGATAGCAGTGAAAGTAACTTGATTTAAATCACATGGAAAACAAAAGATCAAATCACAAAGAAAAATCTGCCTCTATACTATACACAAGAGATAATCTAAAGTAATCTGATTTAAAGTTAAAAATAAAAGGAGAAGTAAAGGCAGATAAAAAGAAAGTAGATTGTGTTCTTAGTGTGAAACAAGGTATAATAAAAGGTTAACAAATAGGTTTAAGTGAGGAAAAGAACATAATATAATGTTAAAAGATATGAATATATCTATCACAATGAAGATACAGCAGTTTGAATATCCATGCAACTATAACATAGTATCAACTTTAATACAACTGAATTTATAGGAGTTGTTGAGTGGGTAGTACTTAAATAACCAGTCAGTCATTCATGTAAAGCTAGCAAAATATACAGCACTGTCCTTTAATTCGGTTCTGGTTTTTTCCAGGGCTTCCTATATGGTGTTTTCCATGTGATAGGTCTGAGATTTAAATGCCTCTTTAGATAAAGAGGGCAACTTAAAAAATCAAAATTAGGTATGAAAGTATATATTTAGAATGAGAAAATAAACCACAGTCAAATATTAGAGCCTAGGAGATTCAAATTCCTTTTTTGTAAGGTTTCTACAAAATTTATGAGAAACACCTCTACAAATGTTCCTGATTGTACCTTGGCCTCCCCTTCCCCAACAACATTCTATAATTCTCCAAAATACCCACTATTCCCAGGGCAAGTGAAAAGCCCTGAATCTTAGTTTCCATCAGCATCACAGTAAAACAGTTACTGTACAATAACTCTCAGTTCCAATACCTGCAATTCCAGGGCATTTCAGGAGCATCTCTGTCAACATTTTTGACTCTTGGGACATGAGTTGTGGCCTCCCTCTGAAGTCACTAAGGAAAGTTTTTCTTTTTGGAAGCTCCTTCTCCTATGGTCTCAATTGCTCGAAAACCTTCACTCCCTACCTCAGTGTCTTGCCTTTGAGGTGTAGCCTTCAGTTCTAGTTCATAATCACCACATTCCACAGGGCTGTTTCGGAAGGGATCCTAAGGTGGAGGTGAAAGGTAGCCTTTGGGTCCTGTAAGTTTAAAAAGAAGACAGGGAAAATGGGTCTTCTGAGTAAAGTAACCACAATATTGGTCTGAGGCATTTCTGTCCATCATTTTGACTTCCTTTTAACACATCTCCTGAACAGGACTGTACTTAACTTATGTCTGCCTGGAGTTATAAAGAAACAAAAACAAAAATAACTCTTACCTTTCCCCATCTTTACTATATGACAGGTTCCAGGAAGAGGGAAAATAAGCAATTCTGACACTATTATGGTGTTTCTTTATCTTATACTTTTTAGGAGATAGATTACATATTGAATACATTTTTTTCCCATGAAGGTGATTTCAAAGGTATATTTTCTGAAAAACTTTGAATGACTTTGTCTTCAAAGACAAGGAAAAATCACATCTGCAATATAATTCCCCTCGAAATCATAGACATGATTTGATTGCTTTTGTCATTTAGCATCTCAAAGAAGAAATCTGCACATGGAAGACTCTGTTTTTCAACATTGCAGCAATTTATGTGTCTTTCCCATCTACATACTTCAGAATGCTTTCTACCACATGTATACCTGTAATTCTAAGGTGGGATTTATCTTCTAGCTTGTCTATTTACCACTCTCTCCTTTTCATTTGCATTCTGGAAAAGCTTGTGTAGCTCATCCTCCTCTTTATTCATTTTATGTTGTCAGTTTCAATCCCACCCTTTTCTTCTTCCAATTTTCATTCAAATTCTGATATATCATTTTTAATTTTCTTACAAACTTAACTTACCCTTCCTCCTATCCTTCTTTTATGATTAGGTTCCTCTCATTACAGTCTGTTCAATCTACTTGAATTTTTCCCTTTTCACAAAGGCTGTCTATTGGCAATTTTATTTTCTAAAATGTTCTTTCTGTAGTAAATCATTTTCAGCTGTTTGTTTTTACTTTGAATCTTTAAAAATATGTTTTTAATATGAATTTACAGTGTGATTTCATAGATTTCATGCTGATTTTACATTTTATGCTTTTTGGCATGAGAAGAAATCAATTTAGCCTATTAAGCTAGTGTGTATAGACTCCCCTTGGTGTTATTCACTGCTACTCTGTTTAGTGGCCAGATCCTCACCTCAGACCAGCTAGAGATGGATTTATGTGCACAGAGCAATTATTAGAGTTTAGGACATAATTAACTAACATAGATTTAATTATGTTTAATTAAGTATTTGAGTATTTTTATGTTCCCACTTTAAGATGCAGATGTTTCTCGACATTCTGACTTGGAATTAAAAACAAAAACCATAACCTATGCTGTGTCTCTTCTCCTCTCAGGATTGACAATAGCATTTATTTGAAGAACCATAACTTCTAAGATGCAATGTTCTGTGATCATCCCTCTTCATTTCCTTCTGCATTGTTCACTGGGATCACAGGCTCTACTTGGTTGTAGACAACTGATAAGGGATTGTACTATACTGCTTCCAAAGTAGCCCAATGCTCCCTGCTCCCTGGTATTCACTCCCCCGTATAGTCCTTTCCCACATTGTACCAGGATTGGTCTGTGAGACCAATAGTACACAGCAGAAGTAATGGCATGGGACTTCTGGGATTCCTAAAGCTTCCATTTTGAGTGTTCTTTCCCTCTATTTCTTCTCTCTATTTCTTGGATTACTCATTACGGGTGAGGACTGTTGCACCATCTTTATGACACTCAGGTAGCCTATGAGGAGACACATTTGGTGAGGAACAGAAGCTTGCCCACAACCACACCAGTGAGCCTAGGAGTGAATTCACCAGCACCAGTTAAGCTTTGACATGGCTCATGCCTTGGCTGACACCCTGACTCTAATCTCATGAGAGAAGCTGAGCTGCTCTCAAATTCCTGATGCTCAAACTGTGTGAGATAAAAGAATTGTTTTAAGATATTAAATTCTGAGATAATTTGTTATGGAGCCATAGGTAACTAATATAGCAATGGTGAAAATGTTTTGACTTGTCTCAAAAATTAGCACCAACCAACTATATGAATGGTTGACAAGTTTGGAAATGGTTGAGCCAAAACACAGTTTTTCTAAGACATTTAACAGAGAGTAAGGAAAGAATAATAGCTATTTCTTTTAAGAAAGAGAGTTTTCTTTTTTTCAATGGCTACACAAGTGAGTAGGAGTTTGTTTTTCAATCTAGTTCCTTTAGTTTCGCAATTTGTGCAAATTTCTCTCAGATCTTGGTTACAGGTTTTCTAGCATTTTTAGTTTAGTGTTATTATGAGTTTTTTATTTTTCTGTATCTTTATAGATATTGTTGTGACCATTTGGGAAAATCTACAGCAAGATTTGCTAATCTGACTCAGTTTTGATCCAGAATTCCCATAATAAAATTAATTATGTATGATTTAAATTATCTTAAATTTATTGATGTTTGTTTTGTGAGTCAGGATATGGTCTCTTGGTGAATGTTTCCCAACTATGATTGCAAATTTGGCTATTTCTTTTTTTATCCTCATCCGTTTTGGCCTCATGTATTTTGAAAGCCTTTTATTTGTTGTGAGCACATTTAGCATCACTGCATGTTTCTGGTAGATTGATCCTTTCACCATTATGTAATGTACCCCTTACTTTCTAGAATTTTTTTTTTCTCTCTGAAGGCTATTTTATCAGACATTAATATAACCACTCCTTCTTTTTTAAAAACAATTGTTTGAATGATATATTTTTTAATTCTCTTACTTTCAACCTACCTACATCATTTAATTTGAAGTGAGTTTTCTATTAAAAGAATACAGTTGAGTCATTTTTTTCCACTTTGCCAATAACTGCCTTTTGCTCCATATATTTAGACCATTTATATTTAAGGTAGTTATTGACATGCTACAACCAATCTTATTTGTTTTCTGTTTGTTTCTTATTATTTTTTTTTCCTTTATTTCTCTCTTATTTTCTTTTTTGACTTCCTATGGTATATTTCAACATTTTTGAGGATGTTATCTTGAGTTATTTAAGGTGCTTTTGAATGTATCTCTTTGTATAGTTTTCATAGTGGTTGCTTTGGGTATTACAACATACACATGTGACTTGAAACAGTCTACTGGTATCAACATTTTATCCCTTCAAGTGAAGTATGGAAAGCTCATTTCTAATTAAGTCTCATTACTTTTCCTGCCTCCCAGAGTGCTAGGATTACAGATGTGAGCCACTGCGCCCAGCCAATTTTCTGAATATTTTTGATCCTCAGTAGGTTGAATCCATGGATGAGAACCCCACGTATATGGGGCCTGACTGTAATTGTCTTGAGGATCAGGTGGTAGTATAATTTTTGTTTCAATCATCAATTGGAACTAATTGATAAACACTTATGTGCATACATGGAAACAACATTCATCAGAAATCAAGCAGGGGGAGGGAGGTGGGGATGGGTGCACCTAATGGGTGCAATGCATACTATCTGGGGGATAAGCATGCTTATAACTTTGACTCAAATGGTACAAAAGCAATTTAACCAAATTGTTGGTACCCCTATAATATTCTGAAAAAAATCTTTGATGTGATTTATAGAACTGATGAAGGAAATGATAATTTATTATATATTGTATTTCTACTTGTTCTGTTGTTACTCCCTCTTTCCTGATACTCTTTCTTTCATAATTTCCTTTCTTGCTCAAGTACATGCTGTTAGCCAGTCTTTGAGGGTAGATCTGCTATCAAAAAATTCAATTAGTTTTTCTTCATCTGGCATGTCTTTGTTTTTCTTTAATTTCTAAAAGATATTTTTTCTGGATATAGAATTTGCAGTTGAAAGTTATGTTCTTTCAAGCCCCCATGGTTTTAGATAAGAAATCTTTTGTCACAAAAAATTGATATTCCCTATGAACAATATGCCCTTTATCTCTTGCTGATTTCAAGTGGTTTTCTCTGTCTTTAGTTTTCAGAAGTTCAATTGTGGTAGTGTGGATTTCTTTAATTTATCCTGTTTGGGATTTCTTAGCGTCTTGAGTCTGCAGGTTTATGCTTTTTCCACATTTGTGGAATTTTCAGCCATTATTTCTTCAAATACTCTTTCAGCCCCTTTTTCTTCCTTCTTTCTTTCTGAAATTCCAATGATATGAAAGTTGTATCTTCTGTATGGACCCACAGGTCTCTGAGGTTCTGTTCATTTTTTTCAGTTTATTTTCTCTGTTTTTTAGATTGGGAGAAACTGTAATCCTTGAGCTTACTGACTCTATGTTCTGTCATCTCCACTGTACTAATGAGTCCATCCACTAAATTATTTGTTTCTGTTATTGTATATTTTAGTTTCTATAATTTCCCTAGAAGTCACGTATGGTTGGCTGATCAATACTCCTTGTTAGTAGTGTCAAGCTCACTTCATGTCAAAAGGATTTCCATTAAATCCCACAAAAAAATGGACCTACATGGGTTGCCTTCTGTTGCAAGTTTGGAGGTTAGGAAATAATGGGTCTGATTTATCTTGCTTTGTCATGTAGGATGGACATAAGACTCCTCATTGGTTTGTAATTCCTCTAATCATGGGTTCCCAAACCAGCTTGCCTTCTTCATACCACCTTTTGGATTTTTTCCTTTAGTGGCCTCTTATGTTATTTCCAGGGATCTTATTTGTGGTTAGCAGAGAAGAGCAGGGAGAAATGAATCTATGTCATCTAGTCTGGACTGTTAGTCTCTTTCATCTACTCTTGCTTTCATGACAGTTTTGCCTTGTCATGGTACCTGAAATAATTGTTTCCTGGTCTAGTTGAAACTACCTATTTATTCAGAAAATATGCAGTACTGGACTATTCTTTGTGTAAGGGTGGCCACTGGTTGGACAAAAATCTATCCATTGACTGTTTATTGGTCAAGAAGAAAGCACATTGTTTGGTGGGAGAAATTTCTTAAATCAATCAGATTAGCTCCACCTAAAAATTTTGAGTCGAGAATCTGTATAAAACTATATAATCAGCAGTGATAAAGGTTATCACAGGCATGAAGAGGAGAGTAGACATAATGAGGGAGATCATGTGTTCAAGACAGAGAGATTGGGAATATCCCAATGGCAGAGCTGCCTAGAAACCTAAATATCTTTTCTTTTCCAGTTACCATGTGTCTTCATACAACAAGCACTCACCGTTTGTTTCCAGAATGTGGCTTAGATAGGTGTTTGCTCCTCACAAAGAGAAAAGTCTCATTAATACTACCACACCATCAAAATAATCCACTATACCTAGACACTATGATGGGATACTATTTGGAAATATTAACCTATTCTTCTATCTTGATCTCTCTCCCCACTCAGGCACTAGATTTTGTGACATCCTGAGGAATGGAAGAATACAACAGAAAACCAGACAGAAAAAAAATTGTAGTTTTGAAAGCCTTGGCCCTGATATAACACATATCAGGACACAACACATTTCAAATCATGAAAGAGAATGCAGTAGAGTTAGACTTCCTACTCCTAGAAGAAACACAAGACTTTAGATAGCCTCATATTTTATGTGAGTAGAATGATGATTCCAGTGTATCCAAGAATAGGAGTAAAATGCCAAGAACAGAGCCCAATATGGCAAGACCTTGCAGGAAGGACTGAAAGATGATTCAAAGGGATCCATGTGGCTGGTAGTTGGGGATCACATAAGAACAGGGATGTCTCAGCAGGACAATGCACAGTTGATACTCATGGGAGTCAGATGTGCCCTTCTAATACTCTGGCACTATATGATCCCCCAGCAGCATAGAAACAACCCCAGGAAAAGTTAGGTGAACTCCAATTTACTGAGATTAAGTTTCTATGACCTGGCTAGAGAAGGAATTCAGAGAGAATGTTACTTAACTTTGAAGTCCTCGGTGTGACTTTCTCCTTAATTTCTTCCATTTCCTCTCCTCTTAGTTACAGCTACTTTCACAATGCATTCATTGTTCTTTTTTCTTTATAATTTTACTACATATGGATATATTCCTAAATAAAATTGTTCAGTTTTTCATATTTTTGAACTTTATATAAATGGAATCATCCTGTATCTATTCTTCAACAGAGTTTTTCATTCAACATTAATCTTTTGAGTTTCATTCAAGGTGATGCACTTGAATGGATTCATTTATTTGCACTGCTGTATAAAATTTTATTATATGAATATACTCACTACACAATCATATGCATACATTGAATGAACAATTATCCATTTTATTACAAAGGACATTTGAATTGTTTCCCTATTTTTGATATTACAAATAATAGTACTACAAATATTCTTGAGTACATCCTCTCATGCACATATGTAAGAATTTTTCAAAGACAAACCTAAGAATGAAATTACTTGGCCAGAAGTAATCACATGATCCCAATTAGATGCAAGAGAGCTGGGGAATTCTAGTTTCTTGCTGAGCAGCAGCTTGCCAACAGCAAATCTACACTATAGAAATGGAGCATAAATATGTAGTGGTTTTGTTAGTGAGTTCTGCTACAGGTAGATTGTAAAATATGTTCATGTTCAATTTTGCAAGAAAATTGCAATTTTTTTTCTAAAAGATGGTAACAATATGCACTCCCATTAGCAGTGTAAGAGTTCCAGTTTCTGTGTATTTTGTCCATACTAATATCCTGTAAGATACTTCATCGTATAATTATACAGATTACCGATTTGAAAATTTTGTTTGCAAAAATATAAACTTTTGAAATGTAAATATCAAAAAGTCCTACATGGTCTTTCTTAAATAAATCATTTAAACATTTTGTGATGAAAGAAATTAATCATGGGTTAAATAATCTATTAAAGTCAGGCCAATAGCACCCACTTCATTCTTCATAGCACAGCCATCTGTTCTGAGGGTTTTAGTAATTTCAGATGTATTCCAGTGAAAGTTTTCTTATTGTTTTCCCTATAGATTTAAATCCTTAGCATAGTGCCTTATAAATTATTGGCAATCAATAACTACTTATTGAATGAATCAATCAATGGATTTCCAGGAAACAATCACATTTTAAGACTTCACCATATGCTTTTATTATAGTCCCTTCTATTTCAGATTAGACTCATTGGTTTGTTAGAAAGACTTGAAAAATCACATTTTCAGGGTACAATTACCTGATTATATGGCCAAATATTTCCTCTGTAGGAAGAAAAAGCAGAAGTAAATTTGTGTCAAAGTGTGTTGTTTCTTACTTATTTACCACAGTTATTTATTTTGAGCAAGAAATAACGAGTGTGACTTCCTCTACCTGCCATGTTTCCATTCTTACCTGAAGATTAATCACTACCTGGACTGCAGAGGCTTGTACAGACAGCACTAGTTCTCTGTGAAAATTGTAAATCAAATACTACAAACATCCTTTCTTCCTGAGAGAGGTCAAGAACAGGAAATGCCAAGTTCATGACCCTCAATCAGATAGAGTGAGAGAGATCAGTTTAAATTCTATGGGGCTTCAGTTTTTATTATTTTCAGAATGGAGGCTTAAAGGGAAAAGGAGTTAAGAAATACAAGTTAGCATGTAAGAATGGTTATATTTTGGCTTTTCTTATTAAAGCATTGCCTAGACTATGAATAGTGGATGATTACAAATAGACACTTTGATTTTCTATAGAAATTGCAAAACTACATTTGTTAGGAGAAAAATCAACTTTGTTTCTTCAGAATAATTTTACACTTCTTCTAATGTCAAAAGGACTAAAAAGTAACTTTTCCATCTTTGTAATGTCAAATGTAATTAAAGAGAGCTTTGGATTGCTCAGTGCTGAGATTCATATTCCTTAATGCATAAATCACGCTTTGTAGATAAGTGAGTTGTGCGTTATTTAACAGTGTGGTAGCATAGTCTCAAATCAATTTGCTCAGCATGCAAGGCCAAAGGTTCAGATTTTACAGAGCAGTCAACTTTTCTCAGTTATAGAAAAAACCTGTGGCCTGAGATGGGTAGAGCTGAAGTGGGACAGCTGATATATCTACTCTCCCAGGGAGAAGGGCAGAGAGAAGGCATGACAAGGGGCATTTTGAGGCAGAGTGAGGGGTTCTGTTTTAAGAATCCCTAACACAAGACTCCCCAGTGCTCTCAAGTGGTGGATTTGAGCACTTTCACAGGAATGAGTAGATGTCCTCCTGCTCAAGGTGATACTTTGGAAATAAATGCACCAGGAGCTTCTTTGAGGTATGCTGGCTTAGAACCAGGAAAAGCAGAAGCTGAAGGCATGTGAGTGTGAATAAATGTGAATTACTTTGTTCTCAGCCAATTCCTGGTAAAGGGATGGGCTTGTGTTCTCATATAAGGGGAGGGGAAAACCTTCTGATGCTCAGGGGTTTGCTCAAGAGACCACCATAGACAGCACAGCTATCATCAATTCTTCCTAAGCAAAGGAATTTAAAAATCTAAAAATGACCCCACTAGCAGTCCTCTCCTGCCTCTGCCAGAGGCAAATGACATATATAGGTCCCACTTATTGTTGGATGCCACAGCAGTGTGTCAGGAGGATGGTGAGAGCAGTTAGCTAGAGATGACAGTGAATTTTAGGTAATTATGCGGACTAGTACATTTTAGCATGTAGCGGAATAATGCTGAGTAGAAAATAGCCCTGGGAGGGGTAGCAAGTGTGAGAAGTATGTCCACTAGGAGGGACCCCTTGTGAACCTCAAACTAGAGCAGGAGGACACGCTTTATTCAATTCAGATTGACCATTGAGGTGATGCTTACTTCTTGGGCCAGAGCTTTCTCTAAGTGATGTACAGTCTACAGGGACTCCTATGAAACATGCTAGAACACCACAGCTGGCTAGCAGCATGGGAGCATAGATCACACATGGGGAAGGGATGAGCCTGTAAGGAATAACTTGGCCACCAGGGTATTTATGGATCCTTTACCCATTGTCCATCTACCTCAGGAGGAAGGTCCATTGTGCCAGCATGACGGGAGAAGATAGAGACTGAAGATCCGAGAAAAAACTTTCCACTTTTCTAATTTTTCACGTGGGAAATGCCCCTAAGGATAAATTGTTAGGAAAATCAGTACTTATGGTTGACCTGTAATAAAAGTGAATGAATGCAGTATCTGGCCCTACACCTTCTAGAAGGGGTTGAATTGTTTCCTTATTTACGAAGGCACAGGAAGAATGAATTTATATAGGTGCTTGCAAAGAGTTTTTTTCTACCCATATCACATGAAACAGTTTGTTAAATTCTTTACATCTACAAAATTAGTGTCTCCATAAGAAGTATATCTTGCATTAATTACATCGATCATATTGCATCATTTTCGCTTCTGTCCAAACTAAAAAGTAGCAGTCTTTGAATCCTTGGATGGTATGGTCACTGAATATTTTATGCTAAGCTACAATTACCCATTTGCATAGCGTCATAACAGTTTTCCCATTTATTCTATATATATATATTTATTCTTTTCACAATATAAGACTCATGTATTTATTTATTTCTTTTATTTTTATTTCTAGTTTTCTGAGGTAAAATTTACATACAATAAAATGCATAACTTTATAGAGTATGTAATGAATTATTATAATTCAATTTAACCATGTAATTTATACCCCTATCAAAATAAAAATTATTTCTATCTCCCAAAAATGTTTCTTCCTAGACCTTTCTCCATAATTAAACTCTCTAGGGATACCAATTTTCTGATATTTTATCCTCTAGTTTATTTTGCCTGTTCTAGAACTTCAGAAAATGATACCATACAATATGCACTCTTTTGTGTCCAGCTTCTTTCACTTAACATAATTGCTGTGACATAGTGCATATCATTTATTTTTTATTATTGAGTAGTATTCCATCATATGAATATTCTACAATTTATTAATATTTATCTTCTCTCCTGTTAATGGACATATATTTCCAGTGTTTGGCTATTCTGAATAAAGCTACAATGAAAAATGTGTGCACGTTTCTTAAGGGTGTGTTTTTTATTTCTCTTGGGAAAACTTTAGGAGTGGAATTGTATTATTGCTGAATGTTTAACATTATAAAAAACTGCCAGTGTTCCAAAGTGGTTTTTATCATTTTATACACCTTCTGTAGTATATATGGGCTTTGCTTTCTTCACATTTTTACCAACACTTAAGGTTGTCAGTCTTTTTAATTTTAGTTATTCTAGTAGTGATATCTCACCATGCCTTTAATTGGCATTTTCCTGATGATCAATGCTATTAAGCAACTTTTTCCTGTTGCTTAATGGTTTTTAGGTCATTTGTATATCTTCCTTTGTAAAATGTTTATTCAAATATTTGTCTTTTTTTTTTTCTTATTGAGTTGCAGGAGTTTTTCATATATTCTAGATATAAATCCATTGTTAGGTATAAGTTGTGCAAGTATTTTCTCCTCATCTGTGGTAGTTATTAATATTTTCTCAATAGTGTCTTTTGATGAGTAAAAGTTTTAATGTAAATTAAGTCCAATTTATTAGTTTTTTCATGTTTTTTGCTTTCTGTTTGCAGACTAAGAAATCTTTGTACACTCCTAGGTGGTAAAGACTATCTTCTATATTTTGTTGAGTATTTTTCTGACTATTCCTTTTTGAGTGATTTTTGGTAAATAGTGTTTTTAAAAAAACTTTTCCTTTTCCATATAAATAGTCAAACTTTATTAGCTTAAAGTTGTTTATAGTACTTCCTTATTATCCTTATAGTGTCTGCAGGATCTTCTCTTTTATTCCTGATATTGGTTATTTGTGTGTGTTCTCTTTCCTTTAAAATCAATCTTACTATGGATTTATCTGTTTTATAAATATTCTCAAAGAATTAATTTTTGGCTCTGTTAATTTTATCCATTATTTCTTTTTCTACTTAATTGATTTATGTCCTTATAGTTATTATTTTTATTATATGCTTAGTAGTCTAACTTTATTGACGTGTAATTGACATTCGACAAACTGCATGTGTGCATGTATATATATATACCACACAGTGTATATATATGTATACACACACACATTATCACCACAATCAAGATAATGACTATATTTATTTACCATCCTTAAGTGTTCTTTCCTTGTGATCCATTGTAATCTATCCATCCATCCATGCTTCTCTCGCTCAATCCATCTATTCACTATTCTGCTTCCCCAAGAAACTACAAATCTACTATAAATTTATTTTGTAATATCTAGAAATTATGGAATATATGTGTATGTATGTGTATATGTAGATAATTATACAGTATATACATTTTTGTCTTCTTTCACTAAGCATAATTATTTTGATATTCATCCATGTTTTTGTGTGTATAAATAGCTCGTCCCCTTTTACTATATTGTATAGGTATGCTGCAATGTGTTTACCCATTTACCTGTTGATAGCCATTTGAGACATTTCCAGTTTGGGGATTATTACAAATAAAACTTCTATGGACATTTGCTTACGAATTTTGTATGTGTGTGTACACACACACACACACACACATAGTTTCTGTTGTAAATACATAGGAGTGGAGTGTGTGTATGTGTGTATATATATATATATATATATATATACACATACATATATATATATATATATATATATAATGTTCTCTCTATTGTCAATATGTAGGAGGGGAGTGTCTGGATTATATGGTAGTTTTATGTTTAACTTTTTAAGAAACTGCAAAACTGTTTTCCAAAGTGGTCTTTACAATTTATAATCCATTTGTCAGTGCATGAGACTTCTAGTTGTGCAACATTCTTGCCAACCCTTGCCATGGTCAGTTTTTTTCATGTTAACTGTTTGTATAATATGGTATAGAGAGTTTAACTTCTATTATTTCACTCTGAAGAATGTTGTTTTTTTGTTCTCGCAGAAAGATACCTTGGCTGGCCTTAGTCTCCAACTTTGCATCCCCTGTGGCAGGCAGCAGTTAAAATCTCCACTCAGTGCTGGAAACTCAGACTTGTGGGGGGAGGGGGGAGGGCATTTATTGAAACCTTAAAATATGTACCCCCATAATATGCCGAAATAAAAAAAAAATCTCCACTCAGTTAGTAAGCTCTTTTAGAATTCCAGCTGATGTTTATAGAGAACTTCCTGCAATCTCCCCTGTGCACATGGTTTAGGTGTCTGAGTTTATATTCATATTTTTGTGCTTTCCACATTGTGACTTTCTCATTTTAGGGGTTTGTCCCTTACTTTGCAGCTGTCATGGCCACCACAAACTCCCACAAGGTTTAATGACCTGGGAAGAAATGTCAAAATAATTTTTAATGTTTGATCCAGTGTTTATGGTTGATATCTGCAGTATGATTATTCTGATACAAGCTACCCCTCCATTACCATAAGCAGAATTCTACATGCCCATGCAAAATTTTTTTACTTAGATTGGCACCTGTGAGCCACAGAAACTGAATGGAGAAGAGTTATAATAGTCTCTTTGATATTTCTGTCTTATAAATAAAAGCATCCCATTTCTGGGTTGGTTGGTATGTTCTCATTTGTGACTAGAATTAACCTACTCAACAATATTCTTTGTGCTGGATATTTTATGTCTGAATTCATGTGAATTGAGACACCCATCGTTCACATACAAGGAGCCAATGCAGTGTCTCTTAGGAATGTATAACAACAGGAAGGATAAACAGTTTTAAATTATGTTATCTTTATATAGATATTGGATGAAGAAGAGTGGGAATCAGGGCAAAAAAAAGGAGGGAGCAGTGAGTAACACCACAAAGTGGAAGTGGAGCAGTCAACCTACATTTCTGATCTGCTGATTTTTTTCCATTTGCAGTTCATTGAACTTGATTTGCAGCTATGCAGCTCTAGTGGTGACTGACCCGACTTGCAGCATGTGTTAAAGGAAGCAAAGAAGAACAGACCAAATTCAGCTTTCACAAAAATACGATTATGGGGTGGAATAAAAGTGATTGAATGGTCTACTCTTGGCTCAACGAAACTTCGGTTATCTTTGATGTATAAATCGCAGTCATTTTTATTCAAAGACAGATATTCATTCTTTACTCCTGCTTGCTAATGGAAGGAGGACAAAGAATAAAGATGAACAATTTAAGAAATGTATACTTTGGGCATTGTAATTTATGACCTTCTCAGAGTATTTCAGTTTATCTCTCTTTAATGCATATCCTCATATTATTTAGTATGGATGTCTGGATTCAGGAAAAGAGACTGGCTGAATCTCAAGTCAGTGCATTTTTCTCCATCCAATATAATATTTCACTGGATTTTAAAGAATTTTAATTGTTTTAATTCCTTATTTCTTGGAAACATGTGCCTGAGATGCTAGTTCAGCCAAGATTCTTTTTCCTTTCCTAATCTTGTTTTTCAGTTTGGAATAGAAATTTTACTGACCTTTTTGGGGAACACAAGATGCTAAATTGCCAAGTGTCCTAAATGTAGATAGATGTAACTTAAATCACTTCTCCTGTTGGTTTGAACTTTGAGTCTGTCAAGCTATTGATTTGTGTTTGTTAGCATGAATTTTGAATAGCACATAATGCTGTTTTCCCAAACTTTTCCACCAAAAAATCAGCCTTTTCCCATTATTTATTCCTCCCACGAACTTGTGTTTTAAAGATTTTTTGACACAACAAACCACATTTTCTAGGCAGTAGCTTATGTTGTTTTATAAAATCTAAATATATAATTTTGGGGGATCTTTTAAATTGTAGAAAATAACTTGTGAGCCCACATTTATTTCAGTTGGGTGAGTAAAATAATGCAAGTTATAATGATTTCCTTGATAATAACATCCATCTTTTATAGAAGCATACTTAAGACCCAGCTTAAATAACAAGGAATCACTCACAGGATCAATAATTTCTGCTGATATACAGAAAAGAAAATTGGCTGCATGACATATTCACAAATAATATTGTAGGGAGGCATCCCATTGAATATATTTAATTTTTAAGAAGAAAAGTAAGGTAAAAAAAAAAAACACTTAATTTAATACTATTTAAATGCATCTAAATATTCTCAACATTCTTGTTTTTCTAAATTTCTTCTTTCCTGTTGTGTCAGTTGTTTCAGCATTCATGGGTCTGCTCTGATGCAAAAGCATTCTCTCTGTTTAGAGATGATCAATGTCACCTTCTAAATAGAGCAATGCCCTAGTACTTTCACTTATTAGGATTGCACTTACGCCCATTGTAGAATTATGAAACTGTAAATTTTATATCATGCTCCTTCATACAATTCCTATTGCCTCCTAAGGGCTTCCAGATACTGGTCTCCTACTCTTGGGGTCCTTTATCTGTAGAAAGCCCCATGCTTTTCCTACCCTCTTCTAGCCTCCATCAAAACTTTTTTTCTACAATTACCACTGACTGCATAATGCTAACTGTACAGTAACACATGGCTAACTCATATGATAAATGAATTTATATTTTATGTCCCTAAGTAGAATATGAGCAAATTTATGATGGTGGAAGTCTCCTCTTTGTCTTCAGTTTTCCCCAAAAACAGGAAATGTAGTTAATAATTCAGCCCTCTGCAAACCCCTGAAACTGCTCTTTGTAAAGTACTGCAGATCTCCCAATGGCGTGGATAAGAGGTAAGTTCTAAGCTTATCTTTCTTGCCATTTTCTCAGCATTGATAGATTGCCTACCTCTTCTTTTGGAAATGCTCTCCTCTCTTGGATTTGGAGACATGGTTCTAGCTAGTTCTACTTCTGTATCTCTGACTTTTTCTCCAGTTGCTTACCTGGATCCTTTTCTGTGAGATCGTGGTGTTTCTCAGGGTTCTATCCTTGCCACTCTTTTCTTATTTTCTCCTCTCCCTGAATAAACCGATTTATTTCCATGTTTCTGTGCATTTTTTCATCCTAGGCCTTCTTGCAATTTTGTCCATCAAACTCATACAGGCCTTTTAAGATCAGTTGGCTATATATATTCCTTTTTTTAAAAATTGCAAAGTATTATGGGGTACAATTTTTTTTTTAATTTCAAAGTATTACAGGGGTACATGGATCACTTTTGTAATGCTTGACTCAGAGTTAAAAGTGCCCGTCATCCAGATACTGTTCACTGTACCTGTTAGGTAGGTTTTCACCCATCCCCACCTCCCCCTCCACAATGCTTGTTTTCCATTGAGTTTTACTTCCCTTTTTGCACATGTGTGCTCATCAGTTAGTTCCAATTTAATAGTGAGCACACATGGTGTTTATAATGTCAGTTCTGTTAATGCTGCTTCAAAGCATGATCTCACTTATGTGTAGAATCTAAAAACTCTAATGCATAGAAGTAGAAAGTAGAATGATGAGTACCAGAGGCTGGGAGGAAGGATGTGAGTGGGGAAAGGGGAAATGTTGGTCTAAGTGTACAAAGTTCCAGTTAAAAAAGAGGAATAAGCTCTGGTGATCAATGATACAACCAGAAGACTATAGTGATAATGATGTATTGTGTATTTAAAATTGCTGAAAGTGGATTTTAAAGGTTCTCACCAGAAAGAAATGATAAGGAGGTGAGGTGGTGAATATGTTAATTAGCCTGATTTGCTCATTCCACATTGTATACATCTATTGAAGATTCACATTATACTCCATATATATATGTATGCATATATATACATACATATATATATATATATATATATATACACACACACACAATTATTTGTCACTAAAAGTAAAATTTAAAAATAAACCCAGCTCAGGTGAATGCTTCCCTGGGTCTTTCCATATAGAGCAAATCGGCCCCTAGTCCATAAGATCACTGATTTTTATACATACTTTCATTATTGATCTAATTATATTATTAATGGGTCACTTTTTCCACTGCCTCTGTGAGTTACTGGAGGGAAAGTTTGTGTCTTATTGATCTTTGTTATCTCTAGTGCTTAATACAGTACATAGTATATGGTACATGCTCAATAAGTATATGTTGAATAAATAAGGGAACATATGAATAGATAAGCAAATAAACAAGTAAATATTACTTAACTGTATTGGCTCAAGCTGCTTTACTCACCACAGCCAGTTTACATAGCTACAGAAGAAGTAAAGTATTGGAAAGTTCTAGTTCCATATGTACGTAAGGAAATGGTAAATTTGACCTTAAAATCATTCTATCATATCTGTCTCCCTAGTATATAAATTCATGTCAACTTAGCAAAGAAAGTCCTCCCTTTGTTTCTATCAACTTTAAAACTTATATTTTCTAATTACCCTTAAAAAATTTCCACTGCTAAACCCATCATGTCCCCATTATCAATACTGTGTCTGCTTATGCTTTAATTTGTATGACATTAACTATCTTTATTTGACTTCACTTGGCTGCAAATTTAATTGACTAAGAAGCAAAAAGAAATAGCAAAGAAGAGACTACTGTCTTTTTAAAAATAAAATATGATAATGTTTTTTACTTATTAATACAATCAAGGTTTCAACTTTCAGGAAAAAAAAGTGCATTTTACCTAACGGTTAGAGACTTTAGGAAAACACTTATGATAAATAATTATTATGTTCAATAATACATTTGAGATAATTTCTTAATGAGTTCCTAGGAAGTCTCTGGTGACACTGAGAATTCTTATTATAAGATTTAATGAAATTAGCTGGTCTTTTAATATTGTGCCAGGCAGTTCTAAGAATTACACCTGATACTTTAATTTAAACTACCCTAAAAATAGCAAAGCTCACAAAAATGATTCATCCTTGGATAATACTATCTTGTATACTAAGATCAGCCATTCTCCCATTATTTAATTTTTGAGAAATAATGAATTTGAAGTAATGGGGTCTCTCTTTACATGTTGAGTTTTGAACATTTTCAGGGACAAAAAAATATTTTACTCTCAGACTCTTTTCAAAGTTACATAAAATCTTTTTGTTGATTATATTCACTTGGCTAAGCAAGAGAAAATAAAATGGTTTTCTTGTTATGTCATTATCTCCAGAGTAAATGATGTGGGTGCCATTAAACTCTCTTAAGTTCAATGAAACCAAGAAGGATTAGATTGCAACATGCAAAAAAATACTCTGCCATGATTGCTGCTTATTTTCAAGCCTATCTTTGTATATAATTAGTTCTTCTTCCTTAAAACAGGTCCTGTTTTGTACTTCATAACTTTGTGTCTAAATTGAAAATACAATTTTCTGAAGTTGCAGTGTTGTCAAAGCAGTATTTTATTGGATGAGGAGGACTCATTGAGCAGAAAGAAATTCTTTTTCTATTTTCTTCTCTGAATCAGATTTGAAGATAAAATTATAAGGGAAAGAAATAAAAGCCTATTTGCTCTTTTTAGCAATATTGGGTGAGCAAAGGATGGCAGCCAAAAAAAAGAAAGAACAAAATAGTAGTAAATGTTGTGGTTATCTTAACAGTAAAGCATAGGAAAGTTTTCAAAAACATCCCCAAAGAGTGAATTACTTTTCTTTGAATACACTCACAACATAGACAACAACTGATCATAAAGATTTCCCTTGAGATTTCTATAATAGCAATAATGACAATCGCAGAAGCTCACATATGACCCTAAGATATAGCCATGGAGTTTAGCCTTTCTATCATATTCTCAGAAAGTTCTGTCCTTAATTCAATAACCAGAATCCTACAGATCCTTTGCCAGGATCAGTAACATTCTAAACTCAGTTCATTATAGATGGCTATCCTGAGTCAATTCAGAGATTGAAGAAATTTGTGCAGATCTATAAATTTTGCTGTGCATTTTTTATCTTTCGAAAACCAGGTTAGTTGGAATCCTGTGAACCTGGACATAAGGTCCATGTTCAGTTCACAGTCTTCCTAACCCAAGAAAGCAAAATATTTTTAAGATCAAACCAAACACAAAATTTGGAATGAACTCAAGGCTGAGGATTAAGCATAGAGATGGAAAAAACCTTAAAGCTTTGTGTCTATTTATTCTCAAGGGCCAGTGACCCCTAATTGAAGAAGAGGAATGCAAAATGCAGTAAGGAAGTTGTCATGTTATCCTAAGGAATTTTGATTGTTACAGGAGTTAAGTTAGATCAACATCCACTAATTCTAAAAAAAAAAGTTAATAAATTACCTAAAAGAACATATACATGCCTCATTGTACACAACCACAAACCCAATAATCGAGATAAATAACTTATAAATCATAATCACAGTGGAAATGACATGGTGGTACCAAAGAGAAGGGATATAAATTGTTACATACTATCAGAAGGGACTACACTCTAATATTCTCTGAAAAGATTATTGTTTTTGCAGGAGGCTCTTGGAACTGTTTCTCATCCAACCTTCTACAAAGCAACGCAACAATCTTTTCTATTTTTGACAAAGGAATAATTCACTCACTCACTCACAGACCCACACACACAGAATTATGTTCACATTAAGCCTCCCAAGAATGATTAAAATGTTACTGAGACCACTGAAAGAGTTCAATATTTTCCTAGACAAAAGCCTTCCTAGACATGAAGAATGACCAACTGAAGATTAGGTTAAGAGTTTCATTGCCGCATGTAAAAGCAACCTTCCCATATATATACTTCAAGAAAGGAAATGAAGTGAATCTTGGAAACATGACCTCATACTTCTAGTGGGATTTAAAAAATTTTAATAATTAACATGCATGAGGTTGTCTTTACAAAAGTCCTAGAACACATATGTGAAGAGGAATGCTTAAGATGTATACAATTGTCCATGTTAGCAAATCACTTTGTGAGATTATTGGGTCCCTTAATAAACAGACTGAGAGAAAATCACTCAAACTAATTATTTTTCAGTCAGAGAATAGAGAAGAAGTTAGCAAAAGATGAATAGATGAACTAGTTAGGTTTCTGAGTTTATTTATTTACTTTTCAGTTTACCTTCCAAGTGACAACATATACAACAGATGTAAGATCAATTAACTAGTAAATACTATAAATCTATTTCCTTGGTAACACACCAACACATACTTATATTTTAAAATGTATTTCTCAAGGAAGATTTGACTTCTACCTATTTTTAAACTGTTTAATAACCTTGAACTACTTGGATGAAAGAATCTAAATGGATATTAGTAAATAATATGAAATATGCTATGATTTTGTTGTTTTACACATAAATCCCCAATGAAATTATACTTACGGAATAGAATATTTGCTTTGGGTGATTTCCTATGCCAGTGATTATTACCAGCAGGTGTTTGATGAGAACTGAGAGAGGTTAATAGACAATAACACGCTAAGTCCTTCTTACAGAGTGGATTTAGTGAGATTAGACTAAGCCACGCTGCCTGTGTGCGCTCACACAGGTAAGGCATTTTGTTCCAGGCAGTCTAGAAATCTTTCACTTGCCTTATTACCTTTCCTGACCACATTCTTATAATGGCATATGAGCAAATATGTAGTAACCTAAGTTCCAGAAAAAAATAACAAAACTACACAAGCCAGATTTTAATAATGCTAAAAGTGAAGAAAAGTTTTGCACTTTGCATAAAAAATTCAGGTGTAAGGACAAACAAATTGGATAATTTTGGGTAAAAGGCCATGTGGGGAAGAAAGTCATCCAAATCAATGTTTTCTGATCATAATATACACCAGATATTTGCCAAATAACCTCTTTAATTTGGGAAGAGACACTATAAATCATAAGGGTTTAGAAGAAAAAGTATAGTATGAAAGATTCCTTTAGGTGAGGTAAACCTCAAATATAACCTTAAGAAGGCTTTTGGTAAATACTTTTAGTGACTTTCTGAAAGTTGCATATTTAAAAAAATATTTTCCTGCCTGAATTGCTCAGAGCCTGTCATTTCCATAATTAGAGTCACTACTTTAGGTTAGAAGGAGCTTTATAGACTGGGAAAAGAACGGCATTAACATAAAGAATTAACTACTGTTAGAAGGGTGTAACCTAGTTAATAATTTTCAGTGTTATGAAGGAAAGGGACAAGAAGAGATTCTGAATATGGAGATAGAATTGAAACTTCAAAATGTCTAGGGGAAGGTGGGACAATAGAAAGACATAGAATGGAGGTTTAGGGTCAGAATACACATTTCATAAAGGAACTGGGGGAGGAGGAGCACAAAAAGGGTGGGAGAAATAGAAGAAAAACTGTGAATCTTCAAAATTGAGTTTGGAGGTGGTCTCTGTCAAACAGTAATGAGAGAAATCAAAAGTTTGACAAGAAAATAACACCTGTTAGAATTTGTCATTAATAGAGCTGAGAGTGGGTTTCTGTAGAAGATTCCCTGTAAGCATAAAATCACAAGCAAGATTGGCAGATTCTGTTTCCAAATAAAGTCTGACAAGCAAAATTTCACAATGTGTCAGTGTGTGGATGACCAAATTTTCTCCTGCAAAGACAGGAACCATGCCTGGGTGAAGGAAAGGAAATGGAAGGTGTCCATTAAAATAGATAAGATTCTGTGGCAGGGTTTTCACTTCATATTGACAGCTACTAACCACCTGCTGCTTTGGGTGATTACCTGAGTTAGGGTGTCAGGGCAGGTTTCCCTTCAATCTCCAACAGCCCCATTGTGGTATTTTCTTTGTTGGTCTGTTTTCCTTTCCTGTGGGCTTTTAAAATATTAATATGATTACAGCATTCTATTCATTTATTTAATTTCTCTCCTTCCTGCAGATACTTTGCCACTGAAACAATGTTTCTGAGAGAATTGTGCAATGATATAACTTGATAATATGAATCAGGAGCTGCTCATCCCAGAGGATAATTTCCCATTGGCAACCTGCTGGGCCATCAGCAAAGCCAGACATCTCCCAGGCAAAGGGCATGAAGCTGACAAGAGTCGTTTAAGAGGACACTTATGTCAAACTGTATGAAAAGCCCAGAAGATGAACATGTGCATGTTCCCATTATTCTGATAATCATGATGTTCTGCCTAGGGCACAATATTTTTCAGTACAATGAATAACACTTCAGTAAACATTCTACTCCTATAATGCCTACATTATAGGATTTTACATTTGAAAGAGACTACAAATACTATGTAATCAAATAGTTTCCCAGTTATTTATGGCAGCTGAAATTCCTTTCTCTCATATGAACTCCTATATGGCATTTCTTTGTTCCTGGACCACTTGTAGTGCCATAGTTATTTAGAGGAAGGGGAGAGAGTTTCTTATGTTCTATCCTTCCTTTGGAAATTTTTCCTGAAGGATTTCCTCCATTTTCCATTTGATCTGGAAGGTGCCTTTCACATTTCTTTATACTGACCCCTTTCTTTAAACTCTTGAGCACAGGGGTGGATATTTCCCTCCAGTAGGTTTGGCAGTTTTCAAACACGGAGAGTAGCCTTAATGAGCAATTTCATCAGAACTCCCATGACCCTCCTTCTCCAATCCTAGATCAGTCATTCCCTGGATCTCAGAGGCTTTCTTTTTTATGGGATACTTTCAAAGAAACACCTCAAACTTGAAAAGTGAGGTAATAAAATTCCTAACACAGGCAATTTTTGTTATTGTCAAACAATATAGAATGATGTAGACACAAAATTGTGCCTATATGACAATTTTCTTACTTTGATAATACAGTTTAGAAAAATTTTTACTCTCCAAACTAGATGATATCATCCATGTATTTAGCCAAAAATTGGAATATTTATCTAACAGTTCTGAACATTGTGTATATGAAAAACATTTTTGTTATTGTTGCCAGTGTTGAGGGGGTGGGGAAAGTGTATGTGTGTGTTTGTGTACTAACTAGTACTTTGTACTAACTAGTACTGTGTACTAACTCACAGTTACATTTTCTATAATCTTAATTCACAATAGGAATTTTTATTGGAGAATGCAGAAGTGTGTTTTGTGCAAAGGTGGCCACCTGAAACTAATAGGAAGATTTAAAATTTTTGAGTATTTAACTTTGTCCTCAAGTGAAATAGAAAAATATGTATTTTCTCATTTCTTTCTTTTCTTTGGAACTCTCTCTCTCTCCCTCCCTCTCTCTTTCTCTTCCCCCCTTATCCCATAAACTAATTATGTTCCTTGCTTTTGTTTTTCATATACTTCAGTCTCTGCCATTTAGCCATAAAAATACGATTCCCATGGAGCAAGCAAATAGAATGTGGTCTTGGCATTTGTTTCTGGCAGGGGCAGGACAATTCCAGCACAAATATTTGGCTGCCTTTCCACACAAAAAAATTAGAAAACAGAAAAGTAAAAAAAAAAAAAAAAACCCAAAAAACTTAGCTCTCAGGAACAGCTGTCTGGCAAACTTTCTCGCATCTGTAAAGTAGTCCCTCAAGTAAGAACCCTGGGAGAATCCATCACCCTGGTTTGCAGGATTTCCAGACCAAAATGAAGTTTCCTTGCATACTTGCTTGGCTTTCTCCAAACATCTAGTAGTCAAACCCTAATCAGTCTTCATTTTAATTGGCAGAGGCTTCAATATCCAGTCAATAAAAATATTCACACATCTCAGTTCTTAGGTATTCTTTCCATATTTGATAAGCGGGGGCTACACAGTATTCAAAGCAAAGTCTTCAATATTGAAATTGTTATAGAGATTTTATAGGCTCATAGTGTTATTTCCCTAAAGTAAAACAAAATAATTTTATGGTTGAATCAATATTATGCTCATAACACAAAAATGAAACGGGAAAATTTCAATTATTGAAATCAGCATTTCCAAAACACTTGAAAATTGTAAAGAATTGATTGAAGTCAAACAGTATAACAAGAGTTATAATGCAACCTTAAAAGGCACTGACAATATTAATACATTTGACACAGTGTGATGGAAAAGAGATTGTATACTTTTCTCCCATTTGGGCACATCCCTTCATCTAAGGGAATAATCAGTAACCTGCTTGGGTGAGGTCTGGTGCAGGTGGCATCTTAGAATGACAAGGATGGTTGTTCAAGCCAACAAGCCATTGTCATACAAGCTCTTGGTTTTCCAGGTTTATTATTAACTCAGCAAGGATTATGGAAAGATACAAACCTCTAATTTGATAATAAATCCATTTTTTTTAAACAAATGTAAACACATTTTTTTAAACGAAAAATCCTGAATTCCTTATTCCTACTAACCGTAGTATTCTCTAGGGGTTTATTTCTCACACTTACTTGCTTTTGAGATATTTTCTGTCCCTTTATAAGTTGTAGTTTTGCTGATGAGCACTGCAGAAGTCATGTATCCTCCAAGACAGTTTGCAGGAAAAACTAGAAACTAGAACTAGGAGTTTTAGTTTGAAGAAAACATTTTTGCTAAGTTTTAAGTACTGCATGTGAGATGATGTCCAATTTATCCAGAGTGAACAGGTGCAGAGTTTGAAGGTATAGAAAATTAATCTCAGTGGTATCTTTTTACTTGATTTAAAATAAGTTACTTATTCATTTATTACTGAGCCTCAACTGAGCCTGGAGTATGTCTCCAAGGATGAAGGACTGGAGTTTTCTCCCTTACATGTGGTCAATCTAATCCCTAAGTTACCTAGCGCATCAAATGAGCTCTTGCAGTGATCTAAAGACAGAATTTTTAATATTACCTTTATTTGATTTTCCCAATAATGTTCTTCATATTTGCTTATGAGAATTTCCCTGTCATGCTGTTTATTCCAGCATTAACTGCTGCTGCACACATTAACAGTACTCCAGTGGTTATCTTCTATTAAAAGACTGAATAACTCCTTTCCTCTGTTTCCTGCAGGCAAGCAATCTCTTCACTATACTCCTTTGTATCTAATCATAGAGGACATGCATCTCTGTCTCTGTCTGTCTCTGTCTCTCTCAGTCTCTCCCTCTCTCTCTGTTCCTCTGTTTTTCTTACTAAATAAAATCATTAACCTTGAGGAATTTCCTATAGCATGATTATGGTAGCAGTTTTCTTTTTAATCTCCTTAAAATTCCTCCTTAAAACCAAATTGATTAACCATGAATAAAAGAAAAAAAAGAACTCAGATAACATTTTCAACAAATTTTAGACCAAAATCCAAAATCCAGCATTTTACCTTACTGGGAAACTTTCCCTGTAAACTAGAGACTTTCCAACAAAAGCCAAGAAAACCCACTACCAGCACCTCTGTTAAACATGGCATTTAAGCTATTATCCAGTGTATTATAATTAGAGAAAAACAATAACAGGCCAAATAGTAGAAAGCAAGAGATAAAACTAGTACTATTAGCAGATGATATGATTAAACTTTTCAAAAATTCAAAAGAAGCCATGAAAAAAATTGTCATAATCTATGAGAATTTAGTAAAGGAGAAAGATGAAATCAGCATGCAGAAATTTATAGTCTTCATATATACAAGCACAAACCAGTGAAAAATATTTAAAAAGTCTCATAATAGCAAGAAATATGGATAAAATACCTAGACAAAGCCTTAACATACCTTGAAAAACCTTAAATTTAAAACATGACTGAAGACACCTGCACTCGAATGTTTATAGCAGCACAATTCATAATTGCAAGGCTGTGGAAACAGCCCAAGTGCCCATCAATCAAAGAATGGATTAATAAAATGTGGTATATGTACACCATGGAGTACTATTCAGCTCTAAGAAACAATGGTGATATAGCACACCTTATATTTTCCTGGTTAGAGCTGGAACCCATACTACTAAGTGAAGTATCCCAAGAATGGAAAAACAAGCACCAGATATATTCTCCAGCAAACTGGTATTAACTGAGTAGCACCTAAGTGGACACATAGGTGCTACAGTAATAGGGTATTGGGCAGGTGGGAGGGGGGAGGGGGGCGGGTATATACATACATAGTGAGTGAGATGTGCACCATCTGGGGGATGGTCATGATGGAGACTCAGACTTTTAGGGGGAGGGGGGGAAATGGGCATTTATTGAAACCTTAAAATCTGTACCCCCATAATATACCAAAATAAAAAAAATAATTTAAAAAAAAAAATAAATAAATTGTAGGACATCCAAAAAAAAAAATAAAACATGACTGAAAATTTTAAACTATTCTTTAAAAATGGAATTATCATTTTTTTTTTTTTTTTTTTTTTTTTTTTTTTTGAGACAGAGTCTCGCTTTGTTGTCCAGGCTAGAGTGAGTGCCGTGGCGTCAGCCTAGCTCACAGCAACCTCAAACTCCTGGGCTCGAGTGATCCTTCTGCCTCAGCCTCCCGAGTAGCTGGGACTACAGGCATGCGCCACCATGCCCGGCTAATTTTTTATATATATATCAGTTGGCCAATTAATTTCTTTCTATTTATAGTAGAGACGGGGTCTCGCTCTTGCTCAGGCTGGTTTTGAACTCCTGACCTTGAGCAATCCGCCCGCCTCGGCCTCCCAAGAGCTAGGATTACAGGCGTGAGCCACAGCGCCCGGCCTTATCATATTTTTTAATAAAAGGACTCAATGTCATAAATATATCCATTTGCTCAATTTATAAATTAACACGATTCTAATAAAATTCTGAAAATGCTTTAAACTAGAAATAATTATTAAATTCAGATGGAAAAATAAACAAACAGTACTAGCCAAGAAAAATCAATTCATGATAAAAATTCTCATCAAACTAAACAAGAGTGAAAACTTTTTTAAAGTAACAAAGAGCATCTGTGGGCAGTGTGGGGTGGGAATCCTTTAGCTAACATCATACTTAATGCAAGAATGTTGGAGACTTTCCACCTAGTAGTATAATATTAGGAAAAAGGCAAGAATGCTCACTCTCATCAGTTCTATTTAATATTGTACTGGAAGCCCTAGCCATTGTAATAAGGCAAGGAGAAGAAATAAAAGGCATAAATACTGAAAAAAAATGTCTCTATGTCCTAAAGTAAGATTATTTATGAAGAATAGCCAGAAAAACTTTGGAATAAAATAGCAATGACCGTGAGCCTCAATGATTTAAAATGTGTGTTGTTGAAGAGACAGACAGACCAATGGAATAGAATAGGAATTCTAGTAACAGCTCCAAGTACATGCTAAACTTGGTATATGATATAAAGAAGCTTCTGGTACATTTTTATATTTTTCATCATAACCACATTACTCATTTATATCATCAAGCATCATTGGCTGTATATATACAGTTTCTCAGCTGGCAGAAGTATCACCATTCCCATAATCATCTCTTCCTTCTATAATTCCATTTATGTTGGATTCAAATTTATTTATAGCATTATCACTTTATTTATTTTCCACATTTTCATCATTGTTGTCTAATTCTCTTTCAATTATTCATTTTCATAAAATAGACTTATTACACGGACTTATAACTGAGAGACATAAATAAGACATACATAAATAAATACATACATACATACATACATAAATAAAAAAGACAGCAGGACTACATGCTTTGCTGTTGGTGCCTGAACTGAATGATAGATGTACAGTGGCCAATTACTGACAATCTTTGAAAGGAGTCATGTGATTTGTCACTGATCAAGATGCACTTTTCTTTTTTTCCTCTTGTATATGAATGAAATGACCATTTCATTACATTCCCTTCTCTTCTAAGCTGTATATGTACAGAGTACATATATCCCTATATAAATGTACAGAAAAACATTTTGTTTTGAGACAATTATAGATATACATGAAGTTACAAAAATAGCACAGAGCTATTCTGGGTACACTTCACCCAATTATACCCAGAGGTTATATTTTACGTGACTATAATGCAATATCAGAAATCAGAAAATTGACATTAGTACAGTGAGTATAGATAGTTCTATGTCATTTTTATCGCATATATATTTGTGTATTCACCACCACAATAAAAATTATATATGGAGATGTACATCTTTTTACATGCCTCTGTATTTATGTAGTGATTTGTAAACTGAAAGCTAGAGACAAAGTTTGCACTTTGTGTAATTACTCATAGCTAATATAGTATGGTAACTGAGCTTTGAACCATGGTTTTGAGGGACAATATTAACTAAACTGTAGAAACTGAAATTCATGCATATTGGATGCATGAAAACTGAGATTGCCTGTAATCAACGCTGGAATCACTTGTTAACCATCTGAGAAAAGATAAATCATATTCATACCTCACTTCCACACTAGGATGAATTCCACAATAGATCACAGGTTTAAACATAATAAAATGAATACTACACATACTAGAAGAAAATATGAATGAATTCCTTTGTAACTTGGGTGTAGAAAATATTTTCTAATCATGATGTACTATATAGAATAATAAAAGGCTTAACGAATTTAATTACATTTACAATTTTTTATTACAAAATATAAACCAAAATAAAACAAAGAAAAATACCATAAGTACAGTCAAAGAACAAATTAAACACTTATAAAAGATATTGCCATTAATGTCATGTACAAAGAGCTCCTACAAAAGCTCCTCCAAATCAAGGGGGGAAAAACAACTTCTTAAGAAAATGGGGAAAAGATATAAATAGAGCATATAGGAAGAAATATTTGTTTTTAAAAAGAAAGTTAACAGGCATATGAAAAAATGCCCAGCTCCATACATAATAAAAAATAAAAATTTAAACTATTCTTAAATACTAATTGTCACCCATTAGATTTACAGAAGTCAAAAAGTTAGCTATATAAATCTGTTAACAAGGACAAGTGGAAGTAGAAACTACCATATATTGTTGATGAGATTTCAACATGGTACAGCCCTTATTGGAGAAGAAATTGACAGTATCTAGCAAAATTGTAGATATATTTAACTCTTGAGACAGCAGTCTAATTTCTAAAAATTTATCTCAAAAATTGGAATATATATCTCAAGATGGAAATGACTTAAGCACAAGTTATTTTATTGCAGTATATTTATAAATGCAAAGGAATTCAACTAACTCAAATGTTCATTGATTAAGGACTGATGAATAACCTAGGGTACATCCACTCAATTAAATACTATGCAGACATAAAATAATTAAAAAAAAAACACTATTCATTGACATAAGCAAGCTCCAGGATTTTTTTGTTATTTTAGAGCAAAATTCAGAAGATTTATATAGTTTGCTCTCCTGTTTTTGTAAGAAATGGGAAGGAGGAAACCGGATGCAAAGGAGACTGCTCTGATTATACCTTGTTTTATATATACAGTCCTGACTCTGAAAATTTACAAATTTTATATTTTTAAAAAAATATTAAGTAAAAATAATAAGAAATAACTAAGCATTGAAAAGAAACAAAAATTGGGAAATATAGCAGTAAATGAACCTAATTTTATATAATAAAGTTGGTAAACATAATTTCACAGAAAAAATTGATTTCAAGCAACTTTAAAAGATCCTGTTCAATGAGTTTCAGCAAGTTGCATCCATTGGCCAAAGATGGATTTATGCAACAAAATATATTAAATGTAATTTACAAAAACATTTTTTATAATGGTCAATGAATTAATAATGATATTAAAGATTCTGAAAGCATAAACAATACATAACAACATCAACAAACTGAACATCATAAAGGTAATTAGGACACCAATATTTTACCTTGAATATTGGTGGTCAGAAAGAAAAAATTAAAAATTTTCTATGCTTTCCCTATATAAATTGGATTCAAGAGTAAAAAAAAAAAAGAGCTCCATTTGATGATAAATGTTCTTTACAAAAAAATTCCAGTTTATTAATATTAAAAGAATAATGGAATTACAAAAATACCATTTGGCAACACTGAATAAAATAATTGATTAAGGTATAAATAAAGATACTTGATAAGAGATTGCTAGAAAATGTAACCATGGAATGATCACTAAAACCAGTAATTTTTTTACCTCCTGAAGTGATATAATGTGAAGCATATAGCACCAACTACAAAGCATTCTTTCCACCAAAGTAAATTCCGTTATACAGAGTAAGTTGTTAATTACTGTATTTATTCTACTTCCTCTTGCTATTCAGAAAAGGGATGGAAAACATTCCCACATATATTTAAAGTCCAGCCTTAAGATCTAGAACTGGCACATAGGAGGCACAAGTCAGGGTCTCTTGGCTGGACTCTGACAAGACTCTCTGGAGAGTCAGAAGAGCAGCGTTGACACTGCTAGGTTTAATTTCAAAATGCATGCAATGGTGGCACTGCACACAGACAGCCATCCTGCCTTTTCTGGCTTTTGCCCATATTCAGACTTTGGTTCTGGCTCATCAGCTGCTTTCAAGATGAAGAGGTGAATCAAAGTCAAAGGTGGCCAATATACCCAAAGTTTCATATAAAAATTCAGCTTGTTTTGCTTTTATCTAATGACAAGAATGAATGTTTTTACAGATGCTTATTTAAGGTTGAAAGGAACAATATTCTACTTCTGTTAAAGGTCTGTCCTTTGTTGCATTCCCCAACCCACTGGCTGCTTGCTGTTACCTGTCTGTGGCCTGTTAGGGACCCGGCTGCAGAGGTCTGCAGAAAAAAATTGTCCTCCATGAAACTTAGGAATGTGGGGGTGGGGGGCACACAGCAGGAGGTGAGCTGCCTGCAAGCAGGTGAAGCTTCATCTGTATTTACAATCACTCTCCAACACTGGCATCACAGTCTGACCTCCACGCCTCCCTCTGCCAGTGCAAAAATTGTCTTCCATGCAACTGGTCCCTGTTGCCAAAAAGGTTGCAGAGGTAATTTCTTCTGCTCAGCTGTTTCAAGTGCAGCATTCGAGATGGATTCTTGTGAATGAAAGTGAAACCTTAGAGAAAATAACCAATCCATTCCCTCCATTACGGAGGAGAAAACTGGAGTTCAAAGTTTGCACTGATGTGGCTGGATAAAGACCAGTGTCCCAGCATACAACCCCCTGTCCTAACCCAAACTCCCAAACTCCTCCTCTCAATAATTCACAATAATGATCTCTGAGAATTGTCTTTGGACTTCAGCCTGTATTTTTGTGAGATTATTTATTGAATCATTCTTCTGAAGATAGATTCTAATCTACCAAACATGTCTACAGGGGAATAAGGTTGAAAGAATGGGTAGCTTTTATGTGCAGAATCTCAATTTCTATGATTTAGTAGAAGAACACATTAGATGGGAATAATTACTCTTTTTTATAGACAATAGAAGAAAATTACATGAATATCTATGGAACTCTAGGGAATCTTGATGAAGTTAGAAGTAGTTCCTTCTCTGTTGGGGATGGGAATAAGGAATTTATTTATTTATTTATTTTCGTTTTACATCAACTCGGCCCCCCCTTTTAAATTAATTAGAAGAGATGACAGAACTAGAATTAGATTAATTAAATCATATTTATTGATTTGAGCATTAGCTCACAAGCCAGGTTCATTTCAATGTCTAAGACACATTCTACTACTATGATAAATTAGGCCAAATTAACAACAACAACAAAAATGAATATTTAGAGCTGAAGAGAACTTTAAAAAACAACATAGGTCAACCCATTCACTCTTCAGAAAGAGATACAGACTTTCTGGGGGAGTTACCTAAAGTGACACAGAAGGACACAGCCAGGGCAAGAGCACATCTATCAATCTTTCTAGAAACACTAATGGAAGTCCCTGCAGGAGAATTAAATCTATCAGTTTTCCATACTTCCAAACAATTGCTTTCATCAGAGTTGGTTTTCTCTCAACAAGTACTATAACCCAGTCACATTCTAAAGAGGGGGGTTTTATGGGGCAAGGGCCACTGAAGAAGCAGCACACATAAAGAAGGGCCAAGGAAGAAAAACACAGGTGAGATCAGTGCAGAAATGGAAAAAATAAAAATACATTTTTTTCCCTTTGCTGTTTTCCTCAGGACCTTATAAAAACAACTGAATTTAGTGTTTAAAAATGAAAAATTTCAAAGGACTACTTTGGTATAGTTGTTTTGGATGACCAGTGTAATTTGTCTGTTGTATTAATCAGATCTAACATACCACCATGGAGTGTGATTTGGCAGTACAGAAGGACAATTTTATGGTTAGTATTTGAGGAGGCTATTAACTGCTTCACCTTCTTTCCCTCTATATATGAAGATAATAGTATAGCAAACTGTAAGGAGTCACAGACTGCTTTGGAGGAAATATTTGAGCATTACAGATGCTGGAAAATCTACGAATTGCCAAATGTTTGGTCTCTTCAAAATACTCAAGATTCACGTAATATTGGAAAGTAATTATTCGATTCTTTCATGCTTACAACTTTGGAATATGGGTATTTTCATTCCTCACCAAATTCTCTATTTTGTTTCCTTAATCACTTATTTTTTTGAATGTTCATAAAGTTCAACTGCTTGAATAGCTCTGGATGTACTTTTATTTAAATTGAAGTCTATTATAATAACATAACTCAAAATGAATTTAAAATATTAGCTAAAGACTGGAGTAAATTTGAAGGTTGTATTTTCAAAAATAATTTCAACCATACTTCTTAATCCCATTGATAGGTAGGGTTCTTCCTTCATAGACTCATTTATTAGCTCACTCAGTTTAGCAAAACTCACCACTGGGAAAAGTAATGGCAGAAAAAAGCATGGAAGGAAATTTTGAAAATGCACTCCAAATGCACTCTAAGTAAATTAGAAAAAGTAGAATTTTTGGAAAAAAAGTACTTAAAAAACCAAAAAACTTTTTTAAAAGAATGAAAATGGGTTTATTAGTAGCAATAAGAAGATGTAAATGTCAGTTTTAGTTCTGTTTTTGTTTTTTTTCCCATCCACTACTTAGTCACTTAGTTAAAGAATTCTCACCTCTTGCCAAAATTATTGTAGTGGTTTTCTTTCTGTCTATATTTATAGGATTTTCCTTATTAAGGGTATTTTTTTCCACACTATAACCCCTATTATTTCAGGTTCTTGCTTTGGTTTTTGATGAGATCCAAAAATCCACTCAGTATTCTAGCCACGCTTTTCTTTGGGGAATACTCTTAAAATTCCTGAGAAATCTGACAAACACCAACTCCCATTGCTTAAGCTAATCTATCTCTCTGCCTTTCTCTGGCCAATGACCTTATCATTCAAGGTCAAGATTATATTTCCCTATGCTGCCAAATTTAATGGAATACATTCTGTTTATTTATATTAATTGTTAAGAGATTTTTCAGAGTACTTGTTACATAATAGTCATATGTTTACACTCAGTCTTTTTTGACATATTGAGTGCAAGGAAAAGTATTTATTTCATTTTAAAAATATCTCAATGTATAATATAGTGTAACTTTCAACAGAAATTGTGGAATCCAGAAGACAATGACTAATCACAATTTTTATTTTGAGATAACTGTAAATTGGCATATGGTTATGGAAAATAATACAGAGATATCAGTGTTTCCTTAAGCCAGTTTTCCACAATGGTAACATCTTGAGAAACTTTAGTATTATATTATAACCAGGATATTGTTATCAATGTACTCAAGACACATAACATTTCTATAGCCACAAGGGTCCCTCATATTGCCTTTTCATAGATACTCCCCCCATTTCTTTACCACTGACAATCATTAATCTCCATTTACAATGTTGTCATTTCATGAATGCTATATATATGGAATTATTTTTACTTAGCATATTCTTCATAAGAATCATTCAGATATTTTAATGTATCAATAGTTTATTACTTTTTATTGCTGAATAGTATTCCATGTTATGGCTATATCACAAGTTGTTAATCATTCACCCATGGAAGGATATCTGGATGGTTTCCAACATGGCTTCCAGTTTTTGGCTATTATAAATAAAGCTGCTATAGATATAGTTTTTTTGTGTGTGAGCATAAGTCATCATTTCTCTGTGAAAATGCTCAGAAGTGCATTTGCTGGATCTTATGGTAGTTACATATTTAGTTTTTTAAGAAACTGCCAAATTATTTCTCCAGAGTGGCTTTACCATTTTGCATTCCCCCCAGAAATGCATGCAATCCACTTTGACAACTTTTATCTTTTAATTGATGTATTCAGACTATTTAAATGTCATATAATTATTTATATATTATAGGTTACATCCACCATTCAAATTTTACTTTTTGGTTTTTATTTTTTTTCTTTTTTTTCCCTGCTTTCCCAATGTTTACTTGAATGTTTTTAGAATTTTCTTTTGATGATTTAGAATATCTTTGAATGTATCTCTCTATATGGTTTTCTAGTTGTTGTTCTATAAATTACATTATAGGTACATGACTTATCACAGTATGCTAGTGTTATGTCTTGTCATACTGTTACTGTTATCCAGGTGAGATAACCCTCCTCTCCTACTCCCAGTCTTTGTCCTAGTATTCTTGTCTAGGCTGGAAAGAAAGAAGGTGACTATATAAGTTGCCAAGAATGAAAAATAAGCACATTGCCTATATTAGATTCATATTTGTAGTTTCTTTTCTAGCTCCTCTTCCCAATAAATAAATAAATTACACTACTTCCTTTTGTAAACTACAGATGCTCCTCCACATACGATGGGGTTATGTCACAATAAACGCATTGTAAGTTGAAAGCATTGCATTTCAAAAATGCGTTTAATACAACCAACTTACTGACCATCACAGTGTAGCCTAGTTTACCTTATACATGCTTGGAACACTTATGTTATCTTAAAGTTGGGCAAGATCATCTAACAAAATCTATTTTATAATAAGGGGTTGAATATTTCATGTAGTTTATTGAATACTGTACTGAAAGTGAAAAACCATGTCTGGATACTAGGAACATGGTCTCTACTGAATGCATATCACTTTTTATCATTATAAAGTCAAAAAAGTCACAAGTAGAACCACCACAAGTCAGGGACCATCTGCAGATATTTGCTTTTGGTAAGATTGACACCATCTTCAAAATCTATGGGTGGGTATTGATTGGCTTAAGTTAATCAGTAAAACGTCATCCTTTTTTGCTATAGTAATTGTCTCAGGGAAGGATATATGACTTACCTTAGCCCACTCATTCTAAAATTGAGGACATGTACAGGCTAGTTAGGGAAGAAACATTATTTTGTCCTCTGGATGGTGTTACCTAGAGCTGTGGCTTTTTTGCTAATTTAAGGAATGCCAGATTGAGAATAAAAATAATAACAGAAGAGGGCAGAGTCAAGAGAAGAACACAAAAAGGAAACCAGAATTCTGATCAAGATCATATAAATCTGGCCCTACTTCTAAAATTTTCAATTAAATGAACCAATAAATTATCTTCATAGTTTGAAAAATTAAGTGATTCCAAATAGTCCCAAGAATACACTCTTTTATCTTTATATATTATTTAATAGATAATGTTTCTACAAGCTGGTTTTCAGTTTCAGTATTGAAGCTCTTTCCAAATATTTTTTTCGTCTTAGGCTTCAGGAAGCATAAACTTAAATAACTGCCAAATCTTGTAATATATCAGCTTGGCTGATGAGACTTCACTAAAAAACATGTAATGAGCAATTTGTAATGTGCTTTGGATTTGTTTTTTTCACTGCTTTTATGAATATCTGTGTTTTATATTTTAGATTTTCTACACTTTTGTAAAGATAATAAAGGCACATGGAAAAATTCAAATATCATAAAACATACAATTAATAGGTTTTGTTCTAGCCCTGATATGTGGGTTTTTAGCACCTTTACCTAGAGGAAATCACTGTTGTTATCTCCTTGATTAAGCACAAGGGAATGTTTTGTACATATACACGCCTATATGTATTTATCTGTTCATTTTTTGTGTGCAAATGATTGCTAGGTGCTTGTATACTTCTGAAGTTTGCTTTTTAAAAAATTTATCAATATGTTTTCCAGGTATTCCATAATAATACTTATTGATCATTCATTTATTGTACATGAATTCCATTATTTATAAACAATTCTCTTTTTATGGATGTTAGGATTGTTTTCAGTATTTAATGTTACAAATAGTACTTCAGTAAATAGCCTTCTTTGTGTATGTAATAGTATATATCTAGAATAAGTTCCTAGAATTGATAACTGAGGTGCAAGTTCATTTTGAATTCTAATGAACTTACACTCAATTTTCCCTCTGTCAAGTATGCCTTCTTTTCTGGGATTATCAGAAACCCAATAACTACGATTCTGGGTTGCCTTAGAGCTAGATTTCTGTACTGAATGAGGTATTTGCAATTAAGTGAGCTTGTGTAAGATTTGGACAGAAGCAGTAACAGTGAATCTGCGTTCACTTTACTGACATTTTGGCTGATTTTCTGATGTTAAGTTTTGGAGATGGGAGGTTTATATGTATTGGCTATTCCGCATCTGTGTTTTTTTTTTTTTTTTTTTCCTTAATGAAACAAAAGCTGCTTTGGTGGAAGAGGCAGTAGGATTTACTACTCTTATACCCATTTACCAATTTTGGGGTTGTTGAGAGGAAGTCATGCTAGGAGCAGAAGCTAAACCTCATATTCCAGTACCAATTCACCAGCTTTGTGTCAAGAGAGAGTTGTGGCAGCTTCCAGACCCCATCTCCTCAGTTTCTAAATCTCAATTACAAGTGTGCTCTTGGTTGTTACAGTGACAGTTTCAGAGGCAAAACTTCTGGTGGGGTAATGCAATAGTATAGTCAAGATGATTCTTGGAGATTTCTCTACCTTTCAACAGCACTGTAAATTCATATTTTCCTGCACGAAATTGCTTTCTTCTCAATATTCTTCAAATAGTTTCTGTTTCTTTCACTGAATTTTAACCGAGACAATGTTGCAAAACCTCTTTTCTGCTAGTCATTTATCTGACACTATAGAATTCTTTTGACAAAGAAACAGTTTAAATTTATGATTTTTAGAAATGACTTCTGGTGTTTGTGTCATCCTTGGGCATACTTCCTCAACTTTCCTCTAATACTTTTTTCAACAGCTTTGTTGAGTTATAATTTACATATCAAAAATCCATTTGTTTCATGTATATAATACAATGATTTTTAATACATTTACAATATTATGCATTCCTACAATCTAAATTTAGAATATATTTATCACCCCAAAAAGAAACCTTGTACCCATGTGTAAATATGACTCCCTGCTCTAGTGAACCACTCATCTACTTCTGTTTCTATAGGTTTTCCCTGTCTAGACTTTTCACATAAATGGAATCACATAATATGAGGTATTTTGTAGTTTGGTTTGTTGTACTTAGCATTTTGTTTTTGAGGTTCATCCATGTTGAAACATGTATCAGGTTTCCAGCACACTTTTATGGTTTTATATTTAATGTGTAAACCTTTGAAAGTTCTAGAAGTGTGTGTGTGTGTGTGTAAGGAGTAATGGAAGGATTAAAATTTATCTTTCCTAGATAAATGATTAGATTGATGTACCAACTCCATTTATTAATCTATCTTTTGACCACTGATTTAAATTGCTGCCTTACTAATTGTAACAGGATATTCTGTATTATTTACATTTAGTTTCTGCTGAGATATATCTGTAAATGGTAGAAAATACATATTCCCATGTTCAAAGAAAGCCATTTGTGCAGGTCTTTCTAAGACTTGTCTTCAGATCAGTTCTGCAACCCTTAGCTCACCATCCACCTCCAGATTATATTATAATAAGAGCAAGATAGAGACCCATCAAGAACTTTATTGAGAGAGGATTGCTTTGAGTAGATTTGTCAGGACATTGTTTGTGTTTATACTCTGCATTCTTGTGTAAGAGAACTACTCTTGTGTAGAACACTCTTATGTAGAACTACTCTTGTGTTCTTGTGTAAGAGAGCTACTCTTAAAGAGCAATGTGCTAGCCAGCAGGGGAAATATAGATATTACCGCTGTCTGGCTACTTGGTGACTTACAGAATTTTATGGGCCTCGTGTTGTAGACCGAGCAGAATGAAGTGTGACAAGATGATTCTTGGGAGAATTTGATCTAAGACGCTGGAGAGTGTGAGAAATGGCAATTGTGCTTGACTCTTGGTTTGAACACTGTACATGTGAGAGGCTGGTTGCAGTAGTTGGTAACCAAAGATTAAGAGCAAAGACTGAGGTGAGTGCAGCCTATATTACCTGAGTTTGATGGGGCAAAGGTACTGAGTTTGGTCATGAAACAAGTGAATTCCATAGACAGCAGCTGGGCCAGAGTTCTTTTAAAAGACAACCATTAGTCAGGTACTTGTCAGGACCAGGTGACCCGAACAGAAAAAAAGCTATGTAGTGCAGATGGCAGGATGCAGGAGGTGAGGGGGACTTGTGTGAGCCTGGGCCCTTCTCATGCCTCTGTGGAAGTTTATTTCTCTGACTTCATCTCCTACCACTCCCTTTAATCCCAGGTTGTTCCAGCCACAAATGGTACACATCCACCCCAGGACATTTGCATTTCCTGGGTGCTATGTCTGGAATGGTCTTCTCCAGATATACAGAGGGTTTATTTCCCCATATTCTTCAAGTCTTTGTTCAAATATCCTTTCTTGGACCACTTATTTAAGATAGCACTTCTTACCCTTGCGTCTTGGTACTAAATCCTCCTCATTTCATTTATTTTACTCCACTATAGTTATCACCATTTCACCTTCTAGGTATTTTATTATTTATATTGTTTAGTGTCTGGCTCCCCATACTAGTACATAAACCCCAGGAAGAGAGAAATTTTTGTCTGTTTACTGTTTTCTTTTCTCAATGCTACCACTTAGAACCTAGAAATGTGCTTGGCTAACAGCAGCTCCTTACATATTTATAAAATACTGAATGAATGAGTTCATGAATGGAAGGAAAATCTGATAGGATGAGATGATGTCAATAGTGGGATAAAAGTGAATTTCTCTTCTGCTTTCTCATTCTAATGCCAGCTTATTCAGTAGATCAACAACATAGAAACTAAAGTCCCATATGTTTTTTGAGGCTATTTGCACTGTTTCATATCAATAATTATAACTGTTATAGCTCTATGATGTCATTGAGAGCCAATAGGGATGATTCTGTCTCATTAATTTTTGTTCTGATGTTATTGTCCATATTTTCACTTCTAAAACACAAATTTCACAATCCACTTAACTGTTTCCCTATAAATCATGACAGCAATTTCTATAGATAGCCTCAAATGTTATTAATTTTGGGAAAGTAAATACATAATACTAAATTAAAACTGAATCTTCTTATAAAAACAAATTATCTTTTTATTGATCAGTATCTACTTTTATGTCCCTCAGTAACCATATAAATATTTTATATAGATTCTGTCCGTTTTGCTGAATTTGTTATTATACTTTTTTTGAATATGGAAATCTTTTCTTATATTGAATTTACTAAATGATTGCTATTTAGACATAGGAAAGTCATTGATTTTTTTAACAACTTTATTAATATATAATTTATACCATAAAATTCATTCATTTTAAGTGCACAATTTGATCATTATTTTTTAGTGTATTCAGAGTTGTGCAACTGTCCCACAGCCTAATTTTAGAACATTTTTATCTTCTCCCTAAAATGCAATACTCATTAAAAGTCACTCCCCAGACTCCTTCTATTCTTAGTGGTTTAGTGATTTTTATCACTAAATCCAACAGGGTATTGGATTTTACTAAATGCTTCTTCTGCATCTATTCAGATGATTATTTTGTTATTTTTGTCCTGTATTAATATGTTAAATTACATTAATTGATTTTTATATGTGAATCATACTTGAACATGGTGTATAATTCTTTTTATATATTGTTGGATTTAGTTTGCTACTTTGTTGAGGAGTTTTGTATCAAGGTTTATAACACATACTGTTCTGTAGTTTTCCTTTTTGCACTGACTTTGTGTGGCTTTGGTAACAAGGTAATATTGGCCTCATAGATTAAGTTGGAAAGTTTTCCCTTATCTTATATTTTTTTCAAATAGTTGTGAAGGAGTGGTACAAATTCTTTAAATGTTTGATAGATTCATTCATAATGTCTTCTACACACATGCTTTCCTTTGTGTAAAGTTTTTAAATTACTATTTTAATCAATGTATTTGTTGTAGGTCTCTTCAGATTTTCTATTTATTCTTCACTTTCCACAGCTTTCTTGATTTTTTCATTTCATCTTCCTTTTTTAGAAATTTGCCCATTTCATCCTATAATTTGTTGACATACAATTGTTTATTGTATTCCCTTATAATCTTTTTTGTCTTTAAAAAATCAGTAGGATGTCTCCTATTTCATTCTTGATTTGAGTAATTTGATATTCCCTTATTTTTCCTTGGTCACCCTAACTAAAATTTTGTCAATTTCGTTGATCTTTTCCATGAAGTAACTTTTGGTTTTATTGATTTTTCTCTATTTTAGTGTTTCTATTTCATTTATTTTCACTGTGAGCTTTGTTATAGTCTTCTTTTGTTTACTTCAGGTTTAGTTTGTTCTTTTTCTTCTTTTTATGTTTTGTTTCTTAAAATAGAAGAGAATTTTCTTATATCTTAATATGGTACATTTTTATACCTATATCACAGCTATAAATTTCCCCCAAGCTCTGCTTAATAATAGCAGTCATTGTGCACAAATTACTTTTATTCATGTCTGTAATGGAAATTCTTCTATTATTTCATCATGATTTTGAGGTTTGGCTCAAAATACATAGACACATATAGACATATAACAAATAATATATGTATATATTATATTACATATGCTATCTTGTTAAAAGCATGTCTAGATTGCATAAGATATCTTTCATGATCTTAGAAGATAACTGTATAGTTTCTACTTCATTATTAACCCTATATGGCTGAGCTGAAGCTACAAACTGTTGAGATTCTCATAAAGTAGACATCTGGAATTTTCAATTTGGGAGTTTCCAAACCAGGAAGGGATTTCATTGACTGGAAATACCAATAAACAAAACAAAAACAAAAAAAGACAAATGTCCAAGTCAACCTAGATGTAGCCAATGACTTAATGAAAATTCACATAGCATCATTGAAGTCATATGATCTCTAAAATCTACCTGCAAAGTTTATTATTTATCCACTTGGGATTGTTCTTTGGATATCTAGGTATTATTTCAAGTATAAAAACATCGAATAGTGCACCTAGTAAAGGGTAAAGGTATATTAATTAAACTAAGAGCCATTGATGATGAGAAAAAAAGATACAACTATTTTCTAAAAAAGGAAATTTACTATTCAGACACAATAAGAGATACAAGATCCAATAGAATTTGGTCTCTTATAAGTTGGAGTTGATTAGTTGGATTGTGTGAGTCTCAAGAAGTTTACATACAGCCATTTTGACTCATTTTTTCATCTTATTTTAGACAGAAAGAATCTGTTTTTGCCAATCAATAAGCTGTAATGTATCATCAGAACTTAAATGAGAGCTACCTCCTATTGCTAGTTCAATGTCCTGCTGTTACCCTTGTTCTCCAGCCATGAGAACAGCATGTGCTATTTCCTCTCAGATTGACATTCATATGAAAACATTAATTACTCAATGGGTGGTCAAGATACTCTTGCTCTTTTCCTACAGACTGTTGAATGACCTCCTCAGTTGTTCTGAGAAGCAGGGATTCTATGGTTTGTGCAGAGCTCTGAATCTTTCTACTTTATATGCATTATTCTACTGAAGCTTGAGTATTTGTATAAATCAGATCGGAGTAGAAGTCTCAACTTACAGATAGTATTGAGTTCACTTTAGTTCACTAACATTTGCACTTTATCTAAAGTCAGGTTTTTTTAATAATTCAAGATTTGAGAATCTTATTTTTTACAGTTAAAAAGTGATAACTATTATTTATTCTTGCTAGACTAAGTGCATTATTTTCTTTCTTGGTCATTTAATCCTGCGAGTCGTGGACCATTATTATCCTCCTTTTACAGTAATGAAATTCAGGCTTCCACAAATAAAATCATTTTCCCAGGATTGTATAGCTCTTTAGAGGCAAAGCCAACTTTCAAACCTAGGGTTTGAAACTATTTCCTTAATCTCTAAACTCAATTCTCCCTAAACCTCCCTTCTGTTGTTCCTTCATTAATTGTTGCATGCTATTGGATTAGAAGTCTCATTAAAAAGAGGGCAATAGAAAAAGAAAAGAAAACTCAAATGAATTTATTTTCTAATTATTGGAAAGAAATAACATTATAGTAGCATGCAAAATGTTCTAGGTTTTGGTATTTTGTGTATTTTCAAATAAATTATCATCACTTTTGCAAACCAGTAAAATCTGATCAAAATATCCATCCTTCTCATCAGTGCCACTTCATTTCATTGGGATGTAAAGAATTTCAGATGTGCAATATTGCCTTATTAATATCAAAGTCATTGTAAGAAATTAATATTAATATTAATATCTTCACTGACATGAGGCTGAAAGATACATGAGACACAGTGGATAAGCTTTCTTAGCAGGGTTAAAAACTATTCATTTCTATTCTATAAGAGAACTCAATTTTCCAGTACATAGACACATTTAAGATTTTAAAGTTAAAGAAAGTAACTAATGCCTTTTAAAATATGTCCTCCATGTGGGTCATTCATGAAATAGGTAGTGACATAAAATGCCAAAAGCACTGCGTTTTTCAATAAAAAATCACTAACCATTTGTGTCTATGTTAAGACTTGGCTTTTAAGAAGGCAATTTTAAAAACAGTAATTATAGCTTACAGAATCAAAAAGGTCAAAAAGTGATGTCTGTTCAGCTTAATGGAATTTCTTTTTGAACCAATTCAGCATTATGGGGAAGTTGTTTTTCTCTTCATCAAAAGACTATACAAATACACCAGTATTGCCAGTTCAGAATTATTGATGTATCATACTAAAATGCTACTCAAATCAATTGTCAAGCTCTTAAACACCTGAGTTTTGCATAAAAGGCTGAAAGACATTTTCTAGGAAGGGAAATATGTGACACGTTGGGAATGCATTAAAGTCTCTCTTGAATCTGAGAAGTAGAAATATTATAAGCCATTTCTATTCCAATGATTCTACACTGAGTGATGCAAATCACTACTTGATTAAATTGATTTTTTCATCTCATTGCTTAAATAAATGAACTCTGCAAAATAGTTCTTTAGTGTAAATCAAGAAGTTATAGTCCTTACTAAGTAATTCCTTTTACAGTTATAACTTATTCTTTTACTTGTTATAACTTATTGTATTTGAATTTGCATTCTGCTGTTATATAATACATATGTCACAACTTTGTCATTATTCCTAAGCAAAGAGAGATGCTGAGATGACCACAGACCTGTGAAGCGAAATCTTCAATATTGGTTTAACCATGTAGGGGTTACAGTTTATTGAAGTTGTAAGATGTAAGTATTGATATTTTTCATTGTCATTTTGGAGTCCAGAAACCCTATAGTACATAGTCATAGAGCTTTCTATTGTTTCTCTCATGTTATTTCATATTTTGGTCATGCAAGGTCACATTTTCTAATTTTTAAAATATCTTGCATTACTCAGAACAAGAAATGCCAGCTGCTGTAAAAATCAACTCCCACAGAACAATGATCTAGCATGATAAAACTGTGTGTCTTTCTCGCCTCACTGTTGGCTGGTTGAAACGTCTCAGGAATCTAGGCTTCTTTCATTTTATAACTATGCTACCTTAAAACCATGCCTCTATGGTAATTACAGAAGGAAAAGTGTGTAGACAAGTATGGCAGGATTCAAAGATGAATACAATACTTCTTCCCACGATCCATTAGCCAGAATCCAGTCACAGGGAGGCTCGGAAATAGTCTTTCTCTGTGCTCAGGCAAAGGAAAAAGGAGTGGTGAGGCCATAGCTATTTTCTGTCACAATCCCTAAACAACAAATCTGCAACTCCTTAAGCATTTCAGATTGTCATTGGAACCCTTGAAACCTGGTTATTAGCTATAAGAGGGAACGTTGTTGGTGCAGAGAAATGTGATAGGCAGGGCACATCAAGATATTTGATAAACAAGAACTGTCAGTCTCTGTCTGCCATAGCATCTCCTTTCCCTTTCTTCCTTCATTCACTCACCAGCCATTCCTCATGATACTTCCCCAAAAAAGTCCCCCTGGGCTGACTTTGGGACAGTTTGACCTGGTCCATGGAGAGGAAAGACTTTCCAATGTTTCTAAATATCTTGATTTCTACTTCATGAAGAAGCCAGAGAGCCTTAGTGGAGGCAGCAAGAGGGTAAGAAAAGAAAATATGCCCAGCATTTAATAGAAATAAATCCTTATTTGCAGAGATACTGATAATGCACAGTTCCGAATCACCATTATTTAGCTGCATATTGAAATGAACTTGCAAAGGACTGTGTGGTCATATTGAGTCCTGCTAAGATTCTAGTGAGCTGATGAACCGATATCTCAAAGAAAGGAAAAATGAAAATTAAATTGGAAATAAAAATTAACAACAACTGAGAGCATTTCAAAAATAAATTTCCATCTTATCAGTTCCTTTCAAAGGCTCCAGTGATGAATATTGTTGTGAATGGAAGAAGTGATTTTCTTCTTTTCAAAGTTTCCCATTCAGTAAGATGACAAAGGTATCTGAAATTACAGATCTGAACTCACAGAGAATCAATGCTTTTCCTGCTGGCAACTTAGCAGCTTTTGTAATTGATGTGACAGTTTCATTTCCCCACTGCCACAGACAATCGACATGTTACTCCATCTCTCAAGCAAATCTAAAATTAAAAAAAAAAGGTTTTCAGTTTTACTTCTTAGTAGATATTAACATTCTCCAAACAAGGTATGGTGGTAATGACAGACTTTAGATTCAAGGCTTTGACAATGTCCTTCTTTGGACGATACAAAACAAAAAGTTGTCAGTATGACTTTGTCAACATGCCCAATAGTTGCCTCAACAAAACAACTGATAATTTAGAAATCTCTATCTAATGGACTTTTTAAAGCAGAGTCTTCATAGCATAGGATCAAGTAGGCATGCACCAAGGTAGATATTTGCTCATACTTTGACCATTGCCATCCCAGGTTTATTTTTCTTGCATAACAGAGAATAAAATACCTCGTCCTGTGTAACCTTATCTTTTTGTCACCCTTTTGCAGCACACAAGCCTTGACCTTGAACCCCACAGAATTCACTCTTTCAGGAATTCACGACAATCTGTCACACCTCTAGGTCTTTTGGCAAAAGCTGTTCTCCCAGCCTGGAAATGTATTGTACCAGTTAGAATTAGTTGGGTTATTTTGCAGTAACAATAACCCTGCACATACTAGTATCCTAAAATACTAGAAATTTATGTTCATGCATGCAATGTGGACTGGTGAGGTTCATCTTATCATAGTCATTCTGGCACCAAGGTTGGTGGAAATTTTCTCAACATGTATTTCCATTATCACTGCAGAAGTGAGAAGGCATCATGGCAAATTACACAATGGCTCTTAAATTTCTTGCCCAACAATCACAGTCACCCATTCTATTCATATTTTATTGGCCAAAGAAAAGTACATGGCTATTCCTAAATTGAAAGAGGAAGGAAGTGTAATTGTAGCGTGGAAAGAAGAAAACCCAATACTTTTGGTGAAGTGCTAATGACTACCACAGCAACCTTTTCAGCAGGTGAAGTTTCACACCCTTTTCAAGATCTAAATCAAATGTCACTTCCTCTGAGAAGCCTTCCACAATATCTCAAGATAATTAACTCCTTCCTTTTCTTTACTCCCCAAATATGTTGTGCACACTTTCTTGGAATACTCAACACATTATCTTATAATAATCTATTATGGCACCTGTATTCAGAATTACATTGAAAATTCCTTATTCTCATTTTTCTGCAAAGTTCTTGTAATAGTTGTAGCACATGCTAGGTGCTTGCTAAACGCTTGTTGGAGGCTTATTTGCCCATTTTCCTCATTAGACCATAAGCTTACTGAGGACATAGACTATTTTTTGTACCATCCTAACCCTAGTGTTTTACAACAATACTTGGCACAAGTGGATACTCATTATGAGTTGGATGAATTAATTAATTGATTAATTATCTTTGTTGTTATAAAATGATGTATGAGTAGGGTAGGCTAGGTTATAACAGTTCCAAAATACTACATAAATTCAGCAAAAGTTTAAGACTTGCTTATGCTACATATTCTGCAAGTGTGAGCAAGGGGCTCTGTTCCTCACAGTTAGGGGCCTAGGCTGCTCTAGGCTCTATTGTCTTATAAGGTAAACCATCTGCAATTCAAGGCCTTTCAAAGGAATAAGAACCTGGAGAATCACAGAGGTTTTCATTTGTTTGTATGCCGGTTTGTTTTAAATTCTTTAGCCTGGTAATGAATCATCTTACTTCCATTCACATTTGATTTTTCTGGGCCAGACTATTCATATGGCCCCATCACTGCAGGGAGCTGGGAAATGGATAGAAGTGAATAGAATATTTGGTGTGTGTTACTATCTCTGTCATACTGTTAAAGATAATATTTTAATAATAGAAATTAACATGTTTACAATATGGAAAATATAATGCTGAGAAGTAATGTAATCGCATTTCTTCAGCACTTTCCAAATGAGAAAATGCCTGAATTCAATAGCTGGTGTACAATGCCTCTAGAATAGTGAAGGAGAATAATCATACCACTGTATTTGGAAAATAATTCTTTCACAACCAGTAGTTTTCAAGTTGACATAAATCTGCCTTCCAACATCTCATGCAATATCTGTAGCAATAGAAACTATGCAATACCACTGAAAAACTAAGAATAATATTTAGCTATATGCTAGAGACTGGGAGGAATTTACAGTACTAGAGATGTCAATGGGTTTGAACAGACAAGCAAAATACTAGTCTTTGTATGCCTCCCAGGTGTCTGGGAGGAAATAGTTGCTTAACCGCTGCATGTTTCCCTAGTTCAGTGATGCTGAGATTACACCAACAAGAAAACTGGGAATTTTTTCATTATTATAGAGGTGCTATTTTTATGAGGCACTCATAGTTATGTCCCATCTCTCTACCTCTCTCTATTTTCCTTATGGTTACAAGTCTCAAACTCTCTCTGTAAACACAGAGAGACAAGCTAGAGCCTTATTTCCTAGGATGTCCTGTGTTAGGATGTGTCATTTTTGTGTTTTCATCTGGAAAAAAGTGCAGATTGCCTCAGACTCCCTCTTCTGCATTTAAAATGCAAGATGGTAGGAAAGAAAGGAATTTTTATCAGATTAAAGAAATTTTATCCAAACCTCTTTTGGAGCTGCATTAGTTGGATAGCTAATAGGCATAGAACAGTGCTCAGTATATCAGATAAACCTGCTTCTGGCTATCAGTATCAGTGAAAAATATTCTGCAGCCAAGTGGACAATGGAGGTTGATTCAATTAAGGTATCCGCTATGATGATATTTCTGATTAGAACATTTCAAGGATAAGTAAGCAGGAACAAAACAAAGTAAATGAGAAGTATAAAAAAGGTACTTCATGGTATTTCAAAGCAGTATGAATGTAGAATATGCCTAGCTTCTTACATCTTCTCCCCCAATCACATATTTTGGTAGCAACATTTCTAGTTTTTTAAAAGGCTTTAAGAAATCTTTATGAGACTTCCCAAAGCTTTCATTTTGATTTTTATAAAATCAACAATTTTCATCATCTCACATTCAAGTCTCATGGTTTTACATAATATTTGATTAGATTACATAATTACTATAGCAAGTGCTTCAGCTGTCTGTTGCTGTCTAACAAAAAAATTTAGAGGCTTAAAACAACAATTTGATTTTTTGGCAGTTCTCCAATCTGAAGTGAGGTCACCTGGGTGGTTCTTTCATTCTGTGTGGTTTCTTCTGGGACTGAACATGTCTGATTCCTCAGCCAAGACATCTGGAATGTTTAGGGTGACTCTCCCCAGGTGGTCTGTCTACACAGCTATCTTGGGCATGTTGGCTTCAGAATAGTAGGACTTCTTATGTGGTAGCTGGTTTTCAAGAGATAGAGTAAGAGCTGCCAGTTACTGTAAGGCCCAAATCTGGAACTAGCACATTATTATTGGTCAAGACAAGTCACAAGGCCAGCCTAGATTCAAAGGGAGCAGAAATAGAGTCTACTTCTGGAAGTGAGGAAAACTGTGTTCATGCAGGAAGAGGGAAAATGACGACACCTATCTTTGAAAACTACTTACCACAACAGAGAAAAAAAGCATAAACATATTTAGAGGCAAAAACAACTGATTGCAGGCCAGGCGCGGTGGCTCACGCCTGTAATCCTACAACTCTGGGAGGCTGAGGCGGGCGGATTGCTCGATGTCAGGAGTTCGAAACCAGCCTGAGCAAGAGCGAGACACCATCTCTACTATAAACAGAAATAAATTCATTGGCCAACTAATATATATAGAAAAAATTAGCCGGGCATGGTGGTGCATGCCTGTAGTCCCAGATACTTGGGAGGCTGAGACAGAAGGATTGTATGAACCCAGGAGTTTGAGGTTGCTGTGAGCTAGGCTAACGCCGTGGCACTCACTCTAGCCTGGGCAACAAAGTGAGACTCTGTCTCAAAAAACAAAAAAACATCTGATTGTTGATACACATTCAGCTTAACTAGTATGAGCAGATTTGTGTGTATACTGTGAGAAAATAACTTGCTAACTCTAAATTCAGTAAACAATGACATCAGTCTGATTATTTTACAGAAGCATTAATTAATCCAATGATTTCTACCAGTGAAAGTTGGTTAAGATGTTTGTATATATTAATTTGAAAGTTGAAATGAAAAACTCTTAATAGAAAAGATGATAAAATAAACTGCAAATACTACTGGGAGAGGAAATGCTCTTTGATAGAGAGGACTATATTTTATGATACAGAGAAAGGACAATTGCACGAAAAGAAGGCTTGGACCACCTGACTTGAGTTGAGAGGTAATTGGTATGAGAAGAGAATATTTATGAACAAAAGGATGAAAGTTTGGGCACTCCTTATCTGAACACACTGACAAAGTTTCTACCTAGCTCTCCAGGTAAATTGAAAACATGTGATGCTCCACATAAAACAGACGCTGGGAGCCCTGTGATGAATAAAGGGCAATTTCTAAGCAGACTACATTCCTGATCCCATTTTAATAATCAGTGTTTCATTCAATGGAGTCAAACAGGTAACCCCAGGTTATGGATAAAACCCCAGGTTATGGATACCCATAGTCAACATGCAGTTTTGCCAGAGCAAATCCTGTCTCCTAAAGTGTCTACAGACACTTTGGTACAGTGTTGGATCATTTATGTATGAATAAGTGGTCAACAGGGCTTTCAGATATTTGTGTAGCTCAGCATAACTCTAATAAAACTTGTATCTAACGGTTTCCTCCAAAATATCCCTCTAATTCTGTCCTTCTGGCTCAGTTTAGGTCTGCCAACTTAACTCATCTTATCTTCAGTCTGCCTTATTCTGGCCCACATTTGTTCAAAAGAATCCATCATAGGAATTATTATCTGTGAAACTGACAGAAAGAAACAACTTTAGACCTTACTGAATTTATATCATTTATCTATGATAAATATTGCAATAAGAGGATTGGGAAGATTTTTTACTATTCAACTTATGAACACCACCTGTGGTAAGAAACTACTGCTGCCAAATTTCATTCTAAATAGAAGTTACTATAAAGTTACTCAAGTCCAAATAAAAGTGCTTTTAATGATGTTGTGAACAAATTTATACTGGGGTTTATCTCCATTGATTGTGTCAAGGATTGATTTTGAGTTTTTAAAGAATTTAGAAATGACTAGTTATTTGTTTTTTTTCCTTTAAGAGAGATAGTCATCTATGAATCACAATTGCTAGCTTTGTCCTCCTAAAATCAGGTAGTCAGGAGGATAATTTTGGATTTCCCTTTCAATTTCTGGTACAGTTTAGTTTAACCAATGATTATTTACTAATAGGTGCTGGGGTGGCTAAGGCATATTAGATATGACTCCTGTTTTTGATGAATATCCAAAAGACAGTTGCAGAGAAGATACTTTTTTGTAAAGAAGTTAGAGTAAATTATAATGCTTAATTAGGATATAAGAGACACATAGTAAATACTTTTTGATGATAGATTAGAAATATGTTGAGGATTTCCAGTTAATATAATGGAAAGCTTCCTGTCTGCACTTTGATCTTCCTGATGGAAATACTGGCAGAGATGAAGAATAGAAGGCTAGTTGAGACAAGGAAGGAAGCACATATAAGGCAGTGCTCATTGAGTCATGAAATCTCTGTAGGGTTACTAGATGCATTTTGGCATTGTTGAGGTTTGAAGTGTGAGGTGCTAAGTGGTGGGATGGAAGGCTAAAGAGTCAGATGGGGCAAACCTATAGAATGCTTCTACTTACTAACTAGATTTGAAGTTACTCTGTAGGAAGTGGACAACCTTGGGAAGGTTTAAATCTTGAGAATGACATTCTTTGTTTACTATTTAATATAAATTTAAATATAAATAATCAGTAATTAAAATATTTAGGAGGGTAGAGTTGAGAATGGTTACAAGGAATCCTCTTAGGAAACTAATAAATTAATTCCAGATGAGAGAAGATAAAAATGTGAGAAAGTCCTATTCATTGGGCATTTTAAGAACTGGGAAAATCATGCTTCATTTCTACTATGCAGACATGCTTATCTCTTGCTAACCCTGAGGATACATTTGGCCATATTAGAAACTGGGATGTTCTAGCTGATGTAGCAGCAGTTGGAACTGAGGATATCTGCAATGACCTGGAAACTCATCAAAATATGAGGGTGATTCCAGCTAAACTGCTTCTTCTTGGGCGATTACAGGACTAAAACTTTTCGAAACTCATACTGGATTTTGCAACAAGTGACTTAAGCATCATCTGAGAATACAGACTGATGATTTACATCTAGAAGAAAGTTTTAGCATTCTGAGAAGAGAGAAGTTTATGATGCAGGTGTCAGAATATCAGTAGTGCCATATGTAGGGTACATTTATCACTCCCACAAAAATTTTTCATTTTATTTCTCAAAGTACCATATCATAGACTAGCAAGAATAAAAAATATTTAAACCATACCTTAATAAGGTTGGAAAAAATGTAAAAATTGTTACACCATTATTTGAGTGCCAGTTGATCACATTAAATAGAAGCATTCAGCATAACTCCTGTTGAAACTATATGTAATGACACTATAGATAATGAGGGTTTAAAATTATATATATTTTTTTCTTTTAAGGTTTGATACTAAACTCAAGACAGAGACAATAAAGTATTGATCAAAAATTCACAGTATAATTTACTATTATGTGAAATGAAAAATATTGATACAAGAATAAAAATCTATCTACATATTTTTAATTGCTCACTATTTCCATTAAAAGGTAAAAAGGAGGAAAAAAATGCTTTTATTTTAGAATTCAGTTCAACATGTAGCAAGTGTCTACTATATCCAAAGTCCAGTGCTAATACTCTAAGAATTAAAGTGTATGCCTGAATCCTACTATCTTGTTGAGTAGGAAAGCATGCAATTAAATTGTCATAATAAAGTATGGTAAGTTCTGTGAAAATTATAGCCATCACTCCCACCACTCATGCACACACACACACACACACACACACACACACACACACACACACACAGAGAGAGAGAGAGAGAGAAAGAGAGAGAGAGAGAGAAAACTAAAAGAGAAGAAAAGCCCTGTGTTTGTTATCACATAACAATGGAGAGGTCCACAGATCATGACAGCATCACATTGCTTTAGATCTCAGAAATGTACCATCTAGGAATTTGTAGGGAGACACACAATCAACTATAAAAAGGAGTGCCTTTGAAATAGATAAACCATATTTCTTTGAAGTTACATGTAGATTTAGAAGGCTATCACCCAAACTTTTTGGAGAGCCTCAGGGTGAGAATCTAAGCAGTTTTTATCTTAGAACTCAGATAGGTCTGCACTTGTCTGGACTGTGGTCTAATGTACCAATCTATTAGAAGTCTAAGGAAATAAAGGTGCCAAGATGGGCACATTTGGACAGTGAGAATGCTTTCTAGCCATGACTGGCATGTTTTCAAGGCATCTGGGAATATTACCCAAGATATCTAGGGCATTTGTAGATTAAATAACAATGGAAGGGATTCAATTTTTAGATGCATCAGGAATCAGAGTGTAGAACAAAATTTACACTGTATTGTTTTGAAAATGGTCTCCTTGAGATGACTAAATTGACAACAAAATATAATTCAGCTTTTTACCATTGATGATAAGCTTTGTTCTGAGAAAAAATTGTTTGCCATGCTATGAGGGTTTTCATATGACCCAACTATTTAAGGAACACATCTCACTTAGTTTCTGAACTTGAAAGTTGATTACAGATTGAACAATCAGAGTGACAAGAATTTTTAAATAAATTCCACTTCTGGTTATAGTTAATTAGAACTCATTTCCTGAACACAATTTTGCATTGATTTAGAAGAATATAAAGTACTGCTTTAGAAAAAGATCTAAGAAAACCTTAGCAAATTTATTTTTCCTTTTAATCTTTAAAAAATTGAAAATATTTCATCTAGGGATATCAAGTATAATAAATGAATCCTTTTGAAGACCTGGATCTGAACAAAAGTTACCAACTTAAATGAAATGACTAAAATGACAGAGGAAGAATTCCAAATATGAATTGTAAGAAAACTCAATGGAATTTAAGAGAAAATAGAAACCCAACACAAAGAAACCACAAGAACAATATAGGAAATGAATAAAAATTCTCTAAAGAAATTGAAATATTATTAAAGAAACAGAAATACTGGAAATGAAAGAGACATTCAAAGAACTATAAAACACAATGAAAAGCCTTAAGAATAGGATGGATCACACAGAGGAAAGAATCTCATAACTTGAAGATAATGCCTATGTGCTAAACAAATCAGATGAATGAAAAAACCCACAGAAGCAAGAGACAAGAACAAAATATATAAGAAATGTGGGGTTATGTAAAGAAATCAAACATAAGAATTATAGAAATCCTGCAGAGAGAAGAAGAAAATACCCAAGGGCTGGAAAATCTGTATCTTGGAATAATAGAGGAAAACTTGCCTGGCCAGAAATCTAGATATCCAGGTACAAGAAGCACATAGAACTCTGGGGAGACTCAATGTGAAAAGGTAATCACGTCACATAGTTATTAGTCTGGCCAAAGCAAACACAAAAGAGGCAATCCTTCAAGCAGTAAGACAAAAACAGCAGGTAACCTACAAAGGAAAGCCTATCAGAACAACTGCAGACTTCTCAACTGGAACTTTATAAGCCAGAAGGAATTAGAGATGCATCCCTAATATTTTAAAACAGAATAATGTCCAATCTAGAATTCTTTACCCGGCAAAACTAAGCTTCATCTATGAGGAAGAAATAAAAACTTTCCCAGACAAGCAATCACTGATGGAATTTGCAAAGACTAGACTTTCCCTGCAGGAAGTACTCAGACCAACATTATACACTGAACAGCACAATAGACACCCACAAAAGTAAAATCATTCAAGAATTTAAGTTCAGAAACTTGAATCCACCATGGCTTGAGGGGTAATACAAAACAATAAGAATTTACCCAACAGTATTAACAGAGAACTATCACAAATATTAATCCTCTCAATAAATGTGAATGGTATAAATTGTCTACTGAAGAGACATAGACTGGCTGAGTGGATAAAAAAACACAAGCCAAGTATCTGCTGTCTCCAGGAAATGCATCTTATCCACAAGGATGCTTTTAGACTGAAGTTCAAGGGTTGAAAAACAAACTTCCAGGCAAATGGAAACCAAAAAAAAGCTGGGGTAGTTATTCTTATATCAGATAACATAAATTTTAAAAACAGTAAAAGTAAAGAAAGACAAAGATGATCACTATATAATGGTGGAGGGAAAAAATACAACAAAAAGACTTAACAATTCTTAATATTTATGCACCCAACAAAGGAGCACCCAGATACATAAAGCAAACCCTGTTTGATCTAAAGATCATGATAAATAGTAATGCCATAGTAGCTGGGGATTTCAACACCTCACTGATTGAGCAGGACAGATCCTCCAAGTGGAAAATAAGCAAATAAACAATGGACTTAAACAGAGCTCTACAACAAATGGGTCTAACAGAAATATACAGAACTTTCCACCCAAATAAAGCTAAAATACATTCTTCTCATCAGTTCATTGAGATTTCTCTAAAATTAATCATATCCTAGGCCACAAATCAGATCTCAACAAACTTAAAAAAAAATTATACCATGTATCTTCTTAGACCACAGTGGTATAAAATTAGAGATCAATTCCAACAGAAAGACTACTTAACAAAGTCATGGAAATTAAACCATCTATTGCTGAATGATTACTAGGTCAAGTAGGAGATCCAGATGGATATCAAAAGATTCTTTGAACTAAATGATAACAGGGATACAAGTTATCTAAATCAGTGGGATATAGCAAAAGCATTCCAGAGAGGAAAACTAATAGTATTAAATGCTCACATTGAAAAGATAGAAAGTTCACAAAGTGACAAACTAATAAACTGCCTCAAGGAACTGCAAAAGGAAGAGTAAGTCAATCCTAAACCTAGCAGAAGAAAAGAAATAACTCAGATCAGAGCAGAGCTAAAGGAAATTGAGAACAAAAGAACTATACCGAAGATTAATAAAACCAAAAGTTGGTTTTTTGAAAACATAAACAAAATTGACAGCCTTCATGCTAGATTGACAAGAACTAGAAAGAAAAGGACTCTAATAATCTCACTTAGAAATAAAAAAATGAGAGGCCACTAAGACATCACAGAAATACAAAACATTATCTTTGAATACTATAAAAATCTCTATGCCTATCTATATGTCTATCTCTATGCAAAACTACAAAATGTGGAGGAAATGGACAAATTGTTAGAAAGACACAACCTCCTTAGGCTCAATCAAGAATAAATAGAATTCCTGAACAGACCAATATTGAGCACATATATTGAAGTAGCAATTATAAATCTTCCAAAAATACAGAGTCTCAGACCAGATGGGTTCACACCTGAATTTTACCAAAATTACAAAGAAAAACTCATACACTGCAGAAATTATTCCACAACAATAAGAAAGATGCTATCTTCCCCAACTCATTCTATAAAGCCAATATCAGCTTGATACCAAAGGCAGGAGAGGGCATGACAAAAAAAAAAAAAAGAAAACAACAGACCTATATCCCTCATGCATATAGATCCTCAACAAAAGGATAAAAATCCTCAACAAAATCTTAGCAAACTCAATCCAAAAGCACATCAAAAAAAATAATTCATCATGACCAGGTGGGCTTTATCCCAGAGATGCCAAAATGGTTCAACATATGCAAATCTATAAATGCAATTCACCACATAAATAAAAGCAAGAACAAAGACCATATGATTCTCTCTATAGATACAGAAAAGGCATTTGACAAAATCCAGCACACTTTTATGATAAAAACTCTTAACAGAATAGGCATAGATGGGATATAACTTAAAATCATTAAAGCCATAAATGATAAACTCATAGCCAATATTGTAATGAACAGGGACAAATTGAAAGCATTCCTGCTTAGAACTGGAACCAGACAAAGTTGCCTACTATTTCCACTTCTATTCAATATAGTGCTGGAAGTCCTTGCCAGAGCAATTAGAGAAGAGAGGGGAATTAAGGGTGTCCAAATGGGGGCAGAAGAGGTCAAACTCTCACTCTTTTATGAAAATATGATATTATATGTAGAAAATCCCTAAGATTCAACCAAGAGATTCCTGGAATTGATAATGAATTCAGGAAAGTCTCAGAATACAAAATCAATGCACACAAATCAGTGCCATTCTTATAAGCTAACAACAGTCAAGGTGAAAATCAAATCAAAGATGCAGCAACTTTCAAAATATCATCAAAGAAAATTAAATATTTAGGAATATATTAAATGAAGGAGGTTAAAGACCTATATAGGGAAAACTAAGAAACACTAAGAAAAAAGAGTGTAGAAGATTTAAACAGATGGAAAACCCTACCATGCTCATGGATTGGTAGAATCAATATTGTTAAAATGTCCATACTACCTAAAGTCATCTACAGAATCAATGCAATCCCTATTGAAATACTATCATCATTCTTTAAAGATCTAGAAAATATAATTATATGAATCGTATGGAACCAGAGAAGACCTCATATAGCCAATGCAATCTTAATCATAAAGAACAAATTGGGAGACATCAGTCTACAAGACTTCAAGATTTATTACAAGGCAATAGTAACCAAAACATCATTGTACTGGCACAAGAACAGAGATATAAGCCTTTGGAACAGGACTGAAAACCCAGATATAAAACCATCCTCATATTGTCATATACAAAATATATATATTGGGGAAAAGAATCTCTATTCAATAAGTAGTGCTGGAAAAACTGGATAACCACATGCAGAAGATTGAAACTGAATTCCCACCTCTCAACTCTCACAAAAATAAACTCACGATGGATAACAGACTTAAACCAAAGATGTGAAACCTTAAGAATTTTAGAAGAAAATGTTGGGAAAACTCTTCTAGATATCAACCTAGGCAAAGAATTTATGAAGAAGATTCCAAAGCAATTATAGCAGCAACAAAAATAAATAAATGGGACCTGATCAAATTAAAATGCTTCTGCACAGCCAAGGAAATGATCATTAGAACAAATAGACAACCTATAGAATGGGAGAAAATATTTGCATGCTACACATCTGATAAAGGGCTGATAACAAGAATCTATATAGAACTTAAGAAAATTAAGAAGAAAAAAATCAAACAACAAAAATGGACAAAGGACATGAACTGAAACTTTTCAAAAGAAGACAGAATAATTGCCAGCAAACATATAAAAAAATGCTCCAACATCTCTAATCATTAGGGAAATGCAAATAAAAACCACAATGAGATATAACTCTAGTGAGAATGGCCTTTATCAAAAAGTCCCAAAACAACAAATGCTGACCTGGATTTGAAGAGATTGGAACACTCTTACACTACTGGTGGATCTGCAAATTAGTGCAACCCCTGTGGAAAGTAATTTGGAAATACCTCAAAGAGTTAAAAATAGAAATACCATTTGATCCAGCAATCTCACTACTTGACATCTACTCCTTGAGTTCTTCCACAGCCTGAATTTGAGTAAATGCATTATCTGTGAGAACCTCACTTTCCTTACTGTTAGATGGAGAAAATAGTGCCTTTCTCAGAGAATACATTTAAATATCAATAAATTGTGGGAAAGTATTCTTTAAAGTCCAAAACTCTATAAAATTCACAGATTCATTTAACTAATGTTTGCACAATATCCACTGTGTGTCAGGTATTGTAGTAGTTACATGCACTAGGCAGGTACACTTACCCATATGGGATACAGTGGTGAATGTTGATTATGTAAGCTCTTATCTTTTTAAGTAGGCTTGTTAAACTTCCACAATATTAGAGAACTAAAAGTAATAAAAGCCTTACTTTTCAGGGAAAGTTGCCATTTTAAGCTCTTTTATTTACTCCTATCCTTCTTTTTCCCTTTGGGAGGTATCACAAATGCCCAGCTGATCTCTGAAGTGACCCACCACAGCACCTTCTACAGCAGGCCATCATCAAAAATCCCCTAAGCTCTTGTAGTCTACACTTTTTCTTGCGAGTTCACTCCACTGTGAACCACTATGTGCAGAAATCCTTCTACAATAAAGAATTTTGAATAGAAGTTAGTATTTAAAAATTTGAATAATTGAAGTCCACAGCCCAAAAGTCAGATAGATGGCTCACTGGAACCCTACAAAATGCCTTTGCTGGTGCTACTGCCATTGTCTTATGTCTTCGTTGCGAAAGAGATCCTGATCTTTAGAGATGTAGAGGAGAACATGCATGGCATCCCTCTGGCACAACCAAGAGTTAATTCAACTACTGCCACTGGTAAGGCTCCTGACCCTTTTTGTTTCTGAGGATGGTCATAGCACCTTCCCTATGTCAATTTTTTTCCTCACTAGTTATAAAATATAGATATGTAAACCTTAGCAAATTTTGCTATTTCCTGACCTTTCTATTAAAAGTAACCTGGAGAAGGAATGTTTATATTCCCTGCCTGCTACATAGGACCTATGTCCCCCAAACTAAAAATTGTATTTCCCAGCATCGTTTTATAAGACCATATTATCTCACTTTTTATTAAGAGACTGCTTGGCGTAAGATACATGAGTAGTCTGAGGGCAACAAGGGTGGAATGTGTTTGGGTGTACACAATGACGTTTCCTGGATTTCCCTCAAGAACATTGTTAGGTTACCAGTATCTTTATTTTTCCCTAGCTTTTCCTGTGGTTGCCCCTCTTCTTCTATTTTAATTATCTACTTTTTCTACATAATTATCTGCAAATTTAGGAGCTTTAAACAATTACCATTTTAATTGCTTACAATTCTGTGAAAGAGGAATTTGGACGGAGGGTGTGGGAATGGCTCACCTCATTTCTGCATCACATGGCATCAGCTGGCCCCATCAGATGGCTCGAGTTTGGCCCCATCAGTTCCACTGGGGTCATGTGCCTGGAGCCCTTTTTCTTGCTATTTCTGGGTGCCTCATTTCTTCACAATGTGGACTCTTCACATGGCCAGCTTGACCTCCCTCACTTCAGTGACAGTGTTCTTAAGGTAGTTGGATTTTCTATATGGCTACTGAGTTCCCCCAAATTCAAATGTATGAAGTACAAAAGCAAAAGCTTCCAGGTTTTACTAAGGCTTCAGTTCAGAACTGGCACAACATCAATTTCTGCTGCATTCTATTGGTTAAAGCAGATTTTAGGGCAGCCCATCTATAAAGAAGTGAGTGTACACAAGATTGAGAGTACTGGAAGGTTGGTTCATTGGCTGGTAATCAAAGGAATAGTCCATCCTACTTTCCAAAGGAATATTTCCAAAGCTACTAGCATCTTCACACAAACTACCTTGACTCTTGCCAAACTGGATATGTTTTGGACCTAGTATATGTGAGTAGCACAAATCCATAGTGGCAGACACCATAAAGTACCACAGAAGAGATAAAGTGTGCTAAATTTTTTTCATGAAAAAAATGACTAAAAATCATAGAAAATGGAAAGCAGAGCTCAGATTGCCTTTCTCTTAATAAGACTGCAAGGTTGAAAAACTGTGCGTAATTTCCCAAAATAAAACTGGCTCAAGGACTCCTTTCTATCATATTATAATATCTTAAGCACACTGTGTTTTGTTTAACAGAGTATGTTATAAGAAATAATAGATAGCCTTGAGCTTTATGGGATTTTATATTTTATCATTTTTGTTCATCTTTTAAAAGCATTTAAACAGTACCTGCTTAAAATGAATGTGGGAGAGTTAGAAAGAAAGAGCAAGCAAAGGGACACTCATATGTGCATAGATTATAAAGACGGAGGAAGTGAAGTAATCAAGTGAAAATGAAATGAATTGCCAAGTGTCCATTTAGATAACAAGCAGGATAGTGTTATTTACTGTTCTATTCCATTACTGACATTTTCTTTCTCACCACAGGTTGCCATGACCCCTCATTTTCTAGCATTTCATGATCAGAATTCTACCACATGACATTTCACTAACCATATTTCATTGAACATCTCTTAACCCTTGACATTTGGGCATTGAAGATATTTTTGAACCTACAGTCATAAACCTTTTCCTAAGAAGTAAGCCATGTTTTTAAAGTCAATGAAAAGGATGGAGATGTCCTCTCTATATTTTAATGAGACATTTCCCATTTCCCAGATGTAAGATTTTCTAGTAATAGTCTTTAGATACAAGTTAAAGATATTATTTTCCCTCTATTATTATTTCTTCAGCATAGGTTATAATTTTAGTAAGTGCTTTAAAGCTTTTCAGAAGAAATATCTTTTCTTTCAAGGATTGTAAGTACCTTATTAATTTTTAACTAATCTTTGCTTGTCAAAGTCTACCTGCCAAGAAGGCTTATTTGGGATTTTTATTTATAATTTTTTAAAATATTTTACAATTGTTAAAAAGCTGTATCATAATTTAACGTAGAGTTCAATTTTCCTGTTGAATTTCTACATACTCTTTAGCAATCCAGTAAATGTTCACGTCTTCATCAAATAGCTCACAATACTTGCTAATCAACTATATCAGGAATTGACAAACTACAGCCCGAGGACCAAATATAACCTGTGGTCACTTTTTGTAAATAAAGTTTTATTGGAGCATAATCATTGAATTAATTTACATAATATCAATGGCTTCAATAGGAGAGTTGAGTAGTTACAAAAGACATTGCAAAATCTGAAAAACCAAAAATATTTACTATCTGGCCATTTACAGAAACCCTTTTTCTGTTCCATGAGACTAATGTACAATTTCATAAGAGGAGAATTTTCAAATATTTTGACTAACTTCCAGGAGATAAAAATAGTTATGGATCTTAAAATGAGATTCAATGTACATAAACTTCTTAACATAGAAAGAAATCTATTCTCCAACATCCATATTGTGTATTTTACTTTCCTTTCTTTTCCTCTGTACAATTTGAGGGATTTTTTTTCTTTAGTTGATCATTTTAGGAAAATGTTTCTCAAAGTGTGGTTCCTTGACCACCTCAAAGTCACCTGGTACTAGTGAAAGGGCACATCCTTGAGTTCCATGTCGGAATAGCAGGTGATTCTTCAACTTTCAAAAGACTCTTCTTCTCTGCCTTAGCAGGGTAGGCATCCCCATACCATACCACTACACTTTCCCCCGCCAGTGTAAATGACACATTTCAACTTTCAACTTCCTTTCAGATCTCATGATTCACAGACTCAATTAATAGTTTTAGATGTCACTAGAGAACTTGGTGGATTACCTGCCTTGATAGCAAATGTTATAAATTTGAATAAGATGTTTCTATTAAAAAAGAATGTGTGTAATTTCTACAAACTGGAATATCTTCACAATATTTGGTCAATGTATTACTTATCTATTTCTGCATATTACAAATTACCTCCAGAATTTAGTGGCTTAAAACAGCAAACATTACATCAAAAATTCTGGCATGGCTTAGCAGAGTGCCTTTGGCTCAGGGTCTCTCAGAAGGCTGCAATCAAGGTGCTGGCCAGAGTGACAGTCATTATATGGCTTGACTTCCAACCTTACTTATGTGGCAGTTAGAAGACTTCAGTCCCCAGGGGCAGCTTATGGCATGACAGCTGATTTCTTCTGAGCAAGCAAGCAAGAGAGCAAGAGAGGACAGTCCAGCTGCCGTGTTGCAAACTGCCCTAATAAAGAAACCCACCTAAAAAGGAACTAACATTGGTCAGCAACCAGTGAAGCCACATGAGGACTCTTGGAAGCTTGATCCCAAAGTAAAACCTGCAGCCTTGTGAGAGACCCTGAGCTAAAAACTTCACCAGAAAAAGTATTAATACAAACATAATACAAACCAAAGTGTTGCTATATTAATGTCAAACAAAAAAGACTTTTTGCCTTTAAGGCAAAAAGAAAAATCATAGATAAAAAATAACACAATAATTTAATTGTCCTAATAAAATAAAAGTTTCATCCACCAATAAGACAAAATGATTCCTTTTCATGTGCTGACTTATAGAACATCAATAAATGTAAAGCAAAATTTGACAAAAGTACAAATAAAAATGTACAATCAGAATGAGTCAAATTTACATGCCTCTGTCGGTAATTGATTGAGCAGGCAAAATATTAGTAAAGACATGAAAATTTTAAACATTGTTAGGAGCAAAACTCACCTAATGGAAATGTAAAAAACACCTCACAGAACACTAATATTCTCCAGTTACGCAAAGAATATGTTTAAAAATTTACCATATGCTGTGCCATAAAGTTAGTCTGAAGAGATTTCAAGTATCTCAATAATAAAAATGTATTTTTATTTTTACCTCAGTTCAAATGCACTGTAAATAACAAAAATAACACTTCTGCTCACTATTATGTATTTCAGATTCTATAATACTGTCTCATTATTTACTTATTCTTTTATTGTTTATTTTACATTTCCCTCTACAAGAATATAGGCATCTGTTGAACAGGGGTTTTTAACTTTTGGGGTTTTTGTTTGTTTTTGCTACTGTTGTTGTTTGCCTCCTCCCAGCCCCCTAACCCCTCCACCCCTGCACTGAAGCATCCATTGCCAAGCTCCTGTAACTGTCTGGAACATAGTGAATATTCAATATATATTTCTTTTTGTTGATGTTGTTGATTGTTAGAGTAAAAAAAAAAGAAGAAGAAGTTATATGTAACCTAGAAGACTATAACCCTCTAACCCCAATTTTTGCATTTTTGAGTTTTAGCTGAGCAACTAATGACTAAATGAATAAAGCAGGCTAGACGTGCGTAGAGACTACAAATGTAATATTGAGGAAGAGTATCATCTTCCAGAAATAGTTGTTGGAAGGGGAGAGGTTGAGCAGATGGTTGAAGAATATTGATGGAGGATGATATAAAATTATTGAAACACTGAGGGTAACACAAAGAACATTATCCAACTAAAGGTGGGGACCATTGGTGGACAATACTATTGCTTAAATGGCTAAAAGAGTATTACTAAAAATGGAGATCACAATCAACTATATATGATATTCTCTTTACACATATATTCTTATTTCTTTATTCTCTCTGTAGCTGTGTCTGATATAGTATTTAACTTATCTATGACACTTTTAATTTTATATCTGAAATTCTACTATTTTTCAGTTTTAAAGCTTCTATTGGTTCTTTTTTTATGCATTTTAAAATTTTATACATAAATTCTCAATTCTGTGTTTTATTCCCTTAAATATATTAAGGATGGTTACTTTAAACAATGTCTGATAACTACTGTATGGATATCTTATTATTCTGTTCCTATTATCTTTTATTTCTCTTATTTTATTACATTTTATATGGTTGATTTATTTTTGGGTGCCAGATATCCATGAAAAAATTTAGCAATAATATGAAACATGGTATGATATTATATTCCTCCAGATAAAATATGTTTGCTTTTGGCCTATGTTTGGGGACACTAGCCATTTGGGATTTCTTTAATTCAATTAGAGATTAGACAATTCGTAGCAGGACTTCAAACTTGAAGAGGAATTTCTGTTTTAAATTCACTCTTATTTTTAGGCTAGAGGTTTTCAGGCTTCCCATATAAGATTGGGGTTTTAATACTCCTCCTCCTTAGTGATTCTTGGATTCCAGATTTTTTTCCTTAGTCCACTACCTTCTGTTAAAAGACCTGTGCAGCTTCTCTGCCTCTTTTTCTACTTTGAGTAGAATCAGTTTATGCCATTAAGGGAAAAGAGTTCTTAAATGCTAAGTCTCCTCTCTGGATTTTCATTTTGCCCTGATGTTTGCTTTAAAATTCTTCCCTGTCTTAGTAGGCTTCTGATACCTTCAAATAGGATGATTTTTAATAATTTTGATCAGCTTTCTAAATTGTTCTCAGTGAAAAGATTGGTAGAAAATTTAAAAATTCTTCCATTACTATAAGTGGAACCACATTTATTTGACTTTCTAGTGCAAAATAAAATATTTTCAGGGTTCTGGCACAAACTCATGGAAAGAACTATGAATAAAATCTCAATTATTATTTGATATTAGACTCTTGTCTTGCCTCTTCTGATAGGTTGTGACCCAGAGAAGACTTAATTTTAATTACACAAATAAAGTATAAGACTTTTTTACACATGGAAGAACTTTTAAACTAATTTGATTATCTTAGGGTATCTAGAGTGGAGATTTGTTATTGAAGGAATAATAAGTGGCGTAGTCTTGACCAACTGTCTCCTACTTCCCTTTCTGTTTCCCCCAGTTCTAATATTCTTCCATATTTATGTCTCAGATGTGTTGAGTGCTAGTGTTACATTTGCACCATATTCTCTCTCTTCCATTTGCCACCACAAACTTTCGATTTCTTCTCTTATATCCTGTGCATGACTCTATGTACAGAAGTCCCATTTGGAATTATGATAGGACTACCTGGCCAACACTCTTCTGCAGCTAGTACACAGGCTTAAGGGGCAAACAATATTCTGTCTCATGCTTTCCAGGTGAAGGAAGTTTCTGATGTTGGCAAATAAATACTTGCCTGTGGAAGTATGTGATAGTGATTAAAATTGTTGAGATCAAAACTGATTATAGATACAGGAAAATTGGCAAATTAAACCCAGGAAAATGGAAAAAAAAACTGCTTTGGCTGAATAAAATTAATGCTAATTTTTGCCATTTCTGTATGCTACTTCCCATTTATTCTTAATTACTATGTAGCAAACTAACGATTATGTGTGATTAAATATGTTTTAGGTTTACTGCAGCATATAAAAGCATTTTTTACAAAAGCAGAAAATGGTCTACACCAGGCGTTAAAAATTTCCTGGGTTCCAACAGCTGGTGACCAAAATGGACCCAAATTAAAAGTGATCACTAAAATGTTATCATCTTGCGTTTGTCAGATGCATCACAGGCTCAAGAGTGGAAACTTGGTATTAGAAAGGATTTTAGGGAGTCTGGGCTCACGTGTTATGCTCACGTGTATGAAATTACTTTAGCTTCTTGCAAAGCCTCCCTCCCAGCTTCTCTGTACTTCCGTAATTGTCTGAGAATATGTCGTGTTTCTCATAAAGCAGCATGATCACAATCATTGCTTTGCTGGGCTTCGGAGCCCCAGTAAGAGTCAAGATTGCTCTTCTAGGCACTTATCTCTATTTCTGATTGAGCCATACTAGGGTAGTCTCCGGACTATGCTAGTACTTTGCGTGGCATATCATCCCTATTGGGTATCATGCTTTCTACTATACTTTTGTCAGACTCATCAAGATAGAAGAACACTCTGAAGTTAGGATAGTTCAAAAGTCGGAGGTCAGAAAGAAGGGGGATAATCTCTTCCCACTTTTTGATGGGATATTAGAAAGTAATTCTGCTTGTGCCCCAATGTTTTACAAAAACTTTTTAAAAATAATTTTCTTATATCTTACTTATAGCTTCCTTACTCTCCACAAGACTCATATGTGGAGTATAATGGAGACCTGTACTAAAAAACAAATCCGAGTGGTAGTTACCACACAATATTCACACTTACCTCATCTTTCCCAGTGATTGGTTACTACTTATTGGCTGCAGGGCAGACTTTCCCAAGCAAATACACATCATTGACCACTGGGCTGTCATGCCATTGCTCCAGATAGTCTCAGAAATGCCGGAGCCTCAACAGTGAACATGCAGAATCCTAAATTCAAGATGAGATTGCTGCTACACTTCATTAATCAAACCTGAGAGTATGTTGTATGATAATCTAAAGCATTTAGAAAAGTGTTGACCCAAAGTTTATAAAACATACTCTAAGGAGTGATGATCAGAGGCAAGGTATATATTAAATATTTGCCATACTATGTTATAATCAGTAGAGAATCTATAAAAACAAAGTATATTTGGGATGCATATTTTTTCATTCACATACTATTAATAATAACAATTTGTGATATCACATGTCTGAGATTGGATACCATATCTGTTTTTTTGTTGTTGTTGTTTGTTTGTTTCTGCTTCTATCACTAAGAGCTCAGCATATGGTGGGGTCCTCAATAGACATGGGTTGGGAAATATGAAATTATCCAAAAGATGGCTTCCCACTTTGGATGAACTTTCTAGTTATAAGCATATTTGCAGATGAGAATTTGAAAACCTTTAAATCAGAAAGCCTGGGAAATGTCTTTTTCAGTCAGATATGTCATTGATAGAGGATTTAGGATCTGTTCCATGCTGTAGAACTGAGGCAGTTCTTTTTTATATCAGCCGACAAAGTGACAGTTATTTCCTGAAGCACTCTTTCTGTTCAAAGTTCTGAAATAAGTACAATCAAATAACACATTTATACCTGATTTCACTCAGAGATAAGGCTGTAATTTTAGTCTTCTGCATGTGGATATCCAGTTGCTCCAACATCATTTATTAAAGAGACCATCTTTGCCCATTGTGTGTTCTTAGCACTTTTGTCAAACATCAAATGACAATAAATGCATGGGTTTACTTATAGGCCCTCTATCTGCCCCATTGATCTATATGTCTTTTTTATGCCAGTACTATTTTGTTTACTATAGTTTTGTAGTATATTTTGAAATCAGGTTGTGTGATGGCTTCAATTTTGTTCTTTTTTCTCAAGGTTTCTCGAGCTGTTCAGGGTCTTTTGTAGTTCCATATGAAATAATTATGTCAAAGAAATAAATGCATTCCCATCTTTACTGCAGCATGATTCAAAATAGCCAAGATATTAGCTAAGTGGTCATCAACAGATAAATGGGTAAAGAAAATGTGTGTGTACATGTGCACACACACACACACACACAAATACTATTCAGCTTTGAAAAGAAGAAAATCCTGTCACTTGCAACAACACAGATTAACCTGGAGGACATTATATTAAGTAAAATAAGTCAGCGCAGAAAAACAAATACTGCATGATCTCACTTATATGTGAAATCCAAAAATGTCCAATGCATAGAAATAGATAGAACAGTGGTTCCAGGGGAGGGAGGGTGGATGATGGGGATATGTTGGTTAAATGGCACAAAATTTCAGTTAGAGAGGATGAATAATCTTTAGGGAGTTATTGTACAGCCTGGTGACTAAAGTTAATAATCTTTTGTATACTTGAAAACTACTAAGAGTAAATAAATCTTAAATGTTCTCACCACAAAAAAATAAGTATGTGAAGTGTTGGATATGTTAATTAGCTTGACTTACTCATTTCACAATGTATACGTGTAACACAACATCATATTGTATACTATAAGTATATATAATTTTATTTGTCAAATTATACCTTAATAAAGCTATGAGGAAAATGTTCTTTTTAGAGCCAATAAAATTGTAACAAAATTTACTTGAGAAAATATAAGAAGTCAGCATTTTGTTATAATGATTGAATTTTGCAGACCCTCACTAAAACATTTTGCATGTATTGATAAATTGGTGATAAGGAAGGAGAATTCCAAGATAAATGCAAATTGTCTGTCTCTTTAGGTCAGTGTTAATTACCCCCACTGAAGGGATTGATAATAGTTGTAATCCGCAAAATTTTCAAGATTATATTTTGAGTTTACATGTTTATTTTTTCATTTTTTTCCTTATAGCAAATTCTTAATTGAATAACAGGAAATGGCAAAAAGCAATTGATTTGCTCTAAGCATTACTGATAGTGACCAAGGACACACCAGAGCTCTATGAACTAGATTACTAAACTAATTAAGTAATCACTAAGCTAATTAATCTTTAAAACAAGATTAATTCAGTATTTTAGCATTTGGGGATTTGTAGTTCTTGATGATCTATTAATTCTGCTAGTGAGATTTTCATAATTTATTGGTGATTTCAGCTTTTTTCATGAGTATACAGATAATGTTAAATAGATATCTCTACTCTGTCAGAAAATATCATAACTTTCTATTAAAAGGGTATAATTTAATATATGCTAACTCTTTGATATAATGATAACATTTCAAAATGCATATGTCTGAGAAATCAAGAAGTATAATAACTTTTTGTGAAAACTAATGATCAGTTCTTAGACATTTTTATTTTGTCCCTAATGGTATCATCACAAGATTGGCTTTCTCTAGTCAATGTAGATCACAAAAAATGGAAATTTTCAAGATTCTTCGGATTAATTCCAAAGGAAAAATTTGGGGCAGACCTGGCTACTTGCAAGTTTAAATAGGATGAACATATATGACCATGTTTCCCCACAAATAAGACAGGGTCTTATATTTATTTTTCCTCAAGAAGACACCCTAGGGCTTATTTTCAGGGGATGTGTTATTTTTTTAAGTATGGTACAACAATCTACATTTATTCAAATATAGTTAAGTCGTCTTCTTATGGAACATCATCATAATTCTCCAAACCCCGAATTCCATCCTGAATATCTTGTGACTCTATTTCCTTTAGAATCATTGGCCCCAATCTCTCATGTCAAACAATACAGCTCTCATGGGGCAGATGAGAAGGGCTGCTCGTCTTCTTTACCGCGCCATGACAAAATGCACGGGTTGTGCAGATATGCTGCGTAGCCACACCCATCACTAGGTCTTATTTTCGGGGTGGGGCTTATATTGGGCAAATGCTTAGAAATCCTGCTAGGGCTTATTTGATGGGTAGGTCTTATTTTCGGGGAAACACGGTATATCCTACTTGCTCCAGTGCTAAGGGAAGTACAGGAATCTGCAGTTCACCCAAAGCACTTCAGAAGGAGGCCAAAAATTTTCCTGCCTCACCTCGTGCCTCTATTTTTCTCTGACTTGTCAGGAGGAAGTTCTGTAAAAGAGCTTGGTATGAAGGTACCTATTAAATGAGCAGGTCTCAATCTCTAGCTACACATTAGAATCACCCACCAGGGAAGTGTTTATAAAATGCCAATGCCTGAATCCCACCCCAAGCTAATTAAGTCAAGATTGGTTTGAGGTAGAGTCTGCAGAGTGATAGTTTTAAAAATCTCTCCGTGAGTAATTCTTTTGTGGATCTAGAAATGGAAACCATTGCTTTAGGCAACACAATCAGGGCTCTGTTCTCATTGCTGGCACTTCTTATTCCCTCATATTAAGTGGGCCCATGTCACAAGCTCCGACTGATGGATCATGTAAGTGAATCTCTTCTGAGTGGCCGATGGACTGTAAGTGGTAGTAAGTGGATCACTTCTGAGTTCTGTTAGTGAAAAATTCCTGCTTGACCTTGTCTCTATCTCTTTTTCTTTTTGGTGGCAACTTTAGAAACTATACTAAGATGGAAGAGAAGCAAAATAGAAGCAACCTGGATCTCTGAGTTAACAAATGAAGGAAGACTGCTCTGGAGAGTATCTTAAACATCACGTGAGAAGAAAGAAGCTACCATTATTCCATGATACTGTCATATTGCTAATCCTGCAGACTAAAACATTGTTATTCAAAGTGTGTCCACAGACTCCAAGCATTTACATCGACTAAGGGCTTGTTAGAAATGCAGACTTCCCATAAAAATACCAATGTTACTTTTCACATACCTAGAAAAAACAATTCTAAACTTCATATGGAACCAAAAAAGAGCCTGAATAGCCAAAGCTATCCTAAGCAAAAAGAACCAACTTGGAGGCATCATATTGCCTGCTTTTAAGTTATACTACAAGGCTATAGTAACCAAAATAGCACGGTACTGGTGTAAAAGTAGACACATAGACTAATGGAGCAAAATAGATAAGCCAGAAAAAAAAAAAGCCACATAGCTGCAACCAGATGATTTTTTTAAAACAACACAAATTTATTATCTTCTAATTCTGAAGGTCAGAAGTCCAAGATGAGTGTGACTGACTAAAATCAAGGTGTTGGCAGAGTTGCAGTCCTTCTGGAGGCTCCAGGGAAGAATCTGTTTCCCTGTCTGTTCCAGCTTCTAGAGGCTGCCTGCAATTCATGGTTCGCAGCCCCAACCATCTTCACAACCAGCAATCACATCACTCTGACTTCTGCTTCTATCTCTGTATCTGCTTTGACCCTGCCTCTCCTGCCTCCCTCTTTCACTTATAAGGATCTTTGTTTTTGCATTGAGCCTCAATAGTCCAGGATAATCTTCCCATCTCAAGATCTTTAATTTGATCACATCTACAAGGTCCCTTTTGACAGGTTGGATGGCACAGTTATAGTCTCTGGGGATTTGGATGTCAACATCTTTGGAAGCTAGTCCACATACCAGTTTCCAGGACATCACATGGATTTTTGACAAATCAGACAAAAACATACACTGAGGAAAGAATGCCCTATGCCCTAGTCAATAAATGGTGCTAGTAAAATTGGCTAGCCACATGTAGAAGAATGAAACCAGATCTCTCATCATATACAAAAATTAACTCAATATGGATTAAAGACTTACATGTAAGACCTGAAATCATACAAATTCTAGAAGAACACATAAGAAAAATTTTTCTGGACATTGGCCTAGACAAATAAGACCCCAACAGAAAATATGGCAATAAAAATAAATAAATATGATGTAATTAAGCTAAAAAGTTTCTGCACAGAAAAGGAAATAATCAACAGAATAAATAGACAACATACACAATGGGAGAAAATATTCACAAACTATGTATCCCACAAAGGACTAAAACCCTTAATCTATTTAAAAAAACTCAAATGAATCAGTAGGAAAAAAAAACAAATAACCCCATTAAAAAGTGGGCAGAAGACTAGAACAATTGTTTTTCAAAACATAGACGAATGACCAAAAAACATGAAAATATGCTCAACATCACTAATCATGAGGGAAATGCAAATTAAAACCACAATGAAATAACACTTTACCCTGCCAGAATAGCAATTATTAAAAAGTCAAAAATAATAGATGTTGGCATGGATGTAGTGAAAAGGGAACACTTTTACACTGTTGGTGGGAATGTAAACTACTCCAACCACTACGGAAAACAGTAGGAGATTCCTCAGGAACTAAAATTAGACCTACCATTCGATCTAGTAATCTCACTACTAGGTATAAACCCAAAGGAAAAGAAGTCATTTTACAAAACAAGATACTTGCACCCAAATGTTTATTGCAACACAACACAATTGCAAAGATATGAAATCAACTAAATGCCCATCAACTGATCAGTGGATAAAAAAGTGTAGTGTATGTATATACTATAGAGTACTACTCAGCCATTAAAAGAAATGAAATAATGTCATTTGCAGCAGCTTTGATGGAACTGGAGACCATTATCCTAAGGGAAGTATCTCAGGAATAGAAAAATAAATACTACATGTTCTCACTTATAAGTGGAAGCTAAATGAGGGGGAGTATATGGTCATAAAGTGGTGACATAGACATTGCAAACTAAGAAAGGGGAGGGTGGAAGGGGAGAGAGAAATAAAAACTACCTATTGGATACAGTGCAGACTGTTCTGATGATGGGTGTACTAAAAGTGGTGACTTCAGCATAATGTAGTTTGTCTATATAACAAAAAACACTTTTGTCCCTTAAATCTATTGAAATAATAATAATTAAAAAATGCAGATTCTCAAGCTATTAAGTATGACTGGAACACAGTGGGAAATTATGCAAGAGGATGAAGAAAGAACATGTATAGGTGAGCAAGGATCTTGGTTTTGCGCTCAAACAAACAAATAAGAGTAAAGCTTTTTGTAAAGAGGAGTAAATTAACTTTTCTGTTGCATGAATGAAATTTTTACACAGACCATTCGGATCTTGGAAGAACTCAGGTTGAGTTAGACCACTGAGGAAGATTAGTGAGTTCTGTAAAGGATAGAATAGATACTATCTCATGCCACTGCCTAATGTTTTCTTTTTAGGTTATCGACTTAATGTTTACAGCTTTCCCTTGACAATACAACATTCTAGCCTACTGCTTGTTGCTCCTGGATTTGCTAAGTTGGGAGGTGAGCATTCCTTTCTCCTGCAATCTTGATGCATTTTTTCCAAGGCATGTTAATGACATGTTAATATAGTACATATTGAAATGGAGGTAAAGAAATGCCTCATTAATTAAATTGGTCATGACTGGATCATTTTTAAGAATCAGAGACAGTAAGCTTTGGAGCAATAATTTAAAGATTAACTGGAGGTATTTCAATCAGGAAGGTGGTTGCCATAGCCATGAAAACAGAAGAAAAAGAATCAGAATATGATACGGTGTGCACAAGGATCAAGAGAATCATGAATTGTAGGGACAGTATTAGTTATTGAATGAAGTGATATCTCTATTTCAAGCAACCCCTTTTCCTTAATTTGGCCATTTAAGACTTTGAGAGCAGAAGAGGCATGTCAGTGGTCACAGAATCTTCTGCAGTTACAGATCTCATTCTTAGGCAATATATTTTCCAAGCAGCCCTGGGGATCAGAGTCTCTGGGTACACGGAAAAGCAAATTTATGGACTGTGAACTCTACAGAACTTTGTTTAAAAGCCTTCATTTAAATGCTGCCAATGTAATTGTATATATCTTGACAATAGATTTAGAAATCAAAGCCCATTATTATAATATCCTTAGGGTATGTGGCATTCTATTGTCCACATATTTTGTTAACTTAAATATTTCTAATTATCAGGACTTAAAGATCTGTTTGGTAAATATATTTCACATGTAAGCTGTATCCCACAACTTTTACGTGTTACATTCTCATATTTTCTAATGTCCCTTGGGATTACCCAGAGATTATTTAAAAGTATGTTAATTTTCAAATATTTGTAGATTTTTGGGTTCTCATGTTGTTATGGATTTCTAATATGATTCCAATGTTGTCAGAGAACATACTCTGTAATTGTAATCCTTCTACTTTTAATAAGGCTTGTTTGAAAACCCAGCATTTTGTCTAGCTTGGTGAATGTCCATGTGTACTTTAAAAGACTGTGTATTCTGCAGTTGTTGCCTGTAGGACTCTATAAACATCAATGTCATAGTGGTTATTATTATTGTCCAAATCTCTCTTATCACTCCAAGCATATCTTTATTTAAAATATATTCTGTCTTTTAATTGGAATTTTTATTCCATTAATTTCTAATGTAATTATTGATATGGTTGGATATAGAGCTACCATTTCATTATTTTTTTCCTGTTTATTACCTCTGTTTTGTTGTTGTTTTTGTTTTTCCTTTCTTGTCTACTTTTTTCAATAAAATACTTTGTAGAATTCCATAAATATAATTTGTAGAATTTATGGAATTCTAAAATAAATAGAATTTATCTATTTTATTAGCTATACATTTTGCAGTATTTTTAGTAGTTGCTCAGATTACAATACACATATTTAAATTTTTACAGTCTACTTTTTGTTAATATTATACCATTTAACACAAAATTAAAACCCTTTCAACTGTATTAGTTCATTTATTGCTTCTGCCCCCTACCATCCTTTATAGAGTTTGCATATCGTATCTACATACCTTATAAACTCCACTTGAAAATGTTTTAATTTTTGTTTATATAGTCATATGTATTTTAAATAAATTAAAAGAAGCACAGTATTTTATATTAAATGTAATATTTACTATTTCACATGTTTACTTCTTCCTGAAGATTTGATTTTTCATCTGGTATAATATTTTTATACTGAAATATACTTTTTATACTTTTATACTGAAAAATTTACTGCATTATTTCTTATGGTGAAGGTCTCCTGGAAATGAATCCCCTTAGTTTTTATTTATTTGGGAAAAAGTCTATTTTATGTTAATTCTTGAAGAATACAGAATTCTCGTTGATTTTATTCCTACCTTTTAGCACTTTGCTGTTGTCCCATTGTCCTCTGGCTCCCATATTTTTAATTGAGAAATCCATAGTCATTCAAATCATTGTTTCCTAGTATCATGTTTTCTGATTTTTTTTCTCTTACTTATTGATTTTCAGCAATTTGTATGTGATGTGCTTAGGCAAGATTTTCTTTGTATTTTCAGTTTTTTTTTAATTAGGGTGTGCTACATTTTTTAAAAATATGTAAAATTAATCTTTCAACAAATTTGGAAAATTTTCTGCCATTATATCTTTGAATATTTTTTCTGCTCCATTCTCTCCTCTCTATTGGGACTATAATTACCTGTATTGTAGAACTTTTCTGCACAGATCCCTAAATACTATCAATTTTGCAATGGTCTTTGTTCTCTACTTCAGATTAAATAATGTTGATTGATATAATTCAAAATCTCTATTTCCAATTTCCAAATCATCTCATTCTATAGTTGTTTGTAATAAGTATGCATTTTACATTGAAAAAATATCCCTTTGTCTTTCTTTTATATTTTCTGTTTTGCTGCTAAGATGTCCTATACCTATTGTTCATTAAGAACATTTTTTAGGCTCATTGAACGTCATTATAATAGGTGCTTTAAAGTCCTTGACTGAAAATTCCAACATCTAGGTGACCTCAGATTTGGACTCTATTGAGCATCTTTTCCTTTTATCATAGTCCTTTATGTGCCAAGTAAATTTGAATCATATCTTGTACCTTGTGAATGTTCTATTTTGGAGGCTTTAATTTCTGTTACATTGCTCCAAAGAGTGTTGATGTTTTAGTTTTAGCAGGCAAATAGTTGGTCTTCAACTCCATCTCTGACTTAACTTAGGTAGGCAGCATTTTCAAATCTCAAGTCAGTTTGTTGAGCTTTAACTGCACTTCTTTGCTTCTGTCTTAAATGTGTATGATTCAAGGGTCAGGCAGAATTTTAGGCAGAATTTATACCCAAAATGTGGGTTTTCTGGCTAGTATTTTCCCTTCCACTATTTTCTGTTTTGTTCTTATGATAGCTTTTTGATTCTTTGTTCCCTTCCATTCATGAAGCTGTCTAATAAATTAGCTAAACAAACAATAGCAGGTAATCCTAAGAGGACAGAGGAGGTGTTTGTAAGGTTTACTAATTTTCCTCTCGACATTAACCAAATTCTTACTTCACTAGCTCCCTCTTCTGTTTCTACAATAAAGTGCATTTTCCTTAATGAAAGGTGTTTTCTTTTCTTTTCTATCTTCACCTAATTCTTCAAAAATATTGGCTTTCCTTAGAGCTTTTCTCTCTGCCACTTCCTTCTCTCCTTCTTGACATTATTCCTCCACTCTCCCGGAACAGTGTCTTCCCAAGACTGGTGCTTCTGGGCTACACATTTTCCAACCTCCTAGTGTTTCAGTAGTCTAGTAGCCAAGTGTTCTGATAAAATCTTGGACCTGTGCTCAGTCCCCAGTCAGCATGGACATCTTTGGGATTAAACCCTAGTATGCAATTTGTGTTCCATCACCACTGCTACACTCTACTCACTTCTGCTCATTCCTTACCTGATCTTCTACTTTTATGTGAGCTCTAGAGATGATTCTGCTGGTTTCAGATATTTGTTTCTCTACTTAAAGGGAAACTGAAGTTGTGATGTACAAATAAGCTATTAGTGGTTTTGTTTGTTCTCCTTTTTGATCTCCATGGTTTTATTTAGGAAAATGTGTGAAATTTAAGTATCCTCCTTTTTTATCAAATAAAAAAAAACAGTCTTTTACTGATTCCCTTTATATTGTTTTTGTGTAAGCCTTGCAACAAACCTATAAAAATATGTTATTATTATTATTATTCTCATTTTTCAGATGAGGAAATTCTGAAAGGTTAAACAGTTTACATGAGATCACTTTTTCGGAAAGTGATAGAGTGAGGATTAAACCCACATTACTGTTACAGTTCTTCACCATAGTTCTAGTCTACCGGGGTAATACTAAAGTTATTAAGTATGAAATGTCCGATTCAGTACTAAGTTTGACAATTGTTATCTTTGACACTTGTTTTATTTTTATTGTGAAGGTACATTGTCAGTTTTTCAAATGCACATTTTGGCTTGTGATTATCTTTCACATTTTTAGAGCAATTTTTGTGAAACCATGGACAAGTCAAAAATTTGTGTTATTTTTGAATATTATTAGTTCAGTTGTGGAACCAGTGCAGCAGAAACAGCTCCAAATATCAACAAAGTGTTTGGGAAGGATGTGGTTAATGAATGTACAGTACATCCATGGTTTGAGAAGTTCCATTCTGGTGATTTTCATCTTGAAAATGAGCCATGGGCGACCAGAGACCAAGGTGGATAATGATGAACTGAAAGCTATAGTGGAAGTGAATCCATCTCAAACTACACTTGAATTAGCAGCAAGGTTTGATGTTACTGTTCCAGCAACAGTGGACCATTTGAGACAAATTGGCAAGGTAAAGAAGCTGAATAGAAGGGTTCCACATAAATTAAACAAGCATCAGAAGAGAAATTGTCTAGAAGCTTGTCTTTCTTTGCTGTCATGGCATAAAGATGAACCATTTCTGCACTGTATTGTTACATGTGATGAAAAATGGGTTCTTTTTGACAATCACAGTGTTTGGCACAATGTTTAGATAAAGTGCCCAAATAGTCCAGAACCGAATATTCATAAAAAAAAAACCCTAATGATATCTGTTTGGTGGTCCATTGCTGCTATTATCCACTACAGCTTCATGAAACCTGGTCAATTGATGACAGAGGATGTCTACTGCAACCAATTGGACGAAATGATGATGTTTGTGATTAAGGAGCTGAGACTGTTCAATAGAGACAGGTCAATCCTCTCACAAGACAATGCATCACCACAGGTACAAACAACACTGCTCAAACTACGGAAGCTGGACTTTGAAATTCTCTGTCATTTCTGTCATCCACCATATTCACAAGACCTTGCACCAACTGACTGCCACTTCTTCCAGGCTTTGTAACACTTCTTGCAAGGAAAAATTTTCAATTCTCAAGCTGTGGAAAATTTCATCTCATTTGCTCTCCAGGCTTCTTTGCTACTGGCATAAACAAGATACCACTAAGGTGGTAAAACTGTGTCAATAGTTTAGGTGCATACTTTGATTAATTGTGCTGCTTCTTGTTTGAGATATAATAAACTACATTTTTTATTAGAAATCAGAGATTTTATATTTAATGAGCTAAAATAGTTTTATGCCTACAACAGTGGTGCTGAGATCATATTGCCCAGGTTAAAATCCTGACTCCGCCACAGGCTAGCTGTGAGACTTTCAGCAAGTTATAGAACCTAGAGGTTCCTCTAGGACATTACTCTGTAAAATGAGGGCAGTATAGCATTTAAAAAATATTATTAATATTACATGAAATAATCTATATACACTTTATAGCACATATTAACTACTCAATTAATATTATTTACATTATTTTCTAAGGGATATTAAATTAGTTGTGGCTCTTGATATTTTCAAGCACCTTCATAGCAAGATGGCTTCTAATTAAGCTCATAAGAAATAATAACATGGAGTATTTAATTGCAGACTTCTTGAGGCCAAATACAAAACAATTTGCTGATGTCCACTTTCCACCTGAACTCGCCATAGCTAATTTCATTTTAGACTTCCTCTAAGAGATAATTCTTGCTAATGACTTCCAACTTTGAATGTCTAATTGCACTCCAATCACAGTAGGGTGCTTCCCTATCCATCTATTCAGGGGAAGCTGTTCTTAAAGTGTCCTTATGCAATCAAATTGGATGCCACTGATTTTAGTAGCTACTAAAAGTGGTTGAATTATAAATTTTTCCACCCAAAACAATCATGTAGAAGAAAACAAACAAATCTCAAAGTGGTCACACTAGAGGTATAGATTTGAAGAAAATATTCCTGAAAAAAGCTAAAAGATGCATTTTAATAAAGCTGACCAGTGATACATGGAATCTTCCATAATATTAAAATGATAAATGCTAAGAGAAGACACAGTCATTTATCTAAATAATTTATATCCTGATGAAGTAAATAAATATATATATACATTCACACATATGTGTGCATAAATATACATATTCATACATTATATGTTATTAATACCAAAAATATTTCAAAGGTTCAAGTTATTTGCAGAGCCATTCTTCTGAAACAGATTGGGTTATGAGTTGTCAATGAAGAACTCTTCTTGAAATAATGTCTAACATTTGTTCTAATATAAAATATGATATTTTTATCTATAGACCAGTAAATTGTGCCATCACAGTTATGAAAGAAAAGTTGAAATTTATTTTTTAAATGGTAAAATGCTCTCTCTCTTTGAGATTCTATGCTTTGATATTATCTTATGTTCACTTTAGAACTGCTGAAAACTTGGCAGTGCAGAAAAGATTTTGATATTCTATTCTATTGTAAGTATTTATGAGGTTGCCTAGTCTAAAAAAATCATGAGAGTACTAAGCAGTAATATGGTTTTCAACTTTATTTTCCAGGGAAAATATGCCTCTTAAACTGAAGTTGTAAGATTCATTGTGAATCAGGGAAAATGTTCTTACTTAGCTCTATATTCAGTGTAGGTAAATTGAATTATTTTCTGTATTCTCCCATCCCTTATATGCATTCATTGGATTGTGGCTTATGGAGTTGTTCAGATTTCTGAACTATTGTTAATAATTATAGATTAGTATGATGCAATTTTTACTTAATTATTTTCTGACTCTTATTTCCCTTCTGTCTCTCCATATTTAGGAATACACATATATTAAAATAATAACCACCTGCCAAAGTTGTTACTCTGTAGTGAAGGATGGGAACGAAGGGAGGATTATGAGGTCATTTTAGTTAGCCTAACATTTTCTGCCAATAATAAGAAATAGAATAAAAGAGAGAAGACTAAGTAAAACCAAAGGGCAGAAAGGCCAGTGTGATATAGTTCAGTATTGCAACACCGCATCAAGGGATACAGCCACTAGCCTCTCAGTATAGCCCTTCTTCAGTGACATATTATCTAGATTACTAAAGCTGTAAATAACCTTGTTGACAATAGTTCAGAGGTAGGGTCTGGGCATATAATGCACTCTTTAAAAGCTGTATTGTTGTTTCTGTCATGTAAACACAACTGAGAACCACTGATGCAGAGAAATGGACTTGATGATGGCATTGATCTTTCAAAATTATAAAATAGGTGTATATTATGGAAATTAAGTTTGGCAGACCCTTAAGATACCACATTTAATTTCTTGCTAATGTGTGGAATTGGTCTAAAGTGGAGAATACCTTTGTACAGTGAAAGTTTGAAGATAAATTGCAAATCAAGTCAAGTTAGATTGACAAAGGATTTTGTCCCATGCATCTGTTGAGAGGATCATATGGTCTTTGTTTTTGCTTCTATGTATTTGGTGAATTACATTTATAGATTTGCATATATTGAACCATCTCTTCAACTCTGGGATGAAGCCCACTTGGTCGTGATGGATTAATTTTTAGATAAGCACCTGAATTTGGTTTGCTAGGATTTTGTTTGAGAATTTTTGCATCTATATTCATAAGGAATATTGGTCTGTAGTTTTCTTTTTTTGTTCTTCCTTACCTTGTTTTGGGATCATGGTGATGTTGGCTTCATAAAATGTGTTGGGGAGGATTCTTTCCTTCTTGATGCTGAATAATTTCTGCAGGATAGGCACCAGTTCTTTGTAGGTCTGGTAAAATTTGGGTATGAAACCATCTGGTCTAGGACTTTTCTTTGTAGGAAGATTTTTTATTGCTGCTTCAATTTTGGCACTTGATATCAGTGTGTTCAGGAATACTATTTTTTCCTGATTGAGCTTAAGGAGGCTGTGTATTTCTAAGAATTTGTCCATTTCCTCCCTATGTTCAAACTTATGTGCATTGAGGTTTTTATAGTATTAATAGATGATATTTTGTATTTCTTTGGCATCAGTTGTAATTTCTCAATTTTCTTCCTGATGGAGTTTATTTGAGTCCTTTCTTTTCTGCTTATCATTAATCTACCAAACGTCCATCAACACATGAATGGATTAATACAATGTAATATATGCATACCATGGAGTTCTAGTCAGCCACAAAAACAATGGTAATCTAGCACCTCTTATATTATCCTGGATAGAACTGGAGCCCATTCTATTGAGTGAAGTATCAGAAGAATGAAAAAATAAGCACCACATGTACTCACCATCAAATTGGGTATCTACTGTATCCCACTAACTGATCACTAACTGATCAACATTTAGGTGCACATATAGTAGTAACATTCATCAGGTGTTGGGTAAATGTGAGGGGCAAGCAGGGGATGGATATACACACAGCTAATGGGTGTGGTGAACACTACTTAGGGGATGGACACATTTGAAGCTCTGACTCAGGTGGGGCAAAGGCAACATTTGTACCCCCATAATATACTGTATTTTTTTAAATGTTAAAAAAATAAATAAAATTTCAAAAAAAATTGACAAAAGATGCTGTCATATTAGCATAGAAGCCAGAGAATACATCTGATATAAATTGTCTTGTATTGTTTGTAACAGTGTGATCTACATGAATATTTTGATAGCATTTATTTTCTATAATATTTAGTGCTAAGCTGTGTTTTTTATTTAAAAAATAATAAAGTAGGTGCCTAAATTTAAAATGTAGATGTAATTTAGCATTTACATTTGTTTATGTATATATATACCTATGAAATTATATATGATAGATACTTTTATATTAAAAGAAAAGATCTGTGTTTGAAGGCACAATTATCAGTTCCACAATATATTGTTAGTAGAGTAAATGATGTTAGGAAAACAATAATAAATAACACATGTTTCTTCTCATCGAAAAATATGCCATATTACTGGGAAGATAGAAAAAGTAACCTAAATATTCCTAGCCTTGCAAAACTGTGCCTAAAACTGTTTAATTTTTATATATTTATTTATATATATGATTTACTTGTGTGAAATTAGCCTCCTAAAATGTATCCCAGTTTTTGGAGAGTTTCTAAGACATGCATTTGTTGTGGAACAAACCCCTCAGTTTATACTATTCTCATCTCTGTGTTCTGTCATAACACTGGTTATTTTCATGAGCCTAGCACTCAGCTGAGTGTGGCCATCACTGGGGTGATTGCTGTGCATACTCCATTCTTACCTAAGAGAGGTGACAACGCTTAAGGTCAAGTAAGTAATTGTCCGATGTTATCAGTCACCTTTTCCTCTTCTTAAAAATTCAGTTCCAATTTCAGCCCACTTTGATCATCCTGTCCCACCCAAGGAGGAAGGAGAAAAAAATCCCTGAGAAACACTTGTGAAATTCATGGTCCAGAGGCATCAGCTCTCTAAAAGACTGAGCTCTAATCATAGGCTAATAGTACATGTCCCTTCCCCTCACATCTTACCACCACATTACTGAAGGCTTATTTATAGTAATTTCTTTTACCCAGCACGACATGTCTGGCTACCAAGAAAAAATTACAAAGCAAAATAAAAGTCAAAAAATCAGATCGAAGAGACAGAACAAATATCAGAAACAGACATGGCAGAGGTATTAGAATGGTTAGATAACAACTGTATAATATGCAAGGGCTCTAGTAGATAAATTAGACATTATTGAAGGACAGATAGGCAATGTAAGCAGAGAGATGGAAATTCTAAGAAACAAAAAGGGAATGATAGAGATCAAAAATACTGTACAGAAATGAAGAATGCCTTTGATAGGCTGATTAGTAGACTAGACATGGCTGAAGAATGAATATTTGAGCTTGAGAATATGTCAATAGAAACTTCCAAACAGAAAAGAACAGAGAAAAAAGACTGAGAAAAACAACAGATTATCCAAGAACTGTGGGACAACTACAAAAGATGTAACATATGTATAATGGAAATATCAGGGAGATAAGAAAGGGAGAAGGAAACAGAAAAATTATTTGATAAAATAATGACTGAGAATTTCTCCAAATTAATGTTAGACACCAAACCACAGATCCAGAAAGCTCAGAGAACACTAAGCAAAATAAATGAAATAAAAAATATGCCTACATCTAGGCATACTGTTTTTAAACTAGAGCAAAGCAACGATAAAGAAAAAAAAAATACCCTGAGAAAAAAGAGGAAAAAAAAATACCTTCTCTATAGAGAAGCAAAAATAAGAATTACATCCAATTTATCCTCTGAAACCACACAAGCAAGATAGGGGAGTAAAACATTGAAAGTGTTGAGAGAACAAAAAGCATCAACTTCAAATGCTGTACTCTGTGAAATTATCCTCCAAAAGTAAGGAGAAATAAAGCCTTTCTCAGACAAATGAAAATTGAGGAAATTTGTTGCCAGTAGATCTGCCTTGTAAGAAATGTTAAAAAAAATCTTTAGAGAGAAGAAAAATAATAGGGCAGAAACTTGGACCTATAAGAAAGACCTGGATCAGAAAGAAAGAAGACAGTTTATTTAAAATAAGAGCAACTTATCTGGGCATGGTGGCACATACCTATAGTCCTAGCTACTTGGAAGGCTGAGGTGGGAGAATTGCTTGAGCCTAAGAGTTGGAGATTACAGTACGCAGCTATGACCATGCCACTGTACTCCAGCCTGGGCAGAGTGAGATGCCATCTCAAAAAAATTTTTAATAAAATAAGAGCAAGAATGTATTCAATTATGGATATATGCGTATGTATATACCATATATATATGTTTATATATGCTTATATATAAGTGAAATGAATTACAGCAATAACACAAGGCATGCGAGAGAAGAATTAGGATTATTTTATTACTACACATACAACCCATGAAGCAGTATAGCGTTATTTGAAAGTGGACTTGAATTAGTTATAAAGGCACATTGCAAACTCTACGGCAACCACTAAGAAAAGAAGTATAACTGATATACTAAGAAAGATAATGGAATCATATGAAATGCTCAATGAAAACCACAAAAGATGGGAAAAGAGTGGAAGACAAAAGTAGGAATGATGAACAAGGGCACCAAATAGAACACAGTAACAAATATAGTAGATATGAATCCAACTGTATATCAATAGCCACTTTGAATGTCAATAATCTAAATGCCCAATGAAAAGAGTTGCCAGAGTGGATCAAAAAACAAGATCCAACTATATATTGTCTACATTAAATCCACCTTAAATATAAATACACTTTAGATTAAAGTTAAATGAAGAAAGATACAACACACTAACTCTAGTCAAAAGAAAGCTGGAGTAGCTATATTAATTTCAGACAGGGAAGACTCCAAAGCAGGAAAAGTTATCAGGGATAAAGAGAGGCATCACATAATGATAAAGGAGTCAATTCTCAAAGAAGACATAAAAATCCTGAATCTATATGCTCCTATCAATAGAGCATCAAACTAGGTAAGCCAAAAACTGATAGAACTGCAAGGAGAAATAGATGAATCCATTGTTATAACTGGAGGCTTCAACACCTCTTTATCAGAAATGGACTGATTCAGCAGAAAGAAAATCAGTAAGGAGACAGTTAAAGTCAACAACGTCACCAAGCAATTGGATATAATTAACATCTATAAACTACTTCATCCAACAATAGAAGGATACATATTCTGCTCAAGCTCACATAGAACATCTAGCAAGATAAACCACATTCTGGGCCATAAAACATACCTTAAGTGAAATCATACAATGCCTACTCTCAGATTACCATAAAATTAAACTAGAAATCAATAACAGAAAGATAAATGGAAAATCCCAAAATATATAGAAGCTAAACAATATACTTCTAAATAAAACATGAGTTGAAAAATAAATCTCAAGGGGAATTAGCTAGATGAAAATGAAAATGAAAATCCCATAAACACCAAAGTTTATGGGATGCAGCAAAACTGCTTAGAGAGAAATTTTTAGCATTCAGATCATAATTAGAAAAGAAAAAGGATCTAAAATTAATCATCTAAACTTTCACCTAAGACACAAGATAAAAAAGGATAAACTAAATCTAAGGTAAGCAGAAGGAAATAAATCAAAAGTTAGAGCGGAAATCAATGAAATTGAAAACAGAAAATCAGTAGGGAAAATCAATGAAACTGAAAGCTGCCTCTTTGAAGTAGCTTTGAATTTTGAATTTTATTGAAGATCAATAAAATTAATAAGCCTCTAGACAGGCTAACTAAGAAATAAAGAGAGTACACAAATCACTAATAGCAGAAATGAAGGTGGTGGGGGGGATCTTCTGTATAGCCTATGGACATTAAAAGGATAGTAAGGAAATACTATGAATGACTCTATGCTTACAAATTTGATAACCTAGATGAAATGGATCAATTCCTTAAAAGACACCATCCACAAAACTCACACAAGAAGAAATAGTCAATCTAAATACCTTTATCAAAGAAATTGAGTCAATAATGAACAACCTCTGAAACAGAAAGCACCAGGCCCAGATGAGTTCACTGGAACATTATACCAAACATTTAAGGAAGAAATTATACCAATTCTTTACAATCTCTTTCAGAAGATAAAAGCAGAAATAATACTTTCTCACTCATTCTATGAGAGCAGCATCACCCTAATATTAAAACCAGACAAAGACATTTAAAAAAAAGAATATTACAAACCACTGTCTCACATGAACATAGATGCAAAAATTCTCAACAAAATATTAGCAAATCAAATCCAACAATGTATAAAAAGAATTATACAGCACAACCAAATGGAATTTCTTCCAGATATGAAAGACTGATTCAAATTCAAATATAAATTAATATAATCCATCACATCAATAGGCTACAGAAGAAAAATCATATGATCATATCAACAGATGCAGAAAAGCATTTGACAAAATCCAAAACCCATTTATGATAGAAAAAAATACTAGTAAACTAGGAACATGGGGGAACTTCTTCAACTAAATAAATAATATCTACAAAAAAATCTATATTGATATGATACTTAATGATGACAAACTAGAAGCTTCTCACAGATTAGGAACAAGGCAAGAATGTCCCCTCTCATCATTCCTTTTTCAACGTTATACTGAAAGTCCTAGCTAATGCAATAAGATAAAAAAAAGAAATAAAATGTATACCGATTGGTAAGAAAAATAAAAATAATAAATAAAAATGTCTTTGTTTGCAGGTTACATGATTGCCTATGTAGAAAATATGAAAGAATTGACAAAAAAAAATCTCCTGGAACTAATAAGTTATAGTAAGTTTGTAAAATATAAGGTTAACATATACAAGTCCATTGCTTTTCTATATACCAGCAATGAAAAAGTGGAATGTGAAATTAAAAACATAATACCATTTACATTAGCACCTTCAGAAATGAAATTTGTTGATATAAATCCAACAGACTATGTACAAGATCTAGACTATGAAAATCTATATATAATCTTGCAGCTATAACTACATCTTGATGATATACCTACATCTTGATTATATATCCACAAAATGATATATAGGGCTATATCTATAAAACTCTGTTGAAAAAAGTCAAAGAAGAACTAAATAAATAGATCTTCCATATTTAGAGATAGGAAGACTCAATATTTTCAAGATGTCAGTTCTTCCTAACTTCATCTACAGGTTCAATGCAATCCCAATCAAAATTCCATCAAATTACCTTGTAGATATTGACAAACTGGTTCTAAAATTTATAGGAAGAGGCAAAAGACTCAGAATAGCCAACACGAGACTGAAGGAGAAATGCAAAGTTGGAGGACTGACACTACCTGACTTCATAATTTACTACATAAAGACAGCAATCAAGATAGTGTGTTATTGGTAATACACACACACACACACACACACACACACACACACACACACACAAATAGAATGAAATAGAATAGAGGGCCCAAAAGTAAACCCACATAAATATAGTAAACTGATTTTGACAAAGGAGCAAAGGCAATATAATAGAGAAAACAGCCTTTTCAACAAATGGTACTGAAACAACTGGTCATCCACATGCAAAAAACTGAATCTAGAGAAAGACCTTACACCCTTCACAAAAACTAACTCAAAGTGGATCACAGAGCTAAACATAAAACTATAAAACTTTAGAAGATATGTAGGAGAAAATCTAGTTAACCTTGGACTTGGGGGTGACATTTTGGATATAACAAAAAAAAGCAAGATCCATGAAAAAAAGAATTGATAAGCTGGACATCACTAAAATTAAAAATTTATGCTCTGTGAAAGACACCAACAAGAGAATCAAAAGACTAGCCAAAGACTGTGAGAAAATGTTTGCAAAAAAGAAATAAAATCTGATAAAGGACTATTACCCAAAATATTCATGAATTCATAAAAATCAACTCTATGAAAACAACTTGATTGAAAAATAGGCCAAAGACTTTAACAGACACCTCACTAAAGAAGACATACAGATGGCAAATAAGCATATGAAAAGATGTTCCTCATATGTTATCAGTTAAATACAAACTAAAACAACAATGAGACACTACTACACACCAATTAATATGGGAAAAAATCCAGAACATTGGCAACACCAAATGCTGGTGAGGATGTGGAGCAACAGAATTCTCATTTATTGTTGGTGGAAATGCGAAATGGTACACCCACTTTGGAAGACAGTTAGGAAGTTTCTTACAAAACTGAACATATTCTTACCATACAATCCAGCAATCACTCTCCTTGGTATTTACACAAAGAAATTGAAAACGTATGCCCACACAAAACCTGCCCATGGATATTCATAGCTTTTTATAATTGCCAAAACTTGAAATCAAGATGTCTTTCAGTAAGTGAACAAATTTTTTTAAAAAACTGTGTTATATGTACTCACCAGCAAATCGATTTCACTGATCAACATCTAAGTGCACATACAGGAATAACATTTATCAGGCGATGGGTAGATGGGAGGGGGGAGGGGGGATGGGTATATACACACATAATGAGTGTGATGCGCATGGTCTGGGGGATGGACACGCTTGAAGCTCTGATTCAGGGTGGGGCAGGCAACATAGGTATCCTAAACATTTGTCCCCCCAAAATATGCTGAAATAAAAAAGAAAAAGAAAAAAAATGAGTGCTATAAAAAAACTGTGGTATTTTTATTATTAAGCATTGAAAAGAAATGAGCTATGAAGTCATGAAAAGACACAGGGAAAACTTAAATACATATTACTAAGTGAAAAAAAATCCAATCTGAAAAGACTACACACTGTATAATTCCAACTGAATGATTTTCTGGAAAAGTCAAAACCATGAAGACAGTAAAAAGATCAGTGTCTGTCAGGGGTTAAGGGAAAATAGGTGGAGAAAAGAGGACTTTTAGGGCACGGAAAATACTCTGTATGATACTATCTGGTGGACACATGTTATTATAATTTGTCCAAACCCATGGAATATACAACAACAAGAGTGAAGCCTAATATAAACTATGGATTTTGGGTGATAATGATGTGGTTCATCAATTGTAACTAATGTATCATTCTGGTTGGGAATGTTGACGATGGGGAAGGCTATGGATGTGTAGAGGCAGGGGGTATTGAGGTATCTCTTTTTCTTCCTCTTAATTTTGCTGTAAGCCAAAAACTTTTCTAAAAATAGCTATAAAAAGTCAATTCAAGGATGGTGATTAAATCAGAGGGTTTTATATTGTGAGAGACACATGTTGGAACCAAATTATTCATCTCATCCTATCTATTTATCTGTATAGTATATATAGTTACTATATCTATTATATAATAATAAATTTATATTATACATAATACATACTATATGTATCTGCTGATATACAGTCGATGTTTTACATATTCATATAATTTCTCTCTATATCGTTTGTATGCTAGGGACTGATAGGAGCATTAAGACACATAGTTGCCACTCTCAAGGAGCTTATACATAGTGAAGAAGTTGGAGACAGACATAAATGATCATGACTTTCATAGAAAGATTGTTTTGTATGAGGTATGCAAATAAAACTATGTGAAGATCAGGATCAAGAGAAATTATTTCTGGTTGAAGAATGTATAGAAAAAGTGATATCATAATTTTTTCATCTAAACTAGTACACTTTTAAGAATGAAAGGGAAGCAATTGATAATTATGGAAAATAGGTGTTAACCAGGACTATTGCAGGCAAACCAGGACAGACAAACACCTTGGAGGGGAAGTCTTAAAGAAGAGATGGCATTTCATCTAAGCATTGAAATATATATAGGAGTTGGACAAATAGAATAGGGTGAAGGTCTGATAGAAGCAATAGCAAAAGCAAAGTCATAAACATGCCTTTTAGAATATGGTTTAGGGTGGTTTTTGAAAATCAAAGATGAGAAACTTATGTCCTGAAAGAATCCACAAATATGGTTCCTGTATCAGCCATGATCCTGTAGGGAATCAGTCGACATAATCAAGTGGGTAATTTAATAAAGTGATTATTTATAGAACTGCATGGAGGTTTAGGAAACAATGTGGATAATTAAACTTTTGGCACCAGCACCAACTGTGAGCTGTTTCTACCCTCTAAGCTTGAAGTAGCAAGGGGAATTGGGACTTCTGGAACCTGACAAGGGCTGCTTGTCAGGCTGTGTGACTTACAAGAAAAACCACAGCCAACTTGCTGTGACCTGGAACAAAGAATATATCTCAAACATAGATTATAGCTGAAAGCAAGTTCAATAAGGGAGAAGATAAAACGTTTGATTTTGGACATAGATTTATGAATGGATGAAACAAAATGTACAATTAAAATGTGGGAAACATCAAAATTCTTAGGGGATCAACTGAATGACAACAATGTGTTAGCAAGGATAACACACTTATTCCTTTTTTCCTCTACCTTTCTGGGGTATGGACTAGTCTTTATGGTCTAATATTTTGTATCTCTTTTATTTATAATGGCAACTTTTTAATTCAAATACTTTATGTAGCTCCTTGATGTGTATGTATGTATCTATGTATGTGTATATATATAAATATGTAAACAAAAACACCTTGATAAGTGAAGTTTTAAAGACTTAATACTGAGATAAAATTAAAGATCCTTCCTGTGAAAGGATTTCTAGCTACAGCAACTTGAATATTTCCTATAAGCCTGTAAGTCATAAGAATAAAGTGTCTCTTGACCAAGGCTTCTCACTCAGTATTATTTGGGGAGTTCAACTCTAATATGACTAAAATAATTTTAATGAATATGCTTTGTCTTTTTAGCCTATGCTTGGATTTTGGACTTATTTATCTTTGTTACCATTCTGTCTAGCTCTTATTCATCTTTGCCTCTAATACATTTTTCTCTTAAAATCTCTATCATTATATCTACCCTATTATTCCAGTTTCATGGTTGGACTCTTGCTAACACATGTTAGAACTTTTTGAGCCAAAATTGTTGTAGATAATGCTAAGTATCATTTAGGTTTTGATTTTTTGAGCTCCATTTCATGTTAGTACAACCTATTTTTAATAAAACTTCTCATTCTTCTCCCTATACTAGATATTCAATAGAATCATCATCCATTCTCTTCTATCATTTCTATTTAATTTTTTGCACTCATCACAGCATGGAATTCATCAGCACCTGCAAATGAACAGGTTTAGTTCTAGAATCCAGCCCCTCTCAGGTGGCAAAGCATGGTACAATTACCTAAGACATATCATATTTGAGCTTGATAATCAAGTATTCCACTTTTCAACACTCTTGTCCTATAATTCCTTAAGACTTCATTAATTTGTTCACTCAGCATATGTTTTCATTAACTATCTTCTATTGCTGGGCACTGTTTTAAGTGCTCAACACATGATGGTTGAATAAATAGGTGAATCTGTCTTGTTTCTCTACCACATCCCTGAAATAATGCTGACCAAATGCACTACTGACTACTTCCATTTCTAATCCAATGTATACTTCCCAGTTTTTATCTTATTTGTACATTCGCTTCTTGTAACTCTAGTACTTTCTTTCCCCCTTTGCAAAAGCCCTCCTTTCACTTCTGAGGCACCAATCTCTCTTATTTATCCCCTACATTTCTGACTCTGTCTTCTGTCTCTCTTTTGAAGAGTCCTCTTCTGCTATGGCCAACTGCCTCCAAGATGGTCACTAATGACTCTTGCCTTCTGGTGTTTACACCCTGTATAGTACCCTCCCACCCCGAGTAGGGCTGACCTATGTAATCAGCCCCATAGGATATTGCAGAAATGGCATTGCGTGACTTCTGAGGTTAGGTCATAATAGCCATTGTAGCTTCCACCTTACTTCTAGGATCACTTGCTTTGGTGGTGAGCCAGCTGCCATGCTCTGAGGACATTCAAGAAGCCCTTTGCAAACATTCAATTAATAAGGCATGGAGGTCTCTACTAGTATCAACTTGTCAGAACTGTGAGCAAAACATCTTAGGAATAGCTCTAGTCAAGTATGTTTACATCTACAAAATAGCTTGTGGAGTCTTCCAATTTATGATCACAGAAAATCTTTCCATTTATTTATTTTATTTCTTTCAGAATGTTAACTCTTTAATAATAAGGATTTCAAAATATGGCTCAGAAAACTACTAAAAGTAGAAAGTTTTCTTAATTGAATAATATGTATCTACAAAAAGATATAGAACACATTATACTTAATAATGAAATATTGATAGCTTTCCCTTCATATTGGAGAAGAAACAATAAATAATTTCCTCAGTTACCACCTTTTTAAATGTTGTATTGGAAGTTCTAGTCTGATTAATAAGAAAAGAGGAAAAGAAAGAAGAGATATAATCCCAATAAATATTATTTTAATATAACTCAATACAATTTTTTACAAAAGATTAAAAAAAAAGTTTACTGTTACAACAAGCCAGCAACAAACACAACTGAATGACACTTCTAAATCTTTAAATGGAATTATAATACCTGAATGTTCTCCTTTGCTATTGTATTTGTTAAAACTGAAGCCCACTTCTGACAAGAACTTTAATATTCTCAAGCAGAGTAGATACTTAAACAGGCAAAGACAATTATTATCAAATTTACTGTCTATGTCTGATCATGTAATTGAGAAGTCTTTTGTGCTAGGCTATAATATTACTATACATTTTAAGTGACCATTCTGGGTACTTTTAAGAACTTAATATCTTCTTTTTTCTACAAACTCTCCACAGAAAGATCTGTCAAGAAAATTGTTCTAAAATCCAACAATGCACAGAAACTCATTCTTCATTTCTACTTCTTTCCTCATGATGGAAAATGTAGTCAGCTTTTAACTTGGCATAAACATCTGTGAAGGCAATGCCAAACTTCCTACCATATAAACAGAAAGTCCAAATTGGTTATTAGGCAAGAAAGCATGCTAGTTCTAAATGCTTCATATTATTCTGGAAACACTGGCACCTTCCTTTCAGTGGGTACCAAATAACTCTCGATTAAGTCACCATTGTAATAATTTCAATTCAACAGCAAAAGTTACCTAGCAAGTATTCTTAGTACTATCTGAAAATGGGGAGGAGAAGCAAGTACCAACAAGATTTAGATGACATCTCAAACTATAAATTTAAAACCTGACTGTTGGGATAGCCATCAACAACTTGAAATTTATTACTTAAAAAAAACATTACCAATCAATCTGATTTTTTTTAAAAAAAAATCTGAGGTTTTATCTTTCCTCCAGAGAAAGCACAGTATTTTTTTCTAAGAGCATACCCGTCAGAGTTTTGCCAATTAACTCATGTGGATGGCTTTATACTACCAGACCAAACGGTATAGCTGGCTGCTGGGAAAAAGTTTTTATAGTTTAGGAATGTATCACATGAAGTGCGCACTCAAGACTTGTGTGAAGATGATTTTTAATTTCTACAATAGTAGAATGTTAAAGCACATCAGAAAGTGAAAGCATTTTAAAACATTAAGCCCTTTTCCTTGCCTGGTAGAACCAAATCATAAGATGTTACTAAATCCTTTAATACAAAAACTTTCCAAAATAATTTGTTGAACTTGATTTTGCAGTTTAACCTTTCATAATTTGATGGAAGTGAGAGAGAACCCAGGGGTATAAGTTTCTTAGCAAAAAAGAAAAGAAAAGAAAAGTTCAATATCTGATTTACTCACAAGGCTTAAAATAAGGAAGGAAAGTATAAAATAAGTTTTCCTTGCTTGGTGACCATGATTTTTAATTACCTATATTTATATTGTATTCAGGCTACCCCTGGATATGGATGACTAAACTTGGATATAGAAAACATCAGGATCACATCTGGCAGACATATGAATGAGACAGACTTTCCAATCAATACAACAGCAGTCAGGGTGAGCAAAAAAAAGACTTTACCAAGAGATTGACATTAACACTTTTTGACAGCACTGAAATAAACTAAAATACAGAGCAAATTCACTGAAATAAAGAAAATTATTTTCATGTAAAGCTAGATTTTTACCCACCCACCCCCACCCAAAGTGTTTTAATTCTGATACACCATACAAGTGGTTCAGAAAATAAAGTGTAGTATTTAGCGGCTGGGCATCCTAACTGCTGCGAGAAGAACCTGGGATTCATCCTTCCTTGGCTACTGCTGAGGTCAGCACCGTTGGGAGCAGGGAGAGCCTCTCATTTTTCAACACAAAGCCCCTGACTGAGAGATCACAGAACACATTCTCTATTTTCTTCATGTCATACTTTCTGCTATCTTGGCGGTTCCTCAGGCAGTCATTTTTCAGGCTGAGAAGGTGGATATCAGGGAACACTCAGAGATAAAAGTGGAGCAGTGGAGGGGCTGGGAGTGGTCCCCATCGGGCACACCATGGAGGAACAGCTTCGACAGATCTCTAGCAAGAAGTCAAACTCCTGAGAGAATCTTTCACATCCAGATGCAATTCTTTCTCCTGACCTGGGCTCAATGACAAGAATTTCTGTAACTGCATCTCTAGTCACTAATGTTTCTGTTTCCAAATACACAACAAATACTGGGAAGACCAAGCTCTGCAACACAGACTTCCCGAACTCATGAATTCTGTGACACTGTTCAGTAGGAAATGTGGGCTTCAGAGAGGTTGGGTGTGTTTTTACTGTAGCAAAATGTTCCTGAGGTTTCAAACAACTCTTTGGAATGTCCTCAAACCCAGTACTCTGATGGACCCTTTACAATAGAATTAAAATGTCTCAAGCTATTTGTTCTAAACTGTCCAACTTTTTGGATTTCCTCTCGGATGTCCTGCACCCTTGGGAAGGTCTCACTCACAGACGCAGTGCCGGCCAGGGTGACCAGAGAAGAGCCTCTGGAGACAAGCAGTGCAGTCAGTCTCAATGCTGCTGCCCAATAAAGTGTTTAATAAAGAAAATATAGTTATGTCTATTCCCTATTGAAACCCTCACTGACTCCTAATTCCAAAGATAAATTTCTTAGACCAATACAAATAATAGAAACGTTCTTGGGACAGGAGGCTTTCATCGTCTGGAATTTTTCTATATGTTCAGGCTTATCTTTTATTCTTCCTCCTTTTAACTTTATGCTAGATTATACTTAACTGTCTATGACTTCCCCAAAATACCATATTCTATAGTAGATCTATGACTACAAATACATAGAGGCTACTCTGCCCAGAACACCTATCTCTTATTTTGCCTGGATTTTTGTTGTTGTTGTTGTTACTTCAAAACTTATCTCAGACATTAAGTCCTTCAGAAAAGTAAATTATTCCTTCCTCAGTATTCTCACTGTACACTGTATACATTTGTGTTTTGCCTCTTTTATTATCTTTGAAATTCTTTGTTTATCTTTTTATCTCTAACATTAGAACATGAGTTCCCTGTGGGTTAAGCTCCCTAAGACTTCCTCATTTATTGCCATATGTGTCGTGCCTAACACAGCATATGGCCAAGTATGGGTCCAGTTAATGGATTGAATTAATGAGTCTCTGATTAAAAAATAATTAAATAAAAAGGTACTGTTCATATTGTGGCCACATGTGCACATAGAGATGATACAAAAACTACAGATGTACAACTATAACCATACTTAGGCAGGATGCTGGTGGAAGGATGAGCCCTCTTTTAGAGAAATGGCATTTGATTGTTGACTTGATTGATGTTGTTCTCTACAACTTGTTTTTGAGTGGAGGAAAGTCTTGAGGTATACTGATATTTCTGGGTTGCCTGGCAACAGAATTTAACCTTCAATATTGCCTTTCTGTCTTTTAGTAGTTATAGAAGAGGATCTCATCAAACCAGTCAAACCATCTCTGATCAGCATCTTCCGGTTCTAATTTTTTAAATCCTTTAGATAGAAATGAATGTGCTGTATCATAGTAGTTTGAAATAAAATGCTTTTGAAAATCTAGAAGTGGGGTAGTCTGAAGTCCTAAAATTTCTATGAGCGGGAATACTCTCGACATCATTTTCATGATGCCAAATCCAAAGGAAAACAGGCCTTTCTAATTAACTAGTACATTATAAGAAAAGATCCTAATTGGAAAATAAAATTCTTGGGTAAATTTTATGGGATTCTTATAATAATACATTTATCTCAAAATCCAAGCAATCTTAGGCTTTTGATTAAATCAATTAAAAAGAGATTGAAAATTAAACAATACCAGGAAATGACTTGGTGATTTTATGCAAATTAAGAAAAGTCATAGACATATCTTCTTTCTCCCCTGTAATATTTAACTTTGGAGATTTTCCAGCTCTGATGAAGTTAAATCATATTTCAATCTTTGGATAACTAACACCTTAAAACAAAGGGATAATCACCAATAATATATAAAACTATACTTACTTTACCAGTGCATAAACCTGAAAATTTATTCATTCAACAAATAAGTATTTTAATACTTAAGACATGCCTTAATAAGTATTTACTGTAGTCTAAGTACAGCACCAGATGCCAGAGGCACAATGAGGAGAAAAATAGATGAGTTCATGACCTTTCATAATCATTAGACCCCCCTCCCCATGAATCTGCTTAATTCTTTTCTCTCTGAAGATGTCTTTCCTTATTAGTCCACAGATCCTAAGTTACATTTCTTCTTTTAAAGGCCAACCTGCATTGTTTTGCATTGCAATGTACAGCATTGTTTTGAATCCCTCTTCCAAATCTCCAGAAGAGCCGAACTGATTAGTCTAGAACCAGTCACCTGTGTCAGAGGGAAAGGGCATTGCAGCAAAAGCATAGCTGCTGCTGGCATACCACTATATGTGAATGGTCCAATCAAAGTATCTGATTTTTGGTAGACACCTTTAAAAATACCTTCTACAAGCATGAAGTCCTGAAGGATATTTCTTTCATGAGTTGATACATCCCAGACAAAGCATTTTGAAGAACTTCCTAAATGTCTGAAGACCCTACTTCAAATTCCAGCAATCCATTCCTGCTCCATGAGTCTAGGAGGATAATTTGAAGTAGGCAAATAACACTGCATTGATGGGCTTCTAGTTTCTCATGCATTTGTCGACTCCTCTGTTTTTATCATTATATAAATATCTAAAAGTACAAAGTATTTTTGCATATAAATAAAATATTCTCTTGTCCCCATATTCCTATTTCCATTGTGTTCCTCTACTCCGAAACAAAACTTATTTCTTCACCTCCTACTCACTCCTCAACCCACTTCAATCTATCTTATCTTCCTGAAACTTCCCCAAAACTGCTCTTACCAAGGACATCACTGACTATGCACTATGTGAATAAATATTAAGAACAAATTTCTGCCCTTTCTTATTTAACGTCTTAGAAATATTTGGCTTCCTCATTACTTCCTCCATAAAACTATTATTTTCTGAATTCTTATGACAACACATTCTCCTAAGTAGCAAGGATAAGATTTTTTGTGAAGAAGCATATTGGAGTTAAGGATTTCTTAACCCTTGATGGGGAGGTAGGAGGAGGAGAGGGGACAGTAATGGCCCATACGTGGACTCTGTGTGAGAATAGAATGGAGAGAAGACTCCCTGACATCAAGAACTGTGCTTCCTTGGGATCCCAATGTGAAGTGGATAGACATCGTTTCCCCAGGTGCTTTTGGGTCTGAGAGCTATCCTGTGTTGTTCAAGTTATTTTGCTCAGCACACCTCTGCTAGAGGTCATAGGTAAGAATGCTGAAATCAAGATGGAGGAAAAAGTTATTTAGTCTCTTTTCAACCTTTTTAACCCTCAATAGGGCATACGGTGACTAAAAGATGCTAGCACACTCTGCCTCCAGCATGGATATTCAAAGGCATGTGAAATACTCAATAATTATAAACCCAAATACACCGTATAAGCTCATAACCACAAACTAGGGTTTATAGTTACTGTTAGTTCCTTCTCCTTCTGCCATCCCTCCAGTGGAAAGCCAGGCCAGTCATGAGATCACTTCACCTGTTACCTTTCCTTGGGTTAATAGTCCTGTGCTGCTTGTTTTCCAATATCTAACAATAGTCATTTCATATATTCTATCCAGTATTATTCTCGGGTAAATCAGAAAGGCAAGTTCAGAACCAGTTACTTGCCATGGCTGGAAGTGGAAGTCCATAATTATAATTATTTTTAAATGTATCAAATTCTCAGGGCTGGGCATGGTGGCTCATGCCTGTAATCCTAGCACTCTGGGAGGCTAAGGTGAGAGGATTGCTTGACCTTAGGAGTTCTATCTATACTAGCCTGAGCAAGAAAGAGACCCCATCTCTACTAAAAATAGAAAAAAATAAGTTAGCCCAGTGTGGTGGCACATACCTGCTAGTCCCAGCTACTCGGAAGGCTGAGGCAGGAGGATTGCTTGAGCCCAGGAGTTTAAGGTTGCAGTGAGCTATGATGATGCCACTGCACTCTACCTAGGGCAACAGCAAGAATCTGTCTCAAAATAAATAAATAAATAAAATAAAATAATCAAATTCTCCCAAACTTTACCAGTGAAAGTTTCACCTTTGTCCCTTTGAATTGCACTTATTATCTTTCATTTTTTTAAAAACATTTTTTGAAATAAAATATACTCACCATACATCGCATAATCCAGAAATATATGGCTTGATTATTTTTGGTTTTGTCAATAATTACTGATTTTGTTGAATTGTGATCAGAGCTTGAAAATGCATTTTTTCTAATTTTTGAATTTTTGTCTCTCTTCATGTCCATATATATGGTCAATTTTGTAGAATATTCATTGTACACTTAGAGAGGAGCACCATTTCCTAATATGGGGAAAACAAAATCTGATATATAACCATAACATAAATATTATTAAAATTATTTAAGCCTTTCATATTCTAACTTATTTTTCTATACACTTCATTTCTCTTTATATTGAAAAGTATGTGTTAAAACCTTCTATGATTAGTGGATTGATGTTTTTGCTTTATTATGGTTATTCTGTGCTATTTGAAATATAGGCATCCAAATTGCTATATAATTTTTATGAATAGTGAACTTTAGCATTATAAAGTGTTTCTTTGTTTCTCATTTAGTACTTTAAATCTAATTTAGTCTAAATGCTACCTGGTATCAAAATAACAATCTCCCCATTATTTTTGTTTTTGCTTGATATAAGTTTGCACCACCTACTACTAATCCTGTGAGATAAATGTCTAAAATAAACAGCACTTTTGTCTGTCTTCTGATTTTTTCATATATATTTTGTTTTAGTGTAGCCCTTTCTTATTTGCATCCATCCTTCTCATCATGATGCAGTCTACAAAGGACATATCCCTCCCTAAAGCATTTCCTTCTCCATAGGTGATAACTTTCCAGGATTGTCACTTTCGGTCTCATTCATTTCCAAGCTCCTTTGTTTTGACTTCCAGTAGCTGTATTCTGATCTGCAAAGCTTAATGCTCAGGTTCAATATTAGGGTGGGGTCAGCTGATATCTGTTTTTCATTAACTTAGGTTCCAGGCAGACTGTCCTCTGTACAGTCCCTACCTGACTTTCAGATCTGGAGTGGGTTAGAGAGACAACTTTTCTGGTCCTGGCTATTTATTGTCCCATTTCCATGAATATCGGACATTCTGTCATCTATGTCCCCTAGTTATATTCTAGGGATGGTATGTGGATAATGTGTATTTTACTTTATTGTTTCTTGTTTGGTTTGCAAGGCAATGTGTGAAAACACTGAAATTGTGGTGGCTTTCATTATCCTGTAAAAAGCTAAAAATCCCTTGCTTTCTTTTCTTCTGCCTTTGGTGTGCTTTGCCTACTTTTTAATTTTTTAATCTTTCTAAATCAGTTTAGATATGTCTCTTATTGGCTTTTTCATTGAAAGAAAATTTAAAATATTTTTCTTCTAAGTGAATTAAGCCCAATAATGTTCATGAGTGTGGTACTAAGTTTGGTTTCTCTTTTTCATTTTATGTTACATTTTATTTACCTTTTTCACTATGAACTATTTTCTTTCTTTTCTAGATAGCTTTTCTGATAATTAGTTTGTATTTACATAGCAGGGTTTAACTTGATAGTTTTACTTTCATATGAAGTATAAAATGATGTTCTATGTAATTTCTCTTTCCCCTCTTCCATCTCTTCTACCCTTCAATCTTATTCAACATTATCTTTGTGTTTACCTTCATGCTCTTAAATGGTTGACCTTCCACTACTTAATTTGTCAGCTTTAAACAAAATACTTTGGTTTTAAACATTCCACATTTTCTCCATTTTTCATGCCATTTTTGTTAGTTGTCATTTCTGTTTTCAGACATTTAACATTTACAGACCATTCTGCTACTTTTATTGCAGTCCTTTTTAAGTGAAAATTATACTATTTAATGTATTCATCATTCATCATCACCCTTTTAATGAGTTTCTCCTATCATTGGATGGATGAAAATTATGCTGTGCTGAATTCTTCAGAAAGTCTCATGAATACAATTTTCCTTAATTTTCTTTATATTCAAAATTATCAATAGCCTTTAAACTAGACAGCTCAAGTGGATAAAATGTCTTTGAGTCGTACTTTTCCCTCTTGTGTCTCTTGAATATCTTTTTTCTTGTGAAGAGTTTTGTTATTAGAATAAACTAATAGGAAACTTTTTCTTTTGCTTACAAGTAACTCATCATTTTTGTCTAGATATTCAAAGACTATGTTCTTTATAATTACATTTCAACAATTTTAATAGGATACATCTTAATGCTGACATTTCTGGTGAGTCTTTGTTATCTGTCACAATGCTATTTTGACTTCTATCTTATTTCTTGTGGTGTCCCTAGATGGAGGATGACCCAATTTTTTTTAATATTTATATTCCACATAGATTCTTCTGAACTAGTAGCAAAAATTCTGAAAGTGAGGATGGAAATATCCAAAGCTCTTTTCCAAACTTCAGGACTAAAATTTTTTTCATTTGTTATTTCAATACAAATCTCAAAATATGACTCTTCTGTGTGGCTACTTTTACTGTGATCTTTACATCCTGGTTTGTTTTGGGAGGGCTCTGTCTCCTGGCCTGTTTTACAGATCTCTTTGTAAACACCATTTTCCAGTGTGCTGTACCCATATTCAGATGTTAAGGTTTGCTGTAATTTTCTGAAATCTGCACCTCTGTACTTTCCTAAAATTTTCTATGCCTCTCTTTTCACTTTTCCAAGTTCCTGCACTATTCAATTGAGAATGTCAATTCTCAGAGTAAACTTTTTCTTTTTCTAGAATATTTGCTATAAGTTTACGAGATCTCCAGAGCTCAAGTCCTCCTCTTCATTCCATGTTCCTTCCTGCAGCACCTTTACAACTTTCCGTTTGGTTTTGCTAATTAACTTTACCTTCGTTGGAATGTATATATGGTTTTCTCCTTCTCCGAAATTCTCCTCCTAGATTCAAATACAGCTTGTATGTGAGATTTTTATTGTTCTGCTAGTATGATTTAGGGTAAGTCTAGCTGTTCTAAGAAACTAACCCCAAATTCAGTTACCTGTATCTTGCTCAGGCAAAGGTTCAATGTGGGAGTTCTTGACTGGTGTCCTTCATCCACTTGATGATATTGTTGCTTCACCAGGCTGGGTCTGAAAGTCCTCTGTGTTCAGCTAGCAGAAAAGGGAAGAAAAGATAAAGGAAATATGCTCCCTTCTTAACCACCTTAGTCCAGAATTGACAGAAATAAATCTTTCCAGTTGGTCTTCCTGTCCACAGTTCATAGTAGGAGAGTTAGCCTAAAGTATTGATTTATACTAAGGCTATTTTTTTGGCAACTCCAATGATTTTGCAAGCCTTTAAATACCCAGTAATAAATCTATCTCTGCTGAAATCTGTTTAAGAGTATTCTAGTTTCTGCAACTGAACTCTAACTGAAAACATTTAACTATCATTTTATGCCTTGACTATTTGATATATTATGTTTCATGGTCTTAAAACCAGTGCAGTCATATAGAATATATAAATATATATGTGCTACTTTTGTGTGCACATTCATATATATATATATATATATATATACATACACACACACACACATGCAGTCATGCACTGCCTAATGATGTTTTGTTCACCAGCAAACTGTACATATGATGGCTGTTCCATAAGATTATAATTGAACTGAAAAATCCCTATTGCTTAATGACGTCATAGCCATTATGATTTTGTAGCGCAATTACTTTGTTTTTTTGGTTTTTTTTTTTTATAAATTTAGTGTAGCCTAAGGGTACAGTGTTTATAAGGTCTACAGTAGTGTACAGTCATGCACTTGGCCTTCACATTCACTTACCACTCATTCACTGACTTATCCAGAGCAACTTCTTGTCCTGCAAGCTGCATTAATGGTGTGTCCTATGCAGGTGCACCACTTTTCATCATTTATACTATATTTTTATTGTATCTTTTCATGTTTATATGTGTCCAGATACGGAAATACTTACAAATGTGTTACAGTTGCCTCCATACTTATTACCATAACATGCTGTACAGGTTTGTAGCCTAGGAGCAATAGGCTATACCTATAGCCTTGGTATGTAGTAGGCGATATTATTTAGGTCTATGTGAGTGCACTCTCTGATGCTCCTGCAGTGATGAAATCATCTAAGGATGCATTTCTCAGAATATCCCCATCACTAAGTGATGCATGACTTTGTGTGTGTGTTGTGTTTATATATATTGTTAAGCTAAAGCAATCCCCACCTTTACAGAGAAGTGGGGTTGTTATATCTTGGGAAAATTGCTTTCTTTAAAAATTAATTTCTTGGACCCTAAAAATACATTGGGAAGAACACATGACAAGTCAGAATGCATCTTTTTGATGAGAACCACAAGAAGTTAAGCACTATCTTTTGATTAATAAGTCAACTGCCCTGAATACTTGGAGACACAAAATGTCTAAGCCACAGTGTGTTGGGAATTTTAAACTGCAGCTTTACATGATCCGGATGAATGACTAAAATATTGATGTTGTTATTACTCTGGAAAGAATGTTAACTTCCTTTTTTAATTTTAAAAGTCAGTGTTGAGGTTTGTCTAGCTGGCCTGATAAGTAAACTACCCTGAGGAAGTAGCAGCAACTGATATACACCTGATTTAACCAAAGGAACAGAAAACTATAAAACAAATAATGTAAAGATCTTGTTTTCTGGGAACCTTCAGGCCAAATATGCCTCCTTTGGAAATGTCACTACAAAACATGCAAATAGTGACATTTAATCTATTACTTTAAAAATATAATAAAATTTCTCTTTTAAAGGTTGAAGGATGTTTTTGTCTAGAGTGTATGGTGGCAATTCTGGAATTAATTGTTTATTAAATTTCTTCAGGGATGTGACAAATAATACTGATAATAATACCTATTAGCATTTAGCAAGTCCCTGCTTTGTGACTGGCTCTGTAAGTAGATGCCTTAGATAATTTAAATAACCCTGGAAATTACGGAGATGAAATCTGAACCTGGTTGGTAAGACATTTGGTAACCTGTGAAATGTCACATGGCCATTTGATGCTCTTCAAAGCTGCTGCACAACGGAGAGAGAGATAAACATATCTGAAACTTGAGGGATTTACTGGGGACCCTATTTTGCTTCCCTCCAAAACTTGTGATTTTTCTCAGTGTCACTGAAATAAGCACATGTGATAATGCATTCAAAAGAAATTTCATAACGAAGGACAAAGTGATTTAGGTGTTGATTTAATGCAGAAAAGTACTGTGCTATTCACACTACCTAAGTGACTTCATATTAGAATGATAAATGCAGGTTAAGTATGCTTTAGTTTTCTCATGTCTAGTCCCACTTCTGGTCTAAGTTGTCAAAGAAGTATTATGTCTTTTTTCTAACATTTTATCCTTCCTACCACAGAATTCTTCAAACTCAGAGATCCTCTGCCCTTCTCTGGTGGATCAAAAGCTTTCCACTTTGGTCTCCTTGCCTTCTCTCCACTTTCTTCTAATGAAAATGCCGTCTGCTCTAACAGTCACACATAATTTCCCTTGTCAAGCACCAGAACTACTATTCCCTAAAAAGAATTATTCTCAAGGAAGTGCTAGAGGAAACTGTGAGAAAATTATGTGCTTCTTTGTGTCTCGTATCAATATCCACCCAAGAACACCAACTGTAGCAGAGGCTGGGAGAAATCCAATGCATATCCTGACCCATCTGATGGAGATTAGCTAGTTTACCTACTCATAATCCTAGTGTTTGTACAATGGTCACAGGCATGGAATAGCTGTGGTGGCCAGGATGGAGGCTATGCACAAACCTAACAGTATATATTCCTTCTTACCAAGACTGATCACTGAATATCCAACCCAATAGCAGCAAAACAAATCACTTAGTTCTCCATAAGGCACACTCTCTTGATAGCAGGTGGAGTACATCTGACTCTTTCTGCCTTAGAGGGGGCAGTAATTTGTTTTTACTGATATGTATTGTATTTATAAGTTTGCTTTCTCTAGCCATAAAGCTATGACCAGGTGAGTCCAAGGATTCAGAGAACATCTGATTAATCATTATATGATACTAAATAGCATTGCTTCATACCAAGAAATCTATTGGTCCTACTGAATACCACACAATCTATCAGCTGCTGGACTTACAGAAGGTTGGCATGGCCTCCTTTTAAAGGGCAGCTAAAGCACTGGCATAGGGGTGACCTTCAAGGTTGGGGCACATTATAGTGCTGCTGTAGGCAGAATACTGAGGTCTGGAGCTTGTAGGATGGAAGTATGAGTGATTGCTCTCACCATTATTCCAAATGATTATTTGAGAAATTCTTGTTTTTTATCCACATAAGTTTAGGCTCTGCTTTCCTAGACATACTTGTTTCGTGGTGGGAATGTGGGCTGGAGTGAGTGAGGGTTCTTTCACCAGGGGATACAGTAACCTGTGAAATGCCACATGGCCATCTGATGCTCTTCAAAACTGCTGCATAATGGAGAGAGACAAACATATCTGAAACTTGAGGGATTCACTGGGGAGCGTATTTTGTTTCCCTATCCAGTGATAGCCATGAATGGGCATTTACAGTGACCATGCCCTAATACCTATGGTTATGTAGAAGGTCAGACCTTAAAGTGATGAAGATCTGGGCCTCTCCACCAGGCTAGCAAAAGAACTGACTGAGGTTGAGGGGAATCTGGGAGTAGCTAAGGAGAAAGATGATGAATGTTGGTTTTGGGTTCAGAAACAACTGCAGCCTGTCCCCCTGGTTCCTCTGTTGTATAAATTGTTACTGGACACCAATGTAAAAAAGGAATGTATGGGCAGAATCACCTTGACAAAGGATATGTATGAATCTGAGTCTTCACGGTGTGAAATATAGGTCATACCTTAAGTGCCTTTTCCATCTCACCCTGGCTTTACTACTTTGTTGGCCTCCAGCTAACTTCCAGTTCTTTCAGTTGTTAGTATCTGCATCCCTTTGCCTGAAAATGTTCTCCAAAGCACCACTCTAAAAATGTCAAGTCTCCTTAAATTAATATATAAGATCAATGTAATCCTAACCCAAATTCCACCTGATATACTTTTTTGAAATCAACAAGCTGATTCTAAAATTTATATGCAAATTCAGAAGACCAAGAATGACCAAGGGAAACTTATAGAAAAACATAAAAATCAAACAAGACCTATCATAATGAGCTCGTATTTAAGATGGTGTTGTATTGGTACACAGATAAACAAATATACCAATATAAAAAAGATTCATAATCATATGATATATGATAAAGTTGACCCATGATGCAATGGAGAGAGGATGGGCTTTTAAAAAAATGGTGCTGAAGCACTTGAATGTCTATATAAAAAAGTATTGACCCATTCCTCAAACAACACATAAAAATTAATTTGACATGGATTATAGACCTAAATGTGAATGGTAAAAATATGAAGGTTTTAGGAAAAAACATGAATAAATCCTCAATATCTTGGTGCTAGCAAGGATTTCTTCAATAGTATACAGAAGCACTAACTCTATAAGGAAAATGCAACATACTGCACTACATTTAAATTAAGAACTGCATTACAATAAGAACTGCTGTCCATCAAAAGATACCATTAAGAAAATGTAATGGGTAATTGTGAACTGCTGCTATAAACATTCTAGTGCAGATGTCTCTTTTATAGAATGTCTTTTTTTCCTTTGAAATAAAAAAAATTTAAAAAGAAGAAAATGTAATGTATAAATTCACAACTAATTGGTGCAGAGTGCACTGTCTGGGAGATGGTCACACTTGTAGCTCTGGCTTGGGTGGTACAAAGGTAATTTATGTAACCAAAATGTTTGTACCTTCATAATATTCTGGAATTTAAAAAGAAAAAAAAAAGAAAATGTAATGGTGGGCCACAGATGGGAGAATCATTTTGAAGACTTATATTAGACAAAGGATTTAGGTTCAGAATATATAAATGAACTCTTACAATTGTTAATAGATAGACAAACCAGTAAAAATTTTGACAAAAGACTTGAATAGGTACCTCACAAAAAAATAATATACAAATGGCCAGCACACATATGACAAAGGTCTCAACTTCATTAATAATCAAAGAAGTACAAACTAAAAACCACAATTTTATATTCATGCTCATTCACCAAAATAGCTAACCTGAAAATGACATACAATTCCAAGTGTTCACAAGAGTAAGAAACATTTGAAACACTCATTGTTGGCTTGTGGGAGTGAAATTACTTTGGAAATCAGGTTGGTAGTATTTACTAAAGCTGAATTTATGCAAAACCTAGGACCCAGCAAGTTCACTCCAGGTATGACCACAACAGAAATGTATATGTACACCAAGGACACGTGAAATAATTTCCATAGTAGCACTATTAAAAACAGCTAAAAATGGAAAAAGCCCAGATGTCCAACACTATAATATTAATAAATTGTGATTTATTTTCCAATGCAATGTTACATAATGCAAATGAACAAACTATAGCTATAAACAACAGCATGAATGAAACTCAAAAACATAATCTTTAATGAAAAAAATCCAGAAATTAGAGTACTCACTGTTTAATTCTACTTATAAATTTCAAAAAGTAAAATATAGTCTAAAGTGTTAGAAATCACGATCGAGGTTATCATAGGGATTGTTAATGGCTCAAAGGAGTTTCTAGGGTACAGGTAGTATTCTGTTTCTTGATCTGGATGCTGGTTACACAAGGGAGTGTGTCCACTTGGTGAGCATTTATGTACTGCATGTATATGTAGTATGTGTATATTATATATTATACCTATATATTAATATATTATATATGTATGTACTATATGTATATATTTCATATATAATTTATACATTTTTCTATATAAATGGTACATTTCAATAAAGTTTACAAAGTATGTGTTTTATGAAGGAAATAAACATCATTTTGAGTGTATGAGTCAGAAAATTAGGCAATATTAAGTCATGGTAAATGTAGAACATATGGCAAAGCATATTTTATAAAACTTTAATCAGATGTGTATCCCTGGGAAATAAATATCTCTTCAGAATAGTAACAGTGGCTTTCCTAAATGAAGTTACAGAAAATAAAGCATCATTTTAAGTTAAACTTTTCAAAAAGGCTTTATTATGCAGGGAACAGGAAAAGGATATTAGTGTCTGGTTTAGGAAATTTCTTAACTCCCTGAGAATATTGCCTAAATTCAATGCAAAATATAGACAATTATTTTTTTTACTGACATTCTATGAAAATATGCAGTCCTATATTTCAAAATGTCTTTCTAATGTAATCTGTTATTGCAGGGAATGGAGTTGAAGGTTTTAGTTTATTCATTTATCATTAATTCTGAAATGGCACCAGATGTGTAAGGGGGTAGCTTTTCATTGATTTTTCCAAATGTAATATAAAATTAACAAATAGCTTAGATGTTCACCCAAAACAATCACTGCAAAATAGAACACCACATGCAATGTGCACAAAATTATCTGTGACAGAGGATGGAAAATGTTCTAATGAAAGGTTTAGAATGGCATATCCCTCCAAGGATAAAATGGACTATTATGGCAACATACTCTTAAAATGTACTGTTTTATAAACAAAAATAAAATGTAAGGGTTTTTTGATAATGTATGTAAATATGAAGACAAATATTTCAACAGATTTATACACTGTAATTATAGATTACTTTTTAAATGATACAGTTACAAGGGTCAGTTCTACAGGCTTTATAGTCCAAAAAGACAAACTGGTCTTCCTTATAAAAGAACTAAAAAAAAAAAATCTGTCATGATTTAATTAAATATGGATTCTGAAAAGAATCACAATATTTCCATTTTGACATTGTGTCTCCTTCAAAGTGCTTTTCCTTTCTAAGCAGTGTAATCTAGTGATTAGGAGCTTCTACTGAGAAGTAAAACAACCTAAGTTTAAACCCAGCTCCTTTTCTTAGATGTTGTATAGTAATCCTCAACCTTGTTATCTGCAAGTAACTGCAAATTATTTATGTTGAGCTTACACATATAAAATACTTATCACAGTACCTGGTAATTAATATGCATATTGAATTATCTTACTTTCATTCTAAGAGATATTAAACATCACCTGATACTAGCAAGCTTGGTTCCTCCAGGAATATGATGATTTATCTTTAAAATCATTGACCTAAATTCTTTTCCTTATTTCTCTCACCAGAGCTGAGAGGTTGACACAGTACAAACAAAATAAATACAACCCAAAACAAAATTTGCTCAAACTTGATGTAACCAAAAGAAAATCATTATACAACTGTATATATAAAATATCCAAAGATTGGTCTTTTTTTCTCCTGATCTCAATAAAAACAGGAAGATATTTTAATAAACCCTATAATGTCCATTTCCCTAAAGCCCTAGATTGGAGAAATGGGGATTATGGGTGTGATCCTATTTTCTAATGTTCTGGAGGAACATTAGAAAGTTTGTGGGGGCCAAGGAATCTACATTTAAAAAACTATTCAAGGAGTCCTAACTTGTACCCAGAGTTGGGAATCACCAAATAAGATCAATTAGCCTAAATCACTATGAGATAATCCATGGTAACTTACTAGAATGAATCTTTCCTTTCTACTTCTCTCCCTAAATGCAAGCAGATTCTGGGGGAAAATTTTGTTCAAGTCTTGGCACAATAAGGTCACAATAATGGTTGTACCTTAACCATTTTGCATCATAACGTTTTCATGAAAAATCAGTATACTTTTAAAGAAAGAAAGGATTTTCGTTTGATACATGCTCACCACTCCTTTCTGTCATCTTCTATGTCTCATAGCTATTTTATTCCAAAAGAATATCTCGTTATGGTGACATTATCTGCAAATAGCTGAGTTTCAGATGTTCATTTACAAGATATATGTAAGAGAATTCCTTTGAAGTCATTGATGTGATAACTGAATTTTATAAGTCAAAGGACCATAACTCTACTAAATATAGAGAAAGTTATCAAATTTGTTCTACTATAATTTCTTCATTTTTCACAGAAAGAAAATGACATAAGTCCAACAGACAGCCTTTGAACATCCTGTTTAACTTAAAATTCTCTTACTCTGATATTTAACTATTAAAAAAGAAAAAAAGTCCATCTAGAATTACTTTCCAATTCCTTATATCCAACCATTGCACATTATACAAAGACTAATAATGAAATTATCAGAAAATATTTTCAATTTTATTTTTAATTTGTTAAGACAATTTAAAATACCACAATGTAACACAATGGCTTACTATTGGATTTTGGAATCAGGAATCTTGACTTTGGGTATAAATTGTATCACTTACTCATTTACTGAACTTGACAAATTTATTTAGCCTTTCTGTCTCAGCCCAGATTCCTTAGAAAAAACAAAGGCAAAATGCAACAACAATTTGGGCATAGCCATGTGGATAGCTTGATTTTCTAAGACATTTTCACGGAAGCCATCCATATCTTATACTAATTCTCTCTAAACAATCTATCCACAGGAAAAAGGGATATAAATTCCTCTTCTCATTTACATTTCCCATTGGTAAAGAGTTATTTCCACGGAATGTTATGTAAGTATGGGGATCCATCAGTTTCTTAGGCAAGTCTTCTGTGCCTTAGAAGAAACAAGGAAGACTGGGGACAGGATACACAAATTAAGGTTAAGACTTGAGGCAAGGCATAGAATGGACATGGAGCAACAACTCTATAATCAACCCTTCACCAGTAATGGTAGTGGTGACAATAGGTAGCACTAGCAGTGTACCAGTCAGCTATTGTCAAAATAGTGATGTCTAATAAATCATAAAACTCAGTGGCTTTAAATAATAAGCAAATCAGTTCATATAAACTGGACTCAACTGGGCAGCTCTGTTTTAGGATGTAAGCCAGCTGGATTTGGTGCGCGGCTATGGAATCAGGACTTGGCTCTTGGCCAAAGTGATAGAGACTATCAATGCCATGTTATTCTCACAGGAGATCATCAGAGCACAAAAGTACAAGCCTTACCTATGACCACAATTCAAGTCTCTGCTTCCTATACATTTGTTAACATCCCACTGACCAAATCAAATTACATGTCCAAGGCCAAAATCAAGTGATAAGAAGGTATGCTCCAACCACCATGAGGTCATGGCAAGGGTGTGGAAGAATCATTCTTTTAGAGCGAAAAATTAGGACTGATAATTTGATCTACCACAAAAAAACCTATCTTCATGATTGGATTTAGGAGCAGCACAAGCTGTTTTGGGGGTAACTCAAACCAGGTATTAAGGCAAATGCTCAAATCTCAATAACACGTTAAATGAATCCAGTACTCTTAATAGTCCTTAATTTTTCCATGTGTAATATAGGCATAATAATAATCTGAAACTCATAGTGTTTATATTTAGAATTATCAATGAAGTATTGCATAAAGCAAGTTTTAACACAATACCTGGAATAGTGTTCAAGAAATGTTAGTTAACACTCACTTATCAAACAACACAGCCAGTTAGCTGTATTTCAGATATGCCACTGGGTATGAGAATGAGTAAACAACAGAATGCATGTGTTTAGTTTATTTCCACTTATTATTGTAGGAAAATAACTCCAACTCTTTTATTCTTAATCACATTGAGTTAATTTTATAGCAGAATCTTTCCTAATGTAAGATAGCATATTTTAAATGAGTAAACATAGGAGGGAATCCCTTAGGTGTTCCTTGTCTCATTTAGGAGGTTGTTCTGCATAACCTTTTGATTGAATTGATTTCAGTTGTAAAACAAGGCTACCTTTTGGTGTAAGCATCTGGGTCGTGCAGTCTCTGAAAAGGGAGAAATTGAATTTGATCAAGCAATTATATACAGTACCAGAGATTCAAATTCAGTAGTAATTAAAGAAAACAAACAATTATGAAATATCAGGATGGCAAAGCCAGAACTGGCTGATAAAAAAACACTCACAGGCTTGTTTCACTTAGCAAAATGTCCTAGAAGTTTATCCATGCTGTTGCATATGGCAGGATTTCCTTTTTATAAAGAATAAGTAATATTACACTGTATTTTTTAATCTATTCTTCTGTCAGTGGGCATGTAGCCTGCACCATTTTATAACATTCTGCACTCTCAAGTGAGTATACAGGGGTTCCAATTTCTCCACACCCTCATCAAAACTTGCTTTGTTTGTTTGTTTGTTTTTTGATACTAGCCAACCTAATAGATACAAAGCGATATCTCATTGTATGCTTAAACAATTGTTAGAAGGTATACTTCATGTTAAGTGCTGTTACCACAATAAAATCAATCAATCAAAAGAAAATCACAGGAATCTGATATTTTTATGATCAATTTCAAATAATGACTGTAAAATTCTTAACAGTGAGAGAGGATTTGGAAGCCAGAGAAGCACAGATCTTTATGTAGGTGGAAGATCTCTTAGTGATCATACTTGGTCATAATTATTGAAGATTTATAGTTGGAATTAAATACATTCATATGTATATTTATTTATAAAAGAGATCTTTCTATCATAATTTGATGTTCATTATATAATATTTCTCTATTTTATGCTCAAGCTCTGCTTTTTCACTCTTTAAATGACTTAGTGCTCAATGTTGAATAGGAATAATTCCTTATATAGTCCTAACTTTTCCATGCTGTAGCACTCTGTTATCTATCCTATTTTGACAGGAATATATCTATATATCAAGTCATGGGAGTATATTAACAAATTATGTTTATGTTTTAGTATCTGCTGCAGACCAATCATTTCACAAAAAAGAGGGGAAAAAATCTATACCTTGAGAATTTTTCTTTCTTTCTTGAAATGATTAGAACATGACTCTAAAATCCAACATGACATAAACATAGCTCTCTATTGTCAACAATAAGAGGACAGAAAAGGGAGTTGTGGGAAATTCTTTTGAGAGACACACACAAAAATAAAACACCTTTTTTTTTTAGCATGGTCTGTCTAAGGAGCATTTTCTTGTAGAAACCTAGCAGATACTTATGATAGTACTTTTGTTTCTATTTTTAGCTTTCACCATGTGATCCTGAGCAAGTTGAAACTGCCCTATGCCTTGATTTCCCATATATACCAAGTGAAACTAGCAGTTATAACTTCTGTCACAAATTTGCTTTCTACAGAAATTCAAAAAAGGATCAACAAAATCTCTTTAAACTTTTAGAGTTTGACTCGGTTGGCCTGGAAGTGTAAATCTCTCCACATGGTAATGAGGTGTGATGTTTGGAGTGGGAGCATGTAGCTTTTTGAAGACAGAGAACATAGGAGAGCTGTGGGCTGGGCCAGGGGCCCCTGTTAAACATAAGAAGTCTCTGAAGGCATCTTGCTGGTTTTATAGTCTTTGAAAATCCTGTTCTGTAATTCCTCCAATGAACCTCAGACCTTCAGGATATTTTCTATAACGTCCAGTTACTTTTCAGAAAAACTTAACTGATCCTTTGAAAATACAGTAGACTGTTGGGAAAGAATTTGCAATCAGTGCAATGTTTTCTTGTCTTTCTCTTTCCCTTTAATTAGTACTATTGCACTTTTACTTATTGCCTTTTTCACCAGATTTTCCTTAATTACCATTACATATTAGATTTTTTTGTCTATTTTGCTAATACAAATGGCTATTAGAGTTCTGGTTTCATATCTGACTGGCATTTGGCCTTATGTTACTTCTGGTCTTCCTTGGACAAAATTGTGATTTAAACTAATTGTTCCCAGCATCATTCTGTTTTACTTATTCCCTGCTCCTTGAAATTTTATTAATGAAAGAATTTCTCATCAATCCCTTACATTTTAATCAGCATGTCCTAAGATATTTGACATCTGAAGGCTTAGCTCTGTAAAAATAAAGCTATTGAGGCAAAGTTTGGCCAGTTTTGTGAACATTTTGCTTGGAACAGAAATTTTCTTGAATGAAACTGAAATTACGTCATGTAAACAACTTCTCACTTTGCCTAGTTCATTTGGTTGCTGTATATAAACATCTTGTACTCAAAACTAAATTCTCAGCTCCTTGAACTCAGGCATTAGTTGAAGAAACTTTTTTGGAAACTTTAACAAGGCCTAAGAACTAAGAATACCCTCACATTCTTATTCATGGCATCAGATTCAGAAATTAGTGTAATATATTAGTATCTGGAGTTATTAATCATATGACTGAATAAATGTGATTTCAAATCCAGATCTGATTATCTACATTCTATTGATAGGGATATCATGATTCATTGTGGGAACTAAGAAACCCTGGTCACACCTCTTATTGTTAACATCATTTGAAATTTCTGGGCAGGTTTCCAGTTCTAACATAAGTCATTAAAAACTTCTTTCATGAGCACATTTTAAAATCGTCTGTCTTAATTTGTTCTTTAGGATTCTACAACATATAAGAGATTTTGGTGAACCTTTGCATATACATCATGTCACTTAACTATTCTCATTTGTTCTGATGTGAAGATATTGCCTATCACCAGAAAGGGAAAACAACAAAGTCCTAAGGCTAGATATATTTTGCAAAATCATACATAAAAAGAATAACATGGCACAATGAGAAAATCTGTCTTGAACTCTAACAACTATGTTTGAATTAATCAAGTATTTTTAAATTGCAAAAGACAGAAAACTAAGTCAACTAGATTAAAATATTAAAATTTGTTCAGTGTTGTATTTGAAAATTTCAAGAAGCTTTGGACATCATTGCATTCAGAGATTTACACAATGGCTTTAAGATGCTGTCCCTTTAAGATCTCTACTTGCTGTATGGTTGGCTTCAATCTTAGGCAAAGGTAATCATAGGAAGCCCAAGGTTTGCATTGTTCTTACAAATGGTGGTTCCATAGAAAATAAGCAACAATGTCTGCACAAACATTCATATCAATTCCTGAGAACTTTGATGAGCTTTTGCTTGAGCTACACATTCACTCTTTCATGAGTGAGTTGGAACTATGTGATTGACTGTTCCCCCTTGAAAATCACATAGAATGAGGGAGAGACACTTCCCAAAAGGAAACTGTTTTAGGAAACCAACTAGAGATAGAAGTGTATTACCTCACTGAAGTTTTCATGTACTGAAGTTTTATGGGTTTGCATAAAATCAATAATTTAGACTAATTGTAAATAGTATGCCTATGCTAAGAAAACATCCTATATAGTGAAAATTTTCTCAGTATACTGTCAACTTATAAGCCATAAAACATTATAATAGAGAAAGCAATATTATAACAGAACCTTATAAATTAAGTACTCTTGGACTTAATGCATGGCAAAGCTGCTACATGTTAAAATTTTTATATGCTATGCAACTTGTCTCTGTAATATACTGAGTTTATATGTTTATATAATGGTTTTATAATTTACTCTATTTCAGGATGTGTTCAGAGTATAATAAAATATTTAATATGTAATATTCAGGTCTAGGCAACACATTTTCTATAAATGGATAGCTAGTAAATATTTTAGAGTTTTGAGTCATAAGGATTCTTTTGCAACTACCAACTGTGCCATTGGAACACAAGATAAGCTATGGCCATGTAAATGAATGAGTGTGGCTGTGTTCTGATAGAACTTTACTTACAAAAACAGGTGGTAGACTGGATTTGGCCCATGGCCTGTAGTTTGCCCACTTAGTGAACTTGGTGGACACTCAGTATTTATCACACATTGAGTCACAGCACTCAGAAAGAATTATGATCTAAACTGAAAATCTGTTTTAATCACAAATAATTCTAATCTAGATTAAGTCAATTTATTTCCCCCTCATTTGTATCAAGTACATTGAGACTATTCCTACAAAATAATTATAACAATGGCTAACATTTGTGTTTTAGCTTATATTAACATAATACACTTGTCTTAGTTTGTTTGTCCTACTATTACAGAATACCAGAGACTAGGTAATTTATAAAGAACAGAAATTTATTTTCTCACAGTTCTGGAGTCTGTGAAGTCCAGGATCGATGTGCTGGCTGCTCTCTGCTTCCAAGATGTTCCTCCGAAGGGGAGAAACACTGTATCCTCACATAGCAGATGAGAACAGAAGAAAGCACAATTGTACCCACAACCCTTTTTATAATAGCTTTTATGAAAGCAGAGCACTCATGACTTTATCACTTCCAAAAGACCCCACCTCCCAACATTGCTGCCCTGGGAATCAAGTTCTCAGCACATGAATTTTGGGCGACACATTCAACCTTAGTTAACTCTCATGAGAAATTGCATTATTAGTTCCTCAGACCAACCCTCAGAACAACTCTCTCTCTACTTTGAAGTCCTTCCTAACTGTTCCCCTCATTCAGCAGGGCTTAGAATAGATTCTTTTTATCTTAAAGAGTTCAGTTATAATCACTCTGGAAAAATAAACAAATAACAAAAAGCACAAATGTAAAAAGTTTTCAGACCTCTCATCCTCATAAATCCTAATATATTTACTGATTCATATAGGATTTTCACATTCCATAGTTCATTGATAAAGCCCATATAATTCCTTTGAATATTTCAAAAACACATTATATATAACTTAACATTATAAGTATTACTGCATAATAAAAAGCATGCGCAACATTTATTTCATTATTTGATACTAATGAATTAATCGAAAGGTATGTTTGTGTCCAAAGATGAAGGATAGTGTTGTATACAAATCACTTTTTCCTCTTTCCTGACACAAACAAATATCACATTGTAAATAAAAATGAAAAATATGAACAAATAAGTGCAAATAACACTTAGCAAAATAAAATAAGCAAACTAAGCAATATTTGATAAATGATCACTTTGTATAAAATTGTTGCCTGGGTGAGGTTTGGTGACAAGAAGAAGGAAATGGAAGTAGCAGTCTTTCTCCTTTAGTGATGAGTGACGCGAGCAAGGGTGAGATGGGGAAGAGAGGGAAGAGATAATGCCTGAAGTTCATCCATGTTAGAACTCAACACATTGGTGAATAGCCTTTTCTTTTTAGCATTAGAGTCTCTAAACATGGAAGACTGTAAAACATTGCCAAAGGCATAAAAAAAAAAAGCAATGAGATTAAAAACAAGTAAAAACTCAAAACATTATTTGCTGGGACCCTCTTTGCTTATGATTATACAACTCCTAATAATTAGACTGTATTTCTTAATGTGACAGTCCTATTCATGCTATAATCACTCTTTTATACAACAGTAATCATTTTGAATTCATCATCTAAAATTTCTTTCAAAAACTCGGCATCAGACATTATTGACTATTCTTTCTCTCCCTCTAATAAGCATACCAAAAAATAAGTTTCCCAATAAACAAGCATCAAGTTAAACAATTTGCTTGTTAGGAAGTTCTTTGCAAAGTGATCTTAAATTTTAACGTTTCTATTGTCTACCACACAAAAAATCCAGTTTCCCAAGCAAAGTGTAATTTGTTTTCTTTTTATCAGTCATTTCCTTGAAACTTTGAAAATCATCATGAAATAGAGGAATCCTTTTATTCCATACTTTATTCTTAGCCCATTACCATATATATATTTTTAACTGACTGGTGAATCTGATGTCTGGATGTCATATTTATTCCATTAATCCACCCCTGAAGCAGTGTCATTGGCATCAGCCCCAGTGTGAGATAGGGCATTATCAATAAATATAAAATGCTTGAAATTTGCCATAAATATTTGGTTCATTGACTGCAATAAGGTAGTTTTGGAAGGATCAGCTACCATAGAAACATTTATTTTCTATACAACTTATGACATTATAAAGCTTTCTGGCTGAATTATGTATTATCAAAATAATACGTAATTGTACGATATTTCTTCTTATTTATGTATTCTTCGATGAATGGCAGAAAATAGTTCTTCATATAATTATTGAATATATCCTCTATTACACATAGAAAGCCATTAAACATTATTATACATCTGAAAGCCATATACTCTTCAACATTCCCTTAATAGCTCTGTGGGTTGGGCAAATGATATGCTATTATATTAATAGTAATGAATTGATCATAAGACTATTTCCACCATTTTCATTGAAAAAAATAAGCCTATTTTGGATCTTTAAGTACTTATACTTTTTTTTCTTGTTATATGCAATGACAGTAACAGATGGCATTTGTGTCTAAAAAAGATAAGGCGTCCAGTAAAATCAAACCCGAAGATTGCTTTGCTTTATAATCACTATCATTAATGATTTTCTACAATTCACTATGGAGGACTGCTGCAGCAATATCAGCAAGAGTTGCTTCACAGATCATATCTAAATTATATAAACTAGCATCATTTTTAAATCCCTGAAACAATAAAAGCTCACTTTGAGAATCAATTCCTTTATTAAATTATCACTTTTCTATATCTTATACTTCTTTAGATATTGCAAGTTATTCAATACCTTGTACTATTTCAATGCTGTGATCAATGGCATCTACTGTAGGAGTCATTTCACTATTCTTAAAAAAAAAAACCCTGCTATATTGGGGGACTACCAAGTCTAAACTTTGAGTTTACTCACTTGTACTAAACAACTATAAAAGTGAACAAAATAGAAAGCAACAATTTTCAGGTCTTGGCCAATAGTGTAAGGACTATAATCATGATAGAAGGGTAACATGAGCTTAATTCAGTGGTATGCTGGTAAATACGTAAAAATACGCTTCCCAAACAAAGAGAGTCCTAATTTGTAGTTTTGTCAATTATTGGGGGAACATAGACGTTCCAATAAGCCAGACAGAGTGAATAGGTCACATCAAAGATCCCTGGATTTCAACTGTCAGGTAAATTCAATTGGCATTGAAATAAAGAGAGAGGGAAATAATGACCAAGGAAAAACAAAGCACAGGTATTCAATAACAAACAGGACAATATTAATCATTTTAATACTTGGAGCTCCTAAAGGAAGGGAAAGAAAGCTTACATGTAAAAATTCTTGAAAAACAAAGTATAACAATGTCCAAAATTGGGGGAAATAATAACCTAAAAAACTAAAAAGTTGAACAAATTCCTAGCAGGAAAATCACACACACAAAAAAGCTGCGCCTAGCACTATAATAATAAAATAACTGAAAATTAATAAATGAGAAAGACTCAAATTCTGCAGAGATTAAAAAAAGAAAAGGTACATTACATAGAGGAGACCAATGAAAAGAATACTGCTGCTTCTTCTCAGACACAATAAAAAGCAGAAAAAAATATTCAAAAAAATTGCTGAAAACTAAACTATCATCCCAAATATGTATTTATAAAATATATCTCCCCAAACTGAATATGTCATAAAGATATTTTCAAGTGAATAAAAGTGGGTGTAGCTTGTTATCAGCAGACATGACCACAATAGAAGCTAAAGAAAATTCTTCTGATTGAAGAGATATAAGTCATATAGGTGAATATATTCAAAATAATAGAGTTTATAAAAAAATTATAACTATGTGAGAAAATACAACATGATTTTCTTTATTCTTAATATCTTAAAAAGCTAAATGTTTTAAATCCACAATAATAACATACTATAATGTATTGTAAGACAAAAAATTATAACAGTGATACTCAAAAGAGCAAGAGGGAAATAAATGGATACATTATCATTTTAATGTCCTTACATTATAAGTGATATGGTATAAATTTATTTTAAGGAAGTTATGATGAATTAAAGATATATAATATAATGTATAATACCACAACTAAAAATGTAAAGAAAAAAATTATAAAAAGAGATATAGGTTAAAAATCAATAAAAGAGATATGCTAGAATAGCAAAAATAAAAATTATTCCTAAAAGTGGTACAAAAGGAAGGCAGAATAAAAAGATCAGAAGTAACAAACAGACAGCAAGTACCAAGATGGCAGATGTAATCCCAATGTATCAGTAATTACATTAAATGTAAATTAAACAAACATTTTATTAAAGGTTTCAGACTAAAGAGCAAGTTCCAGCTAGATACTGTTTATAGAAATACTAAATGAAAAACTGAAAAATGAAAACATTGTATGCCATGCAAACTCTAATTAGAACAAAGTAAAATCTAGCATTATGTAAAAGCTCAGCAATATATATAAAAAGATAGATATTTTATGATTAAGTGGGCTTTAACCCAAAATGTGGAAGGTTGGATTAACACCCCAAAATTATCAATATAGTTCAACATATTAACAAATAAAGGAGAATATAAAAGCATTAGCAAAATATATATGGAAAAATCTTTGACAAAATTCAACATCCGTTTATGAATAGAAGGAAATTTCCTCATTCTGATTAAATATTTATAAAATCTATATTTAATGTCATATTTAATGTTTATAAAAAAGGCTCAAATGTTTCTTCTAAGATCACGGACCAGAAAAACATATCCACTCTCACCATTTGAATTCAAATTTCTAATGGAGATCCTGGATAGTGGAATAAGACAAAAAAAGAAGAAAAAGGCATAAAAATAAAGAAATTAATCAATTTTTATTCTTAGCTTACACTATTGTTTACATAGAATATCCTAAGGATTTTAAAAAAAATTCTACCTATAATTAACAGTATCTTCAAAGGATTATAAGAGAAAAAAAAGAGTATTAACTGTAGTTCTACATGCTAACAATGAATAATTGGAAATTTAAAATTTTAAATACTATTTACAATGCACCAAAACATATAATGCTTAAGAATAATTTTAACAACTAAATGTAAGTCTGTATACAAAAATTACTAAATATTACTGAGATAAATGAAAGAAAACCAAAGTAAATGAAAAGTTGTATAATACAAATGGATTGGAAAACTCAATGTGGGAATGATGTCAACTCTCCTATAACTGATCCAGTGATTCAATGCAAATATATTCAAAATTTATTGATTTCTTGATAAAAATTGAAAAGCTTATTCTAAAATATATATGGGCCGGGCGGGGTGGCTCACGCCTGTAATCCTAGCACTTTGGGAGGCCGAGGCGGGCGGATTGCTCAAGGTCAGGAGTTCGAAACCAGCCTGAGCGAGACCTCGTCTCTACCAAAAATAGAAATAAATTAATTGACCAACTAAAAATATATATATACAAAAAATTAGCCGGGCATGGTGGCGCATGCCTGTAGTCCCAGCTACTCGGGAGGCTGAGGCAGTAGGATCCCTGAGCCCCGGAGATTGAGGTTGCTGTGAGCCAGGCTAATGCCACGGCACTCACTCTAGCCTGGGCAACAAAGTGAGACTCTGTCTCAAAAAAAAAAACAAAAACAAAAAATAAATAAATAAAATATATATGGAATGCAATGGACCTAGGGTAATGAAAGCTACCTTGAAAAAGAAGAAGTTTTATTCTGTTTTGAATAAGTTACTCTAGCTGGCTTTAAGATACTATAAAGCTGCAGTAATCAAGAGAATATGATATAATCACAAGGATGGCCAAATTGACTAATAAAATAGAGTAGAAAATACAGAAATAGATCTACATATGTAGGAGCAAAGGATTTCAGCACAGGAGCCAAAGCAATTTGATAAGGAAAGAAAAATCTTTTTAAAAAGTGAATACCACAGAAGTATGGGTGAACAATGTTGAAACAATTATACACATATTCTATAATTAAACAATTAAATAAATGGAGGATGATTGAAACTAGGTTTCTCACTGTTGGCATAGGAAATTATAAATAAGAGAGAGGAGAACGGCCGGGCGCTGTGGCTCACGCCTGTAATCCTAGCTCTTGGGAGGCCGAGGCGGGCGGATTGCTCAAGGTCAGGAGTTCAAAACCAGCCTGAGCAAGAGCGAGACCCCGTCTCTACTATAAATAGAAAGAAATTAATTGGCCAACTGATATATATATATAAAAAAAAAAAATTAGCCGGGCATGGTGGCGCATGCCTGTAGTCCCAGCTACTCGGGAGGCTGAGGCAGAAGGATCACTCAAGCCCAGGAGTTTGAGGTTGCTGTGAGCTAGGCTGACACCATGGCACTCACTCTAGCCTGGACAACAAAGTGAGACTCTGTCTCAAAAAAAAAATAAAAAAAGAAAAAAAAAAAAAAAAAAAAAAAAAAGAGAGAGGAGAAGTCTAGAATAGCGTATGTGACTAGATTAAGGTTGGCGACATCACTACAATATTATGGTTAGCTTAATACAGATAAAAATGGGGATAAATGACAGACAGAAAATTGTATATACACACAAGTTAGTATATACCCATATATTTTCTTGCTCTGTCAGCTGAGGAGACCTGAAAGAAAGACACACCAATAGCAGCAAACACACCTCGCACTCAGCTCTTTATTTCTAACATAATCCTGCAATAAAAGGAAAAACATATGTTTGAGAATTGACTGATTCTAGGACTGCAGTAGGAAATACACAAGATGAGCCTGGAGCATCTGATAGAGCAAGAAACTAAGTGCTAAACACATGAACACACACACACACACACACACACACACACACATGCATGTACAAAGATTGGTATTTCAAAGGGCCCAGAAACCAACTGAAAAGTTTGCGTTGGCCAATTCTGTAACAATTTGAGCAATAAAATAGATTTGGATTATAATCAAAGTGTAAAATGAATAACCATAATTCCATACTGATACAAATAAATAAGTGAACAAGAAGGGAGAGGGATAAAGAGAAGTTGGTTAAGGGGTACAAAAATGCAGTTAGATAGAAGGAATAATCTCTAGTATTCAAAAGTAGAGTAGGGAATTATAGTTAACAATAATTTCTTGTACATGTCAAAATAGTTAGAAGAATGTTAATGTTCCCAACACAAAGAAAAGATAAATATTTGAGTATCCCAATTACCCTAACTTGATCATTACACATTGTATATAAATATCAAAATATCACATGTACCCCCAAAATATGCACAACTATGTTATATCAATAAATAAACGAACAAATGAGAGAATAGACAAATGTCTCACGCAGAAAAATTCCCCCAAATTTATGTACTCTGCTTTCAAGGAACTAGAGCATAACTCTCTACTCCTTAAATATGGGCTACTTATCATGACTTCCTTCAAAAAAATATGGTATGAAAAGGTGTGGCATGAGAGAGAGGCACTTTACAGTGGAAAACCTTGAAAGATACTACCTAAACCAGGTGATCAACATTAATACCAAAATGATAAATCATGTTGATGATATGTTGAGAATAGCACCTCACCTTGTGGACTTCCTTCCAAGAATTCATGACCTTCCTCTAATCCTGAGAAAACCATTAGACAAATCCCTATGAAGGATATTCTACAAAACACCTGGCCATTACTCCTCAATACTGCCAAGGTCATCAAAAGCAAAGGAAATCCAAAAGACTGTTACAGTCTAGAGGAGCCTAGGTAGAGATCAACTAAATGTAATGTGACACCCTAGTGGTCCGGGAACAGAAAAAAGACATGAGGTAAAAAGCTAAATTTGAATAAAGTATGGATTTTGTTTAACAATAATGTATTATATTGGTTTATCAATTGAGACAAACATACCATATTAAAGTAAGATGTTAATAATAGGGAAAACTGAGGTGAGTTTTATGGTAACACCCTGTATTATCTTTGTAACTTTTCTATAAATCTAAAACTATTCTAAAATCAAAAATATCTTAAAATATTTTTTAAAAAGAAAAAGCCCTTCAGTTGAAAAAATATCATAAACTTAATAGACTTCTTGAAAATTAGGCTAGATGAAAAAGTACATAAAAATAAAAATTACAAATTATTTAGAAAATTATGTAAAGGAGAAGAGAAAATCCAATTGATGTGAGAATACAATGTCTGGGAGATGATATTGTCTGATGGTGAATCAGATTGCCTTGGGGCTGTGTGATTCTGAAAAAGTTACTCAACCTGTCTCTTCCTTAGTACTCTCAGCTGTGGTCCCCCTTAGGTTCATGTTGACGATTAAAAGAGAATGCACAAGAAATGCCTAGATATCTGGTGCTTCTAGCAAGAACATAGCAAGTGCTCTTGAATGATTTCCATCTGATCGTTATATTCACTCCTCCTTCCCCTTACCTCTTACCCTCATTTCTCATTTTGCAAAATTCTCTGCAATGTGCTTCTTTTATTCTTTTTCACAAAAATGTAACTTCAAAAAAGAATGAACAGCTGATACATGCAACAATATTACTGATTCTCAAAAACATTTTGTTAATTTAAAAGTTTCACATACATACAGTATGACCAAATTTATATTCAAGTATAAAATGAGAAAATTAATCTGTGATTATAACAATCACAACAGTTGAGGCCTTGAGAATCAGAGGTTGCACAAGGAAACTTTCTGGGGTGATGGTATATCTTGATAAGATTGTGGGTTACAAACATTATCAAAACTCATCAAATTCTATGCATAAAATCTGAACATTTCATTGTATGTAAAGTAGACTTCAGTTAAAAACTACATATTATATGCCCTATCAACAAAGTGAAGCTTTCCAGAATTAACAATATTTATGTAGTTCACAGATATTTTCTCACTTGTATATAAAAAGATGACTGTATGCATGTAGATAGGAACATCTTCATGGTCTCTATTTTTATACTCACTGCTGTTGATATACTTTGTGACTTTCAACTTTTCTTCTGAGTTTTCCTTATTTAACTCCCTAAATCTCACCTGTTTTTCTCAGAGCTTTCTCCAGTTTGTTAGAAGATATTTTCAGTCAGTATTGCAGGAAGGCAATAGTATTAAAATACAACATATTTAGACTATGTGAGCACAAGACAGGATTCCTTTGGGAGAGCAATTAAGGCAAAGCCACACATATTTCTTCCTATACATGCTGCCAGCCGACTTAATCATGTTTCATATAGCAGGTTTGAGATTTAGACTGTGAATTTTTGGTAAAACATTTTGCAAGTTACTATAGCAGAAATTATTTTAGTGAGAATTCAGTTATGAATAAATACCTGTGGTTGGATAGGATATAAAATCTATACTTTATTGTATTAGTACATACTCAGGCAAGAAGGAGTATCTGAAAAGCTTGTTTTGAAATTCTGGTCTTGTGGGTAGTCAAATAATGCTGCCAGCTGGGGTGATGACAAAGATAGACTGTTGGACAAGAGAAAATGAAAAGAAGCTGAGTCTAAATCGCATTGTTTTTATCTGGGATTTAGGCCTGGAACAAGGAAGTTTGATGGACTGTAGAGAGGGGTAGGTGTTCAGTCTCATTATTTTAACGTCAGCCTAATTCTTTAGATTGATAAACCGTATCTTCTGATAGCAAGTGAGATCATAAGAGAAAGTAATAAGCTTTTGGGCCAAATAGATTTAGGCTTATTCTGAGCTCTAGTTTTTCTTAATTATTTTACTTAAGGCATGTGATAGCACTTTAGTCTCTAAAACTCAGTTTCCTCACTCACAAAACACTACAGTGATACTTACCACAAAGGATGTTTTTGTGTGCATGCAAAGTAATGCAGCAACATAGCTCAAAAACTCAGTAGAGTACTCATAATATACGGCAATCATTGTAATGCTTTCTTTCTCATTTTGAAGTACTCATTAAAAAATAAACCACTCTGCAAAAAAGAAAAAAATAAAGCACTCCAAAACTTCCTGTAAATAATGAAAGCTCTCTGTGAAACATTTCAGATTGTCTTTTCTTCTTTTCCTTTTAATTTCAGAATATTACGGGGGTACAAATGTTTAGGTTACGTATATTGCCCTTGCCCCACCGGAGTCTGAGCGACAAGTATGTCCATGCCCCAGGCAGTGTGCACTGCACCCATTAGTTGAGCTGTAGAACAATCTTTAGGTTTCTTAAGTTTAAATATAAAAGTCTCAAAAATCTCATTTAAGAAGTGATGAATGCTCATTTAGTAAATATTAATTGACAGACTATGAAATATTCAGCATCGTGATCGGCATGGAAGATGAACAAAATCTTTTTGGAATATAAAGGTAGTTATATTTATAATAATAGACTGCATAATACTTCACTACCTACAAGATTTCCTTATCTCTTATCTACCTCCCAACAAACTGATTGGTAAGCGGACAAGGAAACTTGCCCTGGCCAAGGTAGAAGAGTTTAGAAATCATGGTACTGGAAATAGAACCCAGAACCACTGATATAGTGCAATGCCCCCTCATTACACTGTATAAACAATTGGTTTACAACCCTACAGCAGCAGTATATTGAAATATCACCATCCACTGCTTCATTTGGGATGGCTGTAACTGAAAAAGCAAAACTATGACTTAACTGGTAATTTATTACTTCACTAATAAGAGAATCATAGGTAGGACTGGTTCTAAGTACAGCCATCAGAGCTTCAGCTCTGCTTTCTCTGTGGTTCTCTTGTTCTTTCCTCCTCCATACATTAGCTCAAACCTCAGGCTGATAGCAGAATGGCTGCATTAGGTACAGAAGGGAAGATATCCAGGGGCAAGATAGGGATAATCTTTCCCAAGTCCTCTTTTTTAAGTGATCCTCTCATGTCTTGTCTCATTAACCAGAATTGGGTCACAGGGTCACATAATTGCCTGGAAACTAGACACTGGAAAAAAGAATAGAATAATTATTATTGTTTACCTATTGAAGCAAGGATGGTGCTAGGTTTTCCTGAAACACTTGTCTGTCTTGCAGAAAGATGTATACCCAAAGAAATTCAGGATTTTTATTTTCAGGAAAAAAAAACATGGGTAAGCAGTAAGCAGGATTTACCCAACCTGCTACCCAACTGGCTTTGGACATACCCTAATTAAATTTATTTTTTTCTACTTGAATTATTGAGATACTATATGCACTTAATTTCAGTTGGGAAGGGCAGCTGATAAGCATTAGTGAATCAGATTTCTGAGTGAAGTTGAGAAATGAGAATAAGATCCAAAACCTGCTGCCACATAAAATGCCAGGTATTTGCCTACAGTTTGTAATAATTGACAGTAGGAATGAAAACAGAAATTCCTTTTAAAAGAACGCATTTAATAATGATGTGAGGAGGTATAGCAACAGATTGGGGGGGTACAATTGCTTGAGTTTTTGTTCCTGTTTTTGTTTTTTCTTCTGAAGCTTACTACAGGTGTTTCCAATTAAAGGCTGTTTTCTTGGCAAGTGAGGGTAACTAATAATGTTCTGTAAAGATGATTAACAATTTTTGGAAATGTGCCTGTTACCATTAATGCAGTTTGACACTGGAGGGAATAGGGAAATTCTATCGCTTCTCCAAAGCTGAAGACAGGCAGAATATCCACCCCTCTCAGTGGACAGCAAAGTCCCAGACACACACTTGTCTGTATTATTGATGGAGCCATTACCCTCAAAGTGAATGGTTTTCTCACTTGAGCCTCAGGTCTCACTATCATTTGAAAAGGAGCAGTGTGACTATTCAAATGTACATTGCTGCTGGTGGCTATTATTTTTATAGTCCTAGGTTAAAAACTTGTAGAACAAGATTATGGAATTTGATCCAGATTTTTTCATGTCTTAGCTGCAAAGACAGGCAACAAATTTCCATTGACTTCTGACATTGAGTAAAATATTAAGAAACAAACAAACAAAAACAAAAAACTTGCTTTAACAACCTGTTTTTATCCCAAGTTGAAGAAGGTTGTTATTTTCTTAGGTTCAAGAAATGATAAAACTTGCTTTTTTAGATTGTTCCCTTCTCACCAATAATTAGCGATGGCACATCATGCCTAAAACTATGTTTGTCACTATGGCACAGAACAGGGTTAGCAACTGACTCCAAATCTGTGTTTTTAATTTCATTGAGGATTGATTTGCCCACTTAAAAATTCGTTTTGGTATGTACCATTCCATGCACATTGCTCACAATGATGATTCTAAACTTCTAGTTCTTTCAAGTTACCAATCCCCACCCAAACATATACTTTGCAGATGGCAGCACTTATCTGGTAGGATGGAGCTCATGAAATGTGAGTGCTCTGTTTCTGCCTCTCCATTTCTGCATATTCTGAATTCTTTTCAGGCTTTTATCAAAGGAAGAAGCAGCCTTATCGTTTTCATGGTCATCCTAGCTTCCCGTGTCTTTGTCTACATTCTTTCATGTCTCCTTTTCATTCTTTCCTTCTGTACCTTCCGTCTCTTCCTCTCAGACTCTTTGCAATCAGCATTCAGACTGACCATCTCGTACACATAGAGGAGATAAAAGGGAAGCAACTGCACCTTCATCTTATGCTACTGCTCTCTCAACTAACTGTATTCTCATTCTTTCTGTAGTCAAAATTTTCCACAATATTGGCAAAGGCAAACATTGCCTTTGCTCCCTAAAGCCTACTTATTTTATTATCCTTTCAAATTCTGGCATCAGCATCACTTGGGAAACTGGATCATGCACTAAGGCCAAAAAGAATGTAAGTTCGTGCAATTTTTGGATGGGATTTAAAGGAGATGATATGTTAACAGAAAGAAGTGTCTACAAGGAGTCTAAAAAATAAAAAGACCAAACAGCAAGAATCAAGATTCAAGATTCAATAGCAAGATTCAAGATTCAAACACAATTCAGCAAGCAATCTGTCTCTGTTATTTTACTAGATGTATTTTACAGTAAAATCAAGCAACAGACCTTTGGATTTATCAGTCTCCTATAAGGTTAGATAGTATGTCATTTCCCCAAGCATCTCTAGGTAAATGGCTACAGTTGATTTTCTAGATGAGAAAAATCATCTCCTAAACTCTATCATCTGTAAGACCCTCACTACAAATAGCCAGCTAGCCTATTTTTATTTGTAGATATTTATTCACTCAAGAAACAAAATTTCTAATTAGATATTCACTAGTGTGGCATAGAAAATATACTGTGTCTTGTATCATGGATGTCTTTGGCTTAAAAGGTATAGAATTGGATCAGAGTTATGTATCTGATATGAAATTAGAAATTCCACCAAATGTTAATCTCTCAATAGACATTATCTTGGGTATTAATATAAAAGAAAATAGATAGAATGGTTGGTCCCTCTTCAAACAGTTATCTGGAATACAAATGTGCAAATTAAGGTTCCATTGTTAATCCTCACTGTAAGATTTTCTGATTGCATGGCTTTTTTCAATCAGATAGATCAAGGTTTGAATCTTTGTTGGGTCACTTAATAGCTACCAGGGCAAGTTACTTAAACTCTGTGAACTTCAATTTCCTCACTACAATATGGGAGATTCACACTTATGTTAATTAGAGGATATTGTGAGAATTTAATTGTACAGCAAATGTTATGCCACAGGCCAAAATAGATGTTCTATAAATGCAGTTTCCTTCCCCATTGTCCCACAGTATATTCATTCAGTTAGAATCTAAAAGGAGTTGATTTTGGAAGAGTTTGCCAAGTGCCTAGGTCTACCATACTGTAGATTTTAGTTCAAAAGAAATATCATGTAACTTGTAAAACTGAGTTTTGCTCTTGTTTTTATCCATAGCATTAAACTAATGAATAACAATTAAAAAATCTGAATTTGAGTTCTTATATATAACATAAGGATAATAAAATCTTCATAATTATCAATAAACTGACCACATACTTTTCATCAAGCTGGGATACTATTGATAGTAAAAGTGAACACTGTTCATAATGAGACCAGGACATCATGCTATCACTCTGACTAGAACGTTATGAAAGTGCCAGAAGAGAGTGTGAATTTGTGAAGCCTTATACTACCTGCCTGAGGGAGGACAAATTTTATGCTAAGTAGGCAAGAAAAGATCCAATTTTCCTCCCACTATCCTAATCTTATATGTATTTTTTTCAGCGCTTACCTTCTGATGGATTCAAAGCATTTAGAACTAAGGGGAATATGGTTGGGTTTGTTTCAATGTCTGTGTACTTAGATGACTTCAGCACCAGGGTGTGGGATTCTATACAAAATTCATGTGTAAAATGAAAACAGTATGAAAATCAAAGCTCCTTTTATTAATAAGCAATCATGCACAAGGTGAAAATATATCTCTCTTGAAATAGGTTCATATTTCAATTATAAATTTTTAAATGCCCAAGTAGATGCAATTATAAATATAATTTTCATCTGTAATACCTTTAATTAGATGTTTTTCAGGTTTAATCTAAATGTTTTGCTTTATAACATCAATGAATCATTATAACATATAGCACCAACACAACCACTGTCCATCACTTAAAAACAGAAATTTTGAAAACTATCATCAAATTCTATTAGAATGCAGACAGGACCATGGTTATAGACCTCTTGCCTTTTACTGCTTTTTATTAGAATATGTGAAGTCACTCTTGCATCAATAGACAGCCATTCACCTTCATTATAAGCTAAATGGCTGTTTTAAGGGCAGTTCCATGGATAGGGAACTTTTAATTTGATAGGCTGAGGAGGGATCCAGACTGCACAGATTTTAATAAAAGTTAGGCAGAAAGATAACTGGCTGGAAGCACAGTTGTTCATGAAATTATGGCTGGGTACACAGCATCCTCTCAAGCTATTGCAGTTGTTATAGGCAATTTTCAAAGAAATTGTATTACTAGTGATTTTTAAAGAAATGGCAGCAAAAGGAAGCTTCCTGTTTCTATTTAGCAACTGGTACATAGCTAAAAGGGAAGAATCCAGATATACTGCTTGTGCTTCCTATGTTGGCAGGTAGGGTTTCCAATAATTGATCATTCATTTTTTTCAAGTCACTATTGACTTTGCTTGCTTTATGAGTAACCAGCACAGTTCTAGGCATTATGGATATGTACATAAAGGAAACATAAAAACCCCTCTCCTCATACCATTCACATTCTAATGGAAGAAGGCAAAAATATAAATAGAAGAAATGATACAGTCTGTTTCTGTGTGATAAACAAACTGGAGAAAAATAAAGCAGAAAACATGGTTGGTGTTAGTGTTGGGCGGGGTCAACATTGCAATTTTAAATTGGGTGGTATGTGAAAACCTTTCTAATAGTCTTGTGATTAATATAATTCCTGCATGGAAAGGGATATTGTGTAAAAGGTAATGGTAAATGATTAATACTTCTCCATATGGTGCATACACTCAAGGAATAAATCCAGCAGTGGCTTGAAATGCAGCCAGTGCAGAAAGTGAAAGAAACATTGACTCTCTAGGATAGCATTTGTCAAAGTGTGGATCAGACCTACACCAGAGTCAACTGAGATGCTTATTATTAATAAAAGGAAGATGCCTCACTCTAAACCCAGAGCTAGTCAATCAGAACTTCCGGGCATAGGTCCTGGAAATGAGTCATATATCAAGCTTCTTGATGATTCTGAGTCATTCTAACGTTTGAGTCCTAAGAAAGTCCAATGCAAAAACATCAAGTCTCAAGTAAAAAAAAAATCCGCCCATTTGCTTATTTCACAAATATATTCTGAGTGTCTCCTTTCTGTGCTCAACTGTGTAAGTGAAGGGTCTGAGAAGATAGATCCATGCCTCAGATGGTTCTGATCAAATTGGGGCAAATAGATGACACAAATAAATTTAAAATATATATATATATATATATGAGGCTTGTGATGATCTGACGGATTTAATTCTGGTGTTGCAGGAGAGATAGAAGAAAATTGTTGATATATTTTTCTTGCATCTTGGGCTTGCAAAAATAATTTATACATGCAAAACCCTTGAGTAGGAGGGACACTCTATGCTCAAACCAGTTGTTAGTGGTCTCAATGGAACTCTAACGCTGTGACCAATAATGTGTTCCATGTAAACACTTTTATTTTTTATGTTATTTTTATTTTTTTGGTAGCCACAGGAATTTCAAGCATTAACACAAACATTCTCATTTGATTGTCCATTTATTTAATAAAAGTCATTGAGACCTATGGCATACAAGTGTTAAGAATCTGGAGGAAGAGACAGAAGGGTCAACAGATGGGTTGCATACAATGTAATACAGGTGTGTATACTATATGTTTTAGAAGCAGAAGAATGAAGTTACTAACTCTACCCAGGGTTTTGGAGAATTTTTTTCACTACCAAAAAGATGACACTTGGATTCAAACTTAAAGGATGAGTTAGACTTTGACACATAAAGAAAAAGGAAAGAGTGTTCACAGCAGAAATAACAGCAAGCACAGACACACTAATACAAAAGAGTAAAATTTTTGCTCATATTACAACACAGTTCTACAAAAACCACCTAACTCCTTTATTTTCTATAACAAGCTGATGACCATTACCACTGGACAATGAAGGAATGACCAAAACCTACTGCCAATTAACAGAATCAATTTCCTCTAGTTTTTAAAATTTTCAAACAGTCTCTAATGAATAATCAAAAGTTCCAAGTTCAATTTTGTGGCTGAGTCATTTCTCCCCTCCCTTCCTTCTTCTCAAGATGGCAGCTGAGTGTAGGGGAGCGTATGGACCGAATGGCAATGGAGGAGGAGCACCTGAGTGGTCTTTATGCTGCTTTCTACTGCAGGGCAGACCTGGTTCCTGCGGTCATCATTCATTGCTGCTATTGACCAAGGTAAGGGGAAGCTGGTGCCATCATTGTGCCTCCTTTGTGTCAAGAGGACTTGGCCTTAACAGGACTCAGGGGGCCTCCTGGATAGCTTTGTTCTCACTGGCAATGTGCACACCCCTCACCTTCTGGCTTTCACTGCTCTCTGCTGCTGAATCCGGCAGCCTGCCCTAAAGCCCTCAACTAAAAGGGTGCCATTTAACCCCATTTCAGTGAGCCCTTCCACAAAGAGCTCTAACACCCAGTAATATATCCTCTTGGGGAATTACCTAGACCTTATGTGCTTCAATTTTCTCATTTGTTAAATGGGGATAATGATAGTACCTTTCCCTGAGTGTGGTTGCACAGTTAAAATGAGTTAATAAATATACCGCACTTAAGAAGAGTGACTAGCATTATTGTGAATAATCAAGGCACATTTGCTACTGTCATTAGTTCTTTGCCACCATCCCAGCCACCACACCCCTTGAGGCTTGTGGCAACTTGTGGTCCTTTCTCTTGTGTGCCTGTGGCACTGGGAGCCAGGAGCACTGCAAGCTGCATCTTTCTGCTATAGCTACCACCATGTTGGCATGTAATCAGCCTGCAGGGCAGTCTCTGGATGCTTTTGACTTTCTCCTCATTGTCATTACCTCTTTGTTCCTGGAATTTTGCCTTAGGGAAGAGAAGCAAAAACACATGGAGATCTGACTGCTTCTGTCTCTGTCTCTTCTCCTTCCCATTTGCCCAGAGGCCAAAAGATATAATCTGTTCTTTCTTTTCCTCTTAGAAAGCTATTTCCCTACATCATAACTTGAGACCTTTGTAAGGCAGTAAAAATTGATATAAAAATTTATGTTTAAGTTCTCCAGAACTGGCTCTTGATGTTAATATGAGCTTACATTTTTTTTTAAAGAATGTTTTCATTCTCAAGCCTGCCTTTTAGAACTATTGTCTTACCATGAACTTCCCAAATTTTATGGGTGTCAAAGGCTGTACACTGATTACATCTCTTTATCTTCTTGATATAACAAACCTAGTCCCCTCTAAGACAAATAATGCCTCTTGAAGAATAGTGAGAAAATCATACACAATGAAATATCAATAAGAAACAGTACATATATATATTTCAAAAATATCATTCCCATTGTCTCCATTAGAATTAAAGAGCTTGATGTCTTCAAGAAGCAGGAAATAGTGATTGATTTGGTGTGACAAGAATATAATTGATATGTTTGTGTGTGTGAGTTGGGGAAGGGAGGCATTAGATAGAAGGGAAAGCAGATAAGGAACAAGAAGCCAGTTTTAGCCAGACTGAGCAGAGCACTGTATGCCATGCTCAGGTTTCTTTTTCTTTTAGGTGAAACAACACTAAGTATTAAATGGGGTACACAGTTGTATGTCTACTTCATATAGTAGAAAAATAAAGCTCTCAGATATTGAGCTTTTCCCTTACATTATCACCACTGTAATTGTCAGAGCTAGGATGAAAATTCAGTTCTACTGATTTATAATCTATCATATTTTACTATTATTATTTTTTTAAAGTTCAAGCAACTTCTTCAGAGAAGTTATAAACTGGCATTTTCACTTTTGAGATAAATGGCATACATCTTATAGAACAATTACCTAAATCAAAAGCATTTCATTGCTTCTGAAACTCCAGTGCCTCTAGCAAAGCAAAAAACTCCAAGACTGTGTTCAGTAAGATCCTCTGATATATTTACTGTTTGCCTATTACTCACTGTCTTACTTGTTTTCACAGTTGGTAAAGCCTCAGTAATTCTAACTATGAAGATAGCAACTTGCACTTGTGTAGAATCTAAATGATGTTATTTTGGAGAGACCATAGAATTTCTGCAAATAAAGGTATAGGTTCAAAAGTGACTGTTGGATTAATTGTAAACCTTTGGTGGAGATCTCCATGAATATGTGCTTTTACATTGCCAGGTAGCTAATCAAGATACAAGAGACACAAGTTGCTCCAGTCACATTTTCTCAGACTAACGTGGATCTGTCTGAAATACCATTTGGAATCATCTCTAGAGAAGTCTATTAGCTAATAAAGCATGGGATAAAATATAGTTTTGCAATTAAATGATTACTTTTGATTCTGTAAGCAGCCAGTGCAATCAGTTCATGATGAAAAGTAAATTCCTTATATAAATAATTTAGTGGTTGTTTTCATTGGCAGTCCAAATACTTCATTCATTTAAATAAATATTTATTGAGTATCTATTATTCTCACCACTGGGAATGTATAGAGGAAAGACGCAGACAATCTTTGCCACCCTGGAGCTTACAATTGTAACAAAGATTAGGAAGAAAAATACAGTGTCTATAAAAGCCTCTCATGAATAAATCTTAACTAATATGAGGTGCCAGGGAGGGCCTCCACAGAGAAACAATCTTTAAGAAAAAATAAAAACTAAGCAAAATTTATCCGGGTAACTAGTATGCAAAGCTTCTGGTTGGAGGTAAGGAGAATTTAGGGAACCCAAGGAATAAAAAACTCTGGCAGATGCATAGAGAGCTAGAACCAGATCATGCCAGATTTATATGTAATCTGTAATGTAATTACAGATTTATATGTAAGTACTTTGTAATGCTAGATTTATATGTAAAGTCATTTAAGAGGAAGAGTATGTCACTGAAAATTTTGAGCAGAGTAGTATCATGGTTGACTTTTTTAGACTATTAGTTCAGATCAGAGCCATGCCGAATGCAACTTCAGGGAGGCACCATTAATAAGAAGCAATTCTTCAGATGCTATGTAGTGAATGGATTAGTGGTAATGAGAATGAAAACAGGACCGTTATGGGAAGAGAATGCATTCATCTAGGCAACAGATAACAATGGCTTGCATTTAGGTGATGAAAAAGTAGTGAAGAGAAGTGGATGCATTTTAAAGATATTTAGGAGGTAGGATCATGGTATATAACGTGTGGTTAGATACTACAGCTAATTTAGAGAAAACAATCAAGAAAGACTTATTACTTCCTTGATGGTTGGTTGTAGATGCTATTTTGGGGGTAGAGGGAGCATAGGAGAAGGAACAAGTTGAAGGTGGGGAATCATAACTTCTGTTTGGAGCATGGTAGCTTTGATGATCTCATAAGACATACAGTGGAGACTTAGAATAGAAGGTTTGATATTATATACTGGAGCTCAGAAGATAAATTGCAGCTAGAAATATAAAGTTAAGAATTGAAGACACAGAAGTGGTAAAAATCAATAAATAAGAACATATAGAAAGAGAAGAAAACAGGGACTAGCATGAAACCATCAAGACAATTAGAAATCTAATAGACAAAGAGGTAGAAGCAAAATCATGATAGGGTCATGGAGTCACGGGGTCAAGTATCAAGTTTTTTAAAACAGAGTGAGTTTTCCACCGGGTCTGAGGCTGTTGAAGGCCAGGAAAAATGTCCATTACATCCTGTGGAATGGTGAACTTTTTCCACAGGTGTTACCTAGGGAAGAAGTCATGTTAGACTACATTGAGGAGAAGAATAGAAGGTGAGGATGTAGGGATGCCAAGAAGAGCATACAGAAGCAAACTCAAGAGGAATATGGGGTCTAAAGATTAGAAAGTGCATGAGAAGTATCTAGTCCAGAGGGACATTTTGAATATAAATGAATGGCAGAAGAGCACCAGAAAGTGAGAAATAGGAAGGAGGGAGATTCTTAGAATACCAGCGAATTTGGCTTTAGGACAAAGAGGGAATAATTCTTCCACCGTGTTAGGAATAAGGGGTTGGTGGAGAGACAAGAAGGTTGGTAGATTTGGCCATAAAAAATTGTATTGGTGGTCATGATGGGCCCCATCAATGGCCTCTGCTTTCTCTGTAAAGAATAAGCTAAAGAGTTAAAGAACAAAAACAAAAATTGATGTCAGGGCTTCAAAAAGAGCAAAGAATTGTTTGAATGCTTTGGGTGGAGATTGGAACACATCTGGCTAAGACACATTGCATTGCTACTTTAAATTGGGGACAGAGTCAGAATAGCTGGTATAACCTTAAAGAAAACAGAAAAGCAAACCCCCAAAATCTCGGGCTTCCCAAAGATCTGTTTTGCTGAGCATCAAGTATATAATTTATGCCTATGTAGGAGGAGTGGAAATACTCAAGTGTAATTGTGTGTGTATGTGTGTATACATACATTTATATACACTCTGATTCAATGTGATCCAGATAAGCTTAAATCTCTGAATTAGAACAGTGATATTAATTAGCCAATTTTTAAAACTTTTTTCAAGAGAATTATCAGTGATTGTATCCTATCAGAATGTAGGCATTGGGATCCAAAATAAATGAAAGAGTTCTGAACTCACAACACTATAATTGGTTTCTTGAATGATCATTTCAAGACAGAATTCTCTTGACCCCAAGTAACTCATTTCCACTCATACTCATTTTTTTTTGTAATTATGGAAAAAAATTAACAGTACAGAGCCCGCAAATAATTATTCTTTGATAATGTGGTGAGTCTCAAGGTAAGTTAAGTCATGTCTTGTGTTATAGCCCAGAGATAACCCTTATTTTGTGAGTCAATTCATTATCTTTCAAAAAGGATAGTGGAAAACATGATGATTGTCATCATCATCCCTAACCCCAAATTCATCAGAATTTTCATTCATTCCTCTGAATTTACCCACCTTATTACTTTTAAGTCTGTTTAGGATATTTTTTAATCTGTCCTGTACTGTGATTCGTTATTTGTATGTCTTAGTCCTAGGTTACATTTTTCCTGGTCTTGAATAACAGTGTGTCAAATGACTGTTTTTACCTGGTTTCTAAAATAGTGCTAAATTCAACAATAAAGTTTATTCAATAATCCATTAAACAATTATTATTGATTTCCTTCTGTATGCCAGATATCGTGCCACATTCTGACTAAACAGTGGTGAAACAAAGTAGATATGTTTCCTGTTTTCATAGAACAGTCTAGTAGGAGAAACTGACATCAAACAGATGCAGAATTGAATACACAGTTGAAAATTTGGATGAATTGCTAAGGAAAAGAACAGCATTATATGAAAAACAGAAAGTGAATTAATTTTATGTTGAGTGAAAACTTTGAGGAAGTCACAAATAAACCATTGTTTCTCAACCCTGGATTTACTGACATTTTGGGCTGGACAGTTCTTTGCTGTAGGGAGGTGTCCTTTACATTGTTCAGGGGTCCTCAACTTTTTTAAACAGGGGGCCAGTTCACTGTCCCTTAGACCTTTGGAGGGTGTGCACTGTGGGACCAGGGCAAGTCGGCTGCTAAGCAGGACAGGCAGCAGGGGCAAAAAACACCTGGAGGGCTGGATAAATATGCTAGGCAGCCTGCATGTGGCCCGTGGGGCCATAGTTTGAGGACGCCTATTGTAGAGTATTGAGCAGTTTCCTGAGCTTTGTCCACTTGATCTTGGAAGCACCATCCCAGTTGGAACAACTAAAAATGTCTCAAGATAATGCCAAATCACCCCTAGGACAGAGCCACTAATTTAACACATTAACCTCCCCATGAGTTGTATGTAACTCACACTACTTTTGAGCCCAGAGCCCAGGGCCTCATGAAGCATATGTAACTCATACATCTCTTTGCCTTGGGAGCTGTGAGAACTATTTTTCAAGTTGCATATAACTTATGCACAGAAAACAATAAAAACCAGCAATTTTTCATTAAATTAGAAAGGATCATTTTGTTGTTGAAGTTTTTATTCTATTTTTGTAATATAACACCATGGCCCCAAGGAAAAACATTTTTTTTTCTAGTGCGACTGTCAATGTATTAAATTGAGTGGAAATGCTTAAGAAAGAATTGGGCAGGAAAAAAAGAAGATCAGAAGAGCATTATTTTAAGAAGAGGAAACATAATGGGAGAAGTCTAGGGGGCAGAAAAGCATTTAAATAATGAAGGGAGGCCAGCATGGTGGGAGTATATTGAATGAGGGAAAGATTAGTACAAGGTGAGGCTAGAAATGAAGGCAGAGGGCAGATTTAAATAATTACAAGATTAAAAGATGCAATTTATATTTTAAAGCATCTCTCTGGTTTCTCTGATAAAAATAGAAGATACTGGAAGTGAAAATGAGGAGGCCAACCATGGACTACTGCCGTTTTTCAAGGTGATGGCCTGGGCTAGAATGCAGGATGAAGAGGTGGTAAAACATAGACACAGGAAAGCTATATTTTGGAAGAAGCAGCAGCAGGAAATACTGCATAAATGTCCAATGAAAGGAGGAATTAAAGGGAAAGAATTATTTGAGGCTTTCATTGACTTGTAAATGCATATAATGGATTTGTGTTTACTTGTCTTAAATGACAAGATTTTGGTTGGTCTTAGTCCCATGCCTTTGTGTTATTAACAACAACAACAAAATGCAAACCTCTTCCATGTTATAGTGCTACAAATAGATAGTTTTATATCCTCAGAAATTTCCCACTCCACCTGACCTTCTTTATCCCAGGCTAAAATTCAAAGTACTTTCAATAGTTCAGTTTATGACAAAGGTTGCCATTCTCTTAACCTGCTTCTGTGTGTTTATTAAATTCCAGCATCTAAAACAAAATGGTTTATACTCCAGGTGCTGCTCCTGAAAATTATAAAGGGAAGTAAATGTATTTCTAATAGAAATACAATATTTCCAATAGAAATATTGCACTATTCATTGTTATGAAGTTATTACTATGCACTATTATTAAAATTTAAGCTGTTTTTAATGAAAATTTCTTTTTCTAACATGCTGCTAAACCATATCTTTCTCACCATGTAAATTTTCTATTGGAGTTATGTACGATTTTATACCCACTGAATGCACGATTTTATACCCACTGTCTTTATGGCATGTTGTATTTGTCAGAGTTCAGTCAGTAAAACAGAAATCACTCTCTGTATTTCAAGTATAAATCATTATAATAAAGAAAATTTACACAAAATTGGAAGGATGGGGAGTAAAGGTCAGAAAAATTACCACTAACAAGCCTGCATCCTGCTCTCTAAAAGAGCAGAGAAAATATCTCATTATGTCCACCTAATTATGTAGAGCCTCCTCAGAATTGAATGACTTTGGTGAGCGTGCACGTGACATACAAATGTCTTCACAGTTGGCCCATTCTGAGAAGTCCACTCACTTGTAGTAGATATATTTATCTATCATTGACCTAAATTTTCAAATCTTCTTCCTTTCAAGCCGTATCCTAAGAGTCAATATAGAATCATCCCTATGACAATTTCTTCTGCCACACAATGTGAAGAAATAAGGACTCTGCTTGATGTTTGGCCTACTTGGAGAATTTCCCTTTCTGCTACTGCTTTAGGCCAATCATAGGACACTATGGTGCAAATCTTAACTTTCAGGTTGTGCTACCATACCACGCAGACTCTATAAACCAGGCCTGAATTTATCTTCTTTCATATCACTATAGCTCCCATATTATGATTGTATTTATTATGGTTTAAACAATCAATGATCTTTTATATTTAAATAATAATAAAAATATTATATTTATCCACACAGTTGCTATTTACTATGTTCTTTGGTACTTTTTGTAGATGTATATATTTTTATTCAGTATTAAGTTCCAGATAATCCAGAAAATATGACTAGAAGACTTCCTCTAGTCTTTCTCATACTATGGATCTGCTGGTGATAAATTCTTTTGCTTTTGTATGTGTGAAAATATCTATATTTTACTTTTTTAAAAAAAATATGTTTTCTGGGTATAGAATTTTTGATAAACAGGTTTTTTTTTTTCTTTTTCTTTTATTACTTTAAAGATGTTGCTCCATTGTATGCAAGCTTGCATTTTTCTGATGAGAAATCCCTTGGATATGTTGATTTATAATTTTCACAAATTTATAAAATTTTGGCTATTATGTCTTCTATTTTTTTTTTTTATCTTCCCGTTTTCCTGACTCTTCTTCAGATACTCCAGTTAGATGTATTTTAGGCTGTTTGAAGTTGTATCACAACTCAAGGTATTCTGTTCATTTATTTTGAGTGTTGTTTTTTCTCTGTATGTTTCATTTCAGATCATTTCTATTGCTATTTTCAAATTTATTAATCTTTTTTATAATGTACAATTAGTCATTAAACTTATATAGCATATTTTTTCTCTCAGATATTGTAGTTTTTAATCTCTAGAATTTTGATTTGAGTCTCTGTATATATTTCATGTCTCTACTTAACATATTCAGTCTTTCTTCTAGGTTTTAGATGTATGAAATACAGTTAAAATAACTAGTTTAATATCTCTGTTATATCTAATATATGTATCAATTCTAAGTTAATTTTAATTGATTTTTTCCTCATTATGGGTTATATTTTCTTTCTTTCTTCTCTTTCTTTTGGTTAAAAGTATTAATTTAATACTCTATTTTTCATATAAACATACTTGTCAATTATACCTCAATAAAGCTGGAAAAAACTGCAAACATCAGGGGAAATTGTGTATATTCATGATGTACAACATGACGATTTGATATATGCATACATTGTGTATCAATGGCACATCAAATTAATTAACATATCCATCACCATAGAGTTATCATTGTGTATGTGTATATGTGTATGTGTCATCTCTTGTGTTTTTGATAATAACCATCCTAACAGATGTGAGGTGATATTTTATTGTGGTTTTGATTTGCGTTTCTATAGTGACTAGTGATGTTGAGCACCTTTTAATATACCTGTAGGTCATTTGTATATCTTCTTTGAAAAAATATATATTTATGTCCTTTGCTCATTTTGTAATTGGGTTATTTGGTTTTTTGCTATTGAGTTATATGAGTTTCTTATATATTTTAGACATTAACCCCTTATTGGATATATGATTGTAAATATTTTCTCCCATTCTGTAGGTGGCCTTTTTATTTTGTTGTTTGTTTCCTTTGCTGTGAAGAAGTTTTTTAGTTTGTAGTAGGCCCACTCGTTCACTTTTATTGCTTTTATTACTTGTACTTTGGGGGTCATATATTTGATTGGATGCTCAACATTTACATTTTACCTTGTTGGACGCTAAGTACATTTCCATTTCTATACTTGAGCTTTGTTCTTGGATACAGTTATTTGGAAATTTGATTACTTCAAATTTTACTTTAAAGATTTACTAGGTGGAACTAGACCAGACTAGAGAAAATTATTATCCACTAATGAGAGAAAATCCTTCTGAGTGCTCTATCCAATGTCCTATGATTTATAAGTTTCCCCAGTCTGACTGATGGGGAAAGTCTTGGACACATATTGCCTCTGTGTACTGCTCCCTATAATCCTTTCTGATAGTTCTTTCCTCACCTGTGAAGAGTCCTTGTAAATATCCACTAACCAGTAGTAATCTGCTAAAAACTATTCAGAAATTTCTCTATTCAACTTTTTCCTCTCCAGTACTTTGCTCATGCACTCTAGCCAGCTGGTGCCACAGTCTTATAACTCTCTCAAGGTGGTAGGATAGGTTAATCATAGAGTTCACCCCATTCATTTATCCTGTCTCAATTATTATTGTCCTTTGGAGTCTGCTTTTGAAAGTTTTGAAAATTGTTGTTTATTTCATTGTACCCAGTTTTTTAGTTGTGGGAAGGTAAGTCTGTTCCACGATATTACATCTTGGCTGGAAGTAGAATGACCTGTGCCTCTCTTTTACTGGTAGTGATTACAACATGTAACAAATTGCCCTTTACTTTTAAGGGAATGCCATGTGCATAATTTATCTTCATCCAGTTCACTCACAAAAATGTTGGACAGTTCAGGCCCAGGTAAGAAAGCTTTGTACCTTATAAGGAAAATATTCTTACAAAACTTGCACTAATTCATTACTCAAAGTTTTTCATGTTGTAAATTTACCTAGTTGTCATATTAGCTCAAACATTTGCACCCTTTCCCTTGTATGCTACTTGCTCAAATAAAAAAAATAAATAAATAAAAAAAAATAAAAAAAAAACATTTGCACCTAGCCATCTGTTTTTCGTTAACTGATCTAATCAGTTTCATTCCATTTTTAAATGATCAATTACAAGAATAATATATAAATGCATTCTCCTTGTGTGATAGACATTAGCTCTGCTCTATGAATATTTGTGACTCTTCACATTCCTTGCCTATGTGTTGGATTGTACTTCCTGATCCACTTGTGGGTGAGTGGCACCATATGATGATGTCTGGCTTATTAGCTGTGAGTAGAACTGTTACATACTACTTCCAGGCCAAACATTTAATTTCTACTACAAAACCCAGTAGAGTTTTCCTTACTCTCTAACTTTTGAGACAGTGACTGTTCCATTAGCCTAAATCCCTGTATAAATGAGTATACCCCTCTGCCAATCCATGATGCACATGCAACAGAAATAGAAACCTTTGTTATTTTAAACCACTGATATGTGGTGTGTGTGCATGTGTGCAACAGTATAATTTAGATTCTCCTTACTAATACAGCTGATAAAAAATTAAAGCATTGCAATAAAAATAAAAATTGTATTTGACTATCAAACACAATTTCAGTTCCTTCACACTTTTTCTGGAACCATATAATCATGGGTATAACTTTGTGAGTCTTCTTCATATATATCTGTTGACACATGGAGAGCTAATTCACTCCTTATAACTACCATATAGTATCACTTCATATGAATATGCTAATTTTATCTATTCTATTTCAATTACCATGTCTACATAATGCCCACTCTTGTCGATAGACATTTAGGCTATTTCTGATTTTAAACCACAACAGTAAGAGAACACCTTTCTACACATCTCATTGTGTACACATGAAAGCAGGGCATCTGGGTTGTATGGAGTATATACTTTGTTTTAATCAATACTGCTAAACTCTCCTCCAATGTGACTGGACCACTTTATATGGCAACAACTTTTGTTAGGTTTATTATTGTGTTGGTTTACATTATAGATGAGAAACCAATTTATTTTTCACACACAAAAAACCCCACTTGATTGGTGATTATGGCCTGGTGATTACAATACAGCACTGCTGTGGCATTGACAATACCGCACAGAGGCAAACAGGGCGCTGCTCAGGAGCCATCACTACACAAATAGAATCATCTTGATTCTCTGCACTGTGATTTATTAGATAAAATTAAGCTAATATTTTTGTTGATTGTAGCCACTTATAAAAATGAGCTTTGAAATATGGTATAATTACCTGTAATCCATTTTCTCCATCTCCAAGCTGAACAGCAACTAATAGAAAATAAGCCACTTAATTGAAGGAGTAGTTTTGTAGAATATTTGATAGAGTGTTATATTTCACTGTGGTTTTAACAGATGATGGTCCTGGAAAATGCAAGAAAGTGTTTATCTTTACTGAAAATAAATACTGACTTGAAATATTCTGTTATAAATTACTTGCATTACAAATAAGGAAGTACAATCCTATTTGAAGATGGATTTGGATTATTTAAAAAGGTATATTGCGAACTCTAGGGTTTATATCTACAAAAAATTGTTAAAAGTTTTAAAATGAAACATTAATGATGAGTCAACAGATGAGGTAAATTAAATAATTAAAAAATGCTCAAATGAAAGGAGAGAAGTCAGAAAAAGCAGAAACAAAAACAAATGCAATAAATAGAAAACATCAAGATGGTTGGTTTTAATGCAACTATCAACGATCACATTTAATGTGGAAACACAATTTCTTAAAAGAGATCATCAGATTGAATTAAAAAGTGAGATCCAATTCATGTTGGAAATCCACTTTAAACAAGAAAAATTATGTAGATTAAAATTATGGGATGAAACTGCTGTAGAAAACAGTTTGGCAGCTCCTCAAAAAGCTAAACACAGAATAACCATATGATGCAGAATTCCACTCCCAGACATGTGCACAAGGCAACTGGAAACATATGTTCACCCCAAAATTTGTATACAAATGTTTTTAAAAACATTATTCATAATAGCCAAATAGTTAAACAAATTCAAATGCCCATCACCTGACGAATGAATAAGCAAAATGTGTTATATCCATACAGTGAAATATTATATGGTCATAAAAACAGTGAAGTGTTGATACCTGCTACAAATGGATAAACATTGGAAACATGTTAAATGAAAGAAGTGAGCCACAAAATGTCTTATATTGTACAATTGCATTTATATGAAATGTCCACAAGTCACAAAATCATAGTGACTGAGAGTGGGTTAGTGGTTTCCAGGGGTTGAGGGAAAGGGGAGTTGAGACTGATTGCTAACTGGAAGCTGTTTTTTTTTTTTTTTTTTTTTTGAATGATGGGAATATCCTGGAATTATATAATGCTGAAGGTTGTACAACCTTGTGAATATACTACAACTACTTTAATGGACACTTTAAAATGGTGGAACTTAAAGATAAAAATTTTCAAGAAAGCGGAAGTAGCAAAGTAGCTATATTAATTTTAGATAAAGCAGTCTTTAGAACAAGGAAAATTTTCAGGGATAAAAAGAGATGTTACATAATAGTAGAGGGATCTGAGTACATAACAGTTTTAAACATATATGCACCTGACAATGGAGCACCAAAATGTATTAGATAAACCCTAATAGAACTAAAAGGAGGAATAAATAGGCCAATATTAAAATCAGAGACTTCAACATCACAAACAAGCAGGCAAAAAAAAAAAAAAAACAATAAAGATAAATATAACCTGTACAGTGCAATTAACCAATTTGGCATAATTGATATTTGTAGAATACTCTTGGCTGGGCACAGTGGCTCACACCTATAATCCCAGCACTCTGGGAAGCTGAGGTGGGAGGATCACTTGAGCTCAGGAGTTCAAGACCAGCCTGAGCAAGATTGAGACCCCATCTCTACTAAAAATAGAAAAAATTAGCCAGGTGTAGTAGTGCACACCTGTAGTCCCAGCTACTGGGGAGGCCGATTCAGGAGGATGGCTTGAGCCCAGAGTTTGAGGTTGCTATGAGCTAGGCTGATACCATGACACTCTAGCCCAGGCAACAGAGTGAGACTCTGTCTCAAAAAAACAAAAACACAACAACACTCTAAACATCAGCAACAAAATGCACATTTTTCTAAAGTATACTGAAACACACACCAAGACAACCATATTCTGGTTTGTAAAATAAGTCTTAACAAATGTAAAGGAATATACACCATTAGGTATGTTCTAATACTATGGAGTTAAACCAGAAATCAGTAATGAAGGAAGCAAGAAAATGCCCAAATACTTGGAAAATAAACAAAGTTGTGAGACATTCAGAGGGATATTTATAGCATAAAATGAATATATTTGAAAAGAAGAAAGACCTACAATCTATCATTTTTCTAGGTATTCACCTTAAGAGAAAGTACAAATTCACCTAACAAAAGCAGAAAGAAGTGAGTAATAAAAATGAAAGCAGAAATCAATGAAATTAACCAACATTTCCCCAGCCACCCTTGCCCCACCCCCTAGTAACCGCCATTCTACTCTCTACTTCTAGATAAGATATATAAGTTCAAGAGATCTGTCATACAACATGATGACTATAGTTAATAACAACATATTATATTCTTGAATATAGTAAGAAAGTATATTTTAAGTGTTAACCAAAAGAAAATGTTAAGTAATGCATATGTTAATTAGCTCATTAGCCATTCTACAATGTATATGTATTTCAAAACATTATGTTGTACATGATAAATCTATAATTTTTGTCAATCAAAATAAATTAATTTTAAAAATTAATGACATTAAAAGAAAATTAATGAAACCAAAAGCTGGTTATTTGCAGAGGAACAATACAATTGACAAAGTTCTAGTTAGCCTAACCAAGAAAAAATAGCAAGGAAGACAAAAATTACCAATATAAAGAATAAAAAAGGTGCTATCACTATTGTTCCCATTAGACATTAAAATGATAATAAGGGGATATTAAGAACAACTCTATGACTTGATAAATTCAAAATTAAAAGATACATACTACAAAAATTCATTAAAGGAGAAATAGGTAACCCAATGAGCCCAATATCTACTAAAGAAATTAAATTATTCATTAATAACCATTTTAAAAAGCACTAGACCCAGATGGTTTCACTGGTAAATTCTTCCAGATATTTAAGGAAAACATAATGCCAATTTTGCACAACCTGTTTCAGAAAATAGAAGAAAAGGGAGTCTTTCCCAATTCATTTTATGAAGTCAGAGTTATCCTAATATCATTATAGCTCACTGCAGCCTCCAACTCCTGGGTTCAAGTGATCTTCCCTCCTCTGCCTCCCAAAAGGCTGTCACTACAGGTATGCACCACCACACCTGACTAAGCAGATAGTAAATTCTTGATCTGTCTCCCAATGGAGGTTGTCTTAGATCTACTTTCCCAGGAAACAGATTCCAAGGAACCAATAACTGGAAACATAATTCCTCACAATGAAATCTCAAGATTGTTGTTCACCTGCATTTCTGCCAGAACATGAAAGTTTTCCAAATGTGGACAATGTTTGAATCACCTCTGTTAGTTTACTTACTTTCACGGATTCCACATATCCTCTCACTCTATCAGAGAAAGTACATTTTTTTCCTCTGTGTCGGATTTTGGTGAGAGATAAGTCAATATATTATACTAAACAACTGGGTTTTTTTAAAGCAGAAAGACTGCATTTTGGCTTAAATTATTATTATTATTATTATTATTATTATTATTGAGACAGAGTCTTGCTCTGTTGCCCAGGCTAGAGTGCATCAACCTAGCTCACAGCAACCTCAAATTCCTGGGCTCAAGCGATTCTCCTTCCTCAGCCTCCCCAGTAGCTGGGACTACAGTCATGAGCCACTTTGTCTGGCTAATTTTTTCTATTTTTAGTAGAGACGGGGCCTCACTGTTGCTCATGCTGGTCTTGAACTCTTGAGCTCAAGTGATCCTCCCACCTCAGCCTCCCTGAGTGCTGGGATTACAGGAGTGAGTCACCATGCCTGGCCTGTTGGCTTAATTTGATAAACAAACAGTATTGAGCCATGTTACTAGTGTTTCTCAATAAACCAGAAGTCAGACTTATGCTACTGATAAAAAAGAGATTCTTTGAGTATATTTTCAAATAATTTCCAGAAGAAGAAACTCAAATCTTCACTTCTCAGAATAGATACCAAGGTCTGCAGTCTTTAAATAAGTACTAAGCTTCTTAATTTGTACTCTAGATCTCTCTCCAAAAATATTTTGTAGCACTTTTGATGTTAAGAGTGTTAAGAGCAATGCTATTGTCTGCCTTACACCTGGTGAGAAACAGCTGCTGCTCCAGTAGAAGACATTATCTTCAGCTGCTCAGTGGACATTTATTCCCAGGATGTAAATAAGAATGCCTAAAGAAAAGCTATACACACACACAACTGGCAATCGAAATGAAGAATATAATGATCATCTTTTTCAACAAGGTAATCTCATTTGATAGACTATTCCAGAAAGGCCATCCCACAAGCAAAAGCCCAAAACCCTAGCAGAGAAATACCCCTTCCAATACTTCACAAGATTGCTTTCCAAAACATCTTTAATAAAGGCAAGTACTAAAGTTATGCAAGCACAGAGAAACAAACACCCTGGGCTGAGTTATACCTACAGTTTCTACTTTCCCACAAAACTAGAAGTTCTTACCCCTCTATTACAGCTTCTGGATTCTTAAATGGGACAGCACAGCATTTGAAGCCTGTTTGTTTTAGGAAAGGTTAAGTGAACCCAAATACTGATACAGTTTCATAAAACCAAAGAGATAACAACCTCCTAATTCTAGGTGCTAATCCAAAACATACTGAGGATAAGACATATCCACATTCTTACTGAAAAATAAAAAATGGTTAGAGTGGTCAGACTTACTGGGTAGCTGATCATGTGATGCCCAAATAGCTTTTTGGTCTTCCCATCTTTTTTACTAAAGAAGTCCCAGGAACTAATGTGTGATCTAAGAAGAGTGAGTGGCAAGGGTTGGGAAAGACTTGTCGCTCCCACACCCTAGAACCCTGAAGACAGATCAGTCAGATTCACAGTACATGATCCAAATAAACAGAGAGAAAAGGGAGAAGGGGCATGTGCATTGTGGGGATATCTCTACTGGGATAATTTATTAAGGCTCATCGTCCTCCAGCATGAAGCCTCCCAGCCTTAATCTTCCTGTACTCACATGATAGTTCCTTTTCTTGCTAGGATATGCAATCCAAGCCCAGACTCTATTCCTTTCTCCTCATATCTAACCATCCTTAGTGCTTCAGTCCACGCTTAGTGTTTCTATTCACTGAATTCTCTACCTCTTCTCCGATCCTAAGTTTGATTTGCTGTCTAGCCTCATTTTCAGAATTCTGCTTTGTTTCTCAAATTTCTGTTGCTGAGAAGGGAGGGGATAATCTTTAGTTCTAGAGGAGAGAGAGGTGCAAAAGTCACTAAAATGTTCCAGTCTCCTGGTGGCAGCTTGTTTTTTTTTTTGTTTTTTTTTTTTCCTTTTGTTCTGGTTAACTCCAGGTAATTATTAAAACACACACACACACACACACACACACACATAAATACACACATACTGCTTTATTTCAAGGACAAATACCTTACCATTATTTGCATATTGTTAGGTCCCTTATTATTTTCAAAAAGTTTTTTATTTTGTTGCATTTTATTTTTGCCCCAGTAGGGAAGTATAAATATAAAGTTGACTTTCATTGCATCTTTCTAATTTGAAGAAAAACTTGTTTGTTTTGCTTGCTTGCCATTTTACGGCAATTTGTGGGAAGTTTGTCATTCTATACAATATAGATTAATTAAATATCCCTGTATGCCTGTATATGGTTAAAAAAAAAATTACCAAAGAAAACAAATACTGAAATATCAGATCTTTTGGAAATTTAGCAATAATATGTCATCCTGATAATTTCTTTCCATATCTACACTGTACAATTCAATTCATGATAATAGCATTAATGAAGACAATGATTTAATATCAGAAAATAAAAGAACCAATGCGATGACAGTAAATACTTGGTGATGATTAGTGATCCTTGGCCAGAAAACGAATTTCCTCATCAGTATAATTCTCTTTTAGCATGGATCTTCTTTCAAGTTATTAGGAAATTTTGGTAAAATGCAAATTGAGAAATAAAATCAGAAATTGACCCAGTTTATACATCAGTGTTATCATTATAAGCCTAGACAGAGTAATCAATCCAGAGATAGCAACTATTTCTTATTTTCCCTAAAATAGTATTACAATAATACTTAGAAGCTAGCAACTCAGCTCTCAGACTCAGATTGTGCATATTTACATCGAATGATTATAATGTCTGCCTACCTAAAAACTTATTGGGTTGATTAAATAATAACCATGCATATAAAAGAACTCTGGAAATCATGGGGACTATTATAGTACAAAAAAATCATTACTATTATTTTCTTAGTTTCTGCAGAAATATCTATGTACCTTAACTCTATTGATAATATTTTTGTCATAGCTTTTAAATTTTATACAATGTCTCAATCTTTTTCTTTACAGTTTATGCCTTTGTTACTATGCTTAGGAAATTTTTTTTGCCCCAAACATTATATAATATTCATGCATATTTTATCTTGATGCTTCTAGTCTCTGCATTTTAACATTTAGTCCAGCTAAAATTTAATTTTGTTATAAGGTGTATAATTTAGTTATTTAAAATATTTTTTCCCTACAGTGGTTAGCCAGTTGTCTTTTGAAATGGCATGGCCAAAATGGCAGCCCCTATTTTACAGATGAGTAACAACAGCTCAAGGAGGGAAAGTGATAAAGTTTGGTGTGGGAGTCAGCTCAAACTTGCTCTCAACTGATTGTAATCAGCATTTCTCAACTCCACATTCAACACATTGGACCTAGTGGAAATATTTACAACATGGAAATCAGCAAACAATACAAATCAAAACTTTCTTCTTTCTTTCCCTCCTTCTCCTATGTTTAAAGGACTTTGCAACTGCACCTAGGTTGACTTGGCTTTGTTGTTCTCTGGTACGTCCTTTTGGATGTGGTTTGAAAATTACCACCACCACAACTTATCCAATGGTAATTATCTCTCTTATTTCACTTTGAATAATTGCTATGACTTACAGGGGCATTGGAAGGTTGGGAAGTGTTTCAGGGCCAGAAGCCAGGCAGGGTGGGGGTGAGTGCTTAGGAGAAGGTGCTGCCAGCCCTTTCTTAGAAGAAAGCCCTACTGTCTGGAACTTAGTCTGGGTTTCACTTTCCTAATTTTACAATGAGGACCTAAGCTGGAAAATCCACTCAGACTTTCTTCATATCAGCAATAAGGCTGTTTTGCTTTCTTATCATTTCTGCATTCACTGGAGAGGTACTTTTAATTTTCTTCAAGAACTTTTCCTTTGAATTCACAGCTCAGCTACCTGTTTGGTGCAAGAGGCCTAACTTTCAGCCTGTCTTGACTGACTTCCTCACTAAGCTTAACCATTTCTAGTTTTTGATTTAAAGTGAGAGATATGTGACTCTTTCACTTGAACACTTAGAGGCCACTGTAGGGTTATTAATAGGTTTAGGTATTTTACTACTTTATTCTATTACATAAAGTTCATTTGGAATTATGTTGTTTATTGCAAAATGGGACTTTGATTAGAATTTCATCAAAATTATAGATTAGTTGGGAATAATTGATACCCTTAGGCTATTCAGTGATTTTTATCAAAGAAGATCCATATTTTATTTATTTACATCCTTGATTTGTTCCAATAAGACTTTAGGTAGATTAAATCAACTCATAAATTATAAAATCTTCAATAAAGACAAGGAAAATAGGATGAGAAGAGAAAACAACGCATGAGCTCTAATTAGAAGTGAGCTTAATACACAAAACGCATTCCAACTGCTTCTGCACATGCCATGGGGGTGGATCCACAATTCTGTGTTTAAGACTTGGAGAAAACTTTGCAGAAAAGGAGCTCAACAGTTTTCATATGGTTTAAAAAGTGTCTGAAGCCAGAGATCAATTTCTTCCATAACTGGACTGAATAGGGCCCAAATGTATAAACAGCAACTTCAAAGATGTCCTTATTCCACTTGTGTGCAATATATGCTTGTTTATTGGCTATTGTAGGAACAATTCTGAAGCTTAATTCATCTGAAGAACAATTCGATGAAGCTTAATAAAACAAAGTTCTGAGATCACTTACTGATATCCAATAGGGGTTCAGGGGTGAGTGGGCAAGCTATTTATTTACCTGATAGGAGGAATGAATGTATATACAGTTTCTAAAAAACTCCTTCATGTAAATAATTTGATAAAAGGCATAAACTTATAGACTCAAGAAGCTAGATGAACCCGAAACAGGATAATTCAAAGAAAACCACACCTAAACACTTCATAATCAAAATACTGAAAACGTAAGACAAAAAATATCTTGAAAGTTGCTGTAGGGGAGATGTTGGAGGGAAATAAAGATATTCTCAGGTGAAGAAAACTAGCAGAATTTGTCTCCATACGTCTTCCCTAAAAGAAATGCTAAAGAAAGTTTTACAGGCAAAGTCAATGTTACCAGAGGGAAACACAGAACATCAGGAATGAAGGAGGATCAAGAGACATAGATTATGTTATTTTCTTAAGTTTTTAAAAGTATGTTTCATGGCTGTAATAAAAAATTATAACATTACCTAGGGAGATGGTTTCAATATATACAAATATAATACACTTGAAAACTATAAGGGAGAAGTTAAGGGACCTATAAAGTTGTAAGTCCTCTATATTTTATATGAAATGGCAAAATATTAACTCTAAGAAAACTAAAAACTTAGGTATATATATTTTAATTTCTAGAGAAACCATTAAAAATAATGCAAAGTGATATTAGCCAAAAACCAATTGATAAATTGAAATGTAATGCTAAAAAATGTTCAAATATCCAAAAGAAAGTTAGGAAAGGGAGAAAAGAGAAACAAAATTCCAAGGATAAAAATGGAAAAGTAATAAAAAATGGTTGACTTAATCTGACCATAACTACATTTATGTAAGTGATCCAAACACAAAATTACAAGATACAGATTGTCTGATGGATTAAAAAAATTTCAACTGTAGTCTGCCTACAAAAATATACCTTAAATAGAAAGATATAGATTGATTAAAAATGAAAGGATAAGAAAAGATATAACATTTATATGGAAATCAAAAGAACTAGAATAGCCAAAAATTGAAAAAGAAAAACAAAGTTGGAAAATTCACAATACCTGATTTAAATGTTCATTATAAAATTACAATAATCAAGACAGTATAGTATTGACAAAAGAATGGGCATATAAGTCAATGGAAAAGAATAGAGAATTCTACTATAGTCCCATACATAAAAGTGCGACTGATTTTTGAGAAAAGTGCAAAGCCAATTCAATGGAGAAAGAATAGTCTAATCCACAAACAGTGCTGGACCATTTGATCAACCATATTCAAAAGAATAACCATTAACATATACTGCATACCTATAAAAATTGACTCAAATGGATCATAGACTTAAAAGTAAAATGTAAAACTATAGGACAACATCTTTGAGATCTTGAGTTAATCAATGACTGCTTAGAGATAATACCAAATGCATAATCCATAAACAAAAAATAGGATTAGCTGGTTTCATAAAACTAAAAAAGTTTGGTCTGTGAAAAACATTAAGAGAATGAAAAGACAAGCTATACACTCAAATAAAATATTGGCAAATTACATATCTGACAAAACACTTGTATCCAGAATATGTGAAGAAGTCTCAAACTCAACAATAGGAAAACCCAATAAAAACAAATAAAAGATTTAAGAAACATTGTACCAAAGAAAATATGCAGATGACAAATAAACACATGAAAATATGCTCAACATCATTAGTCATTAAGGAAATTAAATTAAAAGGCAGCATAAGCAGAGTAAGATTCCTTTACCCATCTGTTAGAATGACCAAAAAATAAACAACAAAAACACCTTGCAATACCAACTGTTGGCAATGATACAGAAAAATAACTAGGACTCTCATACATTGTTTATGGAAATGCAAAGTGGGACATACACTAAGGAAAATATCTTGGCAGTTTCTTATAAAGTTAAACATATAGTTACTTTCTAACCAAAAATCCCACCCCTAGTTATTCATCCAAGTAAATTAAAAATAGGTTCACATAAAACCTTTTGACAAATGGTTATATAGCTTCCTTTGCTAAAAATTAGAAGCAACCCAAACATCCTTCATATGTTGAATGGATAATCAAATTGTGTTAACTCGAATTAAAGCAATATTTCTCAAGAATAAAAAGATATGAACTAATGATACCCACAACAATATGCATATACTTGAAATACAACATGCTAGCTGAAGAAGTCAGATTCAAAAGTCTACAAAATTGTATGATACCTTTTATTAGACATTCTGGAAAGGCAAAACTATATGGATGGAGAACAGATCAGTGATACCAAGGGTCAAGAAGTTGGTTTGACTATAAAGTGGCAGCTGAGGACAATTTTGGGGGGAAGGGGGAAGAGAGTTGATGAAATTGTTCTGTATCTTGATACAGAGATACAAAGCTAGTGTTTCCATAGCTTTACACATTTGTCAAATCTTATAGAACTATGCATAGTAAAAATTGAATTTTACCGTATATAAATTAAAAGTCTATTTCTAAAAATTTTAAATATTACCAAATTGTCTCTTTGAGTCAGAAAACTGAATAAAGATTAAAATGCAGTGCTTTTTCTTAAAAGGAATGAAAAACTCACTATCTTTAATCCTCTCCATTATCTTAATATTTCATCTTACCAAGCACAAGTAATAGAATTTTTGTCTTCCTTTTAGAAGGACATCAAAGTACCCAATAGTGTTGCTAAAATGCTCTATCAAAGGAATGGGAGGTAGAAAGGAAGAGACTACATGTTCTTTGATAAATCTTTGCTGCTACGTGTGTGGTTTCTCTGTAAGCAAGAGAATTGCTATCTTGGTAGTTTTCTGAATAGAGTTGTCTAACAGGAAGAATCAATGAAGGTAGGAGCTGATTAATGAGCATGAAAACAGAGAATGCTTCTATCTTTATTAACAGTGAAAAAATATAGACCCTAAAAATAAACTGAGCAAAAGAGACATATTGTATAATTCATTTTCTCTATCTCCCACTTATTGTTTTCAATAATTATGTATCCATGGTGATAGAAAATAAGCTTTAATAATAATACATAGGTTTTTGTTTGTTTTGGTGGGATGTGTGGTTGTGGCATTGTGGGATCGATTGACTTAATCCTATAAACAACATTTGAAGTAGTTAATGTTAGTCTTTGAACTTCTCAGTATTTCTTTTCCTAAACCTTCATTACCTACCTTATTCACCATCTACTTCCCTTTATTCATCTAGTAAGTGAAAATAAAATCCTTTTACTTTAAGTGTGTTATGGATTTTGTCAATTCTTCCTATCAGTCTTGGGGAAACTGGCCACTCCATCAGGGTCTTACTTGCCTTGACAGCTATTCCAAAAACTGGTTAGTCAAAAGGAAAAACTATTCAAGTAAATATGCAGAAATTATATCCAACTGCTTCCTTACAATTGATTTTCTTTTCTCAATCATTGCTGTTCTTCTTCCCCCTATGCCCGGGTTATATTGTGGTTGTGGCCATGGAAACAGTAGAGACCAGATGGATTGATAGAATAATAATTAAAACTTAGACTTTATATATGAATATATGTACAGGTGGTAATTTCTTTACTGTGCATCAGATCACTCTCCGTTAATTTAAAATCTTCTCATTTAAACACAAATTCTCTGGCGCAAATGACAAATGTTCTAATTCAAATAATTTCCTGAGTGCCTGAGTGTTGATCTCTAAATTAAGTGTTAATGAATTGATATGAGAATTGATTAAAACTTGAACAATATACCATTTTCTGCCTTGGCCTGATTTACTGAGTTGTACCCCCAAATATGTTAAAATTCATGTTATAAAGAGTGCTAGTGCTTAAGATCCAGAGATCAGGGAGAAAATGTTTGCATACCACAGAGAAAAGAAACACAAAAGGTGATGACCACAAAAGAAGAAAATAGGTCAATCCTTGAGCCCTACAGAAAAATAGAAATCAGAAGACTGAGTGGCCAACCTAGACCTCAATGTTTCCTACAGTGTCACCCTGGTAGGAAACTCAAGTCTACAACTTCTTTTTTTTCTCTGTTGGAATTTTCCCAACCTCCTTCTTATCCCATAGTCACTATTTCCTCCTCTCATGCCTCATAATCTTGTACCCTTCCCATATCATGCTCAGTAGTCTGTATCAGAACATTATCAGTGGCTTGGATCTCAAAAGTCTCTGCTTTTGCTACCCAGAAGGTGGTACATTAATGGAGAGGTGTCCAGTCTTTTGAAATGCAACTTTGGATATGTGTCTTCCAGAGAAACACTATAGTATTATTATAGTACTACAGTACTATATCTCACATATATTTAGATTTGAAGGACTCACCAAGAGATACAAGTATCCTATATAAAATTTCCACCAAAATATGATAAAAATATCTTCTAACTTCTGAACAACTGATATCCAAGCAGACTTTTGGAACAAATATCAATGGGTGGCAATTTCAGGTAGATAAATACATATCTGCTTTGTCTTCTTCATTACTATAAATTCTGGCACTAGGGATAAGAAAAAAACCTACTATATTGGTAAGGTACATTGAGTATCTACCTTATTCTGTAAATCAGGTTTAGATAAGAGGAAGTTAATCACCATCAATATGTCTATTATATGCAAATTTGACTGTGGTCTATGCTTGGCTATTTCAAAAGGAATTAAACAGATCTAGTTTCTTTCCCCTTGGAACTTAAAATCAAATATAGGTTAGTCGAATAAAGCCATAGAGGTCCGGGAAACACGAATTAAATAGGAAGTATTTATCAGTCAAGAAGTAAATTGATTTTCATGAGTGTTTATCTTCTTGAAAGCAAAGGATAACTCCCAAAGCATCATGTATGGCTACAACACATTCATTTACAAGAGAGGTATGGGCTGCATTGGTGTTGCTCTCCCCAAAGCACCTCACTTTGCCCACTTTTCAAACTATGGAAGACTTTTTCCTTCATCCAGAGCATGAGAAACATCAGAGATCTGTTCTCAGTCCTAGCACTGCACCTGTGAGATGACTGTAACCCTAGGCTGTCTCTCTCTTGATTCTCTATAGTCATTCCAGACTTGGAGCTTTCTCTTCCATTTTGAAAATATGGAATTCCTTCTGTTGTAATACGCTGATCTGATTGAAGAACATAAGTATGGCCTCACACAAATATATAATTAGAAATGGGAGAAATATGTTAAGTTTTCTTAAGATAATTTAATTCTACAGCAGAACCTGATAAAGGGTAGTTTCTTATAAGCTTAGCTACAATATAGAATCTGAAACTGTATCAGTAAACTTTATGTACTATGTCACATTAAATTGACTTGTCCATCTTGAATTTTAAAGAAAATTTTATCCACGTATATTTGGAAACATCATGAAATGGTCATCTAGAAAACATTGGGTCACTGACTTATGTAGACCTTCTAAACATTGACATGATTCATTATACTATATAAAAATGATGTTTGTTAATTGCTAGCAATCTATTTATAAAAGCCTTTATGTATTGGGAAGGCTCCTGTTCAAGGACACAAATTTTCCCAAATTTTTATTTTTACTTAGAATCTCTATTTTTATTCTTAGGAGCATTTTCAATAGTGTACTATCGTTGTTTGCAGTAGCTTGTAAGATCTGATTATCTATTTCCAGCTCTGTGTTTACTGACATGATGTTGGTAGCTAGAAATCAGTTATGCTAGGAGTATTTACACCACAAAAATTGGCTACAAATCCACAAATTATGGCTTTTTATTTATTTTTATTTTTATTTTAGCATATTATGGGGTTACAAATTTTAAGTTTGTGTATAATGCCCTTGCCCCCCTTCCCCCACAAGTCTGAGCTTCAAGCATGAGCATCCCCCAGACGGTGTACATCTCATTCATTATGTATTTTATATACTCATCCCCTCCTCCCCCCTCCCACCTGCCCATATACCCAATAAATGTAATTCCTATTCATCTACTTAGAGGCTGATCAGTTAATACCAATTTGCTGGTGAGTATATGTGGTGCTTGTTTTTCCATTCTTGGGATACTTCACTTAGTAGTATGGGTTCCAGCTCTATCCAGGAATATGTTATTTTTTTTTTCCCCAGAAAGCTAATTGTTAAACATTTATCAGCATACAGATGTTTATATTCCTTGAAGAGACAGGCTTACATTTGTCAAAGTTCTCTTTTTAGTTCTTTGAGAAATTTCCACACTGTTTTCCATAGAGGTTATACTAATTTACATTCCCACCAACAGCATATAAGCATTCCTTTTCCTCTGCATCCTTGTCAACATCTGTTATTTTTTGTCTTTTTAGTAATAGTCATTCTGACTGGTGTGACATGATAGCTCATTGTGGTTTTAATTTGCATTTCTCTGATAATTTGTGATGTTGAGCATTTTTTCATATGCTTTTTGGCCATTTATATTTCTTCTTTTAAAAATGTCTGTTCATATGTTCTTTGCCCACTTTTTAATAGGATTATTTTGTGTGTGTCTTTTGTTGTTATTGAGTTGTTTGGATTCCTTTTCAATTCAGGATATTAGTCCCACATTGGATGAATAGATTGCAAATATTTTCTCCCATTCTGCAGGCTGCCTGTTCACTCTGTTGAGTATATGTTTTACTATGCATAATTTTTTTTTGGTTTAATTAAGTCTCATTTATCTATTTTTGTTTTTGTTGCCTATGCTTTTGAGGCCTCAGTCATGAATTCTTTGCTTAAACCAACATCAAAAAGAGTTTTTCCTATTTTCTTCTAGTATTTTTATAATTTTAGGTCTTACATTTAAGTCTTTAATCCATCTTCAGTTGACTTTTGTATGTGGTGAGAGATAGGCATCCAGTTTCATTCTTCTGCATATGGTAATCCAATTTTCCCAGCACCATTTATTGAAAAGGTTGTTCTTTCTTCAGTGTATGATCTTATTACCTTTGCCAAAGATCAGTTGGCTGTAGGTATGTGGCTTTATTTCTGCATTCTCTATTCTGTTACATTAATCTATGTGTCTATTTTTATACCAGTAACATACTGTTTTAGTTACCATAGCCTTGTGGTATAATTTGAAGTCAGGTAATGTGATGCCTCTAGCTGTGTTCTTTTTGCTTAAGATTGCTTTGGCTATTCAGGCTCTTTTTTGGTTCTGTATGAATTTTAGGATTGTCTTTTCTAATTCTGTGAAAAATGATGTAGGTATTTTGATAGGGATTGCATTAAATCTGTAGATTGCTTTGAGCAACATGGTCACTTTAACAATATTGATTCTTCCAATCTATGAGCCGTGGGAGGTTTTCTTCCATTTTTTTGTGTGTATGTGTCATCTATGGTTTCTTTCATTAGTGTTTTGTAGTTTTCCTTGTAGAGATATTTCATCTCCTTGATTAAATATATTTCTAAGTATTTGTGTGTGTGTGATTGTGAATGGGATTCTCTTCCTGATTTGGTTCTCAGCTAGATCATTATTAGTGTACAGAAATGCTACTGATTTTTGTTGATTTTGTAACCTGAAACTTGACTCAATTCATTTATCAAATCTAAACACTTTTTGGTGAAGTCATTAGAGTTTTCTAGGATAAGACCATATCATCAGCAAACAGGAATAATTTGACTTCTTTTACAATTTGAATTGAATGCCTTTTATTTCTTTCTCTTACATGATTGCTCTGGCTAGGACTTCCAGTACTATGTTGAATAGGAGTGGTGAAAGTTGGCCTCCTTGTTTAGATGCAGTTCTTAGATGGAATGCTTTCAATTTTTTCCCATTTAGTATAATGTTGGCTGTAGGTATATCATATATGGACTTTATTACATTGAGGTATGTTCTTTTATGCATAGTTTGTTGAGGGGTTTTTATAATGAAGTGAGGCTGAACTTTATCAAGTGCTTTTTATGCATCCATTCAGATGATCATATGGTTTCTGACCTTAATGTTATTTTTGTGATGTATTACATTTATTGATTTGTGTATGTTGAACCATCCTTTCATCCCTGATATAAAACCTTCTTGATCATGATGTGTTATCTTTTTGATGTGCTGTTGGATTCAGCTTGCTAGTATTTTATGAGGATCTTTGCATCTATGCTCATAATAGATATTGGTTTATATTTTCTTTTGTTCTTGTGCCCTTGCCTGGTTTTGGTATTAGTGCAGTCATTATGGAAGACAGCATGGAAGATCTCCAAAAAATTAAAAACAGAACTACCATATGATCTAGCAATCCCACTACTGGATATATATCCAAAGGAAAAGAAATAAGTATGTTGAAGAGATATCTTCACTTCCATGTTTATTGCACCAATATTCACAATAGCCAAGATATGAAATGAAAGAATTTTTATCTTTTGTGGCAATATTTGTCACTTTTCCAGGAAGACTTTATTTTATAGACAATTTTTTTAGAGGTCTTGATTTTAATTTAAATAATAAGTCACTTCAAGAATTTACATATTTTATTATGGCTATAAGTTACCATTTTCAAGAATTCATACAGTAGCCTAAGACCATTTTAATGTTGGAGAAGTCACATTTAGTACCCATTTATCATAAAATGGAAAGCAATGACTCTGGAAATATCATATTGATTAGTTTTACTTGGATGCTTCAAAGAATAATTAAACAAACCATCAATTAATCATTTTGCAATTACATAAAAAATAACTGCTTAAGACAAAAATTAACATAGTTTTGTGAAAAGCTATTTCTTTAGCTATCCTTCTAGGGCTGCAAAATTGTGTCTTTCAGTATTTTAAGAAAAATATTGGTACATTTGTTCTCTATTGAGCAGTGTTAATTTATTTTCTGATATATCTTTTGATATGCCTTAAAGTCTTCCTAAAGAATTGTGTATATGCAGGAATTCTAATAATGCGTGTCAATAACATGTGTCCTTTTTTATTGTAAAATTTCAGATTGAAATCCCATCCTTTTCATTGTGTTTTCTTCTGTAAATTATTTAATCTCTCTGAATTTTAGTTACTTTTCTATAAAATGGAGTTAATGATAGTACTTAACTCATAGGGTTATTGTGTGGACTAAGTGAGCTAATAAATGTAAAGCTATTTCACATTTTCTGGAATATGGCCAAATATTTAAAAAATTACTTATTATTATTATGCTATCTGCATTGGGGAAACTAACCATGGAGTTTTACCAAACATAATAATTCCTTGGTTAAATTAGTTTTTATGCTAATAAGCTTCCTCCTGATTGATTTGGTTTTGTTTTTGATGTTTGATATTTGAGTTTTTGTTTATTTTGTTTTCTTATTTTTAGAAAATTGGCATTTCTTCAAGGTATTAGAGTAGGCTAGCTTTACCCATTATTCTTGGCAGATTGAAATTTGAAGCACAATTACTTGGCAATACCTTTCAATCGACATGGCAAATGTGTACCACACATGCCACTACTTCAATCTTCCGTTCCAGCAAAAACATCATTAATCAATGACAACATTTCTTTTCCAACTGAGTTTTAATACTGGCTCAGGGTCCTTCTCAATATACCCCTCCTGGAAGGCAAGCACAGTTGATCAAAGATAATACATGAAATGAAATCTGGTTGGTATCTCTGATTTAGAAGGTAGTGCCTGTTAAATTATCATTCTCTTATATTTGTCTTCCAATACCATCGGTTCCTTTTAGTTCTTCTATCCATTTTTACTCTTTTATCTGCCTAAACCCATCAGTGATTTTATCTACCAGTGATTACCAACCACCCATCATATCTAAGATACACTGCTAAAACAAACACTAAGATATTACTTATTCAATTTATGTACTAGCTGGGCACACCTATAATCCCAGAAGTATAGGAAGCCCAGGTGGGAAGATTGCTCAAGGCTGGGAGTTCAAGACCAGCCTGGGCAACATAATGAGACTCTGTCTCTACAAAAAAATTTAAAAATTACCCATGCAAGGTGATGTGCATTTGTGGTGCCAGCTGCTTGGGAAGTTGAGGCAGGAGGATCACTTGAGCCCAGGAGTTTGAGACTGAAGTGAACTATTTTGTGTCACTGCACTCTACCCTGGGTGACACAATGAGACCTCATCTCAAATAAATAAATAAAGTTCTATACTAAATTATGCCTACCCTATGTAGTTTACAGATAGTAGATTATATGAACATTAACAAATAGTAATATTAAACTTTTAAATTAAGGTTAAATTAAATGATATGAAGGAAAAGCATACAAAATTATTATATAATCAAGGGTCCTGATTAAATCTAGTGAATCAGAAAAAGCTTCCCGAAGGTAGTGATGTTTTTGCCAAAATGTAAAAGATGAACAAGACTCAAATAGAAGTAGGAGTTGGTGAGAGGTATGAGTATTACAAGCAGAAAGACCAGTCTAAATGATGTTTGAAGGATAAGAGGAGTTGAATATTTGTAGAGAACTGAGCAGGCCAGTGGTAGGAATGTAGATTGAGGGTAGTAAGAAATGTGTTTATATAGGTAGGCAGGGGCCAAATCAGTTAATGACATTCAGAGCATATTAAGTATTTATGACTTCATAAGAACAAGTCAAAGCCACTGAAAAGAATAAGCAAGGGAGTGGCATTATCACATTTGTAGGGTGTTTTTGTTTGTTTGCTTGTTTTGAGACAGCATCTCCCTCTGTCGTCCCAGCTGGAGTACAGTGGCGTCATCATAGCTCACTGCAACCTCAAACTTCTGGGCTCAAGTGATCCTCCTGCTTCAGCCTTCCAAGTAGCTGGGACTAAAGGTATGTGTTAACATGCCCAACTGATTTTTTCTGTTTTTAGTAGAGACCGGGTCTTGCTCTTGCTTAGGCTGCTCTCGAACTTCTGGCCTCAAGTGATCCTCCTCCTCACCCTCCCACGTGCTAGGTTTACAGGTGTCAGTCACCACACCCAGCCCAGAATTGTATTTTTCATATGATATACTGACTAAAGAAGAGTAAAAAATATATGCAGGAAATCCAAATGGAAAGCTATTAGAGTAGTCCAAGTAAAAATGATGATAACAGATAATGGAAAGAAATGGTGGAAGATGAAAGTTATTTAAGAGATATAATCAACAGGGTATTATGATGATAGATGAGGAAAAGGGAGACCATGGATGATTCGCAGGTTTTCACTTTTATAATTAGGGGCATGTGATGTCATTCACTGGATTAAGAAATGTTGCACAAGGATCAGGCTTGAGTTAAAGAACATGAGCTCAGTTTTAGGCAAGTTTAAGTTGCTATACATTTGAAGTATCCAAACAGTGACAAGTATGCAGTTGAATACACAGCTCTGAAATTCAAAGGACATCTCTGACATAGAGATATAACTTTGGTAATCATTGATGTATAGTGGTAATTTAATTTATATGTGTGGATATTATATAAGAAAGCAGTAAAAACACTGATGAGAAATGAATGGCCCTGGAACTCAGATTTGAGATCCTTGACAGTTAGAGGTTAGATGGATGAAAAAAAACTCTACAGAAGAAGAGAAGGGCTTAAGAAATGGAAAGAGGAAAAGAAGAGAACCCACAAAAAAAAAAAAAAAAAATAGAAGCCAAGAAAAGAAAGGACTTAAGAGAAGGCAAAGTTAAGAGCATCAAAAGTTGCTGAGGTTAGGTAAGATAAGGTTTAGATTTCAATACAGCGATCTTAAATGGGAGCTAATGGTAGGGTTCGAAACAAGACTCGAACTAGCTGAAAATTATTTGATATGTGAGGAGATGGCAACTGGGAGGACAAGGAGAGGAGAACTATTGGAGGAGGAAGATTCAAGGGAGACTTGGTTTGTTTTTCAGATGGGAAAGACTTGAGTGTATTCATACTCATGAGAAAGACACTATATAGAAGGAATGTTGGAAAGTATGGTTATAAGTAGAGGGATTGGATAGCTTAAGTTTCCTGGGAAGGAAAAGGCAAAAGCCGAAGTCCAAGTGCAAGTGATGGTATTAAAATTAGTCTCAATTAAAGGAGAGGCACCTACTCTAATGTGTGAGGAAGGGAAGAACAGAAAATAGGGCAGATGGAAGTAGGTACGCTAGCAATATTCTGAGAGATACACGAAAGAGAGAGAGTGTACATGCAGGGGATTTTCCTCACACGAACAGCTTGAAGTCATTACAGCTTATATAAAATAAATCTAAATTTGTGCTCTGGAGATATTAATAATATCCAGCCCTCCTCTCTGTCCCCTACTTCTTTATAAATAATCAGGAGACACTTTCTCTCATGTGTTCTTAGAAAATTAGTAGAAAGCAGAAGTCAGAGAGTTCTAAAATTGGGGGGGGGGTCACTTTAAATTTAAAGCCTCCACTATATCCTCTTCTGAAATCATAAAGATCTTCTACACAGCAAAGGAAATAATCAGCAGAGTAAACAGGCAACCAACAGAATGGGAGAAAATATTCACAAGCTATACATTCAATGAAGGACTAATATCCAGAATCTACAAAGAACTCAAACAAAAGAAAACAATGAAGAAAAAAAACATCCCCATCAAAATGTAGGCAAAAGACATGAACAGAAGTTTTTCAAAAAAGGTAGACAAATGGCCAAAAAACATATGAAAAAATGCTCAACATCACTAATCATCAGGGAAATGAAAATTAAAACCATAATCTCCTTACACTTGTCAGAATGGCTATTATTAAAAAGTCAAAAGACAATAGATGCTGGTGTGTATGCAGAGAAAAAGGTACACATATACATTGTTGGTAGGACTGCAAACTAGTACAACCTCTATCAAAACAGTATAGCGATTCCTCAAAGGGCTAAAAAGTAGACCAATCCTTCAATCCAACTATCCCTCTATTGGGTATCTAGCCAAAGGAAAAAAATCATTTTATCAAAAAGACATCTACACTCAAATATTTATTACAGCACAATTCACAATCACAAAGATATGGAATCAACATACGTGCCCATCAATTCATGAGTGGATAAAGAAAATGTGATTTACATATATATTAATATACATTATATGTATACATACACACACACACACCCTGTGGAGTACTACTCAGCCATAAGAATGAATGAAATGTCATTTGCAGCAACTTGGATGGAACTGGAGACCATTATGTTACGTGAAGTATCCCAGAAATGAAAAAACAAATACCACATGTTCTTCCTAATAATCGGGAGCTAAACAATGGGTATACACAGGCACAAAAAGACTCAAAGGGCATTGGAAACTAAGAAGGCAGGAAGGTGGGTGGCCCAGAAGGATGAAAACTTACCTATCAGGTACAATGAACACTGTCCTGGTGGCAGGCACACTGAAAGCCCTAACTTTGGCATTATACAGCGTATCCATGTAACAATAGTATTTATTTGTATGCCCTAATATTTTTAATTTTAAAAAGTATAATAAAATAAAATAAAACCATGAAGAAACTGAATCCTCTTCAAATTGGCAGAAACAGCAAAAGTTGTTGGTGTGGCTCTGCCTTCCGCTTTAAAGAATTTTGATCCTTAAACCAATATGGCTTGGCTTCAAAGGTTAAGTAAACGTTTACTTTATACAGGCAGCTTTTATAACATAGCGTTTTCTTTTGGAGTTGAAAATACTTTTAAACTTTTAAACTTGACTGGTGAATGAGATGTTATGGAGGCAACTTTTAAAAAGTTATTTTGTTGTTGTTGTTATGAAAAGAAAGAAAGATAACACCAGTATTTGGTTGGGCATTGATAAGGAAGAATATCATCTCATTAATTTTAAAAAGGCTAAGAGTCACATTACTGTCTCTTAACTGCTGTGCCAACATAGGACTGGCCTTGATGAGAAGGTTCTCCAGTGACTGAGATTTCACCAGACCCCTCACATCCTTTTTTGCCATCTCATCTCAAAATAACTGGCCACAGTGCATTTCAATTAAAGCACTCTTCAGTAATCTATCAACTCATTTTCTGTAATAAAATTAGTCAGAAATTTTTTAAAATAGTAATAGATTTTGATATAGTATTCCCAGTGTAGCTTTTAAAAAGAAAGTTCCCAAATATTTTGAACGCAGATGACTTTTCTGCTATTTTTATGCAAAGAAATCAAGGACAGACTTTCCATCTCCAAGGTCTTGGTGGTATAAACTTCCCTTTTACCTTCTTTTAGGGTAGGTCTTCCTTCAGGGTCTATTTAACACAACAGACTCACATATTTCAACTATTTTACCACAGTATGAAGTGTTCCCGGGAAATAAATTAGATATATAACTGACAAGAAATATCTCATTATTAAAATCAGCCTCATGACATTTAGTTCATTAAATTAGGCTGTTAACGTTTCTTTGCTCTGGATTTCAGTCTCTGGTCAGCTTAAGATCACAAGTCTCCAGTTACTTCCTAATGACTCGATCCTTCATTTTTCCTTAGTTTGAGATTGCTTGACCATCGTCACCCAGAATCTGAGTCTTTGGAACTATCTATTTGATTTCCAAGTAAGTAAAGATCTTCCTGCTTAGTTGTTCACAAGTTACCTTTGCCTTCATGTTGAGCTGTGGGTCTGTGCAATCCCTAAGTTATACTCTCTCGCTCTTCTCTATTCTCTATATTGCCTCCAATTTGAAAACTCAAATGCCTACCAAGACCTAGCAGGCATCATAAGTAAGAGAAGCGATTGTGGTATGGGGCACTAGAAGAAGCAATAATAGAAGAGACTGTGGCTATTCACCTCCACCCCAATGCAGCCACAGTTTTGCTAGACCTTCCAATTTATCAAGAAAAGCCAGAATTCTAGAGCAAATAAAGTATCTCAGGTATTAAATATAGGCAAATAGGTCAATATATTGTTTGGATCAAACAGATTTATGCAGAAATTTGGGTCACAGGTTGCTGCCTTGTTGCCTTTGGTCACAATGTTTTAAGAGACGGGCCACTTCTGACATGGGTGGCTTCAGCTCACAGGCCTTGATGACCAGCCACACTGGGGCATCGTTATGTTTCTAAGAACTGCAACTGAGAATGAAGATAAGCAGAAAGATTGCAATTCATCCTGCACAGGTGTCTAGGGCCTTAGAAATACGAAAGGAGAGGAGTGCTTATCACCCTCAGTCTGAAAAGGGATGGAAAGAGAGCACTTCTTCCCAGAACTAGAAGGACACAGCTAAGAAATGAAAGCTATGGGTTAAAAGCTGAGGCTTTATCAAATTAAAAACTTTTGCACAGCCAAGGAAACTATCATTAGAGCGAATAGACAGCCTACAGGATGGGAGAAAATATTTGTTCTCTTCACATCCGATAAAGGACTGATAGCAAGAATCTATCTAGAACTTTAAAAAAATCAACAAGAAAAAAATTAAACAACCCCATCAATAAATGGGCAAAGGAAATGAATAGAAACTTTTCAAAAGAAGAGAAAATAATCACCAGCAAACATATAAAAAAATGCTTAACATCTCTAATCATTAGAGAAATGCAAATCAAAACCACAATGAGATATCACCTAACCCCAGTGAGATTGGCCTCTATCAAAAAATCCCCAAACAACAAATGCTGGTGAGGATATGGAGAGACAGGAAACTCTTATACTGCTGGCAGGACTGCAAATTAGTGTAGTCTCTGTGGAAAAGAATTTGGAGATACCTCAAAGAGCTAAACACAGAAATACCATTTGATCCAGCAATAGCACTATTAGGCATCTGCCCAAAAGAGCAAAAGACATTCTGTAATAAAGGCATCTGCACCCAAATGTTTATAACAGCACAATTCACGATTGTAAGGATGTGGAAACAACCCAAGTGCCTATCAGTTCATGGGTGGATTTTTAAAATTTGGTATATGTATACAATGGAATATTACTCAATTATAAGAAATGATGGTGATCTAACACCTCTTATATTTTCCTGGGTAGAGCTTGAGCCCCTTATCCGAAGTGAGGTATCACAAGATAGGAAGAATGGGCTCCACATGTACTCGCCATCAAATTGGCACTGACTGATCAACACTATGGTGCTCACTCAGTAGTAATATTCTCCAGGGATTAGGGGTTTGGGGGGGGTAAACTCACAACTAATTGACACAGTGAGCATTGTAGAGGGGAAGGGTATGCCTCTAATCTTCACTTGGGTGAGGCAAAGACATAAAATGTAACCAAAATGTTTGTACAGTCATAATATCCTGAAATTAAAAAAAAAAAAAAAAGCTGAGGCTTTAGATGGAAGGACCTGTCCAGCCTTCACAAACTCTCAGGAAAGAGCAAGGGGAACAAATATCCTCACACCCCTTTTTTCCATGCTGCCCCTCCCTACTTTCGACCTCCTGCTGTGCTCCTGATGGGCCAAATCCAGTGCTTAATCAGGCAGAGCATGTTGCAGAAGGGGGGAGAATGGATCTGGAAAGGCAAGGAATGATATCCAGCTTGCTCACTCATCAAGAGCAGAGGGTGGAAGTGACCTGCCTCATGAAGGGTCAATGAAGCACACAAAAGCAAGACCAAAATTATAATGCTCAAAGAGCCTCAGAGCACTGGCAGCTGAATCTAAACTGCCAGACCAGATGGAATCACATATGATCTGCCTGTGCTTTCTCCATAGGAAAGATTCCAGAAAACTGAGGTCTCCATTCCTTTTGCTTTTGCCAAACAACCCTTTTAATTGATAATGGACACTTTGGTATTCACTGAATCTCTTTAATCAGCACACATTGATGATGTGTTGGATGGTACTTGGCTATACGAGAAACACCCAAAGGGAACTGTTTTTCTCACATTGATGACAGAAAAATATCAAGCAGACTGTTAGTGTGCAACTTCATGACTGTGATTAGTGACATGTGTCCTAACTTACTTGTTATTAACATAATTCTTTTTTACCTATCATTTCACTGCCTATGATGACTAATAAGTTTTACAACTTTATTATTTCATGAATACTCAATTATCTGATTTGGGGGATGCTGAATATTTTCAAAATGTTTTTCTTATATTCTTTGTCTTCTATACCTCTGGTGTGAAAAAAATAGTTTCCTCAATTTGTCTCTTCAGAGAAGATAGTGAGGGCCAGGGCTGCCTGACCTTGGAAATTCTAAGAATTTACCTTTTCCATCTAATACCTCTCTTACCTAACCTCTCAGAGTTCTTAAAGAATAACATAACATTATATACAGAAACTTTTAAAATATTTTTTCCATCATGCTTATTTTTACAGATTTCTGTATTTTCCCACTATTTCTTTCAGGGAATTGGCTAATTCCTATTTTATTTGTATCTATATATTAGGATGTTATTTCTTTGTTATGTTTATTTTCATTGTAATAAGAGAAAAGGCCTCCATGCGTAAGCACATGTGTATGCCTATATGCATACATACATACCTACATATATATATTCACAGAGAAAAAATATGCAGTCTTTTCTATTCTTTCTGAATGTCCAGGCCTGAAATTTACTGGAAACAAAGCCAATGAATTCACACCTAGAAGCAGTGTTGAGAAATATGGCCAATGCCACCATTAAGAGAAAAAATTAGTGTGGGTTGGTATTAAGTTCTCCATAGGAAAGTAGTGCTTTCCTTGCATTATTTTATTAATTTTCCCTTCATGAAGTATCTAAGAGTGCTTTTCTAAGTATTGCTTTCCTTCCTAATATAAAAAGTATAACTATTTTAGAGAATTTGAAAGTCAATTTTTTGTAATGACCATTTTAAAATATAAGTAGCTTTTATTTCACTGTACATATTATCTGTGTAGTAACAGAAGAGAATAATATACATTGAGTTCACATGAATGATAACTGTAGTATTAACATGCAGTTCACCCAGACAAATTAATATTCATTAAGGAATAATACTTACACTTTTTACGTCTAATATGAGCACCTGAATCTTGACCACGGCAGCAAAATTCACCTACAAAATTCAGAAATCTCTCTCTATAACAATATTTGGAGAGGCTCTTGCACTGGAATTCTTATACTGTATCACTGAACCCACACTATGGAAATTATATTTATGTTCTCTACATTTAGCACAGCCAGAATTTGTAAAAATGATGCTTTGATAAAAATTTTCAATGCCTCCTCACCAGGGATAGGTAAAACCCTTTAACCAGTATATGTAAGAGCATAGTAACTTTTCTAAACAATTAGGCATTTCGGTTCCTAATTGGCACCACCGATCCTCCTTGTCTCTGTTTAGTTTGTCTTAGGATATTATCTTTTTATATCAGATATTAATGCCATATGTGTTAAATTTTTAATCCTTGCTTATGCAATTTCTCAAAGTCCTCTTTTGGTATAGGAACTTTATAAGTTTGTTGTTAAGGAGGTATTATTTTGTTCCATTACATTCTAAACTTGTGTTTCTGATCAACTATTATGCTGGGCACGACTGGTCTCTGTGATGCATTAGTGCTGTCTTTCTCTTTTTCTCTCTGAATACTTTAACCTATTTGAAAATTCAAATGTTCTATGTGGTATCTAATTAGAAATTGAGCATTGCCACAGCTTTATCCGTGCCTAATTGGTCAGAATTGTGGATACTAAAGTATGTCCAACATTTGACATATACACTCTTGCTATAGTATTTCTGAGAGGTGTTAAGTTTAAAATATATACATCTACTAGCAAAGTGAAATTGCAAATTATAAGGAATAACTACCTTTATTATCTCTTCTGCATCCAAGGCACAAATTTTCAATTGACCGTGGCATTTGTTTCTGTTGGACTCAAATATCAACTTGATCAGAGCTAACCTGAGATGAAATCCACCTGCCTCTCACATGTGATGGAGACATTATCAGCCTTGAGAAAATTATATACGTGGAAAGGTATAAAACAGATAGTCTACATTATTGAAAAGTACCATAATGAAATAATGAATTTGAAATAAAAAAATGGAAGGGAAAAGTTTTACTTCTATCACCCGAATGCATCTGTTACTGAAGGAGACTACTTACTTCAGGCTAAAAGTGTTATCGTAATTCAACCTAATGGACCTCTAATTATGGTCTGAAATTGCTCTGATGTAAAGTACCTAAGAAAAAATGACAACTACTTATGTCCAGCACATAGCATAGCACCTTTACTGAGTATACTTGTCAATGATTATTATCATTTCTGAGGTAACCTGTCTTTTCCATTTCTGTGATGACCATATGTTGTAAACTACAACCCTCTTCTATCCCAGGCCACTTCTTATGAAACCACGACTTCTCCCAGAGTTTAGAAATACATTAAAGATCCAGGACTTAGGAGTTGACCCAGAGATCTGCTGTGTCATAGTTTGTTTTCTGGGAGGTTTGAGAGGACAAGGTAGGGGAAGCCTGTTTTTCATTAAAAATATATATATTTTTTATTGACAGTGTCATTAAATTAAGAAACTATAAGTTTCATTTTATTTGTCTGTTTCTTTGTTTTGCCACCACTAAAGATATACTGAGATATTTTGAACAAATATTGGTTTTGTTTTCTGTATCTCCAGATACAATGGCTCTACCCATCCTAGTTTTAGGACCTTGAAATGTCTTTTACGAGCTCTGAACAAGTTTGTCTTCATGGTCTCTTTCCTTCATTAAAAAAAAATAATAAATACAAATTATATCTCATGGCTGTGTTGCTTTAAAGATGAATATAATCCATGTTGAATTCATGATTATATAATCATTATTATTGTATATTTTTCTTATTTTAGGAGGAACTATAAATAAATTATTCTCTTGAGCCCTAGGCACTGTGCCTACTGAAAAAGTTGACTCTGCCTAGTCCATTAATGATTTCTATCTTTGAAGTTCAGCTACACAGGGCCCCCTTAGTTAATCTTCCCAGGGACTACATTTCTGGATGTCTCCAGCAGCAAAACAATTCGTCTTAGCAATGGTTGGATAGGTAGCAGAGTTGAATGAGCAAGCAAAGACTGAAAACCATATATTCTATTCCCTAATCTAGAGCACATTAATATGTAACTTTGGGTAAGTCTTTTGAACTTAGCCTAATTACTTTTGTTTGCTTGCTTAAAAATAACTCATGCAAGGCTAAAGTGGAAGACTTTGACTCATTATGTAAGAATTCATTCACTGAATGAAAAGTTGCCTACCTGACCACTGTTGGGTAATTGATGTCTGCCGCAAAACTGAATATAAAATCTAAACTCATAGGCTGCATAAAATTAGATCAACGTCTCATGTTTCCTAGATCCTATTATTTCCAACTGGAAAAGGCTCTTTTGTTTGCTAGAGAACGGAGTGGCCCTACATTAGTGTAAGACGCAACAGAGGAAGAGGAACAGAGTAAGTGGCTGAAGAAAGAGATGCTTGCTCTTACTGTACCGTGAAGGCAGAAGGCCCTTCCTTGCTTTTTCCTTTCCCATGGGTTTTCTTTGAGAACTCTTTCTTACTAACGTTCCTGGATAAAAGCTGACATTAGGTGAGGATTTCCTTGCCCTCACTTAAATTCCATTCTGAAATGAACCATTTCCAAGTGGGCTCAGATCCGATCAAGCACTAGAAATTTGAGCCCATGGTGGCTCCCTTTCTGCAGTCTTTGATGTGTGTAACAAACAAAACAGGGCCAAAGTTACTGTGCTAGTTTCACAAAGCACTAACTCCCACAAGGAATCTGATGGTTGTCAACCCTCATGCCAGAAAAAAATTAAGCATTTTACACCAACATCTGTCCCATTTACTTCAGTCATTCCAGACAGCAAACTGCTTCCCTCAGAGAACTCAGCATGACCTCACTGTCTAGGCCTCGGATTGGGTGCTGACTGCCAGCGAGAGCTCTTTTTCTCTTGAGACTCCCCAGGAACCATGTGTCTATTTTCTTTACAATGGCTACCTGAGGTCGGTCACATAACGCTTCTGCATTCAGATACACCATTGGGACTGGAATCTCCTCTCGCTAGTCCTAGCACTTGAAGGTAGGAGTAAGGAGTGGAATTTGTAATAAGAGGAGCTGCTATTAATGTTTGTGGATTTTAATTTATTCATTGAAAACATATTTTCCAAATACCAAGTCCTAGATTCCAACAAGACCAAGAGGAAAGACAGTGTCTATTCTAAAAGGGTTCACATAATCTGATGAAAGAGATGGTAAGAAACAACCCTTATATTGAAGATAAACACTGCAGATATCATCAAAAAAAGATCTGTACAAAGAAATATCCATAGGGTGACAGCTAATGGTTAAAACCAAATAAATTCAGATTATTTCTTTTTGGGGGTTTAACATGTTTTTTCTACTTTATGGCTTCTACAGGTGGTAGGTTAAATTGTCTATTTTCTGCTATTTCAATCTTAATATCATCTGGTCTCCTGAATTCTTTTCATGTTAAAACTCATCCTTCTCCAACAGCATTTTCTTACATCATACCCAGTTTTTCCACCAAGGAAATATAATGTTCATTTCAAAAGTTAAATAGAAAAGAAATATTCTTTTAAAATGCAGAGATAAGATATTGTATTAGTTTCCTATGGCTGCTATAACAATTTACCACAAATTTGGTGGCTTAAAACAACACTAATTTACTCTCTTACAATTCCGAAAGCTAGAATACCAAAATAAGATTCACTAGGCTAAAGTTAAGGTGTTAACAGGACTCTATTCCTCTGGAGCCTCTAGAAGAGAATTTGTTTCCTTGTCTTTTCCAGCTATGAGAGGCCACCTATATTCTTTGGCATGGGACTCCTTCCTCCATGGCTAAAGTTCACCACTCTGGCCTCTACTTCCAAAGCCACAACTGGCCTTCTCTGACTGATTCCTCTTTCACCCTTCCTTTCGTGACATATCCTTCATGATCCTAATCATTGCAGCAAAGTTCCATTTATCAAATATGATAATATTCACAGGTGTCAGAGATTAGAATGTGCACATATTTGTGGGGGCATTATTCAGCCTACCACAGATATTTTGAGCTGAATGAATTCATGAAATTCATTCTGGACTTATATTTCTGGGTGATTCCATTCTCAGTCTATTCTTGGACCTTGGTTAGATATGAAAAAATCAATAATCCAGCTAAAAGTGATCATTCTTGTTAATGTTTCCCATTTTGAACATTTCATAATTTTTCCACATTTTTTATTACAATGTACATGAAAGTTTTTAAAAATGCAATTGGGTGATTCTGGTGTATTGACAATTAACTCATTTAAAAATTTCACTTGGGAAATTTTGCACAAAACTGGAGATTTTTACCCCTCATTTCATGGTCTTAGAAAACTAAAGATAGTAGTTAGTAAGTCAGAGTTGAGCACAGTGGAGAAACATATACCTCTCAGTGTTTCGTTTCTTGTGAGGTTGACTTTTGCTCTATTTAGCTATTCCTCCATGAGGAAAGGGTTGTTTTCTAAATTAAAATTCTTTTAAAGCCAATAAAAGAGCAGTGTTTGGTTTTGTTTTTTTCAAATGAAGACAAAATGCCTCGTGGGTTTTCACTGAGCAATTGCCCATGAAGATATGGCTTTAACCTGCCTTTGATAAACCCAACAGTGCTAGAGATATTTCTGCTTCCTCACTCCAGCCTCCAAGTAGTCTTGCAAGACAGAGATTAAGTTACGCAAAACAGTTCAGCTCTTCAAGCATTTGCTTCATTCTTATTTCAGTATCACTTCTTGTCTATTGATAGGCTGCATTAATAAAAGTGCTGTATACTTCTGAAAACCAAAATGTTTATTTCATACAACAGATTGTAGAGAAATTCTAGTGATTTTTATAAGCAGTACATTTTTCAAAGACTGGAATAATAAAATACAGACAAACGCATCTAATAATTAGAGTTAAAAATCACATACATGCTCATGGTTTCTTTGGAAAATTCTGGTGGTTACACTGCATGTACTTAGCAATTTTAGTTAGGAGACTCACTGATATCCAAAGCTTATTGAACATTGATAATTTTAGAAATTTTTGAACTTTACTCAAAATTGACTGTTGCTATGAAAAATCTTAATTTTTATCATTTTCTCTCTTATATTTCAGTTCCAATCTTTAGGAATTGAAGATTGGAAAGCAACTGGAGCAAATTTAGGAGGCTGGATGCTGTCCTCAGCTTACCTGACACCATTTAGTAAGTTGTTCAGAACAAATACTGTGAAACATTCTTACTTCCAACATAACAAAGCCTGATGAGGAACCAGTCCTGGTAGGTTTTGAACACCTAGGGATAAAGGTCATACCTAAATGAAAAGTGCCTATATTTGTGCTAAATTATCATACTTTCTTCATTTAATATTTTTTCTATTTTACTTTCATATCCACTTTTATGAGTGATTTGTATGAGCCTCGTATGGTATTTTAAAAAGAAATACAGCCAGAAAATATTCTATGGGTCACATTTGACTTTGTATTTGACTCATTAAGTCCTCAATTGAATTAATACCAGGATCTACTCTCTTTTATGTAATCAATTTACATGAGAGACAATAAAACCACTTTGACTTCAGATTATCATTTCCATCCTTAGTATAACTTCACTATGGCTATCTATACCCTAGAAAACTGAGTATAACATTAAAATGTTGTGAATTAGAGTATGAGCCCTCTATTTTTATACAAATATTATCAGATCTATTGCCACCCCTACATCCCACAAATGCTGATAGGGTGATTCCTCCATTTTTAATTTCACTCATTAGGTGGGAAAAAAAATCATCAGATATGTTTTTCTTTCATTTTTCTAGTTCCTTGATTAATTCTAGCTTTAACATAGATTTGATAATTGATTAGCTTTAATATGTTTAGTCAAACACACAACTAAGGCTTCTTTCTCTCTTTTATGGAAAGAAAAATCTCATCCCACTGAATTACCTCCTTAAGCAAATATTTTTACAATATTAATATGAATACTAAAATGTGCTAAGATATAAGATTAGTGAATGTAATAATAAGAGAAACTCATGCTCAGAGAATGTAAGTATAGATAATATAGCAAGTTACTTAATTTCTGAGATTTGGTTTTTCATATAGGAATGGTATCTAACTTGTAGAATTGCTATGAAAATGAGATAAAATATATTTAGGTATCTGATTACAGTGCCTGGGATGGGATCAAGCCCTCAAAATTGGTAGTTGTGATTATTAGTAGTAGTAGTGGCACTATCAAAATTATTACTATTTCAAAGTCCTTCTTAGGCAAATGAGTGAAATAAACTCTAAGGGAGATTGGAATGTACCTTCTTCAAATCTTTAGAGAATGATTCTGACGTGGTTGCAATAAAATTTCTTGAAGTCATTGCTCTTTACTCCTATAAAATTCAGATATTTTCCTCAAGATGCCGGGTGCAGTGGACTGTAGACTCAGGATTCTAAATACCCTAGTCTCTAAACAGTTAAAGTGAGCACTATCTATTGGTATCTCTTGGTCTTCTACTAAGCAAACTGTGCAAACTTGCATGCCACTTTGTCTTTTGTGTTTGTTTTGTCTTCTTTATTTTTTCATGGAGTGCCTGGGGAAAGGTACTTTCAATTTTAACCACTTATAATTCTGCTGCAATTACTGAAACATTTATAGGAACATGTTTCAGGAAATGAAATACAAGTGTGAATAAAGAAAGCAGGTAAGGTCATCTCAGGACTCTTTTGGTTATGAGTGATAGAAACTCAAAGCAAACAAGCTTTTAAAAATAGATAAATAATTTACTAGCTCTCTTGACTGGAAAATGTAAGAACTGAATTTTGGAGTTGGCATTGTTATAGAAGAAAGAAAATTCTTATGCTGATTAAAAATGAATATGAGAACCTGAATTAATATTAGAAAATAATTATAAGCCAGTGAAACTTTCTGCTCAAGCAAATAGGATGGTCAATTTTGAAGGTACTTTTTCTAACAAGTAGAAAATGCATTTATTCAACAAATTTTTATGATGCACACTGCTGGACATCATCTGGTTGCCCACCTAAATAGAATTTCTGCCTTCTCCACCCTACTACGTACTTCAGGACTGATTCATATGAACTGGGATCCTTTGTCCTCTCTATGCCTTTTGATTTGTTCAGACAATGCTTAGCATTGTCTGAAAGTTTAGAAAGAGTGTTCAGGCTATTTATTCTTGCTATTCCTCCTTGCTGCACCTTTGGTTGGCTAAGGCTGTGTTCCTCTACTAAAACTATAGCTTCTTTCAGACAGGTCTCTCCTGTAGCTAGAAGTCCCAGAAGATTCTAGTAAATAATAATTTCTCTTGTTCTTTCAAGGCTACAGGTGATGGCAAACCCAACTACTGGTTCTGCTAACTCTTGGGTGTTTTGCCACTTATCAGGTTTCCTTAAACCTGGGCACATCTTCGTCAAAAACTGATTTAGTGAACTGCTTTGTTTTCAATAATCCCTTATGACATTTCTATCTTTTTCTTGATGATTTCCTGACTGATAAAGTAATTTATATTAGGTCTAGCCCCTGAGAGAGACCTTAAAAATGTAATTCTGTAATTCAGTTGCTTTTATATTGGGTGGATACACTAACCTTCTTATAGGGGAGGAGGGAGAATAAAACACTGACATTCTGTGGCATCCAGATTACTCAGATTAACACCAGAGAATCATTAGATAAATTGCTGATGAAGTGCAAATCTTTGGGAGATCAAATGGCTCTTGCATTTAGACACTATGGTGATAACAGAGCTTACACAGATTTTGGCATGGGGTGGTTGCTTCTGCTGGCTTCTGAGAGCTTACACAAAGTAAAGAATTTTGGTATATTGCAGGAATTATTCCCTTTGTATTATCCATACTATATCAATGTGACTTTGTAGCATTTCCACCATAAAGGTGGTCTATTGGTCCATTCCTTAGATCTAGGCTTATCTTGTGACTTTCTCTGGCCAATAGAATGCAGAACATAATGTTATGGTGCTTCTAAGTCCCATCTCTAGGGACTTTGCCTATATCTACTGCTGCTTTTATAACCCTGCCAGCCTCCAAGTGATTCAGCCTGGGCCAGCCTACGGGTGATAAGAAACCATCTTCCTCTCATTCTAGCCAACAGCCAGTCAGCTGGCAAACATGTGACCAAGGTCACCCCACTTGTCAACTGGCCACAAAAAACATTCACCATAAAGAATGGTCAATAAATTTAACTACATTAAAATTAAAATGTCTAGGTCTTAAAACATGATAAAGGGAAAACAAGTCATGTTAGAAAAAGTATAAGAAAATATAATAGACAATGTACATCATTTGGAATACATGAAAAACTCTCACATAAAAAAAAAAGTTAAGGAAAACAAAAAGGATAGATAACCCAAAACAAATACAAGCTGATAATTTCAATAGGCATTTTAGAAAAATAAATATACCTAAATCCTAAGTATATAAAAATATGCTTAATCTTGTTAGAATTAGGAATGTGCAAAATAGTAACAGGATAGGATACCATTACTCAATCAAAATATTGTCAAAAAATGTAAAAATTAAAATACCGAGTGTGTTAAATTGAATTATTGGTCTCAATGCTCTCAATTCTTCATCTCCCTGTAATAAAATTATGCAGCCATACTCTTGCCTCCATACTTTCAAGGCAGGCAGAGTGAACTTCTTCACCCCATTATGAGATCAGATTATGCTTCAAAGCATGGGTCAGTCACTGTTGGAGCCACAGTACTTTTGTGGGTTACATGTTCATAATTTTAGATCAAAATTAGTAGTGTCACAGATCCTGTATATCCCCCTCGAGGTTCAGGAAGGCTTTAATCTCTATGAGACACTGGTCAATAGAAGTACTCTTAGCTATCAATTTCACAAAGCGAGAAGTAAAGAATTAAATGATTATCTTTGCTCTATGAGGACAGTACTAAGTATCCAAAGCAAGAAAAAATTTTCCAATGATCAATTATACAGGAAAAAATGAGTAAATTGTTTGAGTTGGCAAGTGTCTGTTAAAATATTTTTACACTTTACTGATAATGATAGGATAGTGATATGAAGTAGGGAAAAATACTAAAAAGGCATAATGTCAACTTTTTTACAATCCTCACATTTAAATTTAGTATAGTTTCTATTAGGCAGATCAATTAATCTCTCTCATATCAGTTTATCTTTTTAAACTGAAAGTTTAAGGAACCTTGAATTTCCTTCCATATTTCACATTTCAAATCTTTAAGAAAGTTTTTAATTCTTTTTGAAATTTCTGCCTTCTCAGGGAAGAGGTCTTCCAAACCTTAGCAACTTTAGTGAAGTCAATCAGAACTTCAAACACAGTGTTCCGAGGAGAAAATGGAATATAAACACAAGCTAAGTATCTCAGTGACCTTTGAAATAGTGGCACCATGCTGGGTGCAAAGTAATATCATATCACAGCACTGTTGAGATCATGAAACAAGACATTTAAAGTAAATACCAACAAATAAAAGAAGAAGAAGAGAGTACCAATGAATAATATCCTGCATTGCAATCCATTCAGAATCTAAATAGAAATTTGGGGTAGTTCCAAACTTCTCACAGGCAATTGTAATCTCATGCACAGGGGAAACATGAGCAGTCTATTAGCAGGATTGGAGAGAAGCAAAACGTTTCCTCTCGCACCCAAGTATCTCCCAACAATATTGGGAAACTCTCTCTGGGCAAAGAGAGAAAAGGTTGCAAAAACATAGAGAAGGCTGAGAGATGACAGACAGCTGGTACTGGCCTCCATTTGTTACAGAATGCTCCAACCTCTCCTTATCAGTGGGAAAGTTTGGTTAGAGCAAGTGTGCTGACCATCTGGAATCCCTCAAGGCTGATCCTGGGATGGGTGTTGTCTTCTCCAAAGTTAAAATGTTAAGAATTGGGCTACTAGATAGGTCATAATGGCAAAGGGGTTTGAAGTGAGCATCGTGTACCAAGATATAGACAAAAATCAGGGCCAGAGATTCAGGAATACAGGAATGAAGAATACTTGCTTAAAATAGAGGGAAGTGGAGGAAATGTGAATAGATTCCGGTGCTAGAAGGCCATTTTTTGTGATAGTACTTTTAGACACTGTTAATATATGTGTGCAGAACTCTGGGATGAGGGAAAACAGAGCTATAAATATCTCACCTCTTCACTGTCCATGTTCTGAACAAGTTGAGAAATAAAATAAACGCTAACTTATGAATAGCAAGTTATAACTTTTATTAACCATAGGCTAGGTTGGAAGACCTGGCTTTAGGTGTAAGAGTGAAGTGGGATTGACAGTATTGGACTGCTGAATTAGACAGACTTGGGCACCCAGCTGCAGGCAGTGCTGTACCAGGGAGGGCCTCCCTGCATCCTGGAGGTAGGACTCACAGTGCTAAGAAATAGAGGAGAACTTGTCTTATTGTAAGCAGGCTGGGTCCCCAAGAGAGAGAAATGGAACTGAGCCAAGCCTGTCCAGTTATCCTTTCCAAGTTTACCACTTGGATAAATTATTCTACTTCCCAGGGCAGAACACGTAAACCAGAGGAGGGAAATTCATGTTATACTGATTGAGTTCTACTTCTGAGAAGGAAACATTAAAAATACAGAAGGCACCTTCCCCACTACTAGGAAGTAGCCTCACTTGGATATACAGGCTGAGGCCAGAGTAGAGGGAGCTCAGATAGATGAGAAAGTGTCAGCCAGGGAGGGTAGAAGTTACAGTGCTGCACTTCAGGACCTGGAGTGAAGCAATGGACATTCCAATCCAACATCTATGTAAATGACACTTTTTAAGAGCCTTGAATACTAAAGAAAGGTGAAAAGGAATTCGGCAAGCCCAGAACTTCCATCATCTTTTTCCTGTACCATTTTCCAGTTCCTGGTAGCTGCTTGACACTTTATATTTTTTCAAAATATTTCCACACATCATTTTATTTATGCTTATAATCATCCTTTTTGGAAATATAAAACTGTCATTATTATTCTATTTTATAGGAAATTACAGAGAGCTAAAACAAAAACATAAGTTCCCTAAAATTTTTTACTAGAATATGAAACTTCAGAATTATTTGATGGCACAACTACAAACTAACTAAGAAAGCTTACATATGTTCCTTAACATATTGGCCTTTTTCTCAGAATATAAAATTCAAATATCTGGAGCTTCATATAGGGGCAAAGGTATCATTAACCATCTTGTGTTGAAGTGTTTGGCCCATTCAGTCCATAAACAAAAATTTTCATTGGTACCATATAAAGGAAAATCAATTTTGTTTTCTTTAAATAGACCTATTAAAGGTGGGCTTACAGATATTTTATTTGGATTTCTTTTTGCTAAACTCATGGTAATACAGGAAAACTATTCTACTTATTCTTTTTAAGAAGAAAGGACATTTGTGCATAAACTATTCACTCATTGATTTATGTTGAGTGAACAATAAGTCGGCAACAATTTGGATGGAGCTAAAGATCATTATCCCAAGTGAAGTACCCCAAGAATGGAAAAACAAATACCACATTACTCACTATTAAATTGGAACTGACTGATGAGCACACAGGTGCACAGAGCAATGCAAAACTTAGTGGAAAACAAGCAGGAGGGAGGAAGGAGGAAGGTAGAGGCAAAAATCCTACATAATGGGTATAATGAACACTATTTGGGTGATGGGCACACTTATAGCTGTGACTTAGGCACTACAAAATTGATCCATGTAGCCAAAAGCTTTCATACCCACTTACTATGTTGAAATAAATAAATAAATTTTTTAAATATTGGGGCCCTGTCTATAGGTCAGTATATTCAAGTTAGGAAAATGGAAACATAGATGAATGTAATAAACTACTACACTCAAAATGATACAGGGATATATAGCATGTGATGGGAATACAAAGGATAAAATTAAGTGAATTTGTTTTAAAAGTCTAAACTTTTAAAACTTTTCTTGGAGATTTTATATACTATATAAATTCTTTTCTACCAGAATTTTAGTTTATAATCTTTTAGGGGCTGAATTTACCCTGGTCAGCTTGTGAATAATAATGATTTATCTTTACTGTCCATAATCGTCTTTAAAAAAGAAAGTATAAATGATTGCTATTAATTATCATTGTATGAATGATCTCTTTAGCATTTTTCTGGTTATCACAATATCTTGAGAGTGGGGATTAGGAGAGAAAAACTCTTGAATCCCAGAGCAGTTAGAATAATATAAGGACTGAATGATATGTTTCTGAAAGATAACATGTGCCATTGTCCTAGCTGAGAACAAAGTGACAAGTCTCTATGGAGTCTCTGAACTGATCTAGCAACAAGCTAATAATATAATAAAGCTAGAGAAAGAATCTACTTTTATAATTTACTCTGCGCCTACTGGGATATTTTCAATGAAATATCATATATCCCCAATCACATAGCATCATATGGAAATGACTGATGATCTTTCTAAAAAGAGAAAATATTTCTGGCAGTACCACTTTTCAAGCAACTTCATTTGTGAAAAGTTCTTTAGAAAATCTCATTCTGGATGGAAAAATTGGCCTGTATTAGTTTGTCTGATGAAACATTTTAAATCTTCCTTGTCAATTGAACAATTCATTCCATTCAAGTGGAGAAGATTCCATGGGGTCTTGTTTGTTTTTATGATGGGAACATAAGCCATAGTTATGACACAAATGCCCAATTCTGAAGTATTCAGTTCTAAAAATACTCACCTCTTTCAAATATGGGACCTACCTTAGAGGACACAGCTGAAGCAAGTGTCCATAGTTCTCTAAGGACTCTTTCACTATGATTTATTTCCTGCCCAATTATGTGTTCATCAGAGACAACTGAGGTATAAACAAGAAGTAATTCATCTATTTTGATCTCCTGAGTGAGGTAAAATTCTTGAGATAGCTTTGACCTTAGTGCTAAAAAATGGACTACAATATAAGTCATGAGATTGCTACAAGCCCCAGTGAGGTCATGGGTGACCCCACAAAGCCTGATGGGGAAATATCTATGATACAAGGCAATTAGGCAGCATTTCTTGAAACATAGGCCATTTCTCATACAGTAAGGAGTAAACAGCATCAGTCTATATATGTAAAACTGGTGGTGGAAATGCAGAAGTCTCAGAAAGGGAGATGAAGAAGTAGGAAAGAATCGAGCCACAGGCTTGATTTTGGACATTCAGTCACAGTCACTCTGATTAGGGCAAGCTGCATTATACCCAAATAAGGGAACTTAAAATAAACAGATACTTGATGATGACAATAAGCTTTGAGGATAGAGCCAGCCAAGAGCCTGAGCTACATGGCTCAGATAAAAGTACTATCCTATAGATAGTATTGAGGTTAATGCTGAGGGTCCCAGCAATGGAATCTGTAAGTTAGGAGAAGAGAGAGGATCTAGGAGATCAACAAGTGTTATGGACTGAATGTATGTGTCCCTACCTCCCCCCCAAAAAATGTATATATTGAATCACTATTCCTAGTGTTGGTGTATTTGGAGTAAGGAAATAATTAAGGTTAAATGAGGTCATAAAGGTGGGTCCCTGATCTGGTAGGATTAGTGTCCTTATAAGAAGACACACCAAAGAGCTCACTTTTTCTCTCTATGGTGTTCACACCAAGGGAAGGCCATTGAACACATAACAAGAAGTTGGCCATCTGCCACCCAAGGGAAGAGCCCTCACCAGACATCAACCCTGTGAGCACCTTGATCTTGGACTTCCAGTCCCCAGAACTATGAAAAAGTCAATTCCTCTTGTTTAAGCCACCCAGTTTGTAGCATTTTGTTATGGCAACTCAAGCAGCAAGCATTGGCGGGTAGTAAACTTGGAAAGAAAGTTGCACGATTTTAGGTTTTAGTGAGACCTGTGAACTTAGGAATTTGATGTCACAGAATTAGATTTTATATTTATCAATAGAGTGTAAGCTACAGGGAATTAGGTACTTACTCATTTACTGCTGTATCCTCAATTCACAGAACACAGCAGATGCTCAGCAAATACTGGTTGAATGAGTTATGTCATACCAAGACTAGCCAGGGGCCTGGAGGGAGGGCAATTGGAAACAAAAGAGAATAAAACAGTTCCCATAGAAGCATTCTGCACACTAAAGATTCTGGACTGATATACCCAAAACAGAGACAGTTGCAGCAGCCATCAACATATGTTCTCCAAAATTTCAGAGTAAAAGTCATTGTCTAGACTATAAAAATGCTCAGTGAGCCAATTTAGTTGTCTTTGAAAAGGCAAGAAGTAGAAAATGCTGTTGATGAAAAGGCAGTTAATTTAGGGTGAACATAATGGACTTCCTTGCTTTTCCAAGAAAATAGCCAATGAGTGATCATGACTCAACACTGAAAACAAACCTGGAACCAATGTGCAGAAGCCAAAAGTGTGTGTTTGTATGTGTGTGTGTGGTGTGTGTGTGTGTGTGTTTATGAAACACCTCATGATTCTCAGATTACTCACTGATAAAGCAGACTCAACCAAAGTAAAGGTTATTATATAGTAATACATAGTATGACATTCATAGTATGAATGTCATATGCTATGTGTATATGTATAGGAATTTTATAGAGAACTATATAGGGGAGCTTAGGAGAAAGCCCCACAGTGAAGGAACAATTTAAGCCACTGTTTGTGTCATGTCCACTTAGAGTCCATTAGCCAAAGCAAATCCTAAATAACAAGCCCAAACTCAACAAGGGGGAACATTCATTTTACACACCAGGAGGCCACAGCAAAGATGTATATGTGTAGTTCTATTACAGAGGAATAAAGTATTGGCACCAATAAATCAATACAATACAATTGATATTTTTTACTTTTAAATTTTTTGAAAATATTTAGGATTAGCAGTGTTACGTTATTATGTTAATTATTTTGCATATCTTGATCATTAAAGAGGTTAAACACATTTTCATGGGGATTTTTGCCAAATGGATTTTATTTTTTTTAAATGTGTAGGGTGATATATATATATTTCAAAATCAAGTCAATTGTCTTATTATATCTTTGGCACATGCCTTCTCTCACCTCTCTCAAAGTCGCTTGTCTTCACTTTCTTCTAATACTTGGAGGACAGATGATTTCATTTTAATGTAATTGAATTATCTACCACTTTTATGGTGAACACTTTTCCTATTTTTTAAAGAAGTTCTTCCCTACTCAAAAATCACAAAAATATTTTTCCATATTAATCTCTTTAAAATAGTAGTCTTGCCTTTAACAAGTAGGTTTGTAATTCAACTGGGATTTTTTGGGGGGGAGGTGTATAGTATGAGGCAATGGTAGTACAATTCCATTTTTTTTCAAATTACTCCCAATTATCTCAGTATCTTTTGTTGAAAAGCATGTCTCCACTTATTTGTTATGCCATATTTCTCATATATCAACTGTCCATTTACACATGGTTTTGGGGGAGCCATTTGTTCTTCTCCTTGTTCTGTATGTCTGTCACTGAAGCATGTTGTTTTATTTACTAAAAATTAATAATAATTTTGATATCAAGTAGGAAAAGCCCATCTATCTTGGGAATAAGGGAAGTTAAAATACCATGAAATTCACTGTTCTTACCTAAGTAACATTCAATTGTTTTTCTTGAAAAAGTACTGCCCAGATCTGTGCAAGCCTTGGTAAATTTTCAGATTTTTGAAAAAGTTGATTATGAGACTATTTGTTAGAGTTATATTGTCTTTAGCAATGAAATGATTTGTGAAGGTCTTTACTCCACCATTCCTGCTGACATCACTCTGATTAATACATTTTTAATATGTAATTTATAGCCATCAAACTAGAACAGCTCACCTATTAATTCTAGTAATGTATCTGTCATTGCTTTTGAATGCCACTATGTACAAACATACCATTGCTGACTAAAGACAATTTTGTTTCTTTATTTCTACACCTTATGATTTATTTTTTGTTTTATTAGAATCTCCAATATAATGTTTAATAAAAGTAGTTAAAGCAGACTTTCTTATCTTATTGACAATCTCAAAGTGAAACTTTCTATGCTTCTACTATTGGTTATAATGTTGCTATATTTTATATAACTTTAACCAGACTGAGAAATCTTCCTTCTTATCTCAATTTTCTAAGATTTCAATCTAATATGAATGTTGAATTTTTCTGCAAATATTGAATAATATGATTAATCTCCTCTAAACTGTTAATGTAGTAAATTATATTAATTGATTTTCTAATTTTAAAGCAAACTTGAATTTCTTGGATAAGTTCAACATGGTCATAATTTCTTCTTTTTTTTTCTTTTTTTTAAATTTCAAAATATTATAGGGGTACAAATGTTTTGGTTACATGGATTGCTTTTATACTGCTTGAGTCAAAGTTATAAATGTGCCCATCACCCAGATAGTGTACACTGTACCTGATAGTTATAATTTCACCCATCCTCTTCTCCTCCTCCCACCTACTTGATTTCTCTTGAGTTTTACTTTCATTTGTACATATGAGTGCTGTTTGGTTAGTTCCACTTTAATAGTCATACATGTGGTATTTGTTTTTCCATTCTTGCAAGACTTCACTTAGTAAGAGAATGGTCAACAGTTCCATACAGATTGTTACAAAAGGTATTAATTCATTTTTTATGCCTGAGTAGTACTCCATGATGTTCATATACTGCATTTCATTAATTGACTTATGAATTGATGGATGCTTGGGCTGATTCCACATCTTTCTTATGGTAAATTGTGCTGCAATAAACATTCTAGTGCAAGTGTCTTTTTATAAAATGACTTTTTTTCCCATTGGGTAAATATCCAGTAGTGGGACTGCTATATCAAATGGTAGGTATACTTTTAGTTCTTTGAGGAATCTCCATACTGTTTTCCATAGAGGTTACAATAGTTTGCAGTCCCACCAACAGTGAATAGATATTCCTTTCTCTCCACGTCCATGCCAGCATCTATTGCTTCTGGACATTTTAATAAAAGCCTTTCTCACTGGAGTTAGGTGATATCTTACTGTGCTTTTGATTTGTATTTCTCTGATGATTAGTAATGCGAGCATTTTTTCATATGTTTATTGGCCATTTGTCTATCTTCTTTTGAAAAGCTTCTGTTCATGTCTTTTCCTATATTTTAATGGGCAACTTTGTTGATTTGCCTGAGTTCTTGGATTATTAGCCCTTTTTCAGATGTTCTCGCATCCTATAGGTTGTTTATTTGATTTGTTTATTGTTTTCTGGCTGTGCAGAAGCTTTTTAATTCAATCCAGTTCCAATTGATTTATTTTTGTTGTTTCTGTGATTGCCACTGGTGTCTTCTTCATAAATTCTTTGCCTAGGTCAGTAACTAGAAGAGTTTTTCCAGTATTTTCTTCTAGAATTTGTATGGCTTCTTGTCCTACATTTAAGTTTGTTATCCATCTTGAATTAATTTTTGTGAGTGATAAGAGATATGGATCCTGTTTCAATCTTCTACATGTGGCTATCCAATTTTCTCAGCACCATTTATTAAATAGGGGTTCTTTTCCCTAGCATATATTACTGTCTACTTTGCCAAAGTTCAGATGGCAATATGTGGGTGGTTTTATATCTGGGTTCTCTGTTCTGTTACATTGGTCTATGTCTCTATTTTTGTGCTAATGCTATCCTGTTTCAGTTACTATAGTCTTGTGGTATAGCTTAAAGTCTGGTAAAGTGATGCCTCCAGTTTTGTTCCTTTTGCCTAAGGTTGCTCTGGCTATTTGGGCTCTTGTGTGGTTTCCAAATGAAGCGTGGAATTATTTTTTCTACATCTGCAAAATATCATATTGATATTTTGATGGGGATTGCACTGAATCCATAAATAACTTTCAGTAGTATGGACATTTTAACAATGTTGATTCTACCAATCCATGAGCATGATATGTTTTCCATTTGTATTTTCATTTGTTTTTCCAATTGCAATTTCCTTCCTCAGTGATTTGTAGTTTTCTTTGTAGAGATCTTTCACTTCCTTGGTTAAATGTATTCCTGGGTATTTTATTTTCTTTGTAGCTACTGTGAAAGGTATTGAGTCTTTGATTTGATTCTCAGCTTGACTGTTGGTGTATAAGAATGCTACTGATTTGTGTACATTGATTTTGTAGCCTGAGACTTTGCTGAATTTATTTAACAATTCCAGGAGTTTCTTGACAGAACCTTTAGGGTTTTCTAGATATAAAATTATATCATTAGCAAAGAGAAATAGTTTGAACTCTTTGCCCATTTGAATACCTTTAATTTTCTTCTCTTGCCTGATTATTCTGGCTAGAACTTCCAACACTATGTTGAATAGAAATGGTGACAGTGAGCATCCTTGTCTTGTTCCAATTCTGAGTGAGAATGCTTTCAACTTTTTCCCATTAAATTGATGTTGGCTGTGCATTTGTCATATACAGTTTTTATAATTTTTAAGTATGTGCCATCTATCCCTATTTTGTTAAGAATTATTATCATAAAAGGGTACTAGATTTTGCTGAATGTTTTTTCTGCATCTGTTGAGATGATCATATAATCTTTGTTTTTACCTCTGTTTGTGTGATGAATCATATTTATAGAATTACATATGTTGAACCATCCTTGCATCCCTGGGATGAAGCACACTTCATCGTGGTAGATTATTTTTTTGATGTGCTATTGAATTCAGTTTGCTAGAATTTTATTGAGGATTTTTGTATCTATATTAATAAGGGATAATGGTTTTTTCTGTTTTGTTGTGTCCTTTCCTGACTTTGGTATCAAGAGTTTATGTAATATTGGAATACTTTCTCCCTCAGAGTTTGATAATACTCACCTGTGCAATCACTGAACCCTGGATTCCCCTTGCGAAGCAATATTTGATGCTGGCTCAATTCTTTCATTTACAGTCAGTATTTTTATTTTTTCTTCCTTTGTTATAGTGGTGCCTTAGTCTGTTTGGGCTGTTATAACAAAATATCATAAACTGGGTGACTTACAAACAACAGAAATTTATTTCTTACAATTTTAAAGGCTGGGAAGGAAACTGGCAGATATAATGTCTGGTTAGGGTCAACTTTCTGGTTCATAGATAGTGCCTTCTGTTTGTGTTCTCACATGAGAGAAGGGAAAATGTGTTTCTCTCAGGCCTCTTTTATAAGGGCACTAATCCATGACTCAATCACCTTCCAAAGGCCTCACTTTCTAATACCATTATGTTGAGGGTTAGGATTTAAACATATAAATCATGGAGGGAAACAAATATTCATACCATAACAGGGAGCTTATATTTTTCTAGGAATTTATCCACTCTGCTTAAAATTTCAAATTCAAGCATATAAAGTTTCCATTTTATTGTTATACCTTTTGATGTCTGCATTATTTATAACGATATCACCTTTTTATTTATGATGTTTGTGCATTTTTAAAATCAGTGTTGCCAGTTTTTCAGTTACATTAGTTTTTTTTAAAGAATTAACTTTGTTTCTTGATAATCTATTGCATGTTTTTTTCTATTGTATTCATTTCTTAAATTAATTTCCTTACTTAGTTACTATTTTTTAGTTTTTATTCTAACATTTCAAAAAATACTTTATTATTTTTTCAGCTGTTATATTTAAAATACTATATGCATCTATTTCTCATCTATTGCTACAGACACCACTGTGTTCTTGGACACACAATTGTTAAAAATATAGCATTCTATATCTTTTTCCAAGTTGTATTTATTTTTTCCAATACTTCATTGATTTCAACAATGCTCTACTATGTGTTAAGTCGATCTCTACCATGTAAACCTGTTGTACTTCTCTCATTCTACACAGTAGACTTCCCTTCTGATCAATTCTATCCAGCAGCATGATTCTTTAAGGTCATTGCATAAAGGTCAAAATTTAATTCTTGAGTTCCTTGTACACCTAAATCCCTTTAACATGTGCGAACATTTTCTAATTCTTACATCCTGAGTTTCATTAATTCACATCATCTTTACTATGAGATTTATTCAGTTTAAAATATGGAGCTACCTAGTTTCTTTTTATTATTCAGATTTATCAAGTCACTAGAGACTATCATGCTTGCCCTAATACCCCCCAAAACCCAAATTGAACGAGTTTCAAAATCATCTGGAGTTAAAGAAACATAAATAAACTAAACACAGAGAGTGACAAGACATTTGTATTCTTAGAATACTAATGAGAGGAAGAAGAATATGCCATAAAAGAGGTAAGGAGAAACAGCTGAACTTCTAACAGCTGCATGTAGGCTAGTGTGACATATTAATATCCTAAAGAACCTCTGCTACAGATGGAGTATGTTACCACCTGCCAATTATTTTCCTCATATTTTCGCCAAATATTCAGCAATATTATACCAAATCCTGGAAGCAGGGAAGGAAGGAGAGTTTAGAGAAATCCTCCCTCAGATGTCCAGGGCTTACTGTATATTCAAGGCAGCAACCTTAGCAGGTGGGAGGTCAGGAGAAGAAAACTAAAAAAAAAAAAAAAAAATTATCAGTGGCACTTTAGGCTTTCATATATCAAAGACTGGGTGCATACTGGTAGAAGTGAGAGAAACACATCAGGGCATTCTAAGTCTTCACAGAGCAAAGCGCATCAGCTCTCTGAATGTTGATGTGAGATCTTAGGGCTCGAAAATAATATGCTAAGGCCCAGCAAGCAAGGGGCATGATTGAAAGGCAAAAACAAAACAAAGCTAACCAAACCTTCCACAGCTGCTCCAAATCCTAGCAGCTGAGACATAAAACAGAAAATATTTCCCACTTTTACAAAAATTGATAACTGTAAACTAGGCAGATTTCCAGTATGTTGTTAATGCTAAAATCCTAGATCCTGCTACAGAAATGTCCTGATCTCAGCCTAAAAATGCTTGAAGTCAATGGTCATTTAATTCATTTGAATTAAAGCCACAACAAACCTCAGATCCAACACATCTACAGATCTGGGTGACTTAGTTACATCTCTAGCAGCCTTAAAGAGGTGGCGTGCACTCTCTAGAGGTAAATATCATTTATTTCTATCTCTACCGACATTTTGTACAAATTTATCAGCGTATAACAAAAAAGTATAGGACATACGACAAAATAAGAAAATGAGACCCTTCCTGAAGAGAAGAAACAGTTAATAATAAATGCAGACCCAGAGATTTTCAGGATGGTGAAATTATTAACAGGGTTTTTTAAATGATTATATATCTCAAATGCTAGAGGTTCTAACAGAAAAAGCTGATAAAATGTGTAAAGGGATGGGTAAATTCATCAGACAGATGAAAGCTATAATAAAAACACTAAATGGAAATGCTCAAAATAAAACGTCCAAAATTAAAAAAAAAAATTATTTAATGGATTTAACAACAGAGGAAAGGATCATAAAACTAGAAGATAGGCTAAACAGAAAGAATCTCAACCTAAACTCAAAAATAAAAAAGTAAACATAACAAAACAATTATGTGTAATTTTAGTCTCCCCCAAAACAGAGAAAGGATAAGGCAGAATGATGAGATAATGGCTGACACTTTTAAAAACTGGTGACAGATATCAACTTATTGGTCCAAAATGCCCAGCAAAGCAAACAGGATAAAAACAAAGAGAACTATGCCTATGGGCTGTATAACCAAATTCCTGAAAATCAAAATATAGAACAATTTTAAAGATAAGCAGAGAATAAAAGAGCCATAACATACAAGAAGAAAATAATAATCACTACCATTTTGCCAGAAATAATAAAGGCCAAATGGCAATGGAATGATATCTTTAAAGTGCTAAAAGAAGATAAGAGAAAATCTTTCAAATCTAGAATTCTATCTTCAGTGAAAATATCTTTCAACTACTAAAGTAGTATAAAGATAGTATCAGATAGTAAAATGCTGAGAGAATTTGTCTCCAGCAAACCCACACTTCAATAAACAAACAAACAAGTTGTCTAAGCTGAAAGAAAAGCATACCGGAGGAAGTCAAAATCTTTGAGAATGTATAAAAAATGAAGAAACGTAAATAAGTGAGTAAACATAAAAGACATTTTAAATTACCTTATTGTAATTATTTTATATTTGGCTATATGTATAAATTTTAAAGGACTTATTTTTCATTTAAAAATAGTAAAAGATTTTTGAAAGTTAGAATATATTTAGAAGTAAATTATGATAACCCAAGAAAGAAAGAGTAGGGGAAATAAATAGAATTATACTATTATAACTTTTACAAGGTTCTTATGGAGGTTGTAAGGTGATATTATTATTTAAAGGTAGACTGTGGTGACTTAATGATTCCTGTTATAATTTCTAAAGCAACTGATTAAAAAAAGAGAGAGACAGAGCTAAAAAATCAATACAAAAGATAAAATGGAATACCAAAAAAAAAAAAAAAGACTTTCCAAAAGAAAGCGTGAAGAAAGGAACAGAAAAAAAGTACCAATGAGACAAACAACTAATACCAAATGAAATACTGAACAAATCATATCAATAATTATATTAAATGTAAATAGAATAACCATTCCAACTAAAAGAGCTTACTTACTACACTGAATAAGAAAATAAGACCCAACTTTGTGCTGTTTCTAAGAAACAAGCTTTAGTTATAAAGGCACAGACAGATTGAAAATAAAGTGTGTAAAATATTCTCGTGCACACACTAAGCATAAGAAAATTTGCTTGGCTATACTAATTTCAGATAAAGAAGGTTTCAAGACAAGAGTATTACTGCAAACAAAAGAGAGTGTTTCATGACAAAATAAATACTTCATTAAGAAAGCATAAAATCCCAAATATATAAGCACTTAATTATAGCAGAGCTTCAAGATTAATCAATCAAACTTGATAAAACTAATGCAAGAAATAGATAAATCTATAATCATAGTTGAAGATTTTAGAAAATCTTTCTTAGTAACTATTTAGAATAAGTAGACAAAAATTCAGTAAAAATATAGATTTCAAAAACACTATCAAACAACTTGACCCAAGTGACATTTATAGAATATTACTTCCAGTTTCAGAATATACATTCTTTTTAAGCATACCTGAAACATTCACTAGGATAGACCAAGCAGTGGGCCTTAAACAAATTGCAATAAATACCAAAAAATTGTAATCATACAGAATATATTTGCATACTACAACAGTATCAAAGTGGAAATCAATGAATATATCTATAAATACATTTAGAATATATACAAATTATGGAAATTTTAATATAGATAAAATATAATAAAACATATTTAAATAAATAAATATATAAAATGAATATATCAACTACATATATATAAATATATAGAAATTATAAATTATGCAGAATATCTACAAATTACAGTATGTCCAAATAGTCAATAGCTAAAAAAGATAGATGGATAAAATTAGAGAATATATTGGAATAAATAACAATAAAATCATAGTATATAAAAATATGTGGCATGCAGCTAAAACAATGCTGAAAAGGAAAGTTATAGCTTGAAAACAAAGTTTTTAGAAAGAATAAAAGTCTAAAATCAATAACCTAAGATTTCACTTGAAGAGGCTAGAAAAAGAAGAGCAAATTATATGCAAATTAGAAGAAAAAATTAAATACCAATGTTGATACCAATGAAATAGAAATGAATTAAAAATAGAGAAAATCAAACAGGCTAAGGGTTGGTTTTTAAAATATTAATCTTGCTAAAATTATCCAGAAAAATATAGTGGGAAAAAATTAACATCAGGAATAAAAACATTAAAATGATAAGGACATATAAACAATAAAATAAAATGTGGATGATTGTATAATATACAGCAAATGGATGGATTTCCAAAACGTTGTGTTAAATAAAAGAAGACAAACATGGAAAAATACAAATTCAATAATTCTACTTTTATGAAATCCAAGAACAGATAGAATTCATTAATAGTGTCAAAGACTAGAAAGTCAGGGAAGTATGATGGGAAGAGAAGGGAATTACTGAAAAAAAATCCATGAGGAAAATATCTGTTGTGCTGGAAATGGTCTATATCTTGCTTTCTTTGGTGTTTACACAGGTTTATGCAATTGTTATAACTGAACAATTAAGATATTGGTACTTTATTTCATATTGACTATAACTCAATTAAAAAAAAAGACATGGGGACTTCTTCATAAACTCTTTGCCTAGGCTGATGTCTAGGAGAGTGTTTCCAACATTTTCCTCTAGAATTCTAATAGTTTCATACCTTAGGTTTAAGTCTGTTATCCAGCGTGAGTTGATTTTTGTGAGAGGTGAAAGGTGTGGGTCCTGCTTTAGCCTTCTACAAGTAGCTATCCAGTTTTCCCAGCACCATTTATTGAAAAGGGATTCTTTTCCCCAGCGTATGTTTTTGTCTGCTTTGTCAAAGATTAGATGTCTATATGAGGATGGTTTTATATCAGGGTTCTCACATCTGTTCCACTGGTCAATATTCCTATTTTTGTGCCAATATCAGATTGTTTTAATTACTACAGCTTTGTAGTATACAATCACAGCAGCAACAAAAATAAATAAATGGGACATGATCAAACTACAAAGCTTCTGCACAGCCAAAGAAACAGTCATGAAAGTAAACAGACAACCTACAGAATGGGAGAAAATTTTTGCATCCTACGCATCCGATAAGGGGCTGATAACTAGAATATACTTAAAACTCATGAAAATCAGCAAGAAAAAATCAAATAACCCTATTAAAAAGTGGGCAAAGGACTTGAACAAAAACTTTTCTAAAGAAGACAGAAGAATGGCCAACAAACATATGAAAAAATGCTCAACATCTCTAATCATCAGGGAAATGCAAATCAAAACCACAATGAGATATCACTTAACTCCAGTGAGAATGGAGACTTTATCAAAAAGTCTCCAAATAACAAATGCTGGCATGGATGCGGAGAGAGAGGAATACTCCTACACTGCTGGTGGGACTGCAAACTAGTTCAACCTCTGTGGAAAGCAGTATGGAGATACCTTAAAGTGATACAAATGAATCTACCATTTGATCCAGCAATCCCATTACGGGGCATCTACCCAAAAGATCCAGTGACACTCTACAAAAAAGACACCTGCACTTGAATGTTTATAGCAGCACAATTCATAATTTCAAGGCTGTGGAAACAGCCCAAGTGCCCATCAATCCAAGAATGGATTAATAAAATGTGGTATATGTATGCCATAGAGTACTATTCAGCTCTAAGAAACAATGGTGATATAGCACATCTTATATTTTCCTGGTTAGAGCTGGAACCCATACTACTAAGTGAAGTATCCCAAGAATGGAAAAACAAGCACCACATATACTCACCAGCAAACTGGTATTAACTGAGCAGCACCTAAGTGGACACATAGGTACAACAGTAATAGGGTATTGGGCAGGGGGGAGGGGAACAGGCATATACATACATAATGACTGAGATGTGCACCATCTGGGGGATGGTCATGCTGGAAACTCAGACTTGTGGGGGGAGGGGGAGAAAGGGCATTTATTGAAACCTTAAAATCTGTACCCCCATAATATGCTGAAATAAAAAAAAAAAAGACAAAGCTAAAAAGTAGACCATCTTCACTTTCATCTCATGTTTAGAAGAGAGGTTGGACTCAATCATTGTCTTACTTTTGACATCTTTAATGAACTGGTATTCCTCCTGTTTAGCTATCCCCCAATCCACTGGCCTTCCACATATCTTCCCAAATATGTTTTCCCTCACTGTAAACTTTTCTCAAAGCTATTTGTACTTTCTGAAATTATACCCTCCTTGACCTATCCAGTCTTCTGATCCTTCAAAGCTCAGTTCTAGTCTCCTTTACCCATCTACTCTTGCTATTGTTAGTAGTAATAGTAATATTATTATTAATAATAACTGCCATTTATTGAGAATTGCACCTAGTGGTGTTTTACTTGTTTAATCACATCTCATAACAATCATGAGATAGGTATTATCTCTATCCCTATTACAGTACACCAAGGCTCAAAAGCAATTTGCAAAGCATTACACAACTGAAAAAAAAAAAAACAGAGCCAATATTGTCTAACTATGAAGACTGTTCTTAAATCCATTCTACTACATTTAAACTTATTCCTTCTTTTGTTCCATACTACTAAGCACTTTAATATAACTTTTTTTTTTATCACTGTCTCTCGAGGATAAAAACCAGGGATGTCATTTCTCTTGCCCTTCCTAAAATACTTACCAAATTTGTAGTCACATAACTAGAGAAATAGTTTCTGATTAATTGAAAATAAGGCTATTTTCTCCAAGTTTCTGGGGCTAAATCTTTGCCCAATAAATAAAGGAAACAGCCACAATATTTATGGCTAAAATAATGAGAGTTTTATTCACTTATGACTAGATCATGGCCAATAACATCACTTGACTGATACACCTTGCATAAATTATACTGTGGTAACTATTAGAGCCAATCTCTTAAACATTAACGTGAATATATTACCTGCACAAATATTTAATATTCATCAGACATATAATGAAAGCAAAGGTTAATTCATTGGAGTAAAAGCTTTTAACACAAAATTAAAGCTCTGAGTGTTTTATTCTGCCTTCACATATTTCCAAAAGACCAAGTGACAATTGTTGCTTGTTATAATGAGTTGTCATTGTTAAATCTTGGAAATTCCCTGCCATCCTTTGTTTCTTTGCTTAAAAAATAAATGTTATCTTTCTGAATATCTCAAGGCATTCTTATTTTATGTATCGGTGAATACCCATTGTGCAGGTTTTCTCCACCCTTACAGCTTCTCTTGATCTTCTCATTATCACAGGCAACTGCCTTTATTTGTCTCCCTTGTCTTCTGACTACCAAGTAAGCAAGGCCATTGGGAGCCATGGCAAAATATGGAGGGTAGGAGCAGGGTAAAATCCAGTCTGTTCCTATCTTTCTCTCTGTACTTCTGGAGAGATCTCTGGCAGGAATTAAGTATCCTGCTGGCTCCAACTTTCATCATGCAGCCTCCCATCTGCCCCATGATTCTCACTACATAAAAAGACATAGCTTTTGGAATCTGATAATACCAGCTCTTTATCTCATCTCTCCAGCTCTGGGGTGATGGTGCTGCCTGGCTGTTACTAACCTGTTGTTTGTTTCACCCTCTGCTTTTTGGTGCTTCAACTCTTCTCTCTATTAAAAAAAAAATAGGTAGCAGGTTCCAATAATCACTCTCTGTATTAAATCTTCCTTCTTATAAAGATCTGGAAGAGGTGTCTGTTTTCTTATTTAGAACTTGACTGGTACACACATTAGCCATTCTCTTTTAAGTTAATCAGCTAGTATTACCCAGTGCCCATATGTTACAGTAATATATTAATACTTTCAAAAGTTTCAAGTAGGAAAAACTCCTCAGAAGACAAATAAATTTATGAAAATCCTTTTATTCCCATCTGTTCATTCAAGTTGTGATGGTAGCAATTATTAATAGAATCACTATGGAATTCTCATTGTCCCTTATCTGTTGATAATATAAAGCTCAAAGTCACGCTGATGAGCATGAATGCTAATTTCTGTTTTGGTGATTGCTTCTTCTTTATTTGAATTTGTTAGACATATTTGGATTTCTGAATAGAGTTGTCAGGAAATTTCATTGGTATGTTTAGCATAAATTACTAATTAATTAGTAGCCAATGGAAGACTTTCATAAATAAAATGAAATGGATATATGTTCTTACCTAAGGATGACAAGCAGTCATATTTTTGTCATATTTTTGAACGATGAATCAACTAAGACATCCTTATTCTCTATGGATTTATTAGTAAATTAGCAAGTTCTGCTAATTTTTCTAATTTTTTACCTCCTGAATATATATTATTAAATATTATTGTCTTTCTAAAATATCATGCCATTGCTCTGTCTTGAGATGAAGCAGACATACTTTGTTAAACCCATTGAAATTCAGGACACAGTAGGTTTACTTTAGAGCCTCACACCAAGACAAGCCCTCAAGCCCTTGACACAGACATCTGAAACTGAATTGAGTGATGGTGCTGACTTTGTCATGTCTTGGATATACATCTGAGAAATTCAGAATTCAGGCTCCCTGCATCAGGAATGGCAAACTAAAATGAGTTCTTTGTTTCTACTATCCTGCTATGCAGCAGGAATAACCTCAGGGCTTACCAAGGCCAGCACATTCTCTGATAATCTGCCAATGTATAGCAGTGTTGTTAACCCAATAGCAAATTAAATGTCTACAGAGTGTATTAGTGGAAAAAAGGCCTCAACCCACTGCCGCTATCATTTACTTGGACAACTCCATCAATGTCCTCTATTGACAACAACAAAAAAAGATAGCCTATTGTACATATCAGTGGTGATTTGGAAAAAAGGATCTAATGTCACTTAGTGATGTGTGATCTTAGAAGGCATGCTTCATCCTTTGGACCTCAGTTTACTCATCTATAAAGCAAATAGTTCATAACAGCTGCTCTCTAAGTCCCTTTTACCTACTATATTCCTTGCTCTGGAATCTCCCAGCTCCCTCTGTTTGGCAATATTCTCTCCTTCTTCACTTGGCTAAACATGTGCAAATGAAAATAGGAATCAGGACTCCCAAAGATCTGTGATATGGAAAAATAAAATTATTAGTATTATATTAATAGGGAACTGGCCATAATATTAGCAAAACACCTACAGAAAGAAATGCTAACCTATGTAAAAGAACTACTGAATATCAAGAAGTAAGACCATGTGAGGTGAAAGTCAAAGTTGGATAGCTCAATTAGAGCAGAAGCAAGGAGAAAAGTACCAAAGAGATGTTAATAACAACAACAAAATTAAACAAAAAACGTCCAGGTTTATACTTTGGAAAAGGAGAGTTTATTTCTCATAAAGGGTAGCAGCCTGTTGGGCAGCCATTCCAACAGGCTGGAAAGCAGGCACACATGCTTCAAAGGACCAACCAATGGCACAAGATTTTATACTGAGTGGGGTGGTCAAATATACATATTAACAAGCTATAGGAGTCATGAATATTTATGAAATAGGGAAATCATGCACACATATAGTTGTGCTTTAACTCTCCCATCCCATCATGACTGGGAACTCAGTTTTAAGGTGTTTCTGGGGTTCCCTTGGCTAAGAGGGGTCCATTAAATTAGCAGAGAGCTTAGGATTTTATTTTTAGTTCACAGTTCTGGCTTTTGGCCAAGATGTACCAGAGGCAGCAGTGATGGCCAAACTGTATTTTGTCTCATTATTGACAGAGTGGAGTGACTATTTGTCCTAGGTCCATCTAGGCCCTCAAAGGGACCCCTATGGCCAAAGAGAGGTTTAGAACCATACAAGCTCACAGTCAAGTAAGTGTTTGGGGCCAGATGGGAATCGGGGTAGACAAGCACTCATTAATCCCTCAAAACTTTTTAAGCAATATAGGTGAAAACCAAAAGGCAAAAACAAGGTTATAAAATGAATTTATCTGTAAGTATTGAGCTACTAGTCTTGGTCATAGCTATAGATTTGTAGCAATTAGTTATATAAATGTAAGTGTTTTGTTAAAACCATTTTATCCCTCAAACTGGCCCTTATCATCTCACATGCCTCCCTCTTCTGTGAAGTCCCTGGGCCTAAATTTAGGGAAGAAGGTCTGTCTGCACAGTAACGGGGCACTGGCAGTGGAATATCCTGGCCCACCAGAATGTTAGATGAGGAAGACTTGCCGGCTTGGTTGAATCATCTCTAGTCTTCAGGATACCATGACTCTGGTTTTCTCAGAGGTAAAATGAGAGACAAATAATATTAACAACATGACAATTCAAGAAGAATTTGAGTACTGGAATGGAAAAAGGAAGCTATTCCATTAGGGAGTCAAATAAAGATGTCATGAATAAAATTACAGCTTGTTTTCTTTTCTTTCTTAGTCAAGAAATAACCCAGAATTTATTCCAAACATTGGACAAATAATAAAAACTTAAAAAAAAAAAACAAGGCTAGGATTTAATAATCGTTTTTTTTTGGGGGGGGTATATAATTTTCTCTCTCTTCTTTCCCATTTTCATTAAAGACAAATCATAGTAGGACCAACTCTTTTGTAAAATAAATTGTAGTCTCATTATACTTGGTTTGATTATTTGTACAAAGTGCAGTAAAAATAATCATTGACTATGGACTTCATTTTAATTGGCCTTGCTGGAAACCTTTCCCCTTTTTTAAAGGAAATTTCAGGTTACTTAAAAGTCAGTGGAGTCAAGCGAAGGATTTAACTGCCTGCAGATACCTGTATAAATTGGGTAAATGCCTCTTTTTCAAGGTTCCAAAGTTACTTAGGGTTCTGGACCTTTCAGAGAGTGGTATTCTTTATTTACCACAGACCAGGAAATGTTATAAGTGAGGTATCATGTCAGTATTTTTTTCTAGAGGGTTTTTATTGGCTTTATAAAGTCAACCTGTTCTGTTTCCTCAAAGCAGTCTGGGCATATTTGAAAATATGTCATTATAGTCACTGCCTTGGTAAAATAACGCATATCTCTAATTCTGTCCTGTTATAAAAGAAAAACAAATTCTTATTGAACTTATGCAAATGGCTATATTGACATAAAATCAGGACACTTATGAAATGGTTTCCAAATTTTGGAGAAATCAAATGGTGAGAAAAATAAATGTTTCAAATAATTTATAAAGTATACTCTACCAATTTGTTGTAAGCTATAAATAGCTCAGAAGAAGAAAAAGGTTTTCTTCACTTCTAGAAAATGAAACATATAAGAATTAGCAATGTTTTAAATATTAATAAATGGTCCAAAAATTTAGTTTTGTTCCATGTAACTAATCTTGTTCTAATTGAGCTTGGGTTAGCAATCCTCATGAACGTATCAGTTTTTACAAAAGTAAACCAGTTTCTTTAGAGTCCAGAGAGTATCTAGTTGAGGCATCCAAATGTTAAACTTGAAGCATCTTTAGTTAAAGTGGAAGTAGTTTTTATAAACAAAAGCAAATATTAAGATTTGGAATAGTTTATCCAGAAGTTTGTATGTCACAAGGAGTGCTTGTAAGACCTCAGGAAAAAGGTGGTGGCAATTTCATTGAGTCCAAGTCAGAAAAATAAAACAAGAGTTTGAAAACATTATTTGGAGACTTGTAGCCAGTAAAGAATTCAGGAGTCCGTCTAAATCATATGATCCCTAAGCTTAGTAGAAAAGCATTTTTTTTTTTTAGAGAATGAAAGTAAAATATTAATTGTCTATGGATGGCAAAAGGTCTCAGAATAGCCATGGTTAAAGAGACAATTGACAAAAAAATTTTGATTATTTTGGGACAGATAACAATTTAATCTACTTACCATATTATTATTGATAATATATATTAAAGTATTCAATAATTTTAGGAACCTCATACAATTTTGAGACACAAATTAATAACATCTTTATGTAAATATAATCCAAAATTAAGCACTATTTCATATTCGACAATACTTCCTGTATTGTTTTACCATACTGAATAAGCCAAATGTATTTCTGTTAGTTTTTCCATGGTCCTAATACTTAGAAGGCAAGTTTGAAGTAAAAAAAGAAATTTAGAAATCTTGATTTTGGAAATTTTGTTGACTATCAAAGGTTCAAAACACTTTTTTTCATACAACAGGATCATAATTTATTATAAAGCAGTCATTTATTTAGCCAAAGTAATAATTCACAGATTTAAAAAAGCAAATATTTTACTCTTTTTCTCTAAAAACATATCCAATTTTTTTCATATTTTTATGTAGAATTGTTTCTCTTATATCTAGTACCTTAATTATATACATTAATTATAATGTTAACTCTCAGTAACCCATATTTTTGATGAAAAATCTAGGAAGTTAAAGTAACTTTGAGCTGTTATCAGTTCCAAATTTTTATTAGTATATCTAAACATCTTTAGTTTTCTATATCATATAAAAATAAAGTGTTAAAGTATATAAACTTAAACTTATGTTTAATAATTAATATTTTAGTATTTTAACATATAAATAACCCAGGCATTTTATGATTATCTTCTTTAATTTAACATAATATGACTTTAAAGTTTTAAAATACCAAAGAAATATTTGAAATTATAACACAGGTATTATCTCTAATGTCCTCCCCATTTATCTAAGTCTTAAATAGCCCTGTGGCATCCAACATGGCTACAAAGAGGAGAGCCTGCCTGTATCCTTAATTTACATCCCAATGCCCTGTGTATCACTGAGGACAGAAGACACGATGCCTGGAGAATCCAACCCCTCCTAGAATAGCTGAGAGGCAAAGATAGTGAAGGGAAGAAGTGGCCATTTTTGGTTTGGTTGTGTCTTATAGCTGTTGGTCTAGGCACTGAGAACATTCTCCCTAGGCCTCACTATGGCTACGTACCCAGACACTATAATAGAATCTAGAGGCTCAAAACTCAAAATGTAAGTTTACAGTCAAATCCAGAAAGTATTAAAAATATTACAGAAGCAATAGTTTTATGATCTTAACACATTTAGCAAAGATGTCAAATCAGGGATCTATCCTTGGTTCTTGGTGCAATTTGCAAATATCGGCAAGGCTCACAGATAGCAAAGCAAGCAAGAGGCAAGTTTATTGATCAAAAGCAAGATATTCTGGCCACAGAGAGCAAATGGCACCCGTTATTACAGGAGTCATTGGCTATTAACTAAAGTTTTATTTTATATTGTTTGGGTTGGATCCTCCTTAGTAGGATTGGTTCATGCATCACCTTGATGGACAGCTGTCAGTTACATAACCTGAGTCCTACAGTGCATGTGGATTTCCCATGAGCCTCTCTGAAAGCCCACTCAGGGGGACAAAACTGCAATACCATTTATGCTAACAACATGATAATAGGCCCCAAGGTTACTTTTTGTCACTTTCTGTCACTTTCCAGACCCTACTGTACCTGTGCTGCTTGGTTTTCTGAGAATTCCTCCTTTTGGGACTCCCCAGCCGCTTTTGTGGTTAGCGCACCGAGTTCTGATTGGCAGTAGAGAGACAGAGAGACAAAAAGAGAAGGAAAGGTTTGACTACTTAACAAAAGATGGTCTTTTTATGCAACTGTAGTCTTGTATAATAGTTTTCAGAGAGAAAAGATGGCAAGTGTTTCTTTTCAGAATTTTAAAGGTAGAGACTTAGTTAAAATGCTTTTTAGATCAGAAAAGGATAGTCCTGGCTGTATATGTCATTTTTTTATCATAAAAGACGATTTGGAACAGTCATTTTAAAATATTTTAAAGAACTATAACATAATAAAACATTTCTAATCTCCTTAGCCCATTTCAAAACTAAAAAGTTTTACATATTAAAAGCCAAACTGAGAATTTTGGAGAAATTTGGGTTAGAGATTGTTAAGATAGACAAAAGAGTGAAAGAGAAAAAACAAACTGGGATAATTTGAAAAACAAACAAACAAATTTAAAAATGTTGTTCCATACCTTCATTAGTCATTTTTTTTAGTTCTGTGAATAAATTGGTTACGTTAGGAAGCTGTATCCCATTCCAGGAACTTGTATCATAGGAGCTTTTTAAGCAGAAGAAAAAAAAAAAAGGTTAACATTTGGAGCAATTTTTTTAAAAACTATAAAACTAGTTGGGAAGAAATAACAGTTGTTTAGGAGCAGAGATGGAAGAACAGATAAAAAAGAAAGAAAGAGTAGACTCTAAATATTTCCCATGTGTCATTTTTTGGGGGTCTCTTTTAACTTTAAACCATTAAGGGAGGCTATGGGAGATTTTGATCCCATTTGGAAAACTTGAAATACCATTATAGCATTATCTTCATTGTTTTTGAAGGTTTGATAGCCCTTTTGTTTTTACCGAGCTTGCAGATAAACTAGAAGTCTCCTAAGATTTTATTGTGGCCAGCAAAGCTTTAAATCATTTCAGGTTATACTTCAAATATTTACAAGAATTTTTTATAGTTTTTAAGCATGTTATTCACTAGTGTCTCTAATGATGGTGAATCAGAGACCATTTCCTTAGCACTACAATTTTTAAAACTGTCCTTGCCTCTATGAGAGTATCCTTTCCAGGTGCAGAAATGTGAGTGTCTCCACTAACCTTATGGATTAGCTGAGTCCACCTAGGTCCCCCCACCCAAACCTGGACCACCAAAACATTCCTTCTGTGGTCCGGAATGGAGGATACTAGGGAAGCTGGAATAGCCTCCTCAAAACATGGGACAAACAGAGATATTCCCTCCTGGGTCTGGAATGGAGAGAACCAGACCTGGGGAGAAATGAGGGAGAGGTGTAGAGAAATAAAGTCTCTGAGATCTTCATTCTAAAAGTGAGAGATTTGGATCCAGGAAGCTTACCCAAGTTTTTCCCAGTGAGATCAGGGACACAACCAAACAATCAATGAGCTCATACAGATGTTGCTATGTTGACTTCCCATCACACTGGGGGAAACTGAGGGTCTCCCTAAGTCCCTTCATGGTTGCCGTTTTGTTAACTAAAAAAAAAATTAATGAGGTTTGTACTCTGGAAAAAGGAGAGCTTTATTTCTCATAAAGGGTAGCAGCCTGTTGGGTGGCCATTCCAACAGGCTGGAAAGCAGAGCCCTGGGCAGAAGCCAGGCACACAGGCTTCAAAAGACAGACAAAAGAAACAAGATTTATACTTAGCAGAGTGATCAGATATATGTATAGGAGGACTCATGGATAATTATGAAAAAGGGAAATCATGCACATTTGTAATTGAGCTTTATTTCTCTCATTCTATCATCATAGCTGGGAATTCAGTTCTAAGATGTTTCTGGGATTCCCTGGACCAAAAATGGTCCATTAAATTAGGAGAGGGCTTAGCATTTTATTTTTAGTTCACAGGGAGAATAATCCACCAAAAGAAGTAATACTTTTCTTGTGCTCTTCCTAAAGTTCAAGGGGCAGTAAAGCCACCCACTTTATTTTCAGTCTTCTGAAATAATTACAAATAAATGCACAGAAAACAATGATCTTTTAAAACAAAATTTACAGTGGTATAGACAATTTGGAACAGCTATTTTACAATTTAATAGGTATATACACTCAGCTAGGGATTGTTTTCTTTTCAGCCTAACAGAGAGGAATTGCTTAAGCATCTGACAGAGATTATCTCTAAGAAATTTCCAACCTCTTTTTCTTTCATTTTACATTTTATCTCATTCTCAGGTAACTGGTAGTTAACCAAGTGGAAAATCCATTCTGTGATGTAGTTTCATTTAAAGACAGAAAACAGTTTATCAAGTTAAGTAGATTTCTGTGGGCATTTTTACTCTATAAACAATTTATTCCTAAAGAGTATTTGAGATGTGATTTGAGTGGAAGAGTATCACACAATGGAGACACGCTTCTATGTTTGGAGAGAAATTTACTTTGCAGTGGTGAGGGAAAATTGAGTTGCTCAATATTGTACTCAATGGAATCAATCACAAGGAGTGTTATGAAAAAATCAGATAGCTTCCAAATTTTTCACTTTCAACTCAATGTTTGATCTGTAAAGTCTTTCGTATGTCCTCAGAACTGGCTGCCATGGAATTTAGAGATTTAATCTTCTCATCATAAGATGGAACATGAAATCCAGTTCTTTTGTACATGAATGGAAAACTCAATACTTTGACAATGAAGTAGAGCTTCAAGATTCCAGTGGTAAAATGTGACCCTCACAGCATGTGACCACAAAGACTATAGGAGCATTATATAGAATCACTTAAGTTCTTCCATCTCTAAACTCCCCTATCTCTTGACAAATCTATCAACCCTGAGTGTAGAAGAGAAACAAACTCATCCTTAGAATCTACTCCAGGAAGTTTGGGGCACTAGATAGTCCTTTGAGGTCAGGAATATCAACCCTAGACATCATTAAAATAATAACAAAATCAATAATAATAATCAGGTTGTGATAATATCTATTACTTATTTAGGGACTTATATACATTACCTAATTTAATTTTATTATCTGAAGTAGGCATTATTGTGATACACACTTTATAAATGAGGAAGGTAAGAAGTGGAGAAGTTACACCAAGCAGTTTATTGATGAAAGATTTCAGATTTGTCTGCTCTATGATGGACTGCTTTCAGGAGCCAGTAGATTCTGTTTTCCTTCTTCCCATTTCCCATAACTTGAAACCCCCATTATAAAGCAGAAACTACAGTGAGCCACTTTTTAAATATGAAAAACTATTATTAAAATATAAGCTTTATCATTTTAGCAAAAGACAACCTGTCTTGAATTAGAAAGAAAAAAATTCACTAAGAAATATCAAGATATAGTTGCTGGTTTTTCTTTTCAGGTCTCACCCTTTAGTACTGCTAAATATTTTACCAACTATATCATCCTGAAAATTAGTTTATAAGCTTAATTTAATATTATTTCTCAGAAGAGAAGTTTCTGAGACTGTGGAACAAATTGTTGATTGTTTTTAGAATGGTTCACAAAGGTTCCTGTAGGTGTTTTTTGTTAAACAAAATAATGCAGTATTTCGACTTCTATTTCTTCAGTATATATAATAAGAAAACTTTATTTTAAGAGTTTGCAAGTTATGTTGAGTATGAGTAGAGACAAGCTGAATACATTCATGACTTAGTCAACACTTTCTTTAAAACTCATCTGAAATATACCAGCTACCACAGTGATTATTTCTTAAAGAGCTTTATTGAGGCACCATTCACATAGTACACAAGTCACTCATTTAAAGTGCACCATTCTTCTAAGTAAAACATCGCAAGAGTAGAAAAACAAACACCACGTGTACTCGCCACAAATCGAAACTAATCAAACAACACTTATATGTGCATGTGGAAATAACACTCATCAGAAATCTAGCAGGTGGGAGGACAGAGGAAAGGAGGAGTAAATTCACACTAATGGGTACAATGCACACTATCTGGGTAATTAATGGCCACACTTATAACTTTGACTCAAACTGTGCAAAAGGAATTTATGCAACCAAAACAGTTGTCCCCAGTGATACTTTAAAATAAAATAAAATAAAAAAATTTTAAATACTGAAGTGTACAATTGAACACTTTTAGTATATTTATGGTGTTGTGTAATGATCATCTCAATCTACTTTAAAATATTTTTTCTCTCCTAAAATAAATGTCATGCCCATTAACAGTACTCCACTCCACCCTGCTCCCCAAACTCCACCAGCCCTGAGCAATCACTACTCTGTCTCTATGAATTTTCCTATCCTTGACACTTAATATAAATGTAACTGTTTAATCTGGGGTCCTTAATGCTGGAAATTTTCACTAAGATTGTTGTTTTAAAGATTCAACCATGTTTTAATATGTATCAGTACTTCATTTCATTTTATTGCAGAATAATATTCTATTTAATGAATTCACAACACTATATTTATCCATTGACCAGTTGATGAATATCTAGGTTGTTTCTACTCTTTGGGTATTATGAACAATGCTACTGTGAATATCGTGTACTAGTGTACACAAAATTTCATTTCTTCTAGGTGTATGTATACCTAGGAGCAATTTTTAACCTTTTGTGGAACTGTCAAATTGATTTCCTTATCTTTTTTGATTACAGCTATAGGTGTGAAGTAGTGTCAGGTCATGGTTTTGATTTGCATTCCTTAATGACTACAGTGCTAATAATTTTTTCAGGTATTTAATACCCCTTTATATATCTTCTTTGGAGAAATATCTATTCAAATATTCTGCTCATTTTTAAAATTGCTACTGTTTTTTCATTGAGTTAAATCTTATATTAAATTAACCATTGAAAAATGTACAGTACAGTAAAACCATTTTAAAGCATTTAGTACACTCACAAGGTAGTGCGACCATTACCTCTATCTAATTCCAAAACAAAGGAAGTGCCTAACATAAATCACATCATTTGTATAAACTATCTAGACAAACTGTACAATAGGGCTCAAGGCCATAAACATGCAAAACACTCTTAGCAGTCACAGCATTCCCTGAGCTCAATTCCCAATAGCAGGCCAAAGTTCATAATGAATATAGGTCCTTTTTCAGAATATGCAAAGTTTGAGTAACTCAGGCCTACTAGGTTAACTCTTTCACATACTTGTATCCAGAATATATAATAACTCTTAAGTGAGCTTTAAGAAGGCAAACAAAGCAATTGAAGGGATAAAAAGATTTTTAAAAAACACTTGAGTTAAGAATATATATATATATATATATATATATATATATATATAGCCAGCCAAAAGCACTTAGAAAACATTCTCAATATCTTCACTCACAATGGAAATGCAAATTAAACCACAATAAGATACCACTAGACACTGTGTAAAAAGGATAGAATTTAAAAGATTGACAATATCAAGTGTTGGCTTGAATGTATAACTACTTGAAGTCTCATATGGTTGGTGAGATTGTAAATGGTGCAGCCTCTTTGGAAAATAATTAGACATACACTTTTCATAAAATTCAGCAATTCTCTTTTAGTTATTCATGCAAGAACATTAAAAAATCTATGCTAACAGAGATATAATCAAATGTTTATAATAACTTTATTATAATAGCCCCAAATTGGAAACCTTCCAAATATCCATCAACAAGTGAAAGATTTACAATTTGTGGTATGTTCTTACAATGTAATGCTACTCAGAAATTAAAAAGCTTAAACTTCAGATATACACAATACAGATACATAAAATCACATAAATAAATCTCAAAAATATGATGCTGAGCAAAAGAAGCCGGACATAATTGAGGATTTATGAAATTCTACAATACGCAAGCTAGTCTGTAATGTTAAAAATCACATCAGTGATTATCAAGGGCTGGAAATGAGAAGAGGGGTTTACTGCAAAGGCCATATAAGAATTTGGCAAAGTGAAGAAAATACTTTATCTTGTTTAGAGTTGTAATTGTGTACATTTGTCAAAACTCATTAAACAGAACCTTTAAAATGGGTTTATTTATTGTATGAAAATTATACATCACAAAAGCAGATTTGTAAAAAGTGAAGCTGGAGCCATTGAATTAATACTTGGCTACACCCCACCACCTGTTTTCCAGTTATGTAAGTAAATAAATATGCTTACTGTTAAACCAATTTTGATTGATTTTCTATTACTTGCTTCTAAAAACATCATTACTGGCATAACTCAGTAGTCATAAATAATATGTAAAACATATAGATAAACCAGTGAATTATTTTATGCATTCCAAACAATTGGGTTATAAAAGCAGTTTTCATATATTTTCAAAGTTTCCACTATAATTACACTTTAATCTCAATTTTATCATATATTTAATTTCTAACCAAAAATCATACATGTCATTTTTTAACTTATTTGTTGCCAAAATATGTTCTTTTCCCTGAAATGGAATTTAAACTAAATTAAACCCAAATCCTTAGTTGTTAACTGGTATGTATATGAAATTTTCTAAGTAAATATTATTAAATACTTAATTGAAATATATATACCTATACAATATATTTTTAATATTCTGCTTTAAAATTCTGAATAAACTTCAAATTTAAATGTAAATATTCAAGAATATTGAAACTATTTTTTTAAAATACCAATACATAAAAAATATTTCAGATAGTTAAATGATATGTAAATAGATATTTGGGATAAACTTTCTTCTAAATTTGAAAAATTCAGATTTATAGAATTAGAGAATATAGGTGTTATGGATAAAGTCACATTCATGGATTACTAAACATCATTATAGTTTTTTTCCTTCCGTAATTGTAAGTGACAAAGTGTAGTAACTGGAGTTGTCTCCCTTTTTAATCTTTCATCTGATGTTCTTTTCTATCAATGAACAGCTTAAAGAAATAAATAAAATGGCTCATAGAACACAGATTGCATGATGATCCCAGGATGATTCACATATAAGGAGTTTCCATTTATTACTAAATTGTGCTCTTCATCCTTGTGTCTTTTTTCTCTGTATGTTTTCCCAAAAAGCAGAACACTGGAGAACAGTAACAAGGCTTCCATTTTGTCATTTCTTTTGAATTAGGTACCTGATTACATTTCAGCAATATGTTAAACCACTTTCCAAGTTAATATTAGAACCTTTTTCTGAGATAACTCTACTTTTATCTGAACAACTTTGGAAACATTTTATGTACTGAAATCGAAGTTGCTTCTTTTTCCTTTTCCATTAATGAATAGATTAAGCATGTACTCATCCTTGGCCAAACTAAGTTGCTTTACACTCTTCTTGTGATGTAGTAATGGTGATATTGAATTCTAATTCAGTTGGTTAGGATATTCCCACATTAATTCCCTTTTGTTGTACTTTACAATAGAGTTCTGTACATAAACTTCATCTACACAAAATAAATAAATGAGGTTTTGTTGCTCTGTAATGTCTTTCCTCAACAGAATAAGAAACTTTTCCAAATATTTAGTAAAAATATCCTCTGAAATATAAGAATCTTACTAAATATTTAATTAGTACCACTGAGAGACAATAGAAGACAGTGAAGTATGGGTTCTAAATTGGACAGACCTAAATTCAAAAGAATTTTCCAGTTCATAGCAGTGTCACCATGGACACTCTTAACCCCTCTAACCTTTAACCACTTAACCACTTAACCCCCTTAACCACTCTAACCCCTCTAACCCTGATCTATTAAATAGATAAATTAAGGAAGTTGTAAGAACAAAATGTAATTACAAATAAGAAATTAAAATGTACCCAGCAAGTGAATGACATATGTAAGTGTTCAATAAAATTTAGCTTTTCCTCTTAAAAATTCCTATTATCATTTTAGCCAGGTACTACCAAAAATATTTTATTTTAATTACTTACTTAACTATTGAAATCTAAAAATAAATTAAGTCAGAAGAGGCAAGATGGCTGACGAGAGACACCACCTGCCCGAGCACCTCAGTAAGAAGAAGTTTTAGATAAAAGAGAAAAAAATGAACAGAGATTGGGTGTGGGTCTGAGGGAAAGGTGCCAGAACCTTTAGGAGACTCCATGAAAGGAATTTGCAGAGCAGAATGGGAAGGAGCAAGGTATCAGTAGAGACCAAACCCTGAGAGGCTAGGAGTCCAGTGAGAAGGGCAGGTGGAGCAGTTTGTTTCTTCCTCCCTCTCATCTCAGACAGTCGAGGAATTTCTGAGCTGCTGAAGAGACCTTCTTCCCACATGAGCCAGAGACTGCTGCCACCAGTGAGCTGGGAGCTTCTTGTGGACAAGGTACCAAGCTCTCAGCTTCCCTGGAGCACCTCCCTTCTCCACAGACCCCAGCTGGGATGGCAGGCACCATATTGCTTCTCTACCCACCGAGCAACTTTGTCCTCCCCAGGGGGCTTCGACTCCTCAGGTTTCATCTTGCTCATGCCCACGCGGATATTTCCCAACTCTGGCCCAGACTGCAGGAGCCACAGGGGTCCAGTGGATCCTGGATCATCTGCATCACTCTAGTGCCTGGACATTCTGGGAAGGCAGCCTCTGGAGTGAGAGACGAACATAACCAGAGTGCTAGTTTTCCTTCATTCAGACTATTATTCCTCTCCCCCTCCTCAAGCACAGCTGGAAAGAGAGCCAATTGAGCTATCACACTGAGGTTTCCACAGAGTGAGTGTCAGATCTTTCCTCTAGGGGTCCTGCTGTGAACTGAGGGTTCCTCAGGCTGTGAGCTCCCTGCTCCCTGGCCCTCCAGGGTACTGCTTGCCCAGTAACTCCACCAGAGTGCAGCACACCCTGAGGTGAAGGGGCATTGAACCTGCTTGGGCACCCTGTGGGCACCTCGGGACCAGTGCGCTTTTCCCTGGCATGGTCAGGGATTGATCTTTGGGGATCCGGGGATGGACCCGAAGGCCAGATCCCATACCCCCAGATCTCGATCACATTGCTCAAGGGCATGGAGGGGAGATATGTGAGTTAGTCTTAAGAGGCAAGGAAGCCCACATGGGCAGATTGCGGGGGAGAGTGTAGTGTGGGTCCTGGCTGCAGCATGCTCCTGGGGCACTCATCCCCCCACAAGAGGGCTGTGCTCTCAGCTCAGTCTGGGATCCTGGGCAGGGAAGCTCCACAGCACAGTCATGGGGGAGCTTGGCTAGCTTGAGCTCCTGCATGCTGGCAGATGCTGGAGGGAAACTGCAGAACAGGGGAAGGCAGGGAGGAGCAGGGCCCACTCTAGACTGCCAGACTGTGAATGTCAGACAGACCCACCTCCACAAGCAGACTTTCTGGTTGGGTGGGGCCACTTGTTCAATCTGCTAAAGAAAATTCTTTGCTTTTAAGTGGTCCATGTGATTAGATCAGGTCAGGTCCACACAAATAATCTGCCTATGTTTATTTAGATTAACAGATTTGGGATCTCAACTCCATTTGCAAAATATCTTCACAGTAGTATCTAGATTACTATTTGATTGAACAACTGAGAGGAGTGTTGTCACCTGAGAACAGGAATCATGGGTTCCATCTTAAAATTCTGCCTACCACAGTCTCTTAGGTTTATTCTTGTTCTCTCCTACAGTTAATTCACACTGCAGCCAAAGTGATTACCCCACACCCCATGCTTGATACTGAACACACTCCGTGGCTTTTTTGTTGGCATCTATATAAAATACAATGAAAAGTAAATATCCAAGTCTTGTTATAATTTTGATCAAAGAAGCATAATACAATTTGCACACACAGGATAATCATCTAGCATAAAGGTTATCATCAAGGAAGAACTAACTGCACAGGGTCCAAACAAAATAATTCCAAATATTATCCTACATTTATAATAAGATCATCATTTAATGACCTGAATTATAACATAATTTGGGTACAAAGGTTGGCAGTTCTGGGGAATCACTTTGGGGGACAGTTTGTATAGACAACCCAACAAAAATTGAATGGAGACCTGGTAGAATAATAATAACAACAGAAAATCAAACAAAGACAGGGTTAAAGTTTTGTATAAATATGCAAACTCAAGCATTCATATTTAGAACTCTGTGATACTGGAGACTTGTTTCTTCTCCCACTGACACAGTTGCCCATGTCAGTGTAAGTCGTATTTTCTCTCGTTAAACCATCAACCAATTGGTATACATACCAAGGCAGTGTTTTAGATGACAAAAAGAACAATTTGCTTCTTTAGAAGAACAATGATTCAAAACCAGATTTAGATGTTGTAGACAGCCAACATCTCTATGGAACCGTTCTATTTAAGTGTTATGGTAGTACTGCTTGGCATATGGACTGGAGAGGATATTGTCAACAGAAGTCATGAAGGTATAGATTTGCAGAGTATGGGAGGAACAGCAAATACCATAGGATAAATGGAAAAAATCATGAAAAGTAAGAGGTTAGTAAGGCAGATACAAAGTATATGGTGAGGAATTGTTATATTTGAGTACTGCAAAGGATTTTGCAGGCTGAAACTCAGACAGAAGTGCAATGATTTCAAGGATTCTCTGTCTTTTAGTATCCTATGGCATCTTTTAGATAGGCTCTCTGGGGACAGGGTACAGCAGGACATACCATATGACTATGCTTTAGCAGAGAAAATACACCACTCCCTCCCTTCCCTGCTCTCACACTGACCTTCATTTTTATAGAGCAAGCCTGAGCTAGTCCTTGGAGGCTTTGGGTTAAAATAAACTGCTTTGGTGTCAAAAAGTCTTAGCTTATGTGCCAGTTGCCCAGAAGGGTGTTATCAAAAACAAGTGTTGTTCACCTGGAGATATTGGCAGTCTCTCCCACTAGGGATAGGAAACCTTAGTTGGGCAACCCAGAAAGATCCTCCAATGTTATAGATCACTTAAGGATTGTAACATTTGCTTACTTACCATTGATTTCTCATATGATATCTACCATGTCATGCTGCACAGAGGTAGAATCTTAATACAGATTTTTTGGATTGAATTGAATGATTCTGTGATTCTACCAGCAGACTAGAAAGCTGCCAATAAATCTGAAAGAGTGGGAAGTCCTCTGTTATGCAGAAAGTGGAAGTGGCCAAAAGGTAAGACTCCTGATTAGAGTATATCATTCAATAAAGACACTGATCTACCTTAAGGATCATACTGATACATAGCAAAGTCAAAAAACCCTGGGTTGGCTAACTTTATTCACTGGGATTTGCATGGTCCAGTAATCAGATGGGAGTGTGGGTGAAACTGCCTCAGCCATCAGGAATTTGTTACATTTGTTTAATACTTTATGGCTTTCAAAATATTTTAACTAATATATATTTTGATTAGGTGTTGATTTTGTGTGGAATCTAGAGAACCCAGATATATGTACTTTTGATAATATATATGTCACTTTTGATAGTATATTTCAATTGATTATATGTTTATCTTCCTTACTGGAGGGATTACTTGAGGATCATAACATTTGCTTATAAAACCACCCACCTACAACTAACTGATCTTGACAAAGCAGGCAACATGCACTGGGGAAAAGAATCCCTAGTCAGTAAACCATGCTGGGAAAACTGGATAGCCACACGTAGAAGAATGAAACAGACCCCCTATCTCTCACCACTCACAAAAATTAATTGAAGATGGATAAAAGACTTAAATGTAAGGCATGAAACCATAAAAAACTCTAGAAGAAAATATAGGGAAAACTCTTTTAGATATTGGCCAAGGAAAAGAATTTATGACTAAGATCCCAAAGGCAATTATAGCAACAACAAAAAAATAAATAAATGGGACTTGATTAAATTAAAAAGCTTCTGCACAGCAAAATAAATAATCAACAGAGCAAATAGGCAACCTACAGAATGGGAGAAAATATTTGCAAACTATACATTTAATAAAGAGCAAATATACAGATGAACAGAAGTTTTTCAAAAGAAGATAGACAAATGGCCAACAAACATATGAAAAAGTGTTCACCATCACTAATCATCAGGGAAGTGCAAATTAAAGCTGCAATGAGATATCACCTCACCCCTGTTAGAATGGCTTTTATTAAAAAGTTCAAAAACAATGGATGCTGATATGGATGCAGAAAGGAACGATTATTCACTCTTAGTAGGACTGCAAATTAATACAACCTATATGGAAAACAGCATGGAAATTTCTCAAAGATCAAAAAGTAGACCTACCATTTGCTCCAGCAATTCTACTACTAGTTATCTAACCATGGAAAAGAAGTTATTTTATCAAAAAGACACTTGCACTTGAATGTCTATTGCTGCACAATTCACAATTGCAAAGATGTGGAAACAACCCAAATGCCCATCAATTCATGAGTGGATTAATGAAATATGGTATATGTATACCGTGGAATACTACTCAGTCATAAAAAGGAATGAATTAATGTCGTTTACAGTGATTTGGATGGAAGTGGAGACCATTATCCTAAGTGAAGTATCTCAACAATAGTAAAACAAACACCACCTGCACTCTCTAATAATTTGGAACTCATTAATGGGCACAGAAAGAAGTAAAAATCACTGGAAATTATGAAGGGAGAAGGCAGGATGAAGGGAGGGATAAAAATCTACCTAACAGGTACAGTGAACACCATTTGGGTGATGAGCACACTTATAGCCCTGACTGAAGCATTATAAAAGCTATCCATGTAACAAAAACATTTGTATCTCATTAGTTTGAATTTTTTTAAAAGACTACATATAAAGTGCTATCGGGCAGTGTAGGTACGAGATCATTACTGTATTATTTTTTTCTATGGTAATTTGCTAAGAAGCCTTTCTAAAAATGGATATCTGGATTTATTTTCAAAGGCAACCCATATTGAAATCAAAGAAATATAAGTAAATAGTGTAAGATCAGTTATTCCTAAAATTATTAAAAACCAAAATTAAAAAAATATTAAGAAAATTGATTGAAATTGAGATTTTATGTATTTGGGGGGAAATGAATGATATGAATAAATGAAAATTATTTCATTAAAAAAAGAAAATAGTTTTACAAATGTGTGCAGCTATGGTTTTCTTAATTCTTCTAAGCAGACCTAATAAAACCAACAGAGGGGCTCAATAGATGCTCATTGAATAAATTCATTGTATTTTAAAAAAGCCAAAGTTTTCAAATATCACTATGTAAGAGTAGTTATACATTGCATGGAAAGCTCATAATAATAAAAAGCTTTTGTGGACTTAACATTTAAAATGAATTATTTTACTAATCACTGGAGTACCTTCCTAAAATATTAGCCGCTTTCAGTCTACAGAAAATATTTGATGTTTTTAAAAATTTATAGTTTCTTTATCATTCGAATGACATTATGGACTCTCTGAGATTTGAAGTATATAATTTGAGAATCACTGGTCGAGGTGGCCCATAGCTCAGAAAAGGAGTAAGAACAATTTGGATTTCTGGGGCACTGAGGAAGAATTAGAAAGAGTGTGGGGAGCTAGACTGGAACTGAGAACAGTCATAGGTGTTTTGCAATCAGTAGGTCTGAGTAGGCCCTAATTAGAATGTTAAAGTTAATATGGATATTAGTGATTTTCTACCTTGATCCTTCTCTTTGCAGTGTGCAAACTGAATACAAAGAAGTTAAACTACTACTAAATGTAACCAGACAATATAACCAAAAGTATAAACCAGGTTTCTTATATCTAAGTATATTACTTTATCCAATCCATTAAATTAAAGGAAATATCTTACTGATCAAAAAGATTTTTACAATGCATTTTTTCTAATAGGTATATTTAAATTTTAATATGTGATTTATTGAAACTAAAGGCAAGTTTTCATGCTAATTGCACAGAAGAGAAGACAAATTATAAAGTATATAAACCTATATTGATTAATTTGTATACAGATAAGTTTGACTTGAAATTTAAAAATACAAATTGATATATTTTCCTTTCCAAGATAGGGGACCTAAATAAACCACAAACAAATTAAAGCTTCTTTCCTCCAAGAAGTATTTGTTTCTGTAGCTCATCGATCATTCTAGGTCAGAATAATTATGCAGGAGAACTACTGGACAATGCAGGATGGCATTTCATCCTTATTCCCACAATAATTACTTGGCTGCGTTTCCTAAAGTCTTAGATGAGGAACTAATTTCCTTTCTTTTGTTCTGCCTATAAATGAGATTGTCATTTGCTTCTGTTTAACTCTGATTAAAAGTAATAACCACTTAAGTATGACTATTTAATCTAGGTTTGATAAAAGCACCTGCCACCACCAATAACAGAAATTAAAACATGTATTATATGATATATTTATCCAGAATTCTATATGTGGTTCAAACAAGGAAACAAGTCCTACCTTGTATCTCTTTAAGAGCATTCATATTCTTTTAAAAAATGGACCAGTTCTGGGTTTTGTTTCCAAGGAACTTGTACTTCAAAGAATCATGGGAGATTAGGTTTTTGTACCATGCAAAAAAAAAAAAGATGTTGGAACTGAGGGCCCTGCATAAAGATGAGTCACTTGTCATATCAGTGGGATGAGACCTTCCTGCCCCAAGCCATCAAACATTGTGACTATCAAATTGAGAGTACAAAAATAAATAGTTAAGATATATTAACGATATAAAATATAAATTGAAACAGAGAAACAAAAAGTAACAAAATTAAAAATATAATGTAAAATTAAACCACCAATAGATACACCTGAAATAAGAGTTATTGAATTGGAAGTAATCAGTCATGGAAAATATAAAGGAAGAATTAAATACAGAATATATACCTATTATAAGATAGTTGGAGCTCTGGAAAGAAAGAGAGAAGAAAATGTGGAGGAACAACACTTGAAAATAATAACTGAGAATTTCCAGAATTTATAAAAACTATGAATACTCAGAGCCAGCTTCAGAAAGCACAATAGATTCTGAATAAAATAAATTGTGATTAATTTATACTATAGTTTAAAAAGCACATTATGTTAAAACTATAAAATGTAAAAGAAGATATCTTAAGTCTTAACAGCAACCAGAGTCACATGGACTAGAAAAAAACAACAGTTGACCCCAAATTCTATATTGATCTAATTATCATTCATGTGACAGCAAAATAATAATATTTTAAGAAAAAGTAGGCAATTGTAACATAATAAATGCTCACTGAAAGAATTACTAGAAGATACAATTCAGAAGAAAGGAAATGTAACCTCTAAGGAAGCAAGAACAAAAGTGACTATATAAAATAACAATAATATTTATAAATTTGGGGATACAAAAAAACCCCTAAGTTTAAAAAAGTCAAGACCTAACTTCTAGTAATAATGAAAGATAGATGGGTTCACACTAACTTCCCAAAGATAGCAAAGATAGAAATTGTATAATTGGAAAAAAAAAACTATTTAAAGACACTGGAATGTATCCAAAAGCAGACAGAAGATGAGAGAGAGTTTAAATCTCAACAAACTGCAACTGAGAGGGATAGAAACTTTGAGTTTAGAACTTGCTGGTATTGCCCAGTCCGATTGGCTATGGCTATGGAAAATGGCAGTGGGAAAAAAAAAACAAAAACAATAAAACCATAGCTTACTAGGTAAAAGTTTCAGAAATTAGAGTTCAGATATGAGAAAGAAGCTGGAATTATAAGGGAGAAATTGTGGTAACATAAGAAACAAAGAAAAATTAGACCAAAATTCAGAGAATAAATTGTTCAACTCACTGCTGACAACTACACTATGCATGTATCTCAGGAGATCTCAGGAAACACAAAAGAAAGGCTAACAAAGACCACAAAGAAATCTACTCTTGAAAGGTGGAGTAATATATATGGATCCAGCTCTGAGTTTGATGCCTTTCTTAACTGAGTGTCAGACCTAAGAACCTCAACCAACTCCAAGCAAGATTTAAAACAAAACAAAACAACAACAAAAAGCGATTCTAGACACACACCATTCTCAAATTGCTAAGAGTCAAAGATAAAGAGAAAATCTTGAAAGCAGCCAGAGAAAAATGGTACATAATATACAGAATAACAGTAATTAAATAACCAATGGATTCTATCAGAAACTCTGCAAGCCAGAAGATATTGAAATGGCTTATTCATAGACCTAAAGGAAAAAGTTGTCAACTAAGATTTCTACATCCAGTGAAGAAAATTCCAAAGATGAAAGTGAAATGAATAAATTTTCATATAAACAAAAAATGAGACAATATACTGCCACAGACCTGCACTCTAAGAAATGCTAAAGTAAAAATACTCTAGAAGGAAACTCAAATCTACAGAAAGAAATAAAGATAAAAAACGGCAAAGGTGTTAACATATATCAGTAAAGACATAGAAGATTGAAATGACATTAACCTAATTGCCAATTATTTATATCATTACACCCAGTGACTAAAGAAGCATATTCCTTTCAAATGCTCATATGTACATGAATATATTATAAAACATAGTATGAATGATAAAATAAATGTTAAAAATATTTGAAAAGATTGAAATTTTACGGGATATTTTCCCTGACCAAGATAGAATTAAATTATATGTAGCCAAAATAATATGTCTAGAAAAGTCCCAGATGTCTGGAAATTTAACAACTTACATTCAAATAACTTATGGGCTGAAAAAGAAATTTCAAAGAAAATTAGAAAATATCTTGCACCAATGATAATAAGCACAACACAACAAAATTTTTGGATACAGTTAAAGCAGAACTCAAAAGGAAATTTTAGTCCTCACATGCTTATATAAAAAAAGAATGTCTTAAATTAATGAGCTAATTTTCTCCATTACAAACCAGAAAATGAATAGCCAATTATACTCAAAGCAAGCAGTATGAAGGAAATAATACATATAAAGGCGGAAATCAATGAAATTGAAAACAGAAAACTAGCAAAAGAAAAATCAATAAAACTAAAGGGTTTTTTTCTCAAAAAAAGTAATGAAATAAAAAAAGAAGCTGTACCAATATTTTAATCAATAATTTTTCATTAAAAATTACATACTAAAACATAATAAAAAACTCTCTATAAAGTAGGAAAAGAAACTAAAAAAAAAAACCTCTAATAAAATTGGTTAGAAAAAAGAAAACATAAATTATCAGTATCAGATATGAAAAAAAGGAAATCGTTACGTATCTTAAAGATATCATGAACTACTGCATGCAATAAATTAGAAATCTTAGATTAAATTACCAAATCCTTTGAAAGACGCAAATTATCAAAGCTCACTCAAGAAAATATACATAACCTGAACAAATCTATATCTATTAAAAAAATGGAATCCACATTTGAAAAACTTCTTACCAATAAACTTTCAGGCTCAAATAATTTTACTGGTGGATTCTATAAAATGCATAAGAAAGAAAGACCAACTTTACATATCTTCCAGAATATTACAGAAAAAAACTAAGTCTAAACTTATTTTATGGGGCCAGCTTTATTGTAATAACAAAAATCAGATGAAGACATCACAGGAGAAGAAAATGGAAGAACAATATCTTTCAGAAATACGAATGTGAAATATGAATATGAGATATAAAGGTTCTTGAGAAAATTACACCAGCATAAACGCTGCCAGATTGAATTGAAAGGATCAGAGAGAATATAGAATTAAAAAAGGATGTTGGTTGTCCAATATACTTTTGGAAGAAAGTAGCTTGATGAAATTACTCAGATGCATGCACATGTTACCTTTCATTAAAAAAGAAGAAGAAGAAAGAAATGTAACTAAAAGAAGATAAAAACCAAGAGCAGAAAGATCTTAGCCAAGACCTTCCAGGGCACAAATGAGAGAGCTCAGAGGCAGAGAAAAGACCCATAAAAGATTATCCTCAAGACTTGAAACCTAATCAAGAAATTCAAGTTAGAGTTTGCCTGGCTAAATTTCAGAAACACTTTGTACAAGTTTTTCCTTTTAACCTTTCATTCCTGCCCTTTGGAATTGAAATGCCTGTAGCTATTAGCCTATGCCTGTCTTACCATTGCAGTAGCAAGTGTTGGGGTCATGTAAGTCATCTCTTTAGTTTCACAGGTCCACAGATGGAGAGTGATTGTGCCCCAGGAGTTGCACTTAATGGATTATACCCAGGAACATTATCAGCACGAGATTTAAATGATTTAAATGTTGAGAGTTTGGACTTTTGAACGAATGACATTTAAATGAGATTCTGGATTTGAGCCAATGCTGTAATGGGGAATAAGATTCTTGGAATTCCTGGGAGAGAGGGAATAGGTTGTACATGTGGCAGGGACTTAAATCTTTGGGAGCCAGATAGCAGACTGTAAGAAAAATTTTAATATAGCTTCCAAGAATTACCATCCCTCTGGTACATGTCCTCCATAATTTCTGGTACCTTGAATATGATAGATTTTATTCTCGTGGTTAGCTTATGTAGAGTTAACCTTAAAATAGGAAGAGTATCCAGATGGATCTGACCAAATCGCATGAGTGTTTAAAAGTAGAGACTTTCCTCAAACTGCTCAAAGAAAAAGCACTCAGATTTTCAACACATAAGAAGGATTTGATATGTTATTGCTAGCTTGAAGATTGAGGGGACTATATGGAAAAGAACGGTGTGGCCTCTAATTGCTGAGAATAGTCCCACACTGAAAGTCAGATAGAAAATGAGGATCTCAGTCCTACAAATGCAAGAAACAAAATTCTTCCAACAACTTGAATGAGATCTGAAGCAGATTTTTCTCCAAAGCCTCTACACAAGAATTCAGCCCAGATGAAGTTTTTATTTTAGCCTTATGATGCTCAGAGCTGAGAATTCAGACATGTCTTAGCAGTCTTCTGACCTACAGAAATGTAAGCTAATAAGTGGGTATTGTTTTAAGTTACTAAGTTTGGATAATTTTCTTATACTTCTATAGAAAATGAGTACAGATCCCTAAAACCTTTTAGCAAATTAACTTCACAAATATATAAAAGGAATAACACAACATGGCCAAATAATAAAAGAACATTACACCATGACTAAGTGAAGTTCCACTTACATATGCAAGGTTTGTTTAACATTTGAAAAACACAAATTGATATGATTTACTGTATTAATAGACTACAGTATCACTAGTGTCATGCTTAATAACAAAATAATGAACGTTATTCCCCTAAAATCAGGAATAAGCCAAGAGTTTCAGCTCTTATCAACTATCTGCAACATTATGCAGGAAGTCATAGTCAGTCCAATAGGGAAAATGAAAGAAATTAAAGAAAAAAAGATGAGAAATGGAAGAATATATCTATATTTATTTGTAGATGACATGATTGATTATGCAGAAAATACTAAAGAATCCCTAAAAATTTAGTTGTTATAACTAAAAAGTGATTTTACCAAGGTTGTAGAATATAAGATGTATATATAAAACTAAATTGTATTTTTATGCATAGCAATGAACAGTTGGAAAATAAACTTAAGTAAACAACTCTGTATATAAAACAATACTAAAGTCTCATGGCAGAATCTTTGGGGTTTTCTAGATATAAGGTCATATAATCAGCAAAGAGCTGTTAGTTTGACCTCTTCTGCCCCCATTTGGATGCCCTTGATTTCCTTCTCTTATCTGATTGCTCTGGCTAGGACTTCCAGCACTATGTTGAACAGTAGTGGTGATAGAGGGCAACCTTCTCTGGTTCCAGTTCTAAGTGGGAATGCTTTCAATTTTTCCCCATTCAGTATGAGGTTAGCTGTGGGTTTGTCACATATGGCTTGTATCATTTTTAGGAAGTCCTATCTATGCCTATTTGTTAAACATTCTTATAAAAATGGTCTGAATTTTGTTGAATGCTTTTTCTCCATCTATTGAGAGGATCATATGGTCTTTGTTTTTACTTCTATTTATGTGATGAATTACATTTATAGATTTGCATATGTTGAACCATCTCAGCATCTCTGAGATGAAGCCCACTTGGTCATGATGAATTTTTTTTTTTTTTGATAAGCAGCTGAATTCTATTTGCTAGGATTTTGTTGAGAATTTTCGCATCTATATCATAAGAGATATTGGTATGTTGTTTTCTTTTTTTGTTACATCCCTTCCTGGTTTCAGTATCAAGGCAATGTTGGCTTCGTAAAACGTGTTGGAGAGGATTCCTTCCTTCTCAATGTTGTGAAATAATTTCTGCAGGCTAGGCATCAGTTCTTCTTTGTAGGTCTGGTAAAATTGGGGTGTGAAATCATCTGGTCCAGGACATTTTTTTTAGGATGGTTTTTCATTACTGCTTCAATTTCAGTACTTGATATTGATCTGTTCAGTAATTTTATTCCTTCCTGATTGAGCCTAGGGGGGCTGTGTGTTTCTAAGAATTTGTCCATTTCCTTCACATTTTCAAGTTTATGTACATATAGGTTTTTAGTATTCATAGATGATATTTTGTATTTCCGTGGTATCAGTTGTCATTTCTGCTTTTTCATTACTAGTTGAGCTTATTAGAGTCCTTTCTTTTCTGCTTCTCATTAATCTAGTAAGAGGAGTGTAAATTTTATTTATTTTTTTCAAAGAACCAACTTCTTGTTTTATCAATCTTCCACATAATTGTTTTTGGTATTGATTTCATTTAGTTCTGTTCTGATCTTCATTATTTGTTTTCTTCTGCTGGATTTAGGGTTGGTTTCCTTATTCTTTTCCAGTTCTTTGAGATGATTCATTAAATTGTTGCCTTATGATCTTTCTGTCTTTTGGATGTAGGCATTTATGGATATAGATTTTCCTCTCGAGACTGCTTTAGCTTTGTCCCACAGATTTTGATAATTTGTGTTATGTAAATAAAACCCAATTTTTAACTCAACCTATCTTGAAAAATTAATTTAATTGTTCATTAACATGAATATATAAAGAATACATATTCTCCAAATCAATCTGTATATTCAAAACAATCCAAATCAAAATTTTAGCAGTATTTTTCCTAGAAATTGACAATCTGATTCTAAATTTTTATAGAAAAGAAGACATCTAGGCTGGGTGCAGTAGCTCATGCCTGCAATCTTAGCACTCTGGTAAGCCAAGGAGGGAGGATTGCTTGAGCTCAGGAGGTTGAGGCCAGCCTGAGCAAGAGCAAGACACCATCTCTGCCAAAAATAGAAAAAATTAGCCTGGTGTGATGATGTGTACCTGTAGTCCCAGCTTACTGAGACAAGAGGATCACTTGAGTCCACAAGCTTGAGTGAGTTTGCAGTAAGCTACAATGAAGACACTGAACTCTACCCAGGATGACAGAGTGAGACTCTATCTCAAATAATTAAAAAAAGACACTTTAAACAATTTTGAATAAAAATAACACAGAAGACTTCCATTACCTGATTTTATGTGTTTTAATAAAAATACAATAATGAAGAGAATGATATATTTGCATAAGGGTAAGCATATAGGTCAACAGATCATAATAGAGGCTAGAAATAGGCACATATATAAAAAATTAATTAACTTTTTACAAAAAGGTCAAGGTAATTCAATGAAGAAGGTAAAATATTTTCAATAAATTGTGGTGGGTATCTATACAGGAAAAAATAAACCTCAACTTTTAATTCAACCTATACTTGAGAAATTAATTTCAAATTGTTTATTAACCTAAATGTGAAGGCTAAGGCTAATTAGGCTTCACTAATGTGAAGGCTAATACTTATTTTTAGAAGAAAATCTAGGAGAAATTTTCCATGGTCTTGGGATTGATAAAGATTTCTCAGGTAAAATATGAAAAGCACAAGACATAAAGAAAAATGAAGAACGAGACTTTATAAAAATTATTAACTTCTGTTCCTGAAAGACTCAATTAACAAAATGAAAAGACAAGCTACAAGCTAGAAGAAACCATTGTCAGTACATATATTGAACAGTGATCTTGAATCCAAAATATATAAAGAACTATTACAACTCAATAAGAAGATAAACAGCCCAATTTAAAATTAGACAAAATATTTGAACTCTTTACAAAGGAAGACATATAATTGCGTTAGAAGTACATGAAAAGATGCTCGCCATCATTATTCATCCTGAGAATACAAGTTAAAACTAAAATGAAGTACTTCTCACTAACAGAGTAAATGAAAGAGGACACAGGCAATATTTTGGGGTAAAGGAAAATCTTCTATATCATAATTTTGGCATTAATTATTAGACAGATGTTTATATTAATCACAACTCATCAAACTCTACTCTTAAAATGAATACATTTTATTGTAGATATAAGTCAATAATATAAGGAAAAATAAAATATAGCCAAAAAAATTAGCATATAACATATAAAAATAATGTAATCAAATATAACTAATTTAAAAATAATTAATTTTAAAAGGCTTTATGGTATTATTTTAGTATGGAGAAAAATATTGAAGTATTTGAGGTTCTTAATATGCTTTACCTGGAATGATAGAAGATGCAAATGGAGGTGATAAGGAGGTAGAAGAGGTAAAATTGTCTATGACATGGTAGAGTTATAGGTAAAATTACGTGTCTAGGGGTAGGTGAATGCACAAGAGATGATGATTCTTAAGGAATGATGAGCTTTCAGAATATCTTCACTTTCTTATATTTGCATGCATCATTTGAATATTTTAATGTTTAGATATACTATTTATTTAATGCTGAATAAAATGAAGCTGCTTTTACTGTAAGGAAAATAAATTTTAATATATTAGTTTAAAAGATAATATACGCAATCCTGGCCAACACAGCAAGACCCCATCTCTACAAAAAGCTTTCAAAAATTATCTGAATTGAATTATAGTGGTGCTAGATGCCTGGTCTACATGCCTGTGTTCCCAGCTACTCAGGAGGCTGAGGCAGGGCGATCACTTAAGCCTAGGGGTTTGAGGCTGAAGTGAACTATGATCGTGCCACTGTATTCCAGCCTGGGCAACAGAGTGAGACCACACCTCTAAAAAATTAAATACAACAAAGGACACACAAATAAAGTAACTATGATATCACATGATTGGAGGATTGGAGTGGCTAAGGTGAAGGCAGAAAGATTCTACAAACTAATAAGAACAAGGTCATGCAACCAAAGATTAAAAACTAACAACAACTATGAACAAAATATTTTGAAAATAAGAATCCAAAAGCAAATAAGCATAGAAGGAAAATATGCTGATAATAATATAAATGTAAAATAAACACAATAAGACCTGTAGACTCTTAAAAACCAAAATAAAATCTAATAATACCAGCATTGATGACACTGTTGAATAATAAGAACTCTGTTGCACATGGCTGGAGAAAGTGTAAATCGAAGAACAATTTGGGGATATCTGATAGATCTGTTGATGCATTTCCTATGATCTAGTGTTAGAAACACTCTCATAGACATGCACAAGAATATATGTGCACAAATGTTCACTGCAGCACTGTTTATAAGAAAGACAAATTTTAAACAGCCTAAATGCCCTTTAACTGAAAGATGGATAAATAATTTTCACTGCCTTCATCTATGTAAGAGTTATATCAACATGTATAAAATCTCATAAAATTTAAATTGAATAAAAATTATATTGTAGGAGGAAACAATGGATATGAGACCATTTATTATAAAACAGGCAGAACAACAAATGTAGTAAAAGGATGAAAACTTGAATGAGAATAAAAACAATAAATTTTGGAGAATGATTGGAAAAGTATAAATAAAAATGGGATTAGGATAGTACATGTAGGGATTTCCAGCAATGGTTTCTTTTTAAAACTAAAAAGAACCAAATCAATATGACTAAATCTTATCATTGACAAACCTGAGGAAAGATGGATGATCATAGATGGATAGATATATAAAGCAGGTCAAATTTTTCATGATGTAAAAAATTTGAAATATTATGAAAATGTATTTTCCCAACTTATTTTAATAATAATTTTTAAACAGAAATATACCTTAAATTATCTGGTATGTATTGGATAATAAAGTCTCACTTTATTTTAATGATTGAGGAAAATCTATTACTAAACTGTTAAAGTTCTATTGGAAGTAATTTGTTTGATAATAATTTCATGAGGAACAAAGCTTTAAGACTGGATCTATACTGAAGAATTGATCAAACCCAGGCACGGTGAAAAAGTCAGGTGAATTCTCTTCTAGATCAATACTGATCACTCCAATATTGATTGGTCTACCAGGCCAGATATGAATTATGAAGCTGGAGGAAATTATTAGCTCAATCTGATTCTACAGCCAGTGTAGAAGTGGCCCAGAGAAAGCGAAACTGTAAAAGCCTTCCAATGCATCAGATAAATGCAATTAATTTAGAATCCTACCCTTCAACTTTTCTTTGATTATTAATTCTTTGCTTTACTTTCTGGGAAAGGTTTTGCTTTTAATTCTTCTTTCTGGGGGCTCAGAAATGACTGCATTGTTTCTGAAGATTTCCTGTATCCATTTTCTAAAGAGTATGTCTGAATTATTTTCACAGTACAATAGTGGGGATAGGGCTCCCCCTATGCTGAATTAAGAATCAGAATGTAAAATCCAGTGAAGGAAAATTGGTAGACTCGGACTGTTGCACGAGAAGGGACAAGATTGTAATATATTGAGATTTTATAACATAAATCATAATATTATTATCTAATATGCATCTTCCTGAAATTTGAAAGCCTTTATAATGAATAGATGCCTTTAAATACCCTGTGTGGCATATAAAATGTTAATTTATTTCCATCTGATTATGATTCATTACTAGAATTGGAATGTACCAAAAGTATTACTGTGAGATACTAACAGAGGAGACGGTGTGCTTTTGTGGCCACTTAAAATACAGTAGGTAAGTATATTACTAAGGGTTTTTTAATCAGTTTCTTAAGCCAGTTCCCACACTGATACATGGAATTGTGGAATGCAGCGGTTGGTCATCAGCCAAGGATAGTAAAGTAACATAATCTGGGTACTCAACGTAGCAGAATTCTGAACATGCAGCAAAACACATGCTTCTAATATTCTGCTTACAAGTAATGACATTGGACTCACATGTAGAGTTATATATAATTTCTGCTGCTAGATAGAAAGTACAGCAGATAGCCTTTAGAATTAGGAAGGCAAAATCCTATTTCAAAACTTTTTTTTTCCGAGTTAAGGGAAAGATGCAGAAGAATATTCATTTAGAAGTCTCGGCATCGAAGCCACGGCACAGCAGTGTGGGAGACGTGATCCGATGACGCCTGCAAGAGAAAAGATGTAGATCGCATTATTCATGGATACCACCTGCTGGTGGACATGCAGCGTTGCTACACAGAGAAGGGCACAGAGGGGAAACACACAAAGAAATCAAAAAGCCAGAGTATACTGAATAGAGAAATACAATACTTAGAAAAGGGTGAGTGAAAATAAGTAGACTTTAAAGCAAGCTGATGACAATATCTTGTTCCCTCAAGAACTTTGCTAACAAATTTGTTTAACTTTTTTAAATTTTTATGGATATTGGCTTTGAGACATCTATAGTAGTAGAAGTGACATGTAGCAATTGTCTCCATTTTACAACTTTGTAACCACTTATCATTGCACATGAATCCAAGCTTTGTAAGCTATTAATTCTTACACCTACAGCGATGATTCTCAAGGGGTGCAATTTTGCCCCCATCCACCCACCCAAGGGGAAATTTGGCAACATCTGGAGACATTTTTAGTTATCACAACTGGGAAGTGTTACTGACACCTTGTGGGTGCTGCTAAACATTCTGTAATGTACAGGACAGCCCTCATGGTAAAGTATAATATGGCCCCAAATGAAAATGGTGTCAAGCTTGAGGAGTCCTGACCTAAAGGAACCAATTAAAAGATAAAAATGCACAATACAAGGTTAAACCACAACATTTACACCTCCTGGCATTTATTTATTTGATATACTCTTATGTAGTGGTTACTATATGTTCAGTGATCTTCTAAGAGCTTTATAAACATTAACATATTTGATTTTCACAACAATCCTAAGAGATATACATGATTAATAGGCCCATTTAAAAATGAAACACAAAGTAGTTAAATAGCTTAGCCAAGATATCGCAACTAGCAAGTGGGGGAGTTATAATTTGAATCCCTGAAGTCTAGCTCCCTAGTCTATTCCCTAAACTGTGCAACTACACTGTCCATCTTTTAGTGAACATATTCTTTTAATCTAAAGAGATATTCAAAAGTAGGATTACCGTTTCCATAATTTCCTTGCCCACATTGGTCTTTTCTGCCAGAACTTGGTAAACTCAAGGGTCATCAGTTACTGCATGCTTTAGTTTCCCTGTTTCAAGGGGGTAGGTTGGTGTAGTGGGAAAATAAACTTTGGGTTTTGGAATTTAAATGATCTGTGTTCAAACTCTATGTATCCTAACCTTTAACTCTGTGGCTTTCATCAGCAACTTTCTGAGCTTCAGTTTCCTTCTTGTAAAAAAGTTGTTAATACTTGCGAACTTGTTGCAAGGAATAAAGCTAAGGCATGCTACTGTGCCTAGCACATAGAAGGTATTAAAAGCTATAGTATCCAATAAAAATGGCTTCTATTATTATACTTAATAGATTGGAACATCTTAGTAATATCTTACTGTTTCCAGATTCCCTCTTCCTTGTGCTTCTCTACTTCATTGCCCTCCAAAGTCTGAATATCTAGTTCTAGGAAGATCCTATCCCTCCCAGTCTGCCCCACTAAATGAAATTAATTATTCCATTTCCTTGTCTGTGTAATAAATAAAGTCATTAGAACAGTGTATATAGAAATGCATCTTTTTATGGTTGTGGTTTGAATTACTTAAAAAAAATTTCTCTGTTTATCTCATTGCTATGTTGATGTCTTTATCTTAGCCAGTTCAGATATAAATTCGTATCTCCTATATTATTTTTCTAATTGATACAACTCTCAACTATCTGGTATCAGATAAAATATCTTTGTAAATGATTCAATTTGTGTTTATAATGTCAAATTTGACTCATTCGATTGCCAATAGTAGATAGCCAACTCAAGCTAGCTTAGAAAGAAAAGTAGATTATGTATTAATTAATGACACTGGGAATTTCAGAAATACAGCAAGGTCTTGGGATTTCACCTATAGCTAGAGGACATTGCATCTTTAGTTAGAAACATCTGTCTCCACTGGCTTTCTCTTTGGCTTCTACAGAATAGACAAGATGATCAGTGGTTACCCCAACAAATCAAAACACCTGTCTCACCCCTACTCAGCTATTTTCCATAACATTGTACCTACAATGGCTAGAGTAACATAGGAAAACCTATAGGACAGAGATCAAGGTTGTAAAGGGGATCTGTTATAATGTAACCCAGCATGAACTAAGAGAAGACACCAGAAAATATCTCTCTATAGGCAGATAAATGTGTAAATGCTATATCACCAACTATTTTATTGATAAATATTTCTTGAATTGATAAAAAAATTAATGACATTCATTATTTGCAATGATAAAAGAATGCTGGTTTTCAGATTCTCCAATCTAAGACCATGCCGTGCTGGGGGCTTCTGCTCCTCTCTCCTCTGCTTTCAAGATCTGAGAACCCTCTCTCCTACTCTCTATCCAATGATATAATTAGAAGTGACTATTCATGTCCTTTGCCCACTTTTTGATAGGGTTGTTTGGTTTTTTTCTTGCTGATTTTCCTGAGTTCTAAAGAGATTCTAGTTATCAGCCCTTTATCAGATGTGTAACATGCGAATATTTTCTCCCATTCTGTAGGTTGTCTGTTTGTACTCACCATCAAATTGGTTTTAACTGATCAACACCTAAGTGCACATATGGGAATAACACTTATCAGGTGTTGGGCAGATGGGAGAGGGGAGGAGGGGATGGGTATATATACACATAATGAGTGTGATGTGCACCATCTGGGGGATGGACACACTTGAAGCTCTGACTTGGATGGGGCAAGGGCAATATACGTAACCTAAACATTTGCATCCCCATACTATGCTGAAATAAAAAGGAAAGTGACTAAGAATTACTCACAACTCAGGCCAGAAGATTGACTTTTCTAGAGGCTGGAAGAAAGAAAGGTGATAAGGAAAGTATAGAATTTAGAATTAAAGACAAAAGCATGAGGACAAGTGGGATGAGTGAGAGAAACCACTCATCCTCATCACCTTGTGGACCCTGGATGTGTTGGAATGGAACATTTGAACCTGAAGTAGAAGACTGCTACTTGGACATTCCTAAGGATCCCTTGCAAGTGCTTAGCTAAGAGTAAGATGGTTTTGTGGTGGATTTGACCACTTTATTTTCTATAATAAGGGAGAACAGAGCTAAGGTGACACACTAATTGGGGAAAAAAGTTTATTGAAAACTTGCTATATGTTAGGATCAATGTCATCACCAAGAATATAAAATTAGTACAATAAATACCCTGACAGAAGATAGTGGTAGGTTCCGTAGCAGTGAAATGAACAAAACTTTATGGGCACAAAGAAAGCGAGACTTGGGGAGAAAGGCAATTGGAAAGCAAAATACATGGGCCCTATCTTTTAGGAGCTGAGAAATTGGGAAGATTTTAAATTAAGAACTTAAGCAATTGGAAATAAAATATGAACTTTTTATAAATAGATATTTAAAATCTCAGAATGAAGCAAAAACCCAAGTACTAGAACTATGGAGCCAGGGTCAAATCAAGACTGACAATAAAATTGACTTGATCTTTTGTGTTCCAGGCACAGATATATATTTCCTGAAATCTCTTTCCTGTAAAATGGTGCAGGTCTCAGAATCACGAGGAATGGTGGTGAATGGAGCCATAGGTGATAATGGTAGCAGATGCCAGAGGAATAAAGTTGTAGAGTTACTAAGAAGGCTTTTATGATTGAAAGTGAGTGATTATTCATTTGAGTTCTTCTTCTCTGATACTCCATATCTAGAATATCAACAATTTAAAAGTATTAACCCTAGTGATAATCGGAGTGAAACTGCTCAAATTTGTCATCATTTTTTACTTTAGAACATTGCTTCTAACATATTTCAATACAATTAACACAAATGGCAGGGAATATATATGTGCTCTTTGTTGGTTCTGATAACCTAGACCAAACTAGCTCTCCTTAGCTGTGAGAATTTTGTATTCCAGTTATTTATTTACTCAGATTTGTATTATGTTATTAAAATGTTTACCCCAAAACATTTTAGTAACAGATATTACAAGATGTAAAATTTTTAAGCAGCTTTTGGTGCTACTGAAACCTTCAGTCACCAAGGGAACAACCTTGTTTTGATCTCCAAGGAAATGGGTGTAATCACTAAATGAGTTCATGATATTTCCCCTCACCCTTTCCCCTCTCCACACATTATGAACATCCGGAATATTCTTTGAAAATCCATGTCATGGATAGTTGTAATGGACATTGTTTCCACTGGTTTGTACCAGCTCCTTCTCGAGAGACTTTTGAATTCATCATGTTAATAAGAAAACTTTTTTCTCTTACAGTCATTCTGCAACTTTAATGTATAACTTCCAATTTTTTTTAAAAAAAAACAACTATATTATAATCTTGAAAAACACAGTTCTTTTGAGACAAATTTATGGGGAACCCTTTCAGGTAAAAATATCTGATGTTTTTGCTAATTATTAATTTACAGAATTGACTTCCATCTTGTATTAATATACCGGACTATTGAGCAGGACTATTACAGATCCTGAGTAATTGAGGCAACTTCCCTTCTGCCTCTGAATATACTTGGCTTTTACTCCCATGTTCGCAATCAAGATTCCTTAAAGACAAGATGGGAGAACATTTTGATAGATACTGGACTTTATTGTAACAAATGGATACAAGGTGGTCTTACCTCTCAAGGTAGTCCTACCTCTTGTAAAATATGCCACCCACTGTTTTGACTCTTCAAGATTGGAAGCTAAGATATGCCAATAGATCATAAATAATTCCCAAAAGTGGAAGTTTTGAAAAATTATGAAAATATGTTATGCATGCAGTCATACTCCCATCTGCTCACTGATTTCACTTATGAGATTTCTATCTCTGAGCAAAGATTCATGGAGTTGGTGTGATGAACTCCATGAATAATGCAATCATTTTATTATGAGTCCTGGTCATGAGAAAAGCCAGGACATGAAACCCATAATATGACGACTTTCTCACAAATAGTCATAGCATAGCCCTTCTCCTATTTGTTTCCATCACAGATAAAAAGCAAAGATGAAAATTATAATTTTCATCAATGTATATGTATGTTCAAGTTTCAGGTAGAGAATGGCTTTAATTGAGAGATTTACATTGCCAATTGCCTTTCAATTCTTATTTTCTAAGAATTCTACTATCTTCAACACAAAATGGAGATTTGAGTGTATTTGTAGTGGCAGAGGTCAAGGCCAATTTCAGTTCTGAGCTTTTATTTTAGCTGTAAGTGCTCTGCCACCCACTCTCATTCTAGAGGCAGAAATGTGTGGTTCTCCTGTGGTCTGCACCCAATTACTCGAGCCTGCTATCATAAAAGAGTTACTTCCCAACCACTTTTGGCATTGTGTATTTTTAATTAAACAAAGTTGTGAGAGGAATTATATGATAACTGTTAAGGAATTCTGAATTTATGCCGTGAGGGTTTAAGTCTAGCTCTGTCACTTACTACCTGTATGTATTCCAGAAAATTACTGAATAGCTACCCTTCCATTTCATGGTCTATAGAGTAAGCACAATAATTTTGTCTATTAAGAGAAGACTTGAGTATAAAATTAGATAATGCTTGTGGAGCATTAGTAATAGAGCCTGCCCCTTCATAAGAAAAATGTTAGTTTTGCATTCCAAATCTACTCTTCTAGTTATTTTGAAATACACAAGAAATCATTATCAACTATAGCTGTCTTATTGTGCTACCAAGCCAATAATAAATATGATGCTCTTAGTGGGCATCAATTTCTGTGAGAGTGGCTTGAGGATACACCTAGAAATGACAGTAAAGAGTTCCATCCCTTAGAAGCCACCTAAAGGCCTTGATCATGTGAATCTGTGAAATAGCCACTTCTCTGGTTTGATTTAGGAAACAAAAGAATTTGAAGAATTGCAATTGATGATGCTTTATTTTCCTTGTCCTATTATAAGATTTATGAATATACACTTTAGAATTAGAGTTATGTGCAAAATTATGATGATGCATATAGTTATTTAGAAGAAACATTTTGTTTTTTATTAGAACACCTCTTCTTTTGTCAAATGCTTATAGTTGATAACCAGGAATGAAAATTCATGAAATTTTTATTTCTAGTTAACAATGAATTATATAATGAAAATAATTGTGACTGATTTAGACTAACCCATTGCTATCACTTATTAAGTAGTCAACATTTCCATAGTGTTCTCCCAGGTATTTTTAGTCTCTGAAGGAAGAAACAATCAGGCTAAGCCATTTTTGCCTTCAGAAGGGTAAATTTTAATATAACAAAATGGTCAAAACACAGATTCTATTTAAATTCCCTATAGAGGAAACATATTTCTGAAATTACTTTTTAATTTAGCAGTTACATGGATGGGCAGTGAAGTAGAATTATAGTGATATCATTTGGTAAAAGATTATATAATCTCAATTTTATGAAAGATTTTTTTTTAGAATCTGTATTGGCTTTTATCTTTAAATATGATAAATATTAAAATACATTTCCCCCCAAAAAAAAAACTCTATTAATGAGCTATGCATCAGTTCACCAAACATAGCATTAGTTTCTAACATATATGTCCTAAATAACTTTATGAATGTTGTATTGTGTTTCTTGTGCTCTTCCACAATATTTTATGGACTGACTTTGCTAATCAGTACAGGAACATACAGGAACTGATTAGCAGACTCTCTTCAACTCTTGCTTATTAAACTTCACAAGTATCATCAATAAATTCCCCCTGATATATTATTAAGACCACTTAATTAACTTGTCATTTTATTTAAAAAAAATTTGTAACTTCAAAAACTCTTCATGCAGTTACCATAGTCATTTGGGGATCCTTTTAAAACTCCTTTTTAATCCTTTGAGTTTCCCTCTCTAACCTTGCCAAATATAGTAATAACAAACCTCTATAATAATTAACGTTAAACAAATTTACTCGCTCTTTAAAACAAGTTTGCAATGTTTCAATTAAGTATTTGGGAAATGTAAAAAGATGTTGGGCATTCTTGAAAGTAATTTTTTTCTAAAACTGACTTAATAATAAATTCTCTGGTGCATGAACCTTGCATTAATACTAGTATAAATGCATACCACAACCTCTTCTATTACAATAAGGCTTAATGATTGTGGTCTTTGGGTAACATTAAAGATTTATTTTAAGCAAGTGCTCAAATCTTTTTTGAACACTTACTATTTTTTACTTGGAGGTAGGGTGAGGGATTCTTTACTCTGTGATCATTTACATCAGATTGATTCTAATGCATATCATCCCTCAAAGTAAATGAATTAACCTTATCATTAAACCCTGTTTTGTCGTAAATGCACTTTGTGGTCTTGATTATCTGAATTATATATACTACATTACAGCACATTGGGAAAGTTGAAATAAGAAAAATAATCTTCCACTATGTCGCCAGCAGTCCCTGACTTACTCATTTACACCATCTTCCTGCCCTGCCCACATTCGTTTTAAGTAGTTGTCATAGAATTATGAATATTCCAGGTTCCATGACAGAAATATAAGAGTATATGTTTTATCAGATGGACCTCTTTGAATCATTCTACCCAAAGCTCATGAGTACATATTTTAATTAACTCTTTTTTCTGATTGTATTTTTCCTTAAAGAAACCTATTACCATGAATGTAGCTCACCCAGCACAAGTCTTCACCGTTGGTTAACGTCCAACTTCCCAACCAATGGTGTTCCATTTTTCTTGGTTCTACATTTGACATCCTACTTAGATTTTGATCAAGTTCCATTATAAAAAATCAGATGACTGAAGAAAATATTCCCCCAAAATAGTTCAGACAAGATGTAAACCCAATAGTTGGTCACTATAAAGGGGCATTTTTCATGACATCATGACTCCATTTCTGAGGAATGGAAAGCTCAACCAGATGGTACACAAAACAGCATATTCTATTCTGTACTATTCCAGTTGTTTTTACATTTTTAATTTTTTTCTAATATTCATAAAACCTAATGCTATAGATACTATTATTAATCTCATTTTGCAGATAAGGCAAATGAAGAAGAGAAAAGTTAAGCAACTTTCCCAACTAAGAAAAAAAACCTGGCTCCAGAGTCTGTGAGTTTGATCACTGCACACATTGCCCTTTTATATGGATAACATTGCCCACTTTAACTCATTTTCTAACACAGACATCCACAGGATGTAGTCACATTTGAGAGTAGCTAAATACACATAAGCAATGCCAATTTGACATTTTCTAAAAATGTTGAATAAAAGAAAAAAACCCAAAGATTATATTTTCAATACTCTAGATTTTAAAAAGAATTTTTTTGGCACTTGTAACTCACCTTCAGAACTATTTAAGAATATTGAGGGTATTGTTAATGTATAAAATAGTAATTTTGCATTTAATCATGGGCTTATTACATGGGACAGTAGACTAAAAATTAGAAGAAAAGTCAGAATACCCAGCTCTGGTTTTGGAACTGTCGATAGATAACTGTGTTTTTAGATAAGTCACTTTCTTTCTAAATCAGTTTTTTCATCTAACACAAAATTTTTTCTCTGAACAAACATACAGGTTTTGCTTGCCTCACTGAGTTTTTCTAAAGACAAATGAGATAATGTATGGGAACACTCTGTAAATTGTACATTGGTCTATACAGTGCTATACGCAATGGAAGTCATTATAGAATACAATTAAGTGCAAGCTCTTGTGTCTTTTTTTATATATTCCCTAGCTATATGACCTTGGCCAAGTTCTTTAACCTCTATAATATTCCATTTCCTCATCTGTAAAAAGTTATAAAAGAATTAACTAATAGAACTGACTTCCTAGTAATTTTGCTTACCTTATATGAGATTAGTTTGAGTTTCCTCAGAAGCAGGTCCTAAGACATGAATTCAAGTGCAAGTATTTTAGTAGAAGGTATGGTAGTAAGACAAAGAAGGGAAGGAAGCAAAAGGAAAATTATCAGGGAAATTATTAACCTGGGTTAATAGAACTTAATTCTTAATTCTGCTGGGGCACTCTGAGGATGGCATAAAACTTACATCTCAGGTATCTAGAAATATTAGCTTTTTGTTTCATTTGGACAATTTCTATTAACCCACCCTCAAGTTAATTGATCCTTTCATTTCTCATGTCCTCGCGAGTTACCAAACCCATTAAGTGAATTTTTATTTTTGATAGTATGTTTTTCACTTCTAGAATTTCTAACTGATTCTTTCTTATAGTTTCCATTTCTCTGCTTAAAGTCTCCTTCTGTTCACATCTCTTCTCTACCTGTCCTGGTCACTGTTGCTACGTAATAAATTACTCACATGCCTAGCTGCTGAAAATAACCATTTTAATTTGCTCATGATTTTGTGGTGATTCAGGAAGGTTCTGCTTTTGTGGTCTTTCATGTCATTGTAGGAAGATGTCAGCTGGGATTGTAGTCATCTGAAGGCCTGATGGATATCAAGATGTCTCAATGCATAGTAGACAATTGGTCCTGGATGTCACCTAGAAGTTCAGCTAGGGCTATTGGCACAAGTATCTACATGTATCCTCTCCAGGATGGCAAACTGAGGGTAGTCAAACTTCTTACCTGGTATCTGGCTTCCCCTAGAGGAAGAATTCCAAGAGGACTAGCAGGAAGCTAAATGATCTTTGCAAATACAGGCTCAAAAGTTGTATAAGATCTCTTCTGCCTTGCTCTGTTGTTTGAAACTGATAAAAAGCATTTCCATATTCAAGAGGATGTAAAATAGACATCAACTTTCAATGAAGAGTGTCAAAGAGTTTTGGCACCATGTTTTCAAGTGACCATACTCTAAATTATTTAATATATTTGTCATAGTCTTTTTAAAGATCTTTTCATCTAATTCCAATATCTGTGCTATCAGTGGGTTTGTTTCAACTTCTTTCTCTTGAATGTGGGTTACATTACCCTGCCTCTTTATATATTCTGCAATTTTTAACAAAATAAAAAATATTGTGTCTAAAAGGAGCAGCATGGATTAATGTAGATAAAATTACCATAGGAAATGACATGCTCCTTTCTCAGACAGGCTACTAGGTTGGGCTACTGCATAAGTACAATCTATAATTGTATAATCTGTCTTGGTTTTATTAAAGCTTTAGTTGGATCCAAATCCCCACTGGATTCACATATTTTGGTGGTGATAGATAGTAAATTTTTCCTGCGCACAGGAACATACTGAAGAACTTTTTCCATCGTCCAACTGTCAGCCTTATGCATTACCAGCAGCCTTTGCTTTATAATTCTCTGTCCTTCTTCCTAGGCTCCAGTTGTCCACAGGCATATACTTAGTGAAGGTTGCATTTACCTCATGGTGATCTCTCTGAGCTCTCCTGCTCTACTCTTGGCCTCCAGCAGCCCACCACCTTGTGCTCAGGGACGACTCTGTGCCTTAGAACTATACCTCTTAGCTTTCCTTCCCTCTACCTAGCCTTTCCACACTGTTGTTGTGTCTTATGGGAATGATTTTTATGGCTTTGTGTGGACTTGGTCTGTAATAGGATTGTCAGAAACCTAACAATTCACTGTTCTCTACATATAGCCATTGAAAGTTCATTAAAAGTTTGGCTCTTTCTCCTTCCTCTTATCTGTTGGAGGGTTTGCCCCTTCTCCCATCATGGCACCAGGATGACAGCAGGCAGAAACATTTTGTCTCCTAAAAAGGGCTAATTTCTTTCTAAAATTTAGGTCATTTGGATTCCTTTATATTGTCAGCTCTCTGAAGAGTTTTGGGAATACTATAATTTTATAGTTGTTTATATAAGGATTTTTGTCCTTAGGAATGGAAATTATGGTCTTTTTCTGCCTCAGGAATAGATTTTGAATGGAGAAAACATTCCTTGCTATACGTAGCATAACCTCACTTCACAATGCTAAGGGTCTACAAGGTGGTTCTCTGATTGGGGCTCTTTGGAGACCCCATTTATTATACAATTTGACAATATATTCCTGGTGCAGGGCCCTGACTGTCACTTTTGCTCATACAAAGTAAATGTCACCTGCTTCTGATCCTCTTTCTTGATTAGAATGGAAAGAAGCACTTTTGTCAGATCAACAGCCTCATGCCATGTGCCAGACTTATCTGTTCTAGTAAACATATCACATCTTAATTGTAATTGTGGCTATCATTTTTTTTAAGTTTTCAGAAATGCACCATCTACCATGGTCCATCTGGTTTTTGCAGGGGCAATATCAGCATTCTTTAGTTAATGTGACACTAATGTTTACTATTCTACCTATGATGCTTCTGATTTACTATCTTGCATGGTGGGATGCAGTTTTAAGGGGCTTTCACATGGCTTTTCCCACTGTAATGGCTATTACTCCAAAGGTTAAGGAGTCAATAAGTGAGTTCTGTCACTGCTAAATATGTCTATCTTTTTAAGCACATAGGTATTAAAGGAATAACCGCATTGATCCATAGACCCATCGAATCCACTGTCAGCTGGGCTTAGATCATATGGCTCTGTTTTGCACCTGGATTCAGTACACCTTCATACTTACAAGGAAGTCATCATAGCATTTAGGCATCTTGGAGACAATCTCTGAGACAAAGTGAATTAGCTATCTACTGCAGTACAACAAATTATCCCAAAATAGCAGCAGATTTAAAACAACCAACATTTTTTATTTTATTTTATTTTATTTTATGTTATACAGAGTCTCACTTTGCTGCCCAGGCTAGAGTGAGTCCCATGGTGTCAACCTAGCTCACAGCAATCTCAAAATCCTGGGCTCAAGCAATTCTACTGCCTCAGCCTCCCGAGTAGCTGGGACTACAGGCATACGCCACCATGCCCGGCTAATTTTTTTCTCTATATATTAGTTGGCCAATTAATTTCTTTCTATTTATAGTAGAGATGGGGTCTCGCTCTTGCTCAGGCAGGTTTTGAACTCCTGACCTCGAGCAATCCACCCACCTCGGCCTCCCAGAGTGCTAGGATTACAAGCGTGAGTCACCGTCCCAGGCCAACAACCAACATTTATCATCTCTTCTAATTTCTGAGTGTCAGGATCTCAAAAGCTGTGTGATTGTGGGTTAGGGCCTTTCATGAGGTTGCAGTCAAGGCATTGGTTGGACTGGAGTCATCTGATAGTGTGACTGGGGCAGGGACTCTGCTTGTGTGATAGCTGACTCACAAGGCTGTTGGCAGGAGGCCCAGTTCCTTGCCATATGGACTGTGCTATAAAGCTACTTGGCAGCTAGCTGCCTGCAGAGCAATTAACCCAAGAGAGACAGCAAGGAGTAACCCAAGAAGTCTGTTGCTCCTACACACAAACTGTCATTTCTACCATATCCTATTGATTAGAAACAAGTTATTAAGTCCAGGTGAAATAAAGGAGGGGATTTGCCTAAAAGAGAGGATGACTGGATGTTGGTGAACACAACTGGTGATGACCACAGCTCTTAAGAATCAAAGTCTAGTCCTAAGGAAGCAGGGCCTAGGGTTTTTGCCACAATGATAGATGGGTGAGATAATTCCAAAAATTAGAGTCATGTGGGGTTGGCCTAAGGGAAGTGGGGTGATAAGGTATAAACTTAGAGGTCACAAGGCCTAGGGGAAAGACATCAGACCTAAGAGTTTCCCTATCCTTCCGTCACCTTTTCCAGTGATTCAGAGAAGGCCTGATCCAACACCTATAAATTTATCATCACCATCCTGGCATTCACTTCACATTTCGTATCTGACTAGCCACATTATCTATTCATATCACTAATTGGTAGATCTTATTCCACAGCTGCCTGCACCTTGCCTACAGAAGAAGCAATGCCTGACACTCTACTTAGCCTCTTCTGAACTGTCCATGAGTATATCCTTTTTATATAGCCAAGGGTACATCCTTGATACCTATAGAAGTGGTCATAGTAAGGAAAGGAAGATTTCCTAGGTATTGTACTTGGGAAGGACAGGCATTGATAAAAACCATCTTTGTTATTTACTACCCTTCTGCTAATGAGTAAAACTGGTTAATGAAATTCTCTGTTTTCATTATCATGCTAGATATTTGAAAATGTATTTATTAAGGAAATAAGTGTGTTAAGCTTCTAATAATTCCATTCATTTTCATCACTACCAGTAGAGTATCTTTCAAATGAAGTGTGAAGAGAAGATCCAGACCTTCTGAGATCATTAGTGATTTCATTAGGCTTTCCATGAGATTGACATTGCTAACCCCAGTGCCTTGTTCATTCAAATGAAAGTAATTACATTCTGTCTCAGTCTCCGTTTTGAATCTGTAATCTCACAGGGAAAACAATTTTGTTTTTGGACACGCTGGGCTATGATTTTGTGCATTTTAGAGAGTTTCTAAGTTTGTCGATAGCTTTAAATTTTACATGAAAGTTTTGACTTTTAACCAAGAAAAGAAAAAAAACAGGTGGAAAACACTTTTTCAAGAACTCATAGTTAAGAGTGCTGCCAAATTACACAGCATTCTCAGCATTGACTTTTTGTGTGTATAGATGGATATTATCAGCCTTCACAATCCCACATAAATAACCATCAAAATACAGTAAAATTTAGCAAAATACAGTAAAATGTTGGAATATTAGTCTAAAACTTGGCAGGTCCAGGGCAAATTTTTCTCTAAGAAAAATACTATTAATTCTTTGAAGCATAGTAATGAGGCCAGTAGAAAACAGATCATTTTTAACTTCCTCAGCTTTATGACTTTCTTCAGAGTTTGAGGATTTTGTCTAACCAACAGTTTCCCGCTGAGAGAAAACTTCTTTCTGAGAAAGATGAGTTCATATCAGTCTCAACTCTCACACAGTGATTCTTCACACTATTATTTTAGTCTTTAATAGTATTCATTACCTTTAGGGGTGGTATTCTGCCTCCTACTTTGTGACATATGACATAGAAAGGGGAGATAAGAAAAGCATGAATGTAAGATATTAACCACAGAAATTTTGCCCTTGTAAATTATTAAATTCATCTTTTATTTACATTTTATTAATAGGGCATCTCTTTTCTTTGTGTTTCCTATAAACCTTCTTGAGAGCAGACCTATTGAGAAAGATGACATGGGGATGTGTTTCTAAAATTGACTCTAGAAACCTTGTTGGAAGTATTGTATTAATAAATATTTCTTGCATGGATCATCTTACTTTTCAAAAAATTTATAGTGACAGTGAACATAAAGGAAGAGAAAGATATTAAAAAATATTCCAAGAAACTGTCTGAATTTTGAAATGAAAAAATTAGGGTGACCATACAGGAATAAGATATATTTTTGAAGTTATTTCAGAAGAATACATTCCCTAAACTTTCTTTTGCATACTCAAAATTCAAAGAATTCTATAGAATTTTCTAAGTCTTACATCGAATAAAAACAGGTCATGAGATTGCAAAAGAAAAATAAATGAGAAATGAAAATGAACTCACAGCCAACATCATACTGAATGGAGAAAAGTTGAAAGCATCCCCCTAAGATCTGAAATAAGACAAAGATGCCCATTGTCACCATTTCTATCCAAAATAGTACTGGAAGTCCTAGCCAGAGAAATCAGGCAAGAGAAAGAAATAAAGGGCATCAAAATCAGGAAGGAGGAGATCAAACTATTCCTGTTGGCTAATGATATGATCTTCTAGCTATAAAACCCTAAAGACTTCACTAAAAGATTCCTAGAATTGATAAATAAATTCTCAAGTTAATAATAAATAAAGCCTCAGGTTAAAAATCAATATACATTTTATTAATCCACTTATGTATTGATGGGCATTTGGGTTGTTTCCATATCTTTGCAATTCTGAATTGTGCTGCTATGAATATTGGAGTACAGATTTATTTTTATAGAATGTCTTTTTTTCCTTTGGATAAATACCCAGTAGTGGGATTGCTGGATCAAATGTGGTATATGTATACCATGGAGTATTAGCCATAAAAATGGCAAATAACCTCTTGTATTATCCTGGATGGAGCTGGAGCTCATTTTTCTAAGTATCACAAAAATGGGAGAAAAAAACACCACATGTACTCACCATCAAATTGGTACTAATTGATCAACACTTATGTGCACATATGGAAGTAACATGCATCAGATGTCGGGAAGGTGGGAGTGTGGAGGAAGGGATGGGTAAATTCACAGCTAATGGGTGAGGTATGTGCTGTCTGGGTGTTGAGCATGCTTGTAGCTGTGAGGCAGGCAGTGCAAAGGCAATATATATAACCAAAGCGTTTATACCTCCATAATGTTCTAAAATTTAAAAAGAATTAAAGAAATTTCCCTATCTCCTCCTATCTAATATTTTTGCATGAGTTTATGTTCTATTTGTTTGAATTAAAAGACAGAGCACAATTGAAAAAAAATCAATATACACAAATCAATAGCATTTCTATATACTAGTAATGGTGAAGCTGAAAGTAAAATCAAGGACTCAATACTATTTACAATAGCTACAAAGAAAATAAAATACCTAGGAATACACTTAACCAAGGAGATGAAAGAGCTCTACAATGAAAACTACAAAGTACTGATGAAAGAAATTATAGACGACACAAACAAATGTAAAAACATCTCATGCTCATGGCTTGGTAGATTCAACATTGTTAAAATGTCCATACTGCCTAAAGCGGTTTATAGGTTCAACACAATCCCCATCAAAATATTAACACCATATCTCACAGATTTAAAAAATAGTAATTATAAGCTTCATTTGGAACCAAAAAAGCAAAATAATCTTAAGCAAAAAGAACAAATCTGGAGGCAACATATTACCTGGCTTCAAATTATACCTCAAGGTTATAGTAATCAAAACAGCATGGTACTGGCATAAAAATAGAAACATAAACCAATAGAACAGAATAGAGCACCCAGAAATAAAACCATCTACCTACATCCAACCATCTACCTGCTTAGACAAAGCAGACAATAACATACTCTGGGGAAAGGAAGCCCTATTCAATAAATGGTGCTGGAAAAATTGGATAGTCACATGCAGAAAAATGAAACAGGACACCTATCTCTCACCATATACAAAAATTAAATCAAGATGGATAAAAGACTTAAATGTAAAGCATGAAAACATAAAAATTCAAGAAGCAAATGTTGGAAAAACTCTTAAGACATCAGTCTAAGCAAAGAATTTATGACTAAGACCCCAAAGGCAAACACAGTAACAACAAAAATAAATCAATGAGACCTAATTAAATTAAAAAGCTTCTGCACAGCAAAGGAAATAATCAACAGAGTAAATAGACAACCTACAGAATGGGAGAAAATATCCACAAACTGTTGTCTGAAAGAGGACTAACAACCAGAATCTACAAAGGATTCGAACAAATCAGCAAGGAAAAAATAAACAATGTCATCAAAAAGTGGGCAAAAGACATGAACAGAAGTTTTTCAAAAGAAGATAGACAAATGGCCAAAAAACATATGAAAAATGCCCAATATCACTAATCATCAGGGAAATGCCAATTAAAACCATAGTGAGATACCAACTTACCCCTAACAGGATGACCATTATTAAAAAGTCAAAAAAACAATAGATGCTGGTGGGATGCAGAGAGAAAGGAACACTGATATACTTTTAGTAGGACTACAAATTAACACAATCTCTATGTAAAACACTATGGCGATTCCTCAAAGAAATAAATGTAGACTTACCACTTGATCCAGCAATTTCAGTACTAGGTATCTACCAAAAGGAAAAGCAGTCATTTTATCAAAAAGACAGTTGCACTTGAATGTTTATTGTGACACAATTCTCAGTTGTAAAGATGTGAAATCAACCTAAGTGGCCATCAATTCATGAGTGGATAAAGAAGATGTGATTATATATATATATATATATATATATATATATATATATATATATATATATATATATATATATCTCCCCCATGGAGTACTCAGCCATAAAATGGAATGAAATAATGTCATTTGCAGAAAATTAGATGGAACTGGAGACCATTATCCTAAGTGAAGTATCTCAGGAATGGAGAAACAAAGACCACATGTTCTCACTAATAAGTAGGAGCTAAACAATGAGTACACACTGAAATAAAGAGAGGTAAAGGACACTGGGAAAAAAGAAGGGGATGGGTGGAAGGGGGATGAGGGACAAAAACTTGCCTATTTGGTACAATGAACACTATTATGGTGATGGGCATGCTAAAAGCCCTGACTTAAGCATTATACAGTGTATCTATGTAACAAAAACAACTTGCCTCTTATTATTTTGAAATGTTAAGAAAATGAAAATAGTCACTTAGTGAACCCTCAATAGCTTAAATCATTGTTTGAGAAAGTAACAAACTTCTCATTTGACCTTCCATCATGCCTGGTCACTCTTTAGACACTTCCAAGTAGAAAATATGTTTTGTCCAAAAGATTTCTCTTAGTGATATCCTAAACAACGTATGCTGTAATAAACAAGCCTGTAGAAAAACTGATGAGTGTGTATTCTGAACAATGGCATATTTCATTTTCCCCTTCTCACTGTCTTTGGTAGCACTCTTTGAAGTATCAAAGTTTGTACGTATAAGAAATTAATATTTACAACTCTCTTGCCACATAGGTGTGTGTCTGTCTATAAAGATGGCAGTTTTCTTGAGTTGAATCATTGAACCTTTGTAAAGCATAACATTTACAAAATTAAATTGTAAAAAATGACTGTTTTTCAAGTCTTTTCCACCAAAATTCATATGTAATTGAAATAAAGATACTATGCAATTCTGAAGACCGATAACCTCTATTCAGTTATAGTTGGGTCACACTTAACCTATTATATTTTAAGTTTTAATTGCTTGTCTAGACTTACTAAATCAATATCCCAACACATTTATAGGTTGTGTTCTTCAATTTGGAAAACACTGCTGTAGATAATCTCAAAATATTATCTACACTCCTGATCCAAATGGGAAGAAATCCAAGAAAAGCAGCTTTCTCCTGGACATAATGAGTTCTCTAGAAAAAATGCCCACCTTTCTCTGGGATAACTCACTAAGCCAAGTAAAGTAGCAAGCTGTTCCAGGCACAAGCACATATCTTGCTAAATGCCTTTAAACGATCCCTAAAGCTTGATGGCAAAAGCCTAGAACCTCACAACATTGTGGAAAATCTACACTTGAATTCACCGTGCAGCTCCTCTTTTTTGCTTCCAGAGATGAAGTTATTCATTAAATATGGAAGGACCAAAGGAGCCAATTGTCTCTTTGACTGGAATAAAGCTTTGAAGGAGACTTCTTAAGGGCTAGGAGATGTCAGTATGAACCTGATATCACAATATTATTATCAACATAGTGATATAAATATTAATGTGAAAGAGGAAGAGCATTACTACAGATAATTGATGGAGGTAAAAGCTACACAAAATGGGCCCATGGTACTATCAACCTACCAGAACATAGTATCTTTATTACAAAAAACTATTTGGAGCATGTACCTAGTGCTTAGATTGGTCAGCATTTATTTAATTTAAATTGGCATTTGCTTTTTTTTAATATTCTGCAGTCTTTTTATACCATAATTTCCTAGGCATACTTTTTTCTATTTTAATCTTATACACATGTATATATTCTATTTAATTACAAATTAAGGTTTTTTATGGCCCCTGAATTTCTGTCGAAAGAAAAACCACACACGATAATGTTATTCTTCTTTTACTAAATAAAAGGCAGCAAACAGCATGACTAAAAGATTTTTCCTCATTTAAAATATTTTTTTCTGGGAAAAATATTATTCGTAGGGTCAGCATAAGGATTTAGTGGCATGCTTTACTTGCTGGGGCCCATTATCTGGCATTATTCATTATCTCTGACTATGGCTTATGTTCTTGTAAAAAGGTAGTAAAGAAATCATTTTTTAGAACCACAGTATCCTATTCAGATAGGATTTGAAGTATTCATGCATACTGAAGAGAGAACTTAGGATCCCCAAAGTTTTAATGCACCCATATTAAATAAAGAAGAGAGTCTCTTCTTCCTAGTAGGCTTAATGTCAGGAGAAGAAAGACCAAGAAACAAGGAAAAGAAAAAATTCAATAATACAAGCTACACTAAATTTAATACAAAACATGTCTAGTCATTCCAAACAAGTACATTTGATGAACCTTAAAATTCTAATCAACTGAAAATATTTATGCAAACACCAGGATCATCTTATCGCACAAAGTCTTATGTACAAAAAAGAAGACATACACAGAGATAGGATATGAATATACTCTCATTTCCCAACAAGATGCAGGAACAGATCATTTTGCTGTTTTTTAAAAGTATTTTAGTAGACTCTCTCAGCTAGATTTATGATTGACTCATTATTAAAATATATTTTTTACAGGGTATAATTTGGTCAAATCTGCCCACAGCACATTTTAAATAATTACTTATTCAACAAGTAACATGATATTTATCTTATATCCTCTAACATCCAAATGTTTATTGCACATTTAAATGAAAGATACTTGATATTCTAATAATACTGGGTTTAGGTATATAACTCCTGCTTCTAGCAAGAAAGACTTAAGTAAAATGAATCTGGATAGAAAAAAAAATATGTACTTGATGTGAGTTGAATTTGAAATATATATATTCTATTGTTATGTGTGTGTGTACGTTTACAGTGGCACAATTTTGTAGCATAAAACAAGTGATCTTTAGTTTAAGACAGTATTTACAACTATAATATTGTTGAAGTTAAGTCTTCTCAATAGTAATATTGAGAGTTTTAGAGCTAGGTAGATATTGTGGAAAAAAAACTTAATTACTTTAGTCTTAAGAGACTCTACATCATTTCTCACAAAGACACTTCAAGTCATGTGTGACTTGGTTCCAAATACTATAGGTCTATATTATTAATCTTTGAATGCCAGGCCAAAAATTAGGATTAAAAAATCTCCCAACTGCAAACCTTTGTCTTTAATCATTAGCAATTATTTATGTTATAAACCTGATAGAAAATCTGAGTTTGCTCTTTGTTGTTACAAAAGGTTTTTAAATTTAATTATAGAATTTTTGCTCATTTTCTTAGATTATGTAAACCATAGTGTTTTAGTATCATGAAAAGGCATCCATTGAGTGAACAAGAAGCATTAATAGACATATGCCATTTGCCATAAATGAGCCACATTTGACAAGCTCTGTTTAGACACTTGATGTAGCCTCTAAGGTCTATGTGAGGTCTAGCCAAGTCCCAGTTAGTAGGTATTGGACACAATCTAACATTCCATTTGTTTCTGGTTTGTCTTTCTTTGGGGCAGTGAAAATGGCTTTTCAGTTGCAAATTCTGGGAAGACTTATGAATTATCAAAATAAGACGCATAGCCTGCTTTGACTTGAAGCATTTTGGATCCACAAGATTAGGAAAAAGAACACCATCACACAGGCCAGCCTGGAGTGCTCAGATTTACAAACAAAAACTCCAGTTAAAATAAAATGTTGCCTTGACTACTAATTTATTTCCTTTATGTATAGATTTCTCTTGGGAGCCAACTAGGGGTTAGGGGTGTTTGGACTAAATACTGTTATAGCATTCAGTCCAAACATTAAGCATCTGGTGTTGTTTCAGAAAGCCAGCAAGTACACACCTAGGAATGGACATTTGGAGAACAAGTTATAATATGGGCAGAATCCTGTGGCTTCTTGCTTTAAGCATCAAAAGTAAAGCATAGTTTTCTGATATTAACAGAATTGGGGACCAGATAATTCTGGGGGTTTAAATTATAAGCTCATTTAAAAGCCTGCTGAATGAGAGTCACTTGGAGGGAACAGGAATCTGGCTGTGACCAGAACTAAGATTTGTTTAGGGGAATACAGGGAACTTATTCTTAAGCCTCAGACCAAAGGGGAACCTACTGTGCTTGTGGCTCAGACCCCACATCGAGCCAGCAAAGTTCTTGGATGTTAAATCATCAGTGGTATCAAAAACTGGTGTTTGTTTCTAGAGTCAAGGGAGCCTCAGTCCAAACTAGGGACATGGATATTGGTTGGTGTCAAGGATTTTACTAACCTGATTTATTCTGTTTTGCTTTTTTCTATTTATTGACTTTTTAAAAATTACCTCTGAGAAATTTTATGTTTCCACATGGGAAGTCAGGTTCTGTTCCAGTTAGGAAAAACTATGTGCTAGAAAAAGAATATTGTGGCATGGTAAATATATTTTTTCATTTATTCAACAAATATTTATTGAGCATCTATTATGTGCAAAAGTAGTAAAATTCATTCATAGCCCAAGACAGTTCAGGAGATGTGAAGAGTAGGGCTAAAGCAGGAGACCTGGGCAAAGGATAGATTGTTTCTGATTTGGCCCTGAGGGGCCAGTCTCCTGACAGAAATTCTGGAACCATAGCTTTTGGCAGCACAGATTTGACAAGCTCCTTCAGGCTTCCAATAGATTATAGAGAACATTGGATAATAGCACAATTGACCTCTTACTGTGAGATTTCTTTCAAATGTCTCTTAACTTCTGGAAGATTGAGAGTCACAGCCTGGGAAAGCTAAAACCGGGAGATTCTCTCTCTCTTTTTCTCTATATTTCTCCATATTTCTCCTGTCTACTTTTCTTCCTCAGAAAATAACTAATGCTCTTCAGCTAGCCACTTCAGTCTGGACCTAGACTTCAATATGTACTTATTTGGGGAAACCTCTTTGCTTGGGAACTATTACCGTATAAGAGAATCAGCATTTAGAGTATAAATTGTTACTTTTAGAGGTGGGGAACTTGTTGGAGTCTGGGCATATTTATAGTTAAATCGCATAGGTATTATTCCAACGCTATAGTCCTGTATTGTCCTGACATTCTATAATCTTAAAAAGTTAAAACATATGAAAGGCTGGTCATATTAGTTAACTATTGCTATACAGCAAACAATACCCAAACAACTTTTATTTCCTGTGACTCTATGGTTAGGCAATTTAGTCAGGGCTTGCTGAGACAACTTGTTTCTACTTGAAACAGTGGCAGCTGGGCTCATTCGTGTGTTTGTGGCCAGTAGGTAGGTGGGCCAGGGTCTGACTGGCCCTAGAAGGCCTCGCTCACAGGTAGAGCTATTGGCCGGAGCTGTCAGCAGAGGTTCCTCAGTCCTTCTCCACATGGCCTCTTCCTATGGCTAATTTAGACCTCCTTACCCCGTGGCTGTATGTCAAGACAGGGCTGCCCAATCCACAGATGTTTGTCCAACTCTGCTTGCATCACATATGCTGATGCTTAGTGGGACAAAGTAAGCCAGGAAGATAACCCCGGAGTCAATTTGGAGAGGAACACAAGAGGGCAGGGAGGATTAGAGTCATGACTTACTGGGGCCATTAACATCACAATAGGCCACAGCTGTCCTGAGAATAATCCTTCTTTAGTGATAATAAAAAAATCTATACTAGTTCTGTACAAAATGACATGAGCTATACACACACATGCACACACACAAAATACACTCACTCACTCGAGTGAAACTCTTTTAGGTAAAGCCAAATAGAATAAGAAGAAATGTTAAAGAGTAAACTTTTGAATTAGAATTCTACTGTAAGGGAAAAAAAAAGAGTGATCCACTGTGAGCAAATAATTTCTCCTTAGCCTAAAAAAGTAAAAAAGTTAATTTACTCTTTTCTGTGAAAATAGGCATTTTCTTGATAATTAAAGGGGCTTAATCGCATTAATTGGTCTATAGTTCCATCCATTTCAGTGTATAATGCTGTCTGGTGGGTGTAATTGGACAAAAAGAAGGGAATTAGTTAAGGCAGGAAATAGAAGAGATGACAAATTCTTGACTTGCTGTGCCCTTAAAGTTAACTGAATTAATGTTTTAACTTGACTGACTGTAAATGCTTCTGAAGGAATTATAAAAGATTTGAGGGTGGGGCGGTTTTGAAATATGTCCATAAATTCTTTGATAACCTGTATTTCAAGTAGTGAAGTTTGATTCCCCCCCCACTTGAGTGTGGGCTGGATTTAGTGACTCCCTTGTAACAAATAGTGTGTGGCAGAGTGGTGGGTGTGATGTACAAGCTTAGGACATAAAAGACTTTTGGGCTTTCTTCTTCATCTCTCTTCTTGGATCACACACTCCAGAGGAACCAGCTGCCATGACATAAGGCCACTCAAGGAGCTCCAGAGAGAGGTCCGCTGGAAGGACTGAGGACTCCAGCCAGGAATCTTATGAGTGAGCCGTCATGGAAGTGAACATCTTGCGAGCAACCTCATGGAAAACCGGAAACAAGAACCGCCCAGCTCAGCCATTTCCTGATTCCCATCTCGCAGAAGCTGTGTGAGATAATAAGTGTTTGTGGTTTTAAGCTACAAAGTTTTAGGGTAGTTCGTCACCTAGTAAGAGATAACAAGCACAGAGGAGCTGACCACTTATATCATCAGTACCAGATGTACAAAAGAGAGTGCTGAAAGTGCCCCGTAGTGCAGGGAGGACTTACTGATGTTTGCTGACATCTCCTGCAAGAGGAACAGCCTCACTCTTAGCAGATCACAGACCTGCCCTTTAACCATGGAAATAAGAGAAGAAAGAATATAACTAGTACAATTTTGACTAGCAGAGAAAGAAATTGAAACTCCTGCTCTTCAACTCCTCTCTCCCTAACTATGCCTCAAGGAGGAATGAGAATCTGATGGAAAACACTCTACCATCAAGGAAGAGCGTGTATTACACTGAATTTCTGGGGGAGGAGTTAACAAGTCTGCTTCTGTTCACACACTTTCCGTGAACCCCAGATGGTGACAGTCAGGGTTCACTACCAGAATAGGCCCATACAATCTTCACTCTTTTTTCTACTCTTTTTCTCTTCTATCCATGAGTCTGACAGAAGCCAAGAACTTGTTTTCCCTCAGAAAACCACTAGCTGTCTCTTTTCTCTTTCCTCTCTGTCTTCTTCCTGAGAACTAGGCCTGGACTTTTATCTGACCAGGAGAATAAATATATGGAGTGGACAACTTAGTACAGTTCCATTTTAGGCAATGAAAGCAAATTCTTTCTCTTTCTCTCTCTCTCTCTTCCTTCTCTCCTCTCCTCTCCTCTCCTCTCCTCTCCTCTCCTCTCCTCTCCTCTCCTCTCCTCCCCTCTGCTCTCCTCTCCTCGCCTCTCCTCTCTCCTCTTCTCTCCTCTCCTCTCCCCTTCTCTTCTCTCTCTCCCTATCTCTCTCTCCTTCTCTGACTGCTTTTTTCTCAAGCACCAGCACATGTGTGCCCCTAAGTAGTAGTATCCTAGATTCAGATCTGAGTCTTGAGGAGAAGTAGCCTACCACATATAGAGAAAAAGAGGTTTTCCATGAAGGCCAACCTACCTGGTAGAGCTTTATCTTGGGTTCCAGAACATAAACCCAATACAAAAATAAAATACCATCTTGTGTACATATATATGTGTGTATATATATATGTGTGTGTGTGTGTATGTATTTATATAGTCTTTTGAGCTTTCAGGAGAGGAAGGTAGCTGAGTTGAAGCAGGGTTCAGATGATAGTTGGTTCAAAGTATCCATAGTTTTTTGTTGTTGTTTGTAACATACAGTCATTATGTGAAATGTGGAAATTATTTGCTTGCATTAATTGGTGGATGAAGTTAAGAAATAGATACAATGACATCAGGCTAGACTAAATGCCAAATTGTTAGTCAAGCTAATGCTCTGTAAAATATGAGGAAATGCAGAATTATTCCAAACAGGAATTGGGCACTGTAATAGCAGAAGAAAAACCATAGCATATCAGGTTCAAAGTAAGGCACATTGAAAATAGCAATTTAACATCCTTTGTCCCGATTTTGTAGTTTCTGTACCCAACTCCCACTATTTGGGAAGGCAGTTTTGCCTGATACGAACTATGGAATTGGATCACAACTGATAAGCTGTGAAATAATTTAACTGCTTAGAGAAGGAAGAATAAAAAAATTTCCAAGAGTTATCATTGTCATGACAGCTTAACAAAGTCTTCTGTTTGGTGTGAAAAGATCTTTAAAAAGTAAAACTCTAGTCAGTCTAAAGAAATGAATATTATATATTAAAAACATGCATTGAGTGTCTGGTATATGCCAAATTCATTATATGATCATCTCATTTAATTTTCATTAAAAATGCCTGTTAGGACAATGCTATCATCATCCTTATTTTACAGATAAGGAAACTGAGGCTTGAAGAATTTAAATATGTTAGTCATGATCACACAAGAGTCAGGAGGCAAATATAGGTAGGCTACACAAGTATGTCCATTCCTAATTATCTCACTATAGTACTGCTAACAGTAAAGAACTCTCAAAATACTGAAGACTATTAAAAATGCCACCATCAAATATTGCTGAAGGATTATGAGATTTCATTCATAGAAATATGTAAACTCTGATTATTGCAAAAGAGAAAAATGAAGAATATTTATCTACTGTGCCTGTTCCTGGCTAACAGCCTGGTAAATATCAAAGTCTCTCTCTCTCTGTCTCTCTCTCTCTTATCTCTCTTTCTCTCATTCTAATATCACAGGAATTTCCAATCCTCTCTCTTTGACTCAAATCAGGATATGAAAGTAATACTTTTTATGTATCTGAAAATTACGACCACATTCAAAATACAGCCTAATTAGTCCCAGGTCACTGTAATCATTGCCTCTAACCAACAATGCCCAGCATCCTAGAGAAAAACAATATGCTGTTCCCTTATTGTGCCCAGTGAAGCCACTGTAAAATGTTCTTCTCCTACCTGCATTACTGAACAGATGGCTTTCCTATCCTTTCCACTGTCCTGGTGCTGCATCCACAAAGACAGCCCTGCTCTGAGACCTCAGCTTTGTATAGAAATATCAGCAACATCTGCTGTTGGACTGTGTATGATCTCCCCCTTTAGAACTCTGGCATGGAGCCTAAGGGAGCTGGGCTAGATAGTCTGAGTATTACCTAACCATGAGGAAATGAAAGCGTGCTCTCTTCATGGCATAAATGAGATGCCATGAAGACCTTTCTTCTCCCAGGCGTTAGAATAATCAGGGAGAGTTGAGCAGGGCTGGCTGTCAGCCCCCAGAATGCGCCCTTGCTTTCTCTCCAACAGGCCCTATAGCCCCTGTTAGGTCCGCTAGCCAACCCTATGAACATGCCCAGATGAATCTGAATCTCAAGGTACAGAGTTAGGGTGTCATTCCAGCACTGTGCACATATTGTCAGAAACCCATTATCAGTTAGCCTTGGGATAGCCAATATACTAAAACCTACTCAAGTAAGTAACTTTTTAAAATGCATGCTCTAGCTGGGGGTAAAATAGTGTCTGATAATGTGGGTAAGTACTTTATTTATGATTAAAATAAAAACTCAACAACTCTGTATAATTTATAATCCTTTGATTTAGGACACCTTCCAATTTTAATGTACTACCAAAATAGTATAAAAACTTATAACATTATCAATGTGGTTGTATGTCAACTAAGGTATAAATACCATACCAGTTGAGGGCACGTCTAATCATAGAGGCAGCACTGATAAGATACTTTTGTTTCAGGAAAAACAGCCACTAGAATAAACCTTTCTAGTTATCAAATTAAGGTAATAATTAGGAATATCTTTGCAAGGTAAGTTTGTTGGAGAAAAATGTAAAATAACCTTTGTGAATTAATCCAGGCTATCTTTTCTGACATCCCAGGTAAGCAAAGTTCATCAGTGGGAAGAATGGACAATAAGCATAAGAAACTAATAAATTTTGGGAAAGAACTTCATAACCTAACCTCTGCTCTCCAAAGCTAAGGAGACATTGCATGACAGGAAAAGATCTCAATAGATTCTGAAATTAAAAAAGGCAAGTTTGAAAGAAAAAAAGGAAACTTTGCATAACAGACTGAGTTGCCATCTCTGAGGTCTGCTGGCAGAAGTGGGCTCTAAGGTTTGAACCATGATCTCCTGATGCCAGAGTCATGTCTTGATCTGCTAATCTAGAATCTGTGCCCCTAGTTACAAATATGCACATTTACAATGAGATGTGAACATAGGAATTTCCTTCATACAACAGCCATTTGTGTAGAGCTCACTCTGTTACCAGAAAGTCTCCTCTAGAGGGTCATTAGTTAAGACATCATCCCTGCTCTGAAGACAATCACAGTGATAATGGGGATGGGGGGATATTTGAGATCTACATTTTGCCTTGGTGTCTTGGTTAATTCTCGCAGTCACTCAGTGAGATAGATATGTTCATCATCATTTTCCAGATGAGGATATTTTGGCTGAGAGAAAGTAATCTACTTGCCCACAATCACGGTAGTAAATGATAAAGCTGAAATTTGAACCTAGATCTGGCTGATTCTAAATATCGTATTTTTTCACAGTTTGAGATCTTGGAGATGTGGCATTTCCAAGGGATCAAAAATTCTAAAAATGTATTCAAATGACTACAGACCATTGTGGAGTGAAGAGTGAAAACTTTGGAATTGAAGAGATCAGAAAGTGATGAAGGCAGAAGATAAGAAAACAGCTGATGAAAATCTGGAGAATAAAGGCAAAAGTTGTCATGGAAATCAGCTGAGGTGAGTCAGGTACTTATTGTTGCAAACACAGGGATGAGGACTGTATGAGAGAGGATGGAACATACGATCAGAACCAACAAAGACAGGTGGGCTTAGCAGAGGGTTTCAGATGTGAATAGTAGGATTTGAAAAGGGAATTATTTTTCTTGATATCAAGGTAATAATGTCCTAAAGTTAGGAAATTTTTTTACCATATTACTTTTAATCAATGCCTTTTTTCCTGAATTAAATGGCCTTGTAGATTATATTACACTGAGTGGCTGCCATTAGGAATCCAGAATCTATATTACTTTATAAATTTAGATCTAAAAGCATACTGAGAAAAGGATACTGTAAATTCCCATGACTGGCTTTGAAATTAACTAAGTAATTTTTTAAAATATTTCATTTTAAAATAATACTGTGATGGTGTACTGACCATGGTAGGATTTCTTATTATCTTCCCCCAAAGTCATTCTCTCCATTCACCATTAGTTAATAGAACCCGATTTTATCTGGGCGAATGAAACTAGCTAAAAGACTACATTTTACAGATTATCTTGTGAAAAAGCCAACTCTAATCAATGAGATGTAAGCAGAAGACTTGTGTGAAACTTCTGAGAAAGTATAGGCTGCCTCTGAACACTCTAAGAATGGCAGAGCAGCAAGAGAGAGGGAAACGGGGCCCCTGGTAATCCTGGAACCATCAGTACCAAGGGCTGCCTACCTAAAGGTTGCTCTAAGACTAAGACTCCCCTTGTGTGTTACCTATTACTTTCCGTTTTCCTCATTTTATATGGCCAAATCTGATCCTAATCAATACAGGACGAATTAGATTGAATCATCATTGCCTTGAGATGTTGTTAAATACTAGATTATATTAAATTAAAATTGAAGTAAATAATGATAAATAGATTAAGTAATGTAAAATTTATACATGGAGTTTGTAGTTAAGTCTGGTCTATGAGTACAATGTATAATAATCATTTGAAAGCTGATCTAGGAGAAATGAGTAAGAGTTAGGTGACAATAGATAAAAATTGCCTTGAATGTCTTACACATTTCCAGTATTTCACACCCAGAGCATAAGCAACTATGACAACAAAGTTGTTGAACCATTTCTATGCATAATCAATGTTCTATAATAAAAAGGAAAATGCTCAAATGCAGCAGAAATGTAGGAATTCATATTTATCTCCCATTTTCACTGAAGTATGTATGCTTTTCTATTAAATTATATTGTTAATGAAAATGTGATTTTCTAAAAGTAATATGATTTTTAAGTATAAATCTAATGATAGTCAGCTATACATGATATTAGTAATGAGGGAAACAACAGATTGTGGAAAGTTCATAAATACACTTGCTAAAAAATCTTCCCAAAATTTTGCTATAATTTGGCTTCCTTACCTACCTGGATAATTCCAGGCCAATAGAAGACATTGGGAGATTGATCATAGAACAGAGTACTTCCAAAAGGAAGGAGGGGAGGAAATAAAGGGCCATGGAACTGTACTAAGTGGGACATCATGCATACTCCAAAAATCATCTTGCTAATTGAAAAAAAGCTCTAAAAATTATTAGTGAGAGATAAAATGTAAATAATCAAGCCAATGCCTCTCAGGAAGTGGAGAAAGGAGCTCCAAATAGCACCTTTGTTGGCTGCAAAAAGGAACAGATTCATTTAAGGTGTCACTAATCAGAAAGTGTCACATACATGCTTACTTTTTCTTGTTTTATGTTTTATTATTGAGTAATTTAACCACAGAACCTCAATCATCACTTATTTAGAGATGAATGTCCATCTCCTGGTCTCACTTCTGCCCTGAATTCCAGACCTGAATTTTGTCATCCTTACATGGATGTCAAATAGGCATCAGTAACCCTAAAACATTAAGCATGAAAAATAAATACTAGTGTCTTCCCCTGCTCTGTCCCTAACTCACAAGCTTTCTACATTGGTAGTAATACCATCATGTTTACTACCTATTTTACCTCTTCTCTATCTCTTTCTTTTTCTCTTTCTTTCCCCTTCTCAACACCAAATGGATTGATTTTTGCAAGTTTCCTTTTATTTATCCCCTCTTTTTTTTAAATTTCAGCATGTTATGGGAATACAAAAGTTTAGGTTACATATATTGCCCTTGTCCCACCCAAGTCAGAGCTACAAGCATGTCCATCCCCTAGACAGTGCGCACTGTACCCATTAGGTGTAAATATGCCCATACCTTCCTCCCCCTCCAACTTGCCTGACATCTGATGAATGCTACTACTATATGTGCACATAAGTGTTGATCAATTAATACCAATTTGATGGTGAGTACATGTGGTGTTCATCCCCTCTTTTCCATTATCTTTGTTGATGGTCTAAATTAGCCACCCCCGGGTCCAGCCCTCATGCTGACCATTGGACATCCTTATAACCCATCGCCATCCTTCCCAGCTCTTTCCCCTTCAAATGAAGATGATTAATTTTCAAAAACCCAGATATGACCATACTTAACCATTCCTTAAAAGTCTTCAATGACAATCTGTTCCTAACCACCTTCACATTTACACCTCCTGTCATTTATTTCCTACAATGTTACCCTGCAGCAACACGAAGCAATTCACATTTCTTCACATGCACTTTGGGCCTTGGTGACTTGCCTGGTGCTCTTTCCTCTTCATGAGCTGCCTTTTTTTACTTTCCTTCTCTGCCTGTCCATGTTACCTGCAGGTGTACAACTGTAGTACCTTTTGTGTCCTTCCTGTCAGAGTGAATTCTCTCTCCCCCTTGTGCTCTTAAAGCATTTGGAACACCTGTATTAAAACATCTATCTCAGCCAAACGTGGTGGTGCATGCCTGTAGTCCCAGCTATTCAGGAGGCTGAGGCAGGAGGATCGCTTGAGCCCAGGAGTTCAAGGTTGCTATGAGATATCACTGTGCCACTGCACTCCAGCCTGGGCAACAGAGTGAGATCAAATGTCCAAATAAATAAATAAAAGTAAATTGAAAAAAAATATCTCTTGTGTGGTACTTAAAATTTTGCTTCTCGTTCTACTACTAGTCTGTGAGTTCTCAGAGAGCCTACATTTCATCTGTTTTTATAGCTTCAGTATATAACACCCTACTTTGGACTTAGTAGGTGCTTGATTTTTTTCAGAATTGATATAAAATGTGGTCATGTTACCCAAATAAAGTTTGATTTGTTTTATATATTTTTCCTTCTCTTTGGAAAAAAAAAAAACGATCCACTACTTAGCTTTTATTCTCAAAAGGTAATAACATGAAATGAGTAGAAAATCAAACCTGGAAGACACCAGTATTGCTATTGTGTTTACACAACACATTTTAAGAGCACCATAGTGCTTAATAATCACCTTAATTATTTATTAAAATGTAACTTTTTCCAGTTAATTAAACTTGTATTTGGGAAAGCTATCCAATTTTGGAAGATAAGCATCTTTTTATGTGTGTGTATATTGTTAAAGGCTGACTGGATATAATTTTTATAGCAGTAGAGGTTTTCAAATTTCTCTCCTTGCTTACATGTCAACATTACTTCTTTATGTAAGAAGGCTCTCCCAATGAAATAATGAGACTTAATCTATTGTATATAAATAAGCAAATCTTAAATAATTTAGAGAGTTGTTATCTTTTTCTTTATATATCCACATACTTATAGATTATAAGTACCCTTTTTATTGAAAGAGTCTATAGCATGGTTTTTAGTCTTCCTAAATAATTTATCCTATCATAAGTAAATGACCTGGGTTTTATGCTAACAACAACAAAAAAATAGAGAGCTCTTATTTCAAACATTCTCATCTCCAAAATGTACCGATTCTAACATGGTATGGTTCTTTTCTAGGAGACATTTGCTTTCCTCTCTGTTTTTGGATGCAGGTGCTATTTTTGGAGTACATGGGCAGAGGCAGACATGTTTTACAGATGTGCAGAGTCTCCGGGACTGCTGAGGTGATTCTGGAGGTTCAATCACAGAAATATTCCACTCCAATAGGAGTCAGCCTACTTAACACATCATTCTACAAGGAGCTGCCTCTGGACATCCAAACTGGAATGGCATCAAAACTTGACTACAACTTCTTTTTTTTAAAAGGAGAGCCATAATTTGTTCCTTTTAAAAAAACTTTTTAAATCTAATTATACAATATTTTAAACATAACAAAGAAATATAGAAAATAATAGACTTCCATAGAGCCACCATCTAGATTTGGCAAGTGCTAATATTTTGTCAGAATTTACCAAAGACTTTTTTTTAAGAAATAAAATTGTACTGCTATATTTTAAGTCTTCTCCTCATACTTTTTCCTCTCTTTTATTTAGCTAAGTATTAATATACAAAATGGTATTATGTCTTATTTGTGGATGCATTCAAATACAACAAAAATTTAAAAAGAGCTTCTTTTAACTAGGCTTGACAATTACAAAAAAAAAGAAAGATTAATTCAAAATTTGTGAAACCATAGTTTAGATTCTAGATCAGAAGTTGGCAAACTTTTTATGTAAAAGGTGAGATAGCACCTTTTCTCTGTTGCAGCTACTTAATTCTGCTTTCTTAGTGTGAAAGCAGCCACAGACAATACATAAATAAATGAGTATAGCCATGTTCCATATAGTTTTACTTACAAAAATTCATAGCTGGCTGGATTTAGCCCACAGGCTGTAGTATGCCGATCCTTGAACTAGACTAATTTTACTAAAGAGTTACTTGAAATACACACACACACACACATATATATATAATAAGCTATAAATAATATTCACTATGGTTCTTGTAATAACTTCTCCAGAAGAGATCAAATTGTCCCCAATATCCATTGTCCCCCTCTTTTATAGATATAATTTTAAACACATGGTGATCTGGAATACAGACTTTCCCATATTCTTTTGCATGTAGGTGTGGCCATGCAGCTAAGTTCTGCCCAATGAGCTGTAAATATAAGAGTCACATGGCAGTTTCTGGGAATCTTCCTTTTAAAAAAGCTAGCACATAGACTTTAATGCTTTTTCCTTTGCTTTCTGCATTCTGCTGCTTGAAATATTGTTTCAGTTACTGGAACTCTATCTTTGCTCATGAGGACATGGTCCTTGCCCTAGGAATAGAGAAGCAATGAGCTAAAATGTGCCCAGGTCTTTGGGGACTCAGTAGAGACAGGACCTATTAGTTGTACTATCTCCCAAATCCTTACTTCCATATATACTTTTTGAAGAGTGAAATAAACTTTAATATTATTAAACTATGGTAATTTGGAGTTCTTCTGTTATGTGCACTTCAGTAGGCAATAGGCAAAACTTTCCAGTTTACCCAATATCAATAGTTCAGGTTCTGCATTGCTCATTCCACCAGGCAAACTTCTGGGGGCTTAACCATTACTTAGATTAGGAAGTTTGTACAAAACATAAAGAAGTATCAATCTGCTGTCTAAAACTGTTCAAAGCACAGACCTAAAATGATATACAGAGACTTTATCCCTTTAATTTTTCTAATTCTGGTTGAAAATCTCAATGTATTTTGTTCTAAATGCTGGTGCCTATTACCCTGGAGAACGAACTCTTTTTAGTTCTTCTGCCAAATGTTGTCTCTATACAGGTGCCACTGCAATGGCAGTTGCAGTCATTATTTGTGTTGCTGTAGCTATGGCTGAAAAAAAAAAAACAAAAACAGACTCTAGACTGGGCAAAATCTGAAAAGAGCTTTCCTGATGCATAGAAACCAAGTATTCTATGCTTTTTTGAATTTCTTATTATAACACCCTTAGATAAAACATCCTGGGTTTGGAGTAATTTGTTTCACATCTGTTTTTATGTAAAGCATTTTTATTCATCAGATTCCAGATGATGACTGGAAGAGGTAAGTTGCAAAGGGAATTACAGCCTCAATTTAAATGTAATTTAAAATAAGAGAAAGATAAGCAGATACAATTAATATTTCTAACATGAAAAAACTACTGGGGAGAAATGAACCTGAATGATAATGTTGCTTATCTCTGACTGGTGAAGTTATAGGTGATTTATTTCTTCCTTTTTATTTTCTAAATATTCTACAACAAACATTTATTATTTTTGAAAACAGGAAAAATGTATAACTCAAGTTCCTGAAACACTTGATTAAATAAAGAAACACGTATGAGGATGAAAAATATTAGAAAAATCAACATGACATAGAAATTAAGAGCAAATAATAGACCAATGGTTCTTATTTATCTGCATTAAAGGCAGTCAACAAAGGAACAGCTACCCCAAAGGGAAAATGACTCAATGGTCCATTTTGCTTTGGTTGGTTTTGAAACATCTGTGCAATAACCTTCCAATCATTTCCTCTCTGAACCTTGAACCTCAGTTTCCTCCTCTGTAAAATTGTACCCATCCCACAAAGCTGCTGAGAATACTGAAAAATGATGTGAAAGCACCTGGATTTCAACTTCTACCAGATGAATAATCAGCTCATATCATTGTAATAGCAGATGTTCATTCAATTCATGAAGTACTCTGTGAATGCACACTGTGAGCATCAGTGTCGTATGGGATACAAAGATGAACGAGAAAACCATCCTGCATCTAAGGACATCACAATCGAGTTGGAGTGATAAGGCATATACCCACATGGTTACAGTGGAATGATCCACATAAGAGAAGAACAAAGTACAATGAGGTTCAGAGGCAGGTTAAGAAGCTTTTACGAGACAGAGTATTCTAGTGTGAAAATGTAAAGAAACATTCTGATAAAGGAAGTGAAAATCCCAAATTCCAGAGTTGGCTGTGCCACCAACACCATGATCCAGGGTAGGGTAAACTTCTCTGATTTTCATATTTATCATTTATTCAAGTAGTAGAGTTTTTCCTATGTCTAAGATAACTTGATTTTTATAAGAAACACAGATACAATACTTTGTGTAAGAACTGATCTAAGTTCTTCGTAGCTACAGATGTAAAGATTGTGTATGTGTGCATGAGCTTGCACATGTATAGATATAGTATAAAAGCATAGATATATTGGATCCTCATATCAATCATATCATTCCCATTTCTTAGCTAAGCAATTGAGGCACATAAAAAGTCAGTTCTCTAAAGTCACATGAGTAGTATTCATACCCAGGCAGTCAGTACCATTTGAATGAAACCTTGAAAGGCTTTTAGGATTTTACAAAAAATATATATAGAGAGAGAGAGACAGAGAGAAGCACAGATGTATGCATGTAAGAGAGCTTTAAAGGGACATCACATGATCCTGGAAAGAGTAAACTCTAAGTACATGAGTTAGAATCATTATTCATTTTGTGACAGTGATAAAATTACTTACATATTCTCTAAGCTTTAATCATAGGTAAGGAGAGGATAATAACATGGTCCTTGCAGGGTTGAATAGAAAGTCAAATACAATACTGCACGTAAAATGCTAAACAGTGTCTGGCACACACAATAAATTGAAGCTATTATTACTAATGGGTAAATAGCCTAGTTTGCCAAAACGTAAGTCAGGATAAGGTGAGGACAATAATTGTCCACAAATGTAGTGAGAATGCAACTTGGGAAGGTCTTGAATCCCTGGCCAAAAAATTTGGATTTTTCAGAGTCACTCAAAGTTTTCAAGGAGGGAATTTATGGGCTTGTTTGAATTCCCCTACTCAACTGGGGGTGAGGAGGGAGAATGATGGTACTGTAGGAGGATCATGGACTAAAATATAAAAATGTATGGAAAATAATTCACATTCATTTATGAAGACATTGTCTCTGACCTCCCAGTTTATGGGATTACTGAAATTTCTGCATAGAAAGATATTATTAAATTCTGCAAGTGTCAATTTATAAAAGGCTTAACTTATATAAAGAAATTTTAAAATAAAAAATGATTAAGCTAGCTTTATTCATTTATCATCCAAAGGTCAATGTCAAATCTACAACTTCTCATTTTGAGCAAATTAGGATGCATCCAGAAAAAAAAAAAAGGAGAGAAAATATAAACTAAATAAAAAGAAAAAAGTCTGATTTCAACCTAGTTTGACACTTACAAGTTAAGAATAAATATGGAGTCAGGCAATTTCAGAAATAAATAATCAACATTTATTGAATGTGGGCTTTAAGCTTTACTAAGAGCTGCAGAAACTTTATTCCATTTAATCCCCACAGAATACTCATAAGTATTATTTTTATCACCACTTTTTTAGACGAGAAAACTGAGGCTCATAGACATTAAGCAATTTGCCAAAGTGCACAGAGATGGCAAATGACTTGAACCAGGATTGGAAACCAATCTTTGCTGCTCTATTATTTAACACAAATTGATAACACCATCATCACCACCACTACTACACCTTGACTCACATCTTGAGAGCCACCACCACCATCACAATCAGTAGCACTACTGCCATCTCCTTTTGGTTAGCACAACCACAGCAGCCCACACTACTTCTACTACCACAACTACCACCACTACCACCGCCACCATCAAGTCACCACAAACATCAACACTGCCACCACCACCTTCATCACTATCATTAGCACCACCACTGCTAACATGATGCCTGCTACCACCACCACTAGCATCATCCCACCAACAGCAGTGTCAGCACAACCACACAAGCACCACCATCACCACATTAGCAACAACCACCATCCAGTCACCCCCGTTTGTATCACCACTACTGCCATGGCCACCCCTACACCCATCTCCACTGCCATATCACCACCAGTAGCGTCACTACTAACACGACAACCACCAATACCACCACCAAACCCCCTGCTGACTCTCAGGGAGATTAGTTTCTTTAACACCAAATCTCCTTCCAAGAAATATACATAATGTCCATAAAGTCAAATCCTCTACAAATACATTTCTTTCCCAACTTTCCCTAACATGAGGGGTATGTCCCCCTTAACAATCTCCACTCCCAGGGCATTTGTCCTCAATACTTCCACTACAGATAGTTGATAAGATATTTTTTGAGATCAAGAAAACCAGAATTCATCCCATTTCCATGGTCCTGCAGTAATGTATCTTATAGAATAAAGCATATTTTCAAATTTCAAAAGAATAAAGTTTAGAAGATGATATGCATATTTGAGAATGATTCTTAAGCTTTGCTCCTTAAAAGATGATTCATAAACCAACATCACCAGCATGAGAACTTGTTAGAAATGCAGGATCTCAGACCCCACTCCTGAGATAAATCAGAGTCTGTATTTTAACAAGATCTCTAGGTCCTCTGTGGTACGTTCGGATTTGAGAAGCACTGCTCTAAATCCAAATCAATCATTCTGCATATATTAGTGGGTCATTTTGGTTTGCCCATTTTTATGAAGATCTCAGCTCAGACTCATAAGAAACATCAAAACATTTCCTTTTAAATAATATTTTGGTATGGAGCGGCTTTCCAAAAGCTGGGAATCTAGCCAGCTCATCCCTGAGTGATGAAAATGAAAACAGGTATTCTTTAGAAAAGGGGAAGGCAAGCTATATCAAATCGGAGGAGAAATTTTGAGTATATAGGAAAAGAGTACCAGAAAAGGGTTAAATAGCAAGGTAATATGAAGAGATATTTGAAAGAAACAATGACAGAGAGAAAACATTTCTTTAAATAGAACAGGAATAAAGAGGACATGGGAAAATGCTGCCCCCCTTTGAAGTAGAGAAGAGAAAGCTGGTAAAAGCTGATGCTAAAGTGACAGAGGCAGTTAATGAGGTTCTGAAGACGTGATTTTCACTCCCTACCCCCCAATATACAACGTGTAATCAATTTAATACTCTATAATCAATTTTTAAGAACGACAACCTCAGTGACAAGGATAGTTTAAGAATCATCCCAGGGATGAAACACCTGAACTCTCCTGGTCCTTTCCTCCACTGCAATCCTTCCCTTGTTCCTGGTCATTTATTTCTCTTTATACTGAAAGATTCCTCTCTCTGTTCAGTTTCTACCTTTGAAACATTTGTGCACCCTCGTCGGCTCCCTCTCTGAATAACATATATAATTAAAATCAATTTCTGAAGTATTTAGACTAGATGCCTATCAAGAGCCTATTCTTCTGTCATTTGGAATCATAAGATTTTAGAAAATTAGGGAAGCCTGCAAGTCATAAAGTGCCTCTTCTGATCACACACCCCTTATAAACTTAATCTTTCTACTTGCTTGCTCTTTTTCCTCCCACCAGCCAGGATTGGTGTTGACGGAGCAGCAAATTGCAAATTCTACAACAACAGTATCTTACATTTTTGGCCTCCATTTTAGCAATTGCATTAATTGTTACTCTCCTTGCTTTTATGTTGCCTTAAAAATATCTTTTCTCGGTGTTTTATACTGATTTCATTTTATTTTCAACCCTTTAAATGCCCTGGCCAGGCAAATTATCACTGAAATAACATTTCTGTTTAAATGATGGATTGGAAAAAAACTGTGATAAGCATTTAAATAGAATATCAAAACAAAAAAAATTGTGTGGACAATATATTCTACTGTTACACAATTTCATTCATATTTATTTACCATGTAATTTCAAATTCACCTCTTATTTTATACTAAAAAGGGAAAATCCTATTCCTGGGGCATATACGGCCCTGTGTTTCTAACACATACCCACGCAGACCAGAAACTGTTAATGCCGTGTATTAGATTTCAGAGAGATGATAACTAATAAAAACAGATCTCTTCCTGGGCAGAATTAATCCCCTCTCTTGTGAACTTGAGGGCACTGGAAAATAATTCTGCTATAGATGTTGGAATTACTATTATTAGTTGTTTAAATGGCTTGCTTTCTCCTTTAGCCTATACTCTGCTGTAAAGGCAAAACTCTCTGTTATTCAAATGGTTAGATGTTTGTTTGGTTTGTGATTGGTTGAATCAGAAATTATTTGTTGGAAAGATTTTTATTTGGTTGGCATTTAAGAATACGTGAATGTGTATAGGATTGCCTAATAAAATAATCTTATACCTCACTATTTTTTATATTTAAATGTGCTTATATCTGTGCTGAATAATTACTGAACAAAGGTTGGTGGAATAAAAATTAGTATATAGTTTAGATTATATATAGATATATTTAGATTACATATAGATATACTGCCTGTGTTAGAATCTTGACTTCTTTGCCAAATTCTTTAACCCATTAAGCATCAGTCTAAGCATCTGTACAATGGGGATAATAATTGTGCCTACCTCATAGAATCAAAATGAGATAATAAATGCCTAGCACGTAATAGGTGTTCAATAAGCCAAAATTAATAAAACTATTGATTTTTAATCAGAAAACTAAGAATGGTAGATAGTAAAGACAAGTTATGTTTTGCTTTAGTTCTGGAGGAAGTTATGTATTCCCTTGCATTTTAGCACCGTGCCAACATATCCTGAGACAATCTGAGCCAAAAGGGTAGTGGCATATGAGGGTTCTCTCCTAACTGAACTTCATATGGACCAACCCCAGAAGTACATAAAATTACTGTTAGCTTTCCCACACCTAGCATTTCCCAGATTGCTGAGCACAGACTAAACATGACTAAATTATAGAGAGCCTTTTGCAAGGATGCACACACACACACACACACACACACACACACACAATCACAAAAAGAGTAGATTCCTGACCCAAATGGTATTTATTTTTATTTAATGAGGATGAAGCAGCACTGTATGAGAATTTTACCAGGGAGCTCAGAATGGCTGGCTCCTTCTCATCCATATCTCAGCTCAAAGAAAGCCTTCCCTGACCTCCCTAGGGTAGCACTATGCAATGCCTGCCTCTCAGTCCTCTGCTGATGATCTTTGTAATGTTGTCAGTATTTGAAATTAACAAGTTATCCTTGTATTGTTCATTATCTATCTCCCTTCTCCCACTAGAATGTAATCTTTTTGTACTAAATTTTCCATTGTTTATTGAATGAATTAATGAATGAATATATGCATACATTTGCTTCTGCAATTTTTCTCTTGGCTCCTAGGGTTCCTTCCAGAATCTCTTTAAAGATAGGAAATATCTGAATATTTCCCAACTTCATCAGAGATGGAGCAATTAGTTTCCACTGGTACTTAATGATGTATGCCTCCCCTCCTACTTTGGGTTATTTATTCATTAAGTTAACAGTTAACCCAAGTAAAGTTTATGTAAGTACAATCTAGAAAGACACTTCCTAGTTCAAGCAGAATTATTTGTCTTTTCCCTGCCAGGAGACACATTCTCTAGAGAAACACAAGTGTGTTAGACCCCTTGAAAGATGAAGAGAGAAGAGAGACTTATAAGTGGACCAGCTCCTATTTCTGAAAAAGAGGCGGAAAATCAAAACAGGAGACTTCCTTGAAGAAGTCTATCTATCTGGTCAAAGTTCAAATTGTTTCAAAAGGAAAACATTTATTTTTCACCAAGGCAAATCATGATTCTCCCTGTCACGGTGTGATCTGTAAATCTATGAAGGGTAATTAATAAAGAATATTCACCAGCAGTTGTCTATTTGGAAGGAAACTACAAAAGGAAGAAACAAATATTCTCAAATAGACTGTGGGCTTGGTGAGGGTACAGGCTGCATCGTATATTTTCTGTGTCCTCCATGGGTGGCTAGGCCAGTGTGTCGTGACATTAGGTAGTATTAAGTATGCACTGAATTGCCAACACATAAGAATAAGGAATTGAGCTATATTTCAGTGTAAAGAAAACTTTGCTGATTGGGAGTTATGGAAGCTAGGAATTGGGCTCCTGAGAAAGGCTAGAACTTTTTTCTCTAAATTTCTGTTAAAAAGAGAACAAACTTTCATCTATTTAATCTGATAAACAATGTTTTCCCAAGTAGAACTAAAATACCTTTTTCAGTCTTTACAAAGTATGACCTTCCTTTACATTATCATATTTAGTAAGAACAGGTTTCAGTAGAGTTAATTTTTAATAAAGGGCAATCTTCCCTCCACTCACTGCAATTCAAAAAACCCAGTGATGTTTATGAAAAAGTCACTGAATTCTAGCACCATACATGTCAAGAAAGTCCTATGGTCCAAACCCTGGTTTTGCATATGAGAAAACTTTGTTCTGGAAAGACAGACGAGATGTCACACGACCTTCTGACAGTTAGTGGAAGAGCCTCACTTCCTCAGCCATGAGGATGGTTTCAGGATGGAAGTGGAGTTTGTATCAAAATATCTGCAATATTCAAACACAGAAGATCTACTACAAAATACTTCTCCCTAAATGAGTAGCTGCCCAAAGGGGAAATTTTCTAAAGAGGAAGAGGCACAGAAGGAAGAAAGGAGCAAAGACTAATAAAGGCAGAGAGTTTTATCATAAGGAATCAGAAAAAATACCAGAAACGTGTAATTGCCACATTTTAAGATGCTTATTTTCCTTAATGCCTCTTTGATGAACTGATTTCATTGGAAGGCTTATTTATAAGGTATTCTATTTGAAGAGTGGCTTACTCTAACCAAGCATCTTAAAATACTTTTGATTATGATCCACAGAAAGAAATATATTTTACTTTGCAACTCAGAACATATACACATAAATAAAAATGAAACACAAGTTTTAAAAGATCACATTCACGTTTGTCCAATGCGAATAACTACTTTCTATTCTATTCTACTTCATTTTGAAAGTGTTGCTTATGTCCACTAAATCGACTCCAGGACGCAGTAATGGGCTTCACAACATTTCCAAAACAATGCCAATTTCTCTTGTCAGACCATTCCTGTGTTAACATCCACCCTCCAAAGACCTACCACACTGGGTCCACGAAGGAAATATTTTGATAGTATTAAGAGAGCAATAGAGTTAAAGTTCTGTGAAATCTAAGTGCTTCCAACAGGTGTGCAACCCCTTTGGTGTCCAATAAATGCCTACTACAGACAAAGTCAATTTTATCCTCTTGAGGGACCAAAGAGCCTCTTCCCTGATCCCTTTCTGCTATGTCACCTCCCTGAAATGTGCCTACAAAGAACTCCTCCTCATCCCACCCCCAAAGTTATCTCTGACACAATTAACACTTTAATCAGTCTGGGTTGTTTATGCTTAGACTACATGCATTTTAAGGCTTTATAAGTGTGAGGCTTTATAATACATCTATACCGTTTTTGTCTCTAATTTTTAGACTTTGTTTTGTTTAAGTCCTGGTTAAGGGCTGTGTCTCACATATCTTCGGTAGCTTTACAGAACCAACCCCATTCTGCTCTCGGAATACTGGTTGTGAGTACCAGTAAGGTAGGATGCCCCACAATTAATCTCCATCGGAAAAATCTCCCTGTGCTTGCTCTATCACACCATGCTCAAGGCAGCAGCACCCTTTACTCTGCAATAATCTCCTAGATGCATTGTCATTTCAGTGATTTGGGCTACAACAAAGGGAAATTTTCAATGTTTGGCCCCTAGCAGTTGACCATAGGAGACACTCAAATAACTTTAATAATTCTCTGCTTTTGCACCAAAAGAAGTAATTAATATTCCGAAAAAGAATTTTTAAAAAGGGCATGATCACGTGTTGGCTGGTCAGTAGCAACTGGAAAGCAGAGAGCCACTGAACCCAGGAAAGACATCAAAACACATAGTGAAGATTTTAATCTAAACCTTCTTTCAGAGGGTTTCTTGCACAGGTTTTGTTTATGTTACTGCATGTGTGTGTGTGTTCTTGTGTGTGTGTGTGTGTGTGTGTGTGTGTGTGTGTGTGTGTGTGTGTGTTCTTTTGCAAGCCCCTTTCTCTCCCAATTGCCCAGCCTCCTTTCCTGGTCACATATTTTACTGCTAACAACATCATTCCCACTTAAATCCCGGGAATGAAGGGACTGTGTCGAATCTTCCCCTGCAGTGGGGCGGTGCCTTAGAGTTTGAATGCATGGTGAGTCACATACAGCCCTCTGGGTCACCAGACTAGAGGTGGCAGGGAAGGGAGAGAAACCTACAGAGGAGAGAGCCTGCAAGGACAAAATCCTTGGAATATTTGGTGGCAGAGCTGATCTGCCCCAGCACTCTGTCCTCCCTTGGATCTCCTGAAATCCCCCAACCACACAAATTAGGTCCCTGTAGTCCCTCTAGGGTGGAGAGTGAGGGCTCAAAATAAAAGAGAGGTACACACAGCTTTTTCCTAGAGTCACTGACCTTTCCAGAGAAGGGCCCCAAACGTGGACAGGTGAGAGCTGCAGCCCCATTCACAGGACACCTCTATCTCTGTCTCCTGGCGCTGCCCTGTGTGCTTAAGAGAACCTGGGACTGCCAGGGAAAGTGTGCTGCGTTGTCGGCTGGCTTTCTTCCCGTCCTATTATATTGTTGTTATTTCTTTTGCCAAGAAAACAGTGTTTAGTAACCTCGACGGTGCGAAGCCACCTTGCGGTCCCAGGACGCAACCAGATGCTGCTTTCTTAACCCCACACCCTTGAACATAGTTAGGAAAAAAGTGTCGGCTGCTGCCTCAATGCGCCCAGCTGGGGGCCAAAGGAGGTTGAGGGCTACCTGTCCTTGGAACCAACTCGTCTGCCTCCCAGGTGCGCCGGCCAGCCCCTGCTGCCACCTGCCTGGAATCGGATTGTCCCAGGCTCCTTCTGGCATCCAGGGCTCTAGGGGGAAAGAGGAGGAGTCTCTGGTGTCTGGCACCCCAGACCCCTGTCTTCTCCCGCCGTGCTGTTTTCATTCACCCTAAAACACTGTCCCCACCAGCAGCCCCTACGAGGAGGGCACTCTTCCCCCAAATCCATTCTGTGCCTCCAGCCTCCAGCCGCCCAACTCCGGACGCTGTCCCAGAGCTTGCTGGACCGTCACAGTCTCTATTCTCATCTCCTGTCTCCCAGCTCCCTTTTCTGCCTCCTCTCAACACCCGGCTCTAAGCCAGCCGATTTCCTAAGCCCCCCACCCCACTTTCACTGCCTCGCCCACTACCGACTCTCCCTCTAACGGCTCCCTGGCGCATTGCCCCCCGAGTGGTAGCCAGAGGAGCCAGTGTCTCTGGGGCAGGGTTCTTTTGGAAACTCACCTCCCTCCGGAATTTGCATCCTCCGGGGAGGGGACAGGGCTCCCAGAAAGCTGTCTCCAGGGACAGGTTACAAATCCCCCAGCCCAGTCTGTCGCCTCCCCCCCAACCCCCGAAAGCCCCCCTATCCCTTCTCAAGGTCTAACTCGGGCCCCTCGCCTGCTTCCAGTGTTTACGCGGCGCTTTAGTCTCCGGGACTCGGAGGGTGAGCCCCAGCCCCGACTGGCGCGAGGCAGCAGCCGCTAGCGCAGCCCCACCGGCGGGCCGGAGCGAGGGGGGCTGCGCGGAGGCGCACCGAGCTCTCCAGCCCGCCCCTCCCTCTCCCGGGACTGGAGAGGGCTGGCGGGGGCGGCAGGGGCCGGGAGGGGGGATTGGCGCTCATCAATTCCGCTGCCACCTCCTCTGTGCCTGTAGGGAGGCAGGCGGGGGTGGGGCTAGGCTTAAGACTTAAGTAGGGAGAAGTTTGCGCACAGCTTCACAGCCCGGCGAGCGAAGGCAGGCGCCGGGAAGGTGGGGCTCCCGGACTTTGGGGAGGTGGAAAGCCAGCCTGGGGAAAGAGTAGTTGCCTTTTTGCCTTTAATACAACCTGGGGCTGGGTCTAAACCATCACTTAAGTCCGAATTAAAGTGTGGGGAAATGAGGAAGGGGGTCAGGAGAGGCAGAGCTTAAGACTAACCGGTTTGCTCTCACATCAAACTAGGAAAGCCGGCCCCCCAGGCGCTGGGTGGGCTGCTCCGCGGCTCGCGGACCTGCCTGGGTTAGAGAGGTGCGCACGTCCGCCCCTCACCCTGAAGCTGGCATCTCCTGCCCGGGAGATGGTCGCTGCACCTTGAGTTCCTGAGTCCCTGGAGCCACCACCTGCGACGCCCTTCCCTTCTCCTGAGCTGTGCCCAGACGCCCAGCGAGAGAATTCCAGGTAAGGAGACTCTGGCAATGAGCGGGATTTAAAGATTTGGGGTGTCCCAGAGGTGGTTGACAGTGCAGGTGCGAGAAGTACCTTGCTTTTTTATTACAAAACTGTGGGTTTTGATTGTGGTGTTTGGGGTTCTCCTGTAGCGTCAGTTTAGTGTCAGTCGCTTCACTTTACCTTTGATTAAAAAAACAAATAGGTGTCCTGGGAAGGGGGCTGTGATTTACAGTTTTGTGTTGAAGAATCCTCCAATTTCTTGCTTTACTTTTACTATGTTGTTAATACCAATTTTCCCTCAAAAGTGTAATTTTCTAACTTATTGGGTATGAAAATTATGGGACTTTAATTAAAGTTGTGGATTTTTTCCAAAAGGTGCTTATTAACTAACAAACAGATAATATCGGCATCTATAAGATGTATCTTGGTTATTCTGGATATTGGAAATGAGCACAGTGGTGACTGGAGTTGCTTGTTAAGTCATGTTTTACAGAGAATTATTTTCCAACAATCATTTATGCATAGCAGCCATTCTTCACACCTATTAGGAAAAATATGTTGTGTGCATAGTTTCCAAAAGAGTACTCTTTTTCATGATGCTCTTCCCAAGCCTTGGTGAAAGACATCAAGAAAATATCTAACAAATTGATTCTTCTTCCCCAATCATTCATTTTTTTTGAGGTCCAGAAAAATCCGATTAAAGTCAAAAACCAATAATCCAATTAGATTATTAACCTACCATGGCTGCTTTATTTAGCAAATCTACCTAAGAAAAGTTTTATGTGAAAGCTTTAACCTAATATTATGTGATATATGTAAGACTAGAAGGTATGGTTCCATTGTGGTTTTTAGGAGCCCCCAACCATTTCCGTCTGTGGCTGACCTGAACCAAGTCATCTATTCAAGGCTATTTATTGAAATTATCAGGTGATTGAAAATATGATGTTCAAAATAAGCCAAAGTTTGACCATGTAGTTCCTGAAACTAATCTTAAATAGCAGAGTGTCCAAGTTTGAGTGTTTTTAATGGTAATAGAAAGCAAATATTTTATACATTTGGGCCAGTTGGCTTACCATTAAGGACAAAATAGGAATGCTTTTGGTGCTGTGGCATTTTTAAAGCATAATATGTAATAATAGCATGTTGCTAGCCTACTGTAAGTTCAGCAGTTAAAGAACTCAGCTTTAAAAAGTTGAGAATGCTGGTTCAGTTATATACTCTGGTATTATGAAAGAAACTAAAATGATTAGATTTGCAAAACCCTTACAGTTTAAGTCTGTATTCTCAGTGGACACTCATTTCTACTCAGTATTTTTAACATGGCTCAAAACATCCATCAGCCGGGATTTGGTTTGGTTCAATGCCTCTAACCTACAGTTAATTTTAGGAGCTATAGCCACAAGAATAATGTTCAGTCCCATTTTACATGTTGTAAGATTATTTATTGACCACACCAACACACTGAGTGTAGTAAGCATAAAATCTTCATTATACCTGCTTCACAAGAATACATACCTAATCTTGGAGTTGTATTGTTTTGTGATGCTCAAAGTTGAAAAAATTTAGCTGATATAAGTATGGCTTCTGTTTTCCATTCTCTTGTGTTATTGGGATTCCAGAAAATGAATGATGGTGGATGGAGAAAGATAGCATTTGCTTTAATCACTTGCAGAAAGGGAGCTAAATATTAGGGTATTTGTGCTACGGCAATTCTGTTATCCTCTCAGACTCTTTCAATGTTAACATGAATGAAAATATTATTTGCTGTTGGTTTTTATTAGAGTAAAATTGATATGGAAATAAGAGACTGGTTATGTTTTCGGTGATAGCCTAAACCAGGGTTCTTGGACTGAAAATAAGAAGCAATGGGAGAACTGTCAAAAAAATATGGGTACCCGACCCTACCCCAAACCAGTTAAATCAGCATATCTGAGTAAAGGGTATGCAATTTAATATATTTCTTAGGTGGTTATAATATGCAACCTGGGTTGAGAACCACTGACTGAGATGGTTTTTCCTCAGATCTGGTAGAGCCCCTTAATTTTGGAGGGTCTCAGTGCAAATAAATTCCATTTGTTGTATTGCTAATCTATTTTCTTTTTTTAAAAAAAAATATATATATATATACTTGATTGCCCAATTAGAAGAAAAAGATTTTATTCTTTGACGTTAGATGTTTAAATCATAATGGCTTCCAGGAAAAATATCTTTTTCCAAAAAAACAACTCCAAAAATTAAGTCTGAAGCTCATCTGCCCAGAAAATCCTTTAGTAAAGGAATTCTATCTCTAAGAGATATTGAAAATAATGCTACACCCAACATATTCTGAAATTAAAAAAAAAGAAAAGAAATAAATTGAAAAAAAAAACATAGAATTTCATCTCCTTTTGCTTAAGATCTATATGATGTGTAATATGCAAATGTATACCCTTTTGAAAGGGGAGAAGGAGAAAAATAGCATCATTCTCCTTGGCACACCAACGACCATGTCCTGAGTGCCAACTATATTCTAGTATTTTCACAAAAATTATTTTTTTAAAAACTCACGATAGGGTTTTGAGGTACAGGCTATTACTCTGATTTTATATATGGAGAAATTGAGGACCAACTAGGTTAATGAATTTATACAAAGCCACAAACCAAGTAAATAAAAAATGTATTTGAACCCGAGTCTTCTTATTCTAAGTTCAATGATGTAATAAAAAATATGTTTATATACATAATTGTATTTTTTAAAATATAAAGGCAGCATTTATTTAAAAGCAGTATAGGCTAAGAGCACAGATTCTGGCACTGCTTTGCTTGGGTTTGACTCCCCTGCTCCATTGCTTTCCAGCTGTGTGATTCGGGCAAGTAATGTAACCTCTCCGTGCCTTAATTTCCTTTGTAAAGTGAGAGTTTTCTAAAAATGAGGATTAAATGGGTTCATATTTGTAAAGCATTTGAGTAGGCGCCTGTTACATAGTAAGTTCTATGTAAGTGTCATATTTTTAAATGTCATGTATTTAAAAAAAAAAACAAAACATTTTGATTGTTTATTATATGCCACGCATTGCACTAAACTTGAAGATAAATACACAAATGTCATATCCTTGTCCTCAAGGATTTTGTGACTAGTAGAGAATGACCAATACATAAGTAATCATTCCTTTCAGGTATGGATTTTCTTCTATTTTAATTATAATTAAAAGCATAATTTTTGTGACAACTATATGCTTTTCAACGGTAATATGATCTTCCAGAGCTCCACATGATGAGTGTTACAAAACCAAGTGATAATATTTTGTGCTGTTGCAATGATATTAACTTGTTTTCAATTCTACTATTAAAACACAGAAAATCATATTAACATATGTTTCTGGCTTCACTTTATGAGTTTAGAAAACCAGTAATATGGAGAGGATTCAGGTCTTTAAATTTTTATTTTATACGTGAATTATGGGAATAGAACATTGGGGAATAAACCAGTAGAAAATGTCATTGGAATCTGTTCCTCAATACTTCTCGAATTGGTTTTTCAAAAAGAATGTTGTCTGATTGGAATATAGTTTTGTTTTTATTTTTAAAGAAAGATAGCTTTGGGGGGAGGAAGAGTGGATCAAGAAGTACAGGAAAATGTCCCTAATACAGGGGTAGCTGGGCAAAGACGCACCTCATCAGAGCCGGCTGCTCAACTCTGCCGGCTGCTCTGGGCAGCTGCCCTACCTCCAGGATACCTGCAGATACCTGAGGTATGAGATTCTGTTTTTGTTTAAATGAAAGTCTCACTTTATTAAAAATAGCATATAAATTGGAATTCTTTGTACAAGAATAACACAAATACTCTAAACCTAAGGTGTCATTTCTCAAGGAAATAAAATGCCGGTTCGGTGAAATATTTTGTTTTTGTAATCAGTATCTAACCATTCATCCCATTTCACTACAATTTCTGTTTGCAAATGTATGTCTTTCTTCCCTCTTCCCAAGTCTCAAGTCTACTTTGAAATCTTCCAACGGATGCTACATTTTTCCTCCTTGAAGTTTCACTACCACCCGTCTAGTTTAAGCTTTTAATACCATTAATAAAATACTTACTCACCTGATATTCTAACACATTCACTCTCTCTGTGCTGAATTCGGTGTTGTGCAACAACATGGGAAAATTTGTTTTCCAAACTCTGATTATTCTCACCCTCTATTCATAATTAGTCAGTGATTACCCAAGGGCTGCAAGACCTTACTTCAATCTGATATTTAAGATGCCTCATGATATAATCCCATTTTATTTTCCTATTCGAGTCAGGTAGAAAACCTCAAAAGCTACCTATTCCAGTTCTGAAGCTGTAGTTACACAAGAAAAATTGACTCCACATTTGTAGCACATCCTTCACTTTCAGCCTTGTGCCCTTGCCTGTCAACCTCAGTGTATATTCTACTGCCTCAAAATTGGGGGGCAGCAGGGGTGTGAAGCCCTTTACATCCATGGTTGTGTTGCAGAGCTACTCTGGTTTTTATTTCTCCCTGCAACCCTAAGTCTCAGTACCTGCTTTTTATTTATCTGATGGTTCCGAATTCAGCATTTCAAATCTTACCTTCCTCCCTCCTTAAAATGTATTAATCATTCTCCCATAACACATCCAACAAATTTCCATCCTATAGCTTTGCTCACATTTTTTTTTAAAACTCAATAAATATTTACTAAATGCCTATTGTGTCTCAGTCAGGGGATATTGTGACAAATCACAGTTTCTGGCTTCATGGGGACTGGAAGAGACAGACAAACCAACAGACAATTACACAACCGTCTGGTACGCACTTCAGTAGAGAAATGCAGTGAGTGCTCTGGAAGCACATAGGAACAGCACCTAACCCGGCATTAGGAAGGCTGTCTAGGGAGGTGTCCCTAAAAGGGACATGATTCAGCTTTGCAATGAAAATACAGATGAGACAAATAAAGAGGGGAAGAGATAAAGCATGTTACAGGCAGGACACCAGATTGTAAAAACGCCCTGGTGACTTGAAACAACATGGTGATTTTGGGAATCCACGGGTATTTTGGTTGCTCCAGCCAAAGAGCATGTATAAAGAGACCTGCATGCCTGCCATACTAAAGGGTTTGCATTTTATCATGAAGACAGCGGGGGTCCTTGAAGGAGTTAACATAGGTGACTGAAATAATCAGATTTCCCATTCTGGTAGGTCATTCTGGTGAAAAAATAGGAGGCATGTTTGATTAAAAGGGGGATTAATATGAAGTAACTGGAAGCCCGGCCCGAAGCTTTACTGTAGTAACAGAGAGAAGAAACAGTCAGAGCCACCTTGTTGGAGATGGAAAAGGAAAGAAATCAAGGGATTATTTTAAATTTTATGGATTTTGTAGGATTTGGTGAATGAGGGAAATTGGAGGTGGGATGAAAGAAATTATATGATGAATTCTAGATTTCTTTCACAGATAATAGGAGAGATGTGATGCCATTCATCAAATTTTGACAAAGAATATTTTGGAGATGGAAGATAAACTGTTGAATTTGGGGGGAAATTATATATTTGGCTTATTCACATGGTGATGTACAGTAAAAGTAGATACAGAAATTTGTGATGCAAAAGAGAATTCGGCATTAAAGATATGAATTTGAGAGATGTAATTATAACTATTTCAACTGATGCCATAGGAATGGAGTATATTACCTATGGAGAAGTTTTTTAAGAAGGAAGAAAGAAAGAAAAAGAAAAGGAAAAAATTAAAGGCAGAAAATTTAAAAGAAAAGAAAACATCTTAGAACTCTGGGGAACCCCAATTTTTTTAAGGGACAAATGGGAAGCAAACCTGCAAAAAAGACAGAGATGAAAGTCTAGATGGCAGAAAAAAACACAAGAGAAAGTAGATTAATGGAATCCAGGGAGGAGAAAGTGCGTACCCATCCATGTTGTAACCAGTAGATCAAGTGGGATAAGGATTCAGAGCTCGAAATTGGAGTTAATTACGAGCAATTTCAGTAGTGAGTTGGGGGTGCATTGAGAAATAAATGGGAAGCGAGGAAATGGAGACACTGATTGTACATAATAATTTCAATCAACTTGAGATGTACCCCTTACTTTATTCCCCCTTTTTGAAATTTTACAGTCTCCTAAAGTTGAATTTACATGCTGCAACCTTCTTTTAGCCTTTTCTAGGCAGCTGACAATCCCTCAAGCAAAATGTGATATTACATCCAGGTATCTCTTTCCTTAGGATTTCAAGAGGCCCCATGAATGTGATCTGTGTGTTTGTATACATGTGTATATGTATATGAATATATATGTATATATTATATATGTAAAATATTATTCTTCCCTTTTGTCATTAATTCATTAAAATAAAGTATTCTTCCCTTTTGTCATTAATTAAAATAAACTTTCCTGATCTCTTTATTATAATAGTGTATTAGGAAAAATGTGTTTGGAAACCCCTGCTCTCAAGGATAATGATCTAGTAATTACAGTATTTTGACAAATCACATTTCCCAGAATGTTTGTGTACTCAAAAGTTGCACAGATAAATTTGTCGGGCCAAATACAGCAATTTTCAAATCACAAATTATATCATTTTGTACCTGGCTTACGGCACTTTATTCTCCCTTTTGTGTTGTGGACATCGGTTAATCTTTTTTTATTTCCCTGCTAGATTACAAAGGGCAGTGTCATCGTTTATCCCTTCTTCCCAGCACATCCAGAAGAACTTCTCTTAGCAAAATAAATTAAAACTTAACTAAATGTGGCCAAAAATATGATGCTTTTTTTTTTTACCTGAAATGATTTTTGCCATATTGAAGCTTAAATTTTTCTTCTTTTAAGGTATCAACTGACTGTTGCCCCACAGCTTACAGGTATTACTCTTTAGTATTTCTTTGGATCAATAATTCATTCATATTTTTTCACGCATTCTCGCATTTCGGGCTTCAGTAGCTATTGACCTGAGGACCCAACCCTGCTTTCTTTAGTGAGCATTTAAAATATATCTCCAGTATTCGGAACATAGCATTCAGTTTAAGCATGCAGAACTCTTTCCCAATGGCCCCTATGCCCTTCTTAATTGCAAAGTGCATACCTCTAGGTCTCCTCTGCCTCTTGCAGTAGGCTGAATCTACTTAAGTGATATTTATACCTGTGTAGGCTGGAAAAAAATAGGGCTTTCTATCTCATTTTCCCATTATGGACCCGAGACCTGGAAGCAATTAGTCCTAAATTGTTTGAGTAACTGATCTTCTACAAGTTAATATCCCCTAGACTTCTGAGGGCATAACTAAAAATAGTAACAAAACCAGCTAGTGTTTATTGAGCCCCTACTGTGTGCTAGATACAATGGTAATCAGTCACTTCTCATGACAATCTTATGGGGTGTTATCAAGCCCATTCCATAGGGGAGGAAACAGGCTCAGAGCGCTTACCTGGGACTCGGCAAGGTTCACACATCTCTGCCTGTCAGAACTAGAAATCAAATCTAAGTTTGCCTAAAACTAAAAGACTGCTCACTCTGCTACTGTAATCAAAGGCCATTTTGGTGGTGACTTAACAGATTTTTTTATTATAATTGGAATATTAATTGTCTTGGGTGATCAGAGCTTTTAAGTAACAGATGAAATTAGGAGCTCCTCCCCACAGACATTTCAACCCTTTCTAAAGGCTTTAAGCTCAGCTGTCCAACCCAATTGGACTACAGGAGCTGGGACTATACCTATAACCAAATTTCACCCTTTTGGAATAGTCTGGAATTGTCCAGGCTCACGTTCTATATATTAAGTGGACATTCCAGATAGCTGAGTACGTAAGCGGGACAGTCCTGCACAGCTAAAAAAAAAAAAAAAACAAAAAAAAGAAGAAGAAGAAGAAAAGGAGAAGTGAAATGTGATATAGTTCTTCTAGGATGTTAGGATTTTAGGGGTTGTTATTGTCTAACCCAAATCTATGTCTATTCAATAGACATCAAATGAATTTATTAATTGTAAATAGATTTGAATTTGGTGTCTGCTAAATATGAAAGCTATATTTATCAAATAATAGGAAACAAATCTCTTTGATAATAATTTTTAAAGAAAAGCTTTGCTGTTTGAGGAAATTTCTTTTCTGATAGGGTGTTCATAAAGTCAACTCAGGCAACAAGGGGAAAAGGGAAGGCAAATTATACTGCTACCAGATTTAAATTTTAAATTGACTTGACTCTTGCATTAATTAACCCAATTCTTTGTGTAATTATTTGTTTCTGACCTTAAGTCTGACAATTTTTGCAAGTATAGGGATGTATTGCAGAAAACGTCAGCGTTTATACACGCTGGAATGGAATCTCTTTACCCCAAGATTCAAAAAAGTTCATGGCACACAGCACACAATATGCAAATTGCTTTAGCACCTTCTTCCCTGAGCCTACTACATGACTAAAATGTCAGGACAATATTAGAACACTTTTTCATTACTAATATCATATAGACTGCAAAGATGGCTTTAAGGCAAAGCCCCAGCAAAGTGGTCAACGATCTTTGTTTGAGGGCCAATTTAGAAAAAGTAAGAATTCCCTGGGTTGCTTCTTTTCTCATTCACAATGAAAATAATTTTATTGCATCCCATGAGGAAAATATATATTCTTAAAAATTAGATATATTATTTTAGTGAATGAGAAATTTGGCATTTCTTCTTAGCTACTAAAATATTAATATCTAGGCATATTTGAAGAGTAGTGACTTGGAGTTAACAAATATCGAAACTGGCAGTTATGGGCTCATTGAGCTGCATTTTAATTTGTTAAAAAGGCATCTCTAGCATTTGAAGTGATGCCATATATTTTCTTGATATCTAATACCCTTATTATTGATCAGGAGCTAAATGCCTGCATTACAGGGTAGACCATGGCAAGATGACATACTTTCCAACCAGTAGATGCTAATTCTGCCATGAGAACTCCAGCCTTCTGACTCCACATCTAGTGCTCTCCCTGAAGAACCTGCAAAGTGGCAGGGAGCCATAAACATTTGCAGAAAAATATGTGCGTCATTGTACTTATAGATGACCTCAAAGAGAGTTAGACACATGAATAAGAGTGGCCCTGGACAACATTGTATAAAAGTTAGAGCCTGTTTTTGGTCTCCCCTCCCTTCTCTTAGTTTGTCCATTACCTACCACTCATATAGTATTCCCATTTATTTTGTAAGCCTGTTTTCCTAAGGAAAAGCCTAATTCCTTGGGCCTTTCCACAATCTGCTCCTCAATCCATCCTCCACACCCCCTAATCAATCACTTCTCTTTTACCCTATTCCTACAAACTCTGCTTTCCGCAGATAATGTTGTAAATGGAATAGACACTGACTCCCTTCAGGAAAAAATAGTTTGCATTATCAATGATAATGATGCGTTCTTCAATCAAATGAGTTTGGGTCTATTTCCAAACTTGAAGCTTTATACTACACTTAAACATATTAAAAGCTTAATATGCATGGCCTGTAAGGTAGCCAAACCACTGTCATCTGTCACCTCGCCCACCCAATAACCTCCCGTCTGGCCTGCTCACCAGCACTCAAGCCCCTCCCCTCACAATCACTGTTCAACACCCAAAATACTCTCCTAAAATGGAGGTGAGGTCTCTTTCTGCTTATATACCACAGCAGCTCACTCCAGCCACACTGATCTTGATCCATCCATGGGGACAAGTTCATTCTTTCCTCCTCAAACCCTTCACACATGCTGTTCCCTCCGCACACATGCTGGCACTCATTTTCTCCTGTCTAGCTGCTTCTCTTACTTCAAGTTATAGCTTAAATGTCACTACCTCAGAAAGATCTGCCCTAATCAATCACGCTTTCTAAAGTATAAGTCACCCTGTTAACCTCTAGCTCAGCCCCTGCTTATTTCCTTACTAATATTTAACACAATTTGTAATCATTTTATTTTTTGCATCTGTTTCTTTTATTGTTTACCACTTGCATTTGAAGATAAATTCTATCATGTCCATCTCCTTCACTTTTTTAATCTCCACCACTCAATACATATCTATTTAATGAATGAAGGAATACATCAGCATTTCCCAATTGTATGTGACCCTATACCCTAAGTTGGTATACCAACCCTTACTATCCTACTAAAAATCTCTGGGAAATCGGCCTATTCTGAAATAAATTTAAAATAAATGACAAGAAGTTTAAGTACTGATGCAAGTGAGGCTTAAGCAGGTGGGGCTTTTTGATCATTTTTCAAATCCCCTTTTAGGTGTAGCTGTTCATGGTAGAAGAAACTGCCTGGTGTGGTATCCATGTGTCTCAGTGGCTCTAATACCTGCTACAGTAAAATCATACCCAAGTTTGTAGGAGCTAACTTTAGTCCATGGAAGATTTTTTAATCTAATCACTTTGGAAATTAATATACTATATCTACTGTATTGTGGACTCTGTTGCAACTGTAGTTTTTACTCCGTTGTCACCTCCGTTGTCACCTACTATTACTTATAGTAAAGGTAGGCATAGCTAAGTAAAATACTAAAGAGCTTTCCACAATTATTTGGTTCAAACGGGATATTTTAAATCAGCATTTTAATTTGTAATATGCAAAAGTGGCTAAAACAAGGCACCCTGTCATCATAACCAATTTGTGCATGGCCAGTTCTCAGAAATTAAGTGATCATGTTGGAACTGACAGGCCATCTTCTAAACAGAGCCAAGTGTGAAATTTTGATCAATCCCTGATTCCCAGAAAAGTGTAATTATCAATTTTTAATAAAAATACATTTTTGGAACTTTCAGGAAAACTTGGATATAAAATAGACTTATTAAATTATTTCAATAATAACAATAATGGTAATAATGATAATAGCCAACACTTACATAGCACTTACTATGAACCAGTAATGTTCTATGCCTTTTATAGATTTAATGTACTTAAATTTTGCAGCCACCCTCCGAGGTAAGTACTATTATTAACTCTTTTTATTCATGAGGAAACTCAAGCAAAGAGAGGTAAGTAACCTGAAGAACACACAGCTACTACGATGGAACTGGAAAGGAAACCAAACAGGTCTGGCTCCAGAGTGTAAGTAAACCAGAAAAGGGAAATGTGCATATAAATTTATGACAGTCAATGTTCTGTTATTATTACATAAAATGTCTTTAAGTTTTGTATTTTGTGTGTCTTCAAATAGCAGATCCATGGATTTCTTTCTTTTTCCTAGAAAATTAAGGGGATTAAATAATGATTTTCCTTATTTATTCTAAATATTAATCTCTGCAGCTGTCATGGGACATACCCATGTTTATAGTATTCCACTCTGCACTGTGGTTTACAAGAAGGGGAAATTGTGTTTTGCCAAGTTGACATCTCATTCATTAAAATTAGGGTCAAATGCAATAACCTAATCTGTTTTGTTATTTTAAAGGTGCAATTCCTTCTAAAAAAATGCAAAGCACGACTCTTAACAAAACATGGCCTTAAATTGAATTTAAAAACTATGTTTTGATTACTTACATTAAAATTAGTCAGAAACCCATGATATGTGTGGTTTTAATGATGCAGAGAAAAAAGTAGTCTAAAAATGGCAAGTAAAAATACATTGAATTTTAATTAGTCTAAAATGGTCAAGTTTCCTATTCACTCACTCAGACATGATAAACTTTCCAGGATCTATTTTGGGGCATGGCAACTCTTTTCCACGTGTTCTGAATGGTCTCATTTCCCTATATGAGGACCACATTGGCACTCTGTGTACTTGTGCAATGGGAGGGATCTATTCTGACACCCTAAGGAAACTCTGTGTGTGCTTCCGTCCTCAGGCTACTCAGTCTTGCATAAGTGATTTTGATTTATCATTGCTGATATTTTTAAATGTATTTACCAGATCTGAGGTTATTTTCTTTTCTAAGATGAATTTTAGCTCTTTTATTTACTGTTTTCAAATTTTTCATACATTCTATTGTGTGACATGTCCTAGTCTAAAGCTTTTTGCCTTTAACCACTACAGCTCAGTTTAAGCATAATAAAAGAAAGAATATTGATCTAGAACCTAACTGCTTACATTAGATTATCCAATTTCCCCACGCACTAGAAAACTGTTAGGACATTCTTTATTGAAGAGCCAAGATTATAGTAATATAGGCTGATTTTGTCCCTCCATTTTATTCCATGACTGTCCAGATTCTTCCAGCTGGCCAGACTTTGCCCTACAAAAAAAGGGTTGGGTTCTAGACATAATCACAGTGATGATGAGTGGGCAGTAGGTATGGAAGATAAAATGCACCTTGGATGACTCCTTGAGTTTTCTAGGATACTTGTGAACATAAACTTAGGCAGGAGAGAAAGAGTTTATCTGGTCTTAACTTTATTCATAGCCAAGCTAGAGATTTTCTTTATTATAATATCTTCATTGTTTTTTCTTTCCTCTTCACAATACTACTAAGCAGAGCTCTAGAGTGGATATTGTTCAGTTTTTAAGTGATAACCATGCATGTATTTTGCTTTTAAGATTTCATTATCAGACTTCTGATATTTGCCAATCAATGTGCAGTATTATCTCATTTAAGTTCTACAACCCTGAAAGCTAGGTATTTTTATCTCCATTTTACAGATGTGAAGACTGAAAATCAAAGAAGCTAAACAAGTTAAGAAGAAGAAATAAGAACAAAATATTATAATTATTATTAACAACAACATGTTAATAATAAATTAATTTTAAAACTAACATTTATTGAGGCAGCTACCTATGAAGGTTTTTGGATGAATTATCCCATTTAATTCTCATAATATTCACAGGAATTATTATTATACCCATTTCACCTCCAGGGAATGTTGAGGCTTAGAGACATAAAGAAAGCTCATATAACTAGAAGCAGAGGCAGAATTTAAACCTAAACAGCCTCACTACAGAGCACACAGTCTCGATCACATTACTGTGTACCTGCTAAAGGTAGAGCACACATTCTCACCTGGATCTATTTGATGCTCAGCTTTTGAGTTTTCAGGATCTCACATGACTTTTAATCTAAAACAGTGGTTCTCAAATGTGGTCTGATAATCCATGCTGATCCATAACGGGGTTTCACTACCCAGCAGCAAAATAAAAAGATCAAAGACCGTACATGTCAAGAGCTTTTCTTACCACAAAATGTGTTCAGTTTAAAGGATCTCACTTTTTTTTTTTTTTCTGAGATTATAGTCTTCCTTTTCTGGAACAAAAATATCCCTTCTTTTTATCTAATGATGGTGATAGTCGATAATAGGGTTTTTTAAAAAACATTTTTTATGAAAAAATTATAAATTTCTTATCCCTATGTCCCCTGCCTCATCCTGGGGACAATGGGGGAAGAATTATATTGATTTGGAACATTTGAAAATCACAACTGTTTTGAAAAAGCAAAAGAGCAAAAGAATCCTTTAGGGAATGAAATGTGGTCCCCAAAGCAAACTCTACAAGTCTGTCCAAGATTAGCCTTATTCTAGTGAGTCCCACTTTATGGTTTTTAAAGAATTTTCAAGAAAGCAGGTTCCACTTGAAAGAAAATGATGTTATTAGTGCACAAATATATTTTTACAGAATAGCGTTCTCCATACAAAACATCTAAGCTCTGGCTGAATAATGAGCACAAAGCCTGTGAGGTGCTTTCACATTGAATACCTCATTTGGCCTGCACACAGCACTCCTGTGCGAGTGACTTGGGGCCACAGTGACAGAAAGGGTGTTGTCCTCAGCGTACAACAGGATATACTACTTCTTAGTATTGCTTGGCCTCTCTTAGCCTAACTTTCCAGTAAGGAAGGAATTGCTTCTGTATTAAAGCATTGTTTCATGGATTTTAAATAATATAGGAAAAGTGTACTGAGCGTGGTCCAAGGCATATATCAGTCGATAACTAATACCTATTATTATACTTATGATGATCCTCATTTTACAGATGAGAAAACTGCAACTCGGATTAAAGTCTGAGCTAAAGTAGCTCATCTAGTTAAGTGATGAAGTCAGGGCTTGAGCCCAATTCTACCCGTGTCCGAAAACTTTCTCTGGTTATCCCTCGCCCACAATTCTATATGAATCCCAAACGTTCTTTTCACTATCCCATGCCATGATTCTGGTAATTGTAAGAAGCTAAAAAATCCCATTGATTCAAGTGGACTCCATCATTCTATAGATGTGTGTCTTTGATGTCCTTGTACATATGGGCATAAACTTCTCAGTAGGAAAATCAGATGAAATTTAAAATGATTTATTGTACTTATCAAGCCAATAAAAGTCACATTTAAACAAATACAAGCAGGAATGGAAATTGTAAAGATTGCCAGATGATATGAAAAGTAGGATCCTGCAGTGCTTAAAGGAGCTAGTAGCTGAACATCACCAGTTGAAGGGGAGGATAAAATTTGAAGGTGGACTGATAATTTTGATATCTATAAAAGCCTCAATGTGTGACAGGTGCAAACCAGCAAATATATTTTCCTAAATTGTAGGTACTGACAGTCAGTGTATTTGTTTATGTTTATTTTTAAATTACCTGGAGAGTGACTTCATCTCTCTAAGGTATAGCATGGCTTCATTTGTCAATGGAAGATTAGCAAAAGTAGATACCTTGCTGATGACTTAGTTAAAAGCTTTATTTTTGTAATATTCCTAAAAAATAAAAAGTTTCTGTCTTTTTAAAGAGAAAGCAGAAGTATGCCATAGTTCAGTATACTCAGAAGGAGCAAATAAGGAAGGAAAGCCAATTCCTTTTCCTTTCTTTCAGAGGAGTTTATTTTTCTCTTAATGTAGCATACTCTTTAGAGTTCAACCTCATGTTTGGAGCTCATCAGAGATCTGGATCTTAAATACCTGTTTCTAATATATTCAGAGACAAGTATATTGAATATACACTGTGTTGTGAAAATGAGCATCTTGAACTTAAAGGAGTTAATAGTTATTAATTAAGTTTCATATCTTCCTGTGATTTGGGGTGCAAATATGCAGCCCGAGAAATTGTCACATAGTGTGTCAGCCGCCAGAGGAGGGACGATAACAAAGCTGGATGTCCAAAGGAAAGGTGAATTATACAAGAGACAGGGATACTAGTGAGAAGTATGAGGGAGCAAGTGGGAGATAATATTTGAGAATCCCATTTGCTGTACTAATTTATGAAAATGGCTTGAAAATAGTCATAGTCAAAGACCAAAATATTTCTTCAAAGATTAACTTTGCTCCATTAAAATGTATGAGTAGGAATATTCGGAATGGTTTTTCAAGAACTGGAATCTCTTGCCAACAACTTACCATTCCTGCTAAAAGTGAGAGGAGACGAGACTCACAGTTTTATCTTTGGGCCTGTAGATTTATTTCAGGTAATGGAAATATTTTGGATGAAATAATGTACTTGACTTATAACACAAATAAATCATTTTGCTAAGCCACAAAAGGGCGGAAAGGACTTGGTATACAATCCGTGAGAGTGTGAAAGGCATTTTTTAATAGACAAGCTATAGGAAACCACATCAGCCCCTGTTTTGCTGGATAGCAATACCTGGGAACTGATTTGCTCTGTCTTACAGGGAGTGTGGAAAGGGTATAAAAGTTTTGGCTTATCAGTGTCCAGTGAAGCAGATCTGTTCTTTGGACAGTTTGGTTTGTATGTATGATTCTTGGTTAAGAAAGAGGTCTTGTTGAAATGTGCCTAACTTGCCCACCAATTTTTAAAGTTACAATTTGCTGCCAGTCTTACCATGTTTTCTCAAATAACTTCCCTTTTATCCTCATGACAAGGAAGTAGATGACAGGGACAAGGATTTTATTACTCTCATCTCATCCCTACACGCCCCTCTCCTTACTGCACTAAAGCGGTGGTTCTCAAACTTCATTCCGCAGCACAGTCACCTGGAGGGCTTGTCAAAGCACAGGTTGCTGGCCCCAGCCCCAGAGTTTCTGATTCAGTCTAAGATGAACTGCAAGAGTTTGCATTCCCAGTAAGTTCCCGGTGATGTCAACGCTGTTGGTCAAGCTATCGAGTTCTCAGATACCTATGAGGGAACACTTTTAACTCACTCTCCTCTCCAACCCTCTGAAAATTCAAGGGTTCTTATTTTGACTACTTCCTGCCCACTACTATTTAGCCTCACTGCAGCCCCAGCATTTCCCTGGCCAATCAGAATGTCTGCAAAGCACCAGTAAGGATGTGATTATATTTTGAATGACACATTCCAGATGCTTTGTTTTGTCACTGCCCACGTTTCTGATATTTTCCCTCCTTCCAATATTTCCAGTGCTTTCTTTCCAATTTCCAAATTCATATCAAAATAGCTAGGTAAGTAGAAACAAAAGGGGCATTTTTTTCCTTCTTATTTTTCTTTATTCTGGTTAAATGTTGATTAATATAATAGCCATCTTTATTTAAAAGACTATCAAGAAGAACAAGATATATGAAACCTGTCTTTTCCCTCTCCACATCTCTACAGAGGCTTTGAGAGATACAGGGGAAAAAAATGAAGCTCTGTTTACTTCAAATAGCATTCTTCTGGCACACAATGGTGAAAGTTCCAAGAAATAAGATTTTTTTTTTCCTAAAACAAATGGCAGAGTAAATAATGTCCTTTGAAATAGTACAAATAAATAAACACTGCCACATTATGGTCTACAAAGAAATAAAGATCCTGCCAATATGATTGCTTTGAAAACAATACTACGACTGGCAGAATAATTATGTGGAAGGCAAGAATTGCTTTGTTTCTTTCTAAAAATTAGCAGTAGTTACAAGAATGTTTGTATTTTTGTTTTATGTTATTTTCTATTTTTTTGAATGATTTTAACAATAAAAAGTTTTAAGGAATTGTAAAAACCATGTAGGAATAAAATAGACCCTGAGATGTAAGTTTGTTTATTCAAATCACATATATTGATTGCCATATATTGAGTACAGATACATTGTCTGTACCAAGCACCATTCTAAAAATTTATAATGATTTTATTATAAATAATTTTAAGACTTAAGAAAAAACTACCATTTTTTGCATTAGCTTAAATAAGGTATTCTGCTATGTATATATCAAAACATCAAGTTGTGCAACATAAATAGGTACAATTTTTATTTGTCAATTTTTAAAAATTTGTAAAAGAAAAACCATCAAGTATGTACTCTTATTATCCTCATTTGATACATAAGCAGTCTGGCTATTGGAGACTTTGAGTAAAGTGCCAAAGTTGTCTGGCACAAAAGGAAGCAAAACTGGGATTTAAACTCAGATCTCCCTGGCTCCAGAGTTTAAGTTACTAAACATTGACACACAAAGAGTTCCTATTAATTCAAAAGAAAAAGGAAAAAGTTATAAGCCATAAAGTCATGGAAGATGAACCAAAATGGCCAAGGTCACTGTGATAAGGCATTCAGCCTTTCTAAGAATCAGGGAGAAGCAGGAAATTTAGTGTTACTTGTGGAAATTACAAATCTCATGTGCTTTCGCCCTGCATTTCTACTTCTTATCTACCCTCCAGAAATGTGAGTTTTTCTGTACATATCTTTAGATGCATCTAGAATGGCCCTTGCACTATCATTCATAATACTTTCAAAATAGATACTGCCTAAATGCCAATCAATAGGGAAATAGTTAAATGTATACGGCATACCCATTTTGTGTCATTATGTACAATCATTGAAAAAGAATGAGGCAGATCTGTATGAAACATGGAAAACATATTCATCATATACTGAGAAAAACAGTTTCAGGACACTATATCTAGATAGATAAATAGACCCTGTTTTGTAAAATTGTACATTCTATACATGTCTCTGTGCACAGAAAAATATCTAGGATGATAAACCTCAGATTTTTAACTGCTTCTACTTTTGAGGAGTTAGGTTGGAGAAGTGGGGTGGATATGAAAGAACTTTAACTTATATAAAATAATTTATAAAATGAAATTAAAGTTCTCTTCAGTTTAGATTTCATAATTTTAAATATTTTTAAACTATTTTAAATTAAAAAGTAAAGGACATATAAAGGACAAACTCAAACAGCATACACTATTTCTCCTTGAACAGGATCTCTGAATGCAAGGAAAATACTTCCCATTTATATCTGACTCAAGAGTATCAATGCCCTTGAGTGCCAAGCTTTGCTTTCATACTGATCAGGCCGCTGATAATAAGATCCATCCAAATTCTTTTCCTGTTTTCATCCTCCATCTCTTCTCGACTGTTTTAAAGCAAATGCTCACCCTGGAGAGACGAATTCAAGTATCCCCAAGTATCTTGGTGACTTAAGAATAACTTAATGAATTCAGAAAGAATCCCATGCCCACATTCATCTTTAAACTCTTTGCAGGATGCCATATTTAGTAAGTCATGCATTGTGAAATATCAGCATTTGCCATGTGGGTTACCTCTGTATTACAGATGAATTTTACTCTTTTCACAGTTGTTGAAAAAGACCTCAGTGGACTTGGAATGTTTTTATTAAAATAGAAACTGAGCAGAAAAACTTGTTCATTCATAAATATGATAAACCTCTTCTGTTCACTCATCAGCCCAAGTCTAGTTTCCTTGCTGTCAAGTTCTTGTTTCTCAAGACCTATTTTTAAAGACATAATGTCAGATTATATGTTAGCCTGATGTTTCTACCTGTTTTAATAATCCTATGATAAGCTCAGTGCCGTGCTTACTCTGTGCCACTTTGATATGGTCACTGGCCTATACCAACAGACTATTTACCAAGTTTGGAATTCAATGTCTCCCCTTTGATAAATACTTAAGAGGATAAATCCTTGGAAAACAACTTGAAGGCAGACATAATTCAAAATGTTTGTTTTTATTCTGCTCCATAGTGATTTTTTGCAGCATAAACTGCTTTTAAATTTATTTAGGGCTGCCAAGCCCTAGTCCTATCCCGGCTATTGCAAATGCCCCCAGGAGCCTGTTATTTCTCCCCCACAGCCAGTTTGAGGGTAATGAGTCAGTCTTTCTCTGGGCCACCCACGGCCCCTCAGGGCCCCGAGTTAACTGTACCTGTGCTATTTGGAAGCACGGAGATGATGGGGCATTGCTGGAGCCTAATCAAATCCAAATCCCCTTCCAGCTGTCAAGCCCCTGACCCCTTTCTCTTTAACCGAGGGGTTCTCCAGCACCATACAGAGTACTAACACGGAGTGACAATTCTGTTTCACATCTTCTGTCATCTGGCTGGAACCTGCCTGTGCACAAGTTCCCGTCAGCCCTCAAGCCTGATGGAGACTGGCACCACCAGGTTCCTCAGAGTAGTGGTTAAGTGCAGGGACTCTGGAGTCAGAGAGCCTGAGGTCTAGCCCAGGCCTTCCTGGTTCCTGGCAAAACGGCCTTGCCTGGGGGCAAGCAACGTAAGCTTCCCATGCCTCAGTATCCTCATACATTCAATAGGGACGTCAGTTCCTACCTCTCAGAGTTATTGTGCCAATAAAGATTGAATGAATAAGGCTCTCAGCAGTCACCAGCACAAAATAAGCTACTCAAGTATTTGTGATATTATATACTTTATAAAATAACATGTTCATATATTATAAAATATGTATGACCTACCAATTGGAACATCTGCCATCTGTGCCTGCAGAATTCTGCATTTGTCCTATATGTGCTTCACTTAAGCTAGAAATAAGCCTACTAATTGGTCTTAAATTTTCTGCTCTTCCTGTATTCCTATAGTCCTCTTAGGTCTCGGCCTCCTCTAGGTTTAGCTACCTTGTTCTCACAATCAGAAAGAGCAGATTATCAATACTAGTCCCTTGTTAGAAATGAATTATGACAGAGTTATCTGTAATCATTGAGGTAACTTGTGCTTTCTAACTTCTATCTCCTTTGATCGCTTTCTGAGTGGATTTCCTTTCTCTAAGGAAAGTTTGCATGTGTAAGATGGTTCTTAATCTACAAGGAATAGGAACAGATATACTCTAACAAGTGTTGAAAACCTTCCTTGCCAATCTCTAGGAAGTAGCTTCATGAGAAATATATTGTCTAATAAGTGACTTCCAATAGAAATAGTGTTTTCAATAAAGCACGTTTTTATACACCAATTTTCAGGATTATTAAAAATGTACCACTTCTCACATGAAAAAAATAGAGAGGTAAAAAGTAAAGTCTTGTAGTAACTTGGCAAATCCACATGAAAATGTCACATTAAAGCAAAAGGTTCTACTTTTGTAGAATGTTAATGTAGGTTAATGGAAGTTTTATCTTTGACCCAACAAGTTTCACAGTTAAAGTTTAAATCTAAATTTCTTGAACAAATTAACAAATGCAAAAATGGAAAATAGATTTCTTCTCACTTATCTACTCTAGAGCTCTGTTTTGAGAAGGATGCTGGGATTATATCTGTTATGGCCATGGGAGTGGGAAGTGATAAGACTTGTACCACATACTTACCATTTCTGCTTGTTTTGGGATCACAATAAAACCCCTTGTATGGTCAAATATTATGTACATTTTGTACAAAGAGAGGATACATTAACATGAGGGGAGCCAGAGAAGATTATTCTGAATCAAGCACTATTCAAACCACTTCACATGTACTCATTGAATCATGACAATAACACAATGGAGTAAATTCTATTATTAAACCCATTTTATAAATGGGGTCATTGAGACACAGAAAGTACCAGTAATTTTCCCAAGGCTATATAGCTAATAATGAGCGGAGCTCATTGATAGAGCTGTCAGGAAATCTGGTTCCATATTCTCTGTCTTTACCACTTGTGCTAATCTGCCTCCAAAGTATTTTGTGGGAGGGGGAGAGCAAGTTTTCATGAATATCTTTTTATATCATGAATTTGGTGAACTTTAGCACCATGGAATATTAGTGTAAGAAGAGATCTGAACCAAACTTTCATCTATTAAACGATCCAGTCCTTGGTACCTAGTCCCTCCCCAGTATCTCCAGGTTCTTCCTTTGTTGAACAGCCCTTAAAGCTCTTTGACATATTGAACCAAAATCTACTTCCCTATAGTTCCTACCTATGATCCTACTTGTGTCCTCGGTGGAACAACACAAACTGATCTACACCGTCTTACACAGTACAGCAGTCAACATCTTGTCAGCAAAATCTCTCCACCGTGAGTGAAATTTGGTGAGAAGGGAGACAGAAGATTTTTAAAATAACCCATAATTGAGTAAAGACCATTTTACTTTAAAAGTTTCTCCTTGTAAAACAATACTATACATTTCAAAAGAAGAAGGTCAGGGTTTAGATTTCCTTTATGCAGAAAAACATTTTTGTTGTTTTGCCATTGCTGTACAAATAAATGTTCTATTTGAGATAGAAACTTCTTTGGTCTTTCCCCCAAAGTTGTCAAATCTACTACACTAAATATGGTCCAACATGTCCAACTGAGCAAAAGAAATCCCCTTTTATTTGGTTGGAGTGGGTGCAACATAGGAAGAGAGAGCTCTACGTGAGCGTTTTTCCTATTGGCCTCCCTCAATGGCTTGTCATTTAAAATTCACAAATTCTCATTAATACAACAATCTATTAATGTGCTATACTTTATGTTTGAAGATAATGTTAATTATTGGAGGAATTAGTCTTCTAATTATGTCCTCTAGGGAGGTTGGGAAAAGGCCAAAGAGAAATAATTACAAAGAGGTGGATTAATGATATAAAGGCTTTATATGAAACCTGATTCAGCCATATTCTAAGCCATGGAAGTGACTTTCTAAGGATGGGGCTGAATTAAGCACAGCCCCTTTATAAATCAATTGATTCATAAAGATTAAGCCTTGACCTCGGTTTGGTTGAAATCATATGTATAGGAACATTCATACACATACAAATAAGAGCTGAAGCTTAGCTTTAAATGACTTAAACATAAGCCCTGAAACAGTATGGCCTTGGAAAGGTCATCACATCAACCATCAGGACACCTGGGTTCCAGTTCCAGCTCTACCAATAGGTTTTGTGACTTTGGTAAGCTCATAATATTTATTGAGCACCTGTTAGGCTTTGAGAAAGTGAACTGGGTGTTTTATTTAATCTTCAGAACCGCTTAGCAGGTTAAATAATACCTTCACATTATACAGATGAGGAAATTTAAAGTCTAAGAGGCTAATTAACAATGCCTAAGATCACTCAGCTGGTAAATGACAATTGTAGAATTTGACCCTAGCTTTTCTCTTCATTAGACCATTTCCATCACTTAACTTCCTGAGTTTTAGTTTACATCTTTGTACAAATGAGGTCTACATACTCTGTACATTCTTGATAACTTTTGACATTTTTTGATTTCAGTGTAAACATTGAAATGTAAGTGTCCTGTTCTTTCTATCATCATTTATGATTATTATTTGTTTCACTAACTGCTGGTACACCTTTTTCTTAATTTTTGTCATTTACATTGAAAATTTATCTCATATTTACAAATTTCCAATTATGAAATCTCTATTGTTGGCTTAACACCATATCATCATGATACACATAATTTCTACTACAAAATTTGTAGTATTTGTAAAATAAAGTAAATCTTACAGAATTTGACTTCTGCAGTCCAAAACTCCAGTTACCCTTTACTGACATTAGAGGTGCCGGCACCTTCAGACCCCTCCATCGAGAAATGCCACCCAACGGTGGTCCTAATATTTGTTTTCCCAAGGAGTCAGAGGATGGCAGATATGAAGCTCCTACAATCTTTTGCCAAACTCCTCTTTGCTTTTGCTATTACTTTTGACCTAGTGCCTACAAATAAAGTTAGTATTGTGTTTGTGGGACTGGATCCCAAAACAACTGGTGCTAAAAAAAAAAAAAAAAAAAAAAAAAAAAAAACATAAAACGAATTTGTTGTTGTTTGAACATTAAAAAGTTGATTCTGAGTATGATGAATCATGTCAGCAAAAAGCCTTCAGTAATAAATAGGGACATAGCTTGTTGACAAATGAGTTGGAAAAGTTTTGTTGGCTTATATCCAGAGCTTCTTCCCTGCCAGAGGCTCAGAGTCCTAACTGCTAGAATACACATTTTAAGGTCTTTGAGAGCATTTCTTACAAGTTGACAAGTTGTCCAGTAGGTGGCACAATGTTAACACTTTGTTAATGGCTTCTTGCCTTAAAAGGAATTTTCTGAAACTTGTTTGAAAATCTCAGGATGGACTTGCTTTTATACATAGTATTTAAACATAAACTCAGTATATTTATTTCATCTTTGGAAATATATTTTGAAATCAAATAATTTATAAGTGTTTAGATCTTGTTTTTGGTTGGTTTGTTAATTTTAGACTTATTTATGCCTTCTTCTTTTAAATATTTAAATTATATACTTCTAATTATTTTTTTCTTTCTCAGAAATAGGTAAAAGAAGATATAAATTAAAATGTATCTTTAAATATTACAATTATTTTTAACAAAATTTGCAAAATCAAGATTACTTGGATTGCTGGAAGCTGGTATTACTGTTGTGCACTTTGCAACTAAACTGTAGTAGTAGCTAAGCAAACAACAGTAAGATTGCATGTATAAATTATGTAGATAATTTAGACAAAAGCATCATTGAATTTCTGTTACTTGAATATATCAGGAAGGTGTTTTGCCATTTTTAATTCAGTTAAATATTATACTTGCCTGATACCTTTTTCTGATTGTTCCAGATCCCACATCCCATTCTCTCCTGTGTATGTATATGTGTGTGTGTGTGTGTGTATGTGTTTATCCCAAATGAAAACTCTTGGTTACAAAAATTGTGAATTCTAAAAGTACTAAAATTGCCAATATTGATCAAATTGACAAATTTTTCCACTAATTTGTCTTTAAAGGGAAAATAAGCCATATACACAGACTATGTAGTAAACATTGTCTAACCAACTCATTATTTTGAGAAACAAAGTTCATTAAATGTACTATGCTGGGAAAAATTAAAAAGATTCCATCTCACATTTTGACATATTGTTGTATTTAGCTTAAAGTGCAACAAATGATGGACTATATCATTGTGTTCTGAAGCAAATGATTGCATTTAATTATGTTGCCAGTCTGTCAGAAGATAAGATTTTTAGTGATTGAAACTGAATTGCCTGTTTTTACTGTTTAAAGCCCTGCTCTCTCAGCAGCATGTGAATGGTTTGGGATAGGTTAGCCCCTGGATAGCCCCTCTTGAATATACTTCTCATCACAATATTTAAACACTGTTCCTGGTCTTTGTATCTCAGTTCAGTCTCACATATACAGAGCTGCATTGGCTTTGCATTTTCCATTAACTCTATTTAATAAGGTCTTTCTCAATCTATAGAAGTTTTATCTAGTCAGATGGGCCAAATAAATTTTAAAATCAACCTCTCAATTTTTTACTTTGATCTTTTCTTCTTAATATTCATCCTAGCCACAAATCTCAAGCCAAAATTATTCACCTAGGAAACTTTGTTGGGAAAATAATGAATAACTTCATTTCTGAGCCTCCAGGGTAATTGTCTTCATGTTATCTCATGTCAACTTCCTAAGCTAGATATTTTAAAAGGTCTGCAGGTTGAGAATGCTCAAGAAACCAGAAAATTCAGTAGTTGAGAGAATCTGGTTGTTTTTCTATCAGATACCTCCTTATCTCTTTCCACCTTCCCTAGTTGAGAAAGGAACATAGAATTGAGAATCAACTGAAAAATGTGTTATTGCCCTTAATTATGAAAAAAGTAGAAGGTCTAGGAGTACTTACTCATTATTCATTCTCCACGATTCCATCTCGATTCCATAGAGTTCAGCAGCTAACATAACAAATAGCTTCTATGCAACCCCTCCATTGTAAACATGAGAACATGAAGGCACAAAAGGTCTAAATGACCAACTAAACATTCTTCCTTGAATACGTTGCAGAAATTTAACAATTGGAAATTTTACATCATTTATTTTTGTCCTATGCCTTAACCCATATTTCCATTTTTCTTTCCCAAAATAAGGAAATAACTTAAATCCAATGTAATACTTTTTTACTTGAAAATAATTTTTAATTGAGAATTTTTATAATCACACCATTATGATTCTCTGAAAAAAAGAAGAAAAAAGTATACAAATTTTAATTTTAATAAGAGCCCCAGGGAACAGAAATTTAAATTCACAAGCACACACACTAATTTCTTCTGGATTAAATTATCACAATTATTGTCAATTTACAATTGGAAAAACAACATAAATACATCATGAATTTTAATAATTACTAAGTATCTAAATAAAGCTTTGTTACAAATGCTTCTCTTAATAAGATGAAGTGTTTTGTTTGTGTTTTTCTTTCTCATTTTTCTTATTCTAATTAGTTTATGTGTCCATGGGCAAAGGTTATATACCACTCAAATATATAGAATAGAGTTCAGCATCAATTCTTTTTTTCCTGACCTCAGTGCTGAGAAAACTTGTTTATATTAAAAAGCAGACAGAATAGAGGGAGTTTTATTATAGTTTCGTCACTCCGTTCTTTTAATTCCTTCCTAATTATAGGTCAAAAATCACATGATGATTGATCATTAAATTTAGAATAATGCCTAATCATTTCTCAGCTTAACAATTTATTTAAATCCCCCTACGGTTTTGATTAAAACAAAGAATTGGAAACCACCTGACTTACAAAAAGGTTTATAAGGCAGTCATTAGAGTCATTCACTTTGCCAACACAACAATGATGTTTGGATCCAGGAAGGTTCTTTGCACCCTAAAGGAGGCATTATCCAAAATGGGTGAGAGAGGTGGGCTTTGTGTTTTGTTTGTGATTTTATAAAGTCAGAGAAGGGTGTTTACGAAAGGATTAGAGAAAAGAGAACTTGGCATTCCTCACACAAGTGCTAAGGCAGAACAGTCTCAGGAAGGAATACATACAGAGATTGAGAATCTGGAAATTGATACTCAAAATGACTCGTATGCCCTCCACCTTGGAAAGTATTTGCACAGTCAGGGTTACGGGTATACCCATTTGAAAGCTTAGGGAGAGCAACATTCTGGATCCTGAGGAGCATAGCCTTGAAATAGCCATGTGTTCTCATGCTTAGCAACCAGGGCACTCTCACAAACTACTTTTTTAGTGGCAATCTTTCCCCTATGCAATGTTCTGAGGCCTTTGATGAGATGGTACATCTGAGAAGCCATGATACAAAGGTCAAGTGGATCCAGAAATGGCTGATTAAGTTACTGGGACATGAAGTTACCGAGGCCAGTTACTTGCTTTGAATGCTCAGGTGTGACTTTTCGAATGTGATGGAACGCAATTGCTTGGGATTAGCTATTGCTGTGATTGAGACGGGAGCACCTGCATTCTAATTCAAATTCCACATAGTTGACCTGTATGACTTCTAGTAGATCACTAAACTTCTCTGCTCTCCTATTCATAAAACAGAGGAGTAAATTTATTGTGGCCTGCTTCAAATTTTTTGTTGAATTCAAGTATTAGTACAAATATGGTTGTTAGGGGCAAAACCACATGCAAAAAAAATTATTCAAATGAAATATGGTCCTCATTTTTTAAGGTACTGGAAGTTTTAAGTAGTAAGAAAGAAAACTTGTTAACATAATAATAAGTGACATTTTAAAAGTGCAGTTTACTTAGCAGTCTCCATGTATTTCTTTAATATACCCCAAAGAGTTTTCTGCCTTCAGAAGTTGGAGATCAATAAAATACAGTGCTATCTATAACATAAACTCTAATTAGCTCATAGTACTTTCATGTCACACTACCTGGGTTCCCTAACTACCAGCTAGAATATGCAACCTCTAGCTTTCATCCAGATCCATTGGCTGATGCCTTGAAAGTAGAGTTCCCACAAGTCACATAAGCAGACCCGAGAGATCTCTACCACGAGATCAAAGGTCTTTTTCCTTGCTTTTTGGAATTTGCTAGGGTCAAGTGAGAGAATTTCTATCTCCATTCTGCACTTTCCTCTCTGGGGGCTAGCAGACATGCCCTATCTGAGAGCTTGTCCTTTCATACACTTGAGTATCTGTTTTACCAGTCTGTGGAAGGAGAAATGAGAATGAAAGCACACACAGCAGCTTGTCCTGACCAAAAGAACCCAAGTAGGAATCCGGATTCTGCTCTAAGAACGTATACCATGAATTAGAAGTCACTCATGGGCCCAGCTTCAGGACAAAACTTGGGGACCTACCATTTCAGGCTCTGAGGCCAAATTACCTGAATTTGACTTGCAGCTTCTGCCATCTAAAAACCGTGTGGCTTTAGATAAATTATTTAATCTTTCTGTAACTCAGTTTCTCATCTGCAAAATGGGAATTATAATCATACTATCTTTCTCACAGTTCTTATTAAGATAAAGAGTAACAAGTCACATAAAAATAATATGACCATATAAATTATCACTCAAATTGATACATTTTTGTGAGTGAATAGGGATATTACTAATAATTACATCAGGACAACAAGAGTGAGCCATGACTTTCCTGCAAAATTCAGAGTGTATGGGATTGCTCTGGTAAAACACCCAGCATGATACCTGGACTTTGTTAATGAGTTATTAATATCTTATTATTATAATATTAATATTGTGGGGATCATGGTCAAAAATGTTTCTGAGAATATAGCATTCCCTTCCATATTAACATTTTCTGAGTTTGTTAATTTGCAGCACTTTTGTTGTTTTTTGTTTTGTTTTTGTTTTTTTGTTTTTTTTTTTTTTTTTTTTGAGACAGAGTCTCGCTTTGTTGCACAGGCTAGAGTGAGTGCCGTGGCGTCAGCCTAGCTCACAGCAACCTCAAACTCCTGGGCTCAAGCGATCCTGCTGCCTCAGCCTCCCGAGTAGCTGGGACTACAGGCATGCGCCACCACGCCCGGCTAATTTTATATATATATATTAGTTGGCCAATTAATTTCTTTCTATTTATAGTAGAGACGGGGTCTTGCTCTTGCTCAGGCTGGTTTCAAACTCCTGACCTCGAGCAATCCGCCCGCCTCGGCCTCCCAGAGTGCTAGGATTACAGGCTTGAGCCACCGCGCCCGGCCTGTTTTTGTTTTTTTAACAAGGAGAAAAACAGTGTGCTCAAATGTATATGCTAAGGAGAGTGAGTCCCTTACCATTGTTTCAACTGTTTAGCCTCTACTCCAACCTATAATCAGGTTTAGTTGCTAGGGAAAAGCTCAGTTTGTCCAAGAGAAGCTCCTTGCTTTTGCTCCAGTCCCCATCTTTGTCAGATGTTGAAAGAAGGGTGATATGAGGTCGGTCCCATGGTAGCAGCAGGACTAAAGTTTAACTTCAGGAAGTTGACAGTTATCTTTGTTTAGATTAAAAAAAGATTAAAAACACTGTGTCAGAAATCCAGCAAAAATAATTGGTAATAGAAGCAAAGAAATTCCAGACTCAGAAGTCCCATGAAGTCATCTCTGTACTTCTTGCCAGTGTGGGGTCCTTTTAAAACATGTTCTCAGGATCCTGGCCAGCCTCACATCAGCTGCCTCAAAGATGGAGCTTCCATCATTTCTTTGGCAAAACATCATCAAAGTCCAGCAGGCAAGGTCTTTTGACCTGGATTTCTCAGTTCAGTAAAATCCCAATACTAGGAGATAAAGTTTCTGTAAAATGCAAGTTCTTAACCTAAATTAGCTTTGTTTGAGCCTATGCAAATCAAGGCAGAATTTACATTGCATGGTTTAAATTCTTTTAATGTTTAGATTTAACAAAATCAGCACTGTACAGCAAGAGGAGAGGATTTTTTAATCTATGTGCTATGAAAAGCAACAGCATCCATGAAGTTCATATTTTATTGAAGAGCCAGATAGGTCCCTTTATTCCTGATAATAATATCATCAGGAATAGCATTTGTATAGGGCCTCTCAGTTTACAAAGTGGGCTGCGATACATATCTCATAAGTATCGTATCCTTTCAGTCCCACCAGCTTAACATGCAGCAGGCCCCACCTTGTCCATGAAGCAGCCTAAAGAAAAAGTCCAAGCAGTCGCACTGCGCACCACATTCTCTGCCTTTCTCCGCAGTCTGGGCAAAGTGTGCCACAGCTTGAGAAAAGATGAGTTCATGGTCAGCCTGGGAAAGCTGAACAGTGGCCTTTCCTGCTGCTCGGCATGAAATGAGCCATGAGCAGCATGAAATCACTGACCACAGGTGTAGAGAGCCTCAGTGACATAAATATCCTTGCTGTTTAGCAGTTGGAGGAAGGCTGTGGGAAGATTCGCCACAAGCTCCTCCCGGCCAAGTCTGCCTTTGTAAAGAAATGGTCATTTAGGCCACACTGTTGCCAAAGAGCGTGATGAGTCTCACCCCAACTTTCAATTAAGTGGCTTACGAAAAAGAATTGAAGAATCGTGTAGCAGAATATTTATCTCAGGCCATGCTAAAGAGAAACACAAAAGGAAAAACAACTGTAAAGTGCAAACCTGGTATGTTTCACCACAAACACTTAAAATCTGTTATGTGTTAACAAAACACCTCCATCAACCAAATATACCAAGAAAAATAAAGGCAAAATTGTAATCTATATGACAGATAAATTATTAACAATACAACTATATTAGGTGTTTTAAAATTATTTCAAAAAATGACTTAAACTAATGAGAAAATATGCAAAGAAAATGGACAGCAAATACCAAAAGAAGAAAGTCTTTTAAAAAAGCATGAAAAATGTTCAAATTTAGTAACAATGAGAAATGCAAATTAATGTAATAAGTATACCATGTTTGCCTATCAAACTGGAAGACTTTTTTTTAATTGTAAGAGTCAGCCAAAGTGTGGAGACTCTACACCATGTGATTTCAATATTTTAAAGTTTTTCCCATTTTATTTGGTATCAGGCCACATTTTTTTCTATATTATTTGTTAATTTCCACATTATTTTGTTTAGTTTCTTATCAATATGAGCAGGATACACTGGAGTTTTTAACAAAATTAAACGTTTATTGTCTTTTGGACAATAAACATCTTGTTTATTGTCATAATTGGCATGATTAGTCTTAAGTTATGCTATAAATTTTTCAGTTTCTATTTATTCTACTTTTTCTTTTTGTTTGTTTTTTAGACAGTTTATGTCTTGTTTACTTTTAATTTCTACTAAAACTTCAAAGGTAAAGGAACTATAGCAATTATGATTACATATAAATATGCCCTAGTACTAATCGTAATAATTATAAAGAAACTACTAACAGAAGAAAAACTATAATTAATAAAAATGTTTAATACATCAACTTTAACAGTTTGATAGAGTATTGTGTAGTTAATTAAAATCTTTATTTAAAAAAAAATTTGGCATGGAAAAAATCTCACAATATATAATAATAAAAAGCTTGACAAAAATAATCAGTTACAGTATGATCCAAAAATGTACAGTGCAAGAACTGTACATTTGTGTGTATACATAAAAATGCATATGGTCAAAATGATATTTTGGTCAATGATGGACCACATAGACGACAGTGGTCGCATAAAACTATAGTGGAGCTGAAAAAATTCCTGTCATCTAGTGACGTCATAGCCATCATGATGCAGTGTAACACATTACTCTTGTGTTTGCAGTAATGCTGGTGTAAACAAACCTTCTGCACTGCCAATCATATAAAAGTTTAGCACATACAATTATATATAGTACATGATGCTTAATAATAGTAAACAACCATGTTACTAGTTCATGTATTTATTGTATCATACTTTTTATCCTTATTTTAGAGTGTACTCCTTCTACCAATAAAAAAATTGTTTAAACCAATTAACTGTAAAACAGCTTCAGGCAGGTCCTTCAGGAGGTATTCCAGAAGAAAGCATTGCTTTCACAGGAGATGACAACTCCATGGGTATTATCAGCCCTTAAAACCTTCCAGTGGGACAAGATGTGGCTGTGGAAGACAGTGACATTGATGATCCTGACACTCTGTAGCCCTAGGCTAATGTGTGCATTTGAGTCCTAGCTTTTAATAAAAAAAGTTTAAAAGTAAAAAATATATATATAATGGGAAAAAAGCATATAAAATAAGTACATAAATAAAATATTTTATACATATATTACAATGTATGTTTTAAAATAAGTGCTATTACAAGAGTCAAAAAGCTGAAAAAATAAAAAGTTTATAAAATTAAAAAGTTACAGTAAGCTAAGGTTAATTTATTATTCAAGAGAAAATTATATTTAATAAATTTAGTATAGCCTAAGTATTTATAAAGTTTACAGCAGTGTACAGTAAAGTTGTAGGCCTTCAAATTCACTAACTGACTCACCCAGAACACATCCAGTCCTGTAAGCTCCATTTATGGTAAATGTTCTATACAGGGAAACAATACCTTCTATACTATATTTTTACTGTACCTTTTCTATGTTTAGATACACAAACACTTACCATTATGTTGCAGTTGCCTACAGAGTTCAGTACAGTAACATACTGTGCAGGTTTGTAGTCTAGGCCAAATAGCCTGGATATATAGTAGGCTATAGCAATTAGGTTCATGTAAGTACACTCTGTTACGTTCATACAACAACAAAAAAAATTGCCTAATAATGCATTTCTCATAACATATACCTATTGTTTAAGCAAAACGTGACTATATATTTGTATTCATAGAAAAAAAAAAGACTGAGGAGTAAATACCTCAAAATGGCAGCAAAGACTATTATCTATTGATTAATTATTGGTGATTTTTTCTCTATTGTATTTTTTCTAATTTTCTAAATTTTATATAATGATCACATACTGTATTTATAATCCCAAAACAGCCACTAATATGAATTTTAACATAATGTTTATCAATGAGATTTTTAGAAAGTAAAAACATCAGAAACTCTTCTAGCAGCTTATAGAAGACTACAGGAATTATTTAGAAGTCCACAGACCCAGCTTATAATGAATGGCCACAGGTCAAACTCTTTAAGAAGGGTGACTAGTTCCAGCCACATAGTAAGCTCTTGAAATTTGTGGATGGACAAATAGATAGGATGGAACTTCAATTACACTTGACAAAACTGTTTTCATATGTTAGCATATAAGTCACAACATAGTGATGTCCTCTAGCCCATAGATTGTCTAACATATACCAAGAGAACGTAAAACAAAACACTCCATCAGCTGACTTTTTTACTTATAAAAGTATTCAATATATTGTTCTGAAGTCAATATTTAATGCAAATGTAGGAGTGAATGTATGTTCCCCAGTTTCTAGAATTTAATTTCAATTCCAATGCTTTTTTATCCTAAAAATAAATTAAATGCTCAGTTTGAAGTTTCATTTAAAAGCCATAATTTGATTTCGTTTACTTGGAGTTTATAATCCAATTTGTATCTATTGTTCAGCCCAGTGGAGTGAATTTGTATGGCAAACATATGTTACAAGTAATAAATTCAAAACATATCTGAATTTTTGCAGTCTTTATAAGGCTATGGTAAGTTCTAATGCCAGATCACTAATTTGTCATTTTTCTTAATGAATTGTATTTTTTGTTACCAGTATTGAACTATTTTCTATTCAGTATTTCTTGACTGATTATAAATGAGGAAAGAGAGATGTTGAATTAAATTGATTTATAGAGGAACGTTAATGTTTATATATTCCCATTCTCTGTTATACCACTTAAATATAATGGAGATTATATCTTTTCTTTAGTGGTGTCCTAAAATTTGAGCATATTTAAAAAATAGAGCAGTTAGGGATAAAACAGAATACAAATTGTTTAAAAGGAACAAGAAAAGGTAAAGTTTAGTAGGCATTTAAAATATATTGATTACCATTGGTCACTAAATTTGCTTCCAATTTTGCTTTAAGTAAATGCAAATAAAGAAACACATTCAGTTATATAAATATGAAAACAGAATATATCAGCAAAGATAAGCTTTTCACTGGATCTCAATTCAAACAAAATTTTAGCACATAATACCATTAAAAATGTTGAGCATCAGCGCAAAATGCTTTTAACTACATTTTTACCAAAGAAAGAGCATCTGTATTCAAGTGGGACAATGTATTTACCCGCCATGCATACAAAAGGATAGTATCCTAACCATTGATGTCCCGTATTCCTACTTAAATCTTATAGCAACGTTTTGCAAACACTGAAAACTCACGAAGTCCAAAATTGAACTACCTGCTCCTCAAATCCTGCTGAATTAATTCGTTTTTATGATTACATATAACAAAAACTAATTTGCAGTCACCTTAGCAACTAGTATTTTTGCTGGAAGGATCCTAGGGCAGCTCGCAGAAACTGAAAGCAGTTACTCTCTACTTCCGCCCTTCCCCTCCCCAAGGGCATGGGACTAGTAGGCATTAAAAGCCTACAGGAAGCCGGGCAGTACTTTCTCTCCAGGTGGCATTTCTACTGCTCTATGATGCTTGGCTTCATTCCACTACAGACCTACAATGTCCATGGCAGAGGTCAACTGCCCCACAGATACTGAGATGGACATGGGTCCTCCAGTTCAGGCCATACAAATACCTGAACTGCTTCTTTCTTCTTACTCTTTGTAATCTCATCACAGGGGTGCTTCTTTTACTTCCCAGAGCACAACATGCTCACTCTCCATCACAGCCTTTGCCGTAGAATGCTTTCCTTTGCCCCATTCAGCACCACTTTTTGCGTATGGAAAATCTGAACCTTTTAGAGATATACTAGGTAAATTGCTCATGAACACACTACAAACAAGTGTCAGAGCTGGGATGTAATCCTAGGTCATTTATGACTGATTGCTGAGCCTATACCATGTGGAAATGGCTCCTTGGATGCCATCATCCAAAAATGACATTGTCATAGACTCTTAAGGAGAATCGTTGATTTCAGAGGAACACTTCTTTATTTAATCATGCGTTTATCAACCCATAAAGATTTATTAAGTTCCTCATTGTGCCGGGATCACTCGGCTGAACAATTGGTAAAAAGACATATAATAAATACTACATTCTTACACTAAATGCTCATGATCAAAATGTCAGGAATAAGATAATCATATGCCTACCCCAAATGGCAATCAAAATCTTGAATACATAAAACATGATACATTTACCAAGCAAGTGAAACAGTCAATAAATGTAATCGTTACAGGGTAAAAAACTAACGGAAAGCTTCAGAGAGGAGAGAGGACTTTGACTTAAGTGACTTAAATCTTTTCTCTGTAGATTTTAATGAATTTTACATATATATATATTTATATAGGAGGAGAGAGAGAGAAATATGTTATAGACTAAATATACCATGTAAGGTCTCTGAGTTTAGATTCTTCTAGGAGCTGTGAAACACAAAACCTGGGGAGAGCATAGAGTGGAGATTCTTCTGAGGTTCCTAGTCTCTAGAGGAGTCTCTCAGAGTATAGTGCCATCCCCACACATAGAGTTTATTAAAGTACAGATTCTAGATCCCTCCTTAGTTTTATTCCACTAATATCTCAGGGGGTTGGCCTCAGGAGTCCACTTAAACAGCAATCCGTGGAGATTCTGATTTTTGATAACCTCTATCCTGGAGGGTGACCATGCAGGCCCTGAGAGATAGACCACACCAGAAACGCTGCACGGAGTCTTGAGCATGTGCACCTGTCTGCCTGGAGAGAGGCTCCATGGCTTCCATCAGATTCTCAAAAGGGTCTGCAATCCAAAATTATGTTAACCATCACTAGAATATGGGAAAGAAGGCTACTATATTTTAAAGATTGAGAAACAGAATGTTTTCATTGCTAAGTGAATCAAAACGATCTAGTCCAGGCTAGAAACACTAACCCGAGGCTGGATCTGAGCATGCAGTGGTATTAAACTGATGATCATTTTGGCCAAGTGTTTGCTGTCTCTACTGAAGGTGGAAGAAGAATAACCATCATAAAACTGTAAGGAGAAGGAAATGAGACAGGAAATAAATACTTCTTCACACTAAAAATGCTGGGAATAACCCAAAGAGTAGGAATAAACTAGATAATCATCTATCCATAAAGTCAGGCATGGTAAAAGATAGATTATCCAGTTCTGTCTGCTTTTTCAGCAGAAAATATAGTTGTGCATTCTTGGTTGTTTTTGATATTGCAATAGTTGCAATGGTCCTAATAAGAGACTTTATGATATTTCAGATATTTTGAATATATAGCTTTATTAACAATTTAATTTTAGTCTCATTATATTTTCTAAGTCCTTCATTAATTATTATGCTAGCAAAATGATCATTGCTACAATTAGTGGATATTTTAAAAGGCACATGTTGAACAAATATTACTTGACTGATTTTCTACTAGTAAAAGATGAGAAAAGTTTAATAGTACCTATTCTAAATAAAATATATTTATATTTGTGAATGGAATACTACAGTGTAAATTATCTTGGGCCCTGGATAAAATAATCCCATAAGGACTAGTCAACTTTATTAAATTTGATCAGAAAAACAAACAAACAAATAAAACAATAAATATGTTGTTTGACCTTATGTAAGAGAATAAAAATTTGAGTTTTCAAAACAAAGATAACAAGTTTGTAAAAAGTGATTCATGGAAAGAATTATAACAATCTTGTTAAGTGATTGATATGAGGATTTTTTTTTGCCAAATTTTGAAATAAAATAGCAAAAACTGATTAAATAAGAAGCTAATTATTGAGGGCAAAACTTAAATTATTAACAAAAATAGCAGTAAAAACTAAATGTTTCCACTGTGAAGTTGAAAAGCTATGTGATACTACAAAGTTTAAGAAAAGGATAAGAGATGTATAGTTATATTGGCAAATTTTAATTTATGTTTTAAATTTAAAAACATTTAATTTTATTAGTATTGAAGAGAGAAATTGAAAAGTAGAAAGTGTGTACTGTAAAACTAGACTCATAAAAGCACTATTCTATGCAGCATAATAAAGTAAAAATAAAATGTCAGAAGACTTCAGTTCTGTTTCCACTTCAACCACCACCATTTCTCTTAACTTGTTTTAATATACAGTAGGTCCATGGTGTAACTAATAAATGATATCTTGATCACCCAAAGTGTGAAACTATATTCTTCTCATCCAAAGCACTAAGCTCATATTTGAAAATGGTGTCAATGAGGGAATTTCACCTTAACCTGAAACATGGAACACAGTTTGAGAGAAAAAAACTTTTCATTTCCTTACTAAACAGTTTAATAAATGTTTTATGAATGCTCATTTAAAATGAGAAAAATTGTTTCACAATTTTTCTTAACATGGTTTTTTTGTTGTTGTTGTTTTACTTTTTGTTTTCATAGAATTTCAAGGTTACAGAAAAATCACAAGAATAATACAAGGAATTCCTGTATCTCCTTAATCCAGATTTACCAATCCATTTTCTTTATAATTTTTATATATTTTTTCTAAACAACTTAACAGTTAAGTTGGAAATATTGTCCCCCTTTACCCTAAAATACTTTGTATTTTCTAAGAACAAGTATATCCTTTTACAGAACTGCAGCTGAGTTCTCAGAATCAGGAAATTTAACAATGATATGATGCTACTGTCCATATTTAAATTCCACCACTAATTTCCTGTATCAAGAATGACCTAAAAGAAACTTCATGAGAACATACGAGAAAATTAAGAAGTTGCTGAACATATATAAAAGAAACAAAAAGCTTTCCTCTTAGGAAAAAATTAAAGATAATGCTGTCTACTAATCTCTATAATTTTTAGAAATTTTATTTTTTACATAAAGTCAGAGGAGTTCAGAGTTTTATGAAAGGTCTCTGGTTTTTCTTTCCAAAATCAGTTAACAGGACACATTAACATTTAAACAGAAGTGACTGTCACTATAAGATAGATTTCTCTAAGCTGATCAGTAGAGCATGAACAAAATTAATGCCTAGGCCTGGTGACAAAGTGTGCCACCTACTTCCATGAAATAGCATGTGTCTGTCTGGGGGCAAGAAGCATCTAGCATAGAAAACAGCTATCAGGATTTATTTTGCACTTTGAAAACTCTCTTATACTTGCTGCACACACTCACAACTTAAAATCAATGACTAGAAGCGAGGAAGAACTTCAGAACAGCATCACCAAATAAGTTATTCCTTCTCAGACAGAATAGCAAAATACTAACTGAATGCATTATCTACTTTGGTACACACACATATACACATAATGATGTTAAGCAAATAGATAAAATTATTCAATGTGATACAGATTAAGAAGACTGAGATTTGAAGGGATACAAAATAACTATTTGAAAGATTTTTAAAAAATTGAAAATCCTGTTTCTAAGCAGAGAACTTTATATACCATAGCATTAGGTGAGGGAGTTCAGTCTGGTTTGGGAGTTCCAAAAGTCCAACATTGTGGCTTAGTCTGCACCTAACTTCAGAATGGTGTCATGGAAATCATCACGCTGCTTCTTAGGCTAAGGGCAAGTTCCTAATGAGCATGCACAGCCCTGGGTAGATAAGTGAAGGTTATTTCTGGTTTTCAATATCAAATTCTTTCAATTTGGGCATGCTGCAGTAATTCTCTATGTATCTCAGGTCATAACTACTGAACCAAGGAAGAGATGCACTATGGTCTCTGTGAGAACATTAATTTATTCATTCACTCATTCAGAAACTATGAACCTGAGTTTATTGATAGAAGTAGTAACATAATAATCACCTCTATGCCAGTTTTCAGTTCATAAAAGACTTTAGCATAGGTAGTACCCATAATCCTCATACTTACTGCTGAAATGTAGGTGTGTTCAATGTATCCACTGTACAAGAATCTATGCTTAAGTGCTAAGGAGAATAAAAAGTTAAACAAGACAGGTCCATGCACTTAAGGAATTAAATTTACATACTCAGCAAGAAATACTCAGCAAGGTGGAAATTTTTTAATGTGAAGAATAAAATTTGCATTTCAGCTTGTTTGGGATATATTATACAATAGATTTCAGTAGTATATACTACTATATTCCTATATATAGGTCTCATATAAACCATGTCTTATAATTACAAAAAAATGCTGATTTTACTTGGAGAAATAGAGTATAAGTATAGAATGAAAAATCCTAGGTAGTAAGATTCAATGATAGCAAAATTTACAGTCCTTTCTTTATATTCACATAAAGAATTACAGAGGGATTATTATAATAATAGGCATAAAATAATCTGTAAATAATGTTGAGAGGCAAAATATTTTACTAAGCTAGAAAGATTTGCATCACAGCTCGCTCACTGACTTAATGATCTTGGTCAAGTTTTTAATTCTCAGAACCTCAGTTTTCTCATCTGTAGGATGAAGAGAGTAATCAGTCTTTCTATTGGCTTTTGTATAGATTGAGACACTGTACATAAAACACCTAGTGTAATTCAACAAATATTGTCTGGGCTCAGTGGCTCACACCTGTAATCCTAGCATTTTGGGAGGCCAAGACAGGAGGATCGCTTGAGTCCAGGAGTTCAAGACCACCCTGTGCAACATAACAAGACACCATCTGTACAAAAAATAGAAAAATTAGCAGGGAGTGGTTGTGTGCTCCTATAGTGCCAGCTGTTTAGGAGGTTGAGGTAGGAGGATCCCTCAAGCTCAGGAGTTTGAGGTTGTGTATTGAGCTATAATGATGGCACTGCACTCTAGCCCAGGCAACAGAGTGAGACCAAGGCTCAAAAAAATTAAAAAAGTAAATGAATGTTGTCTCTTTTGTATGAGTATTTGAATAGTTCTATATGAGTTTATCTATATATTTCTAAACACTGAAGGCTCTCTGGACTTAAGTAAGGATAAATATTTCTAGTAACATCTATGTGTTTCTTTTGTATAGCCTTGTGGTGCAGTGATTTTACTGAAAAATGAAGGAGGAAGAGAAAAAATGTGTTGAAACCTTTATTTCACAAGAATATTATTGTCCTAAATCCTACAATCACTGTCATATCCAAGTTTAATAGTCCCTCATTATCACTATGAGAAATGCAAACTCTTCCTAACAATGATTTCTTTTGATACCGTAATTAGTAAAACTGGAATTTTGTTGGAAAGGGTACTAATGATGTCTGAGACTAGCTAATGTCTACCTACATTAACATTTTTATTCAAAAGAATGACAATTATTTTGAAGGAGTCAGCCTTGCAATCTTTGAGCAAGTCTGTGCACTCGTGATCAGAGAGACCACATCTTAAGAGGCAGCATGGAATACAGGAAACTTAATGAGCTTTGGAGAAGGCTCTCCTAGTTTATAAAACTCAGCTCCTCCATTTACCCTCTGTGCAGTTTGGAGCGTGTTTTAATCACACTCAGTTTTGCTCTCTACTCTTTAAACTGGAGATAATAATACCTACTGTTTAGGGCTGTTGTAAATCTCACAGATAATATGCAATAATTGTCAAACACTTGCTAAGTGTGTATCAAATCATGTTTCTTAGCTTTATGTTTAGCAATATTGAAACAGAACTTTAAGACATTAACAAAATGTTCATAGTCAGCTTTCTCCTTTGGATGAGTCCCTATGTAAAAGGGTGTACAGTAAATCCTCACTTAACATCATCTATAGGTCCTTAGAAACTGTGACTTTAAGTGAACAACTAAAGAAACCAACTTTTTTATTTCTCATCAACATTATAACTAAACAAAGTTGAACAAAACAACATTATTTGAGGACTTGTTGTATTCTTCAACTTAGATTATCTATGAATAAAAATGAGAAAATTGGCACCACTTTTATCCTCTAAAATGTTAGTCCCCAGGCTACTTTTAGTCAAATATTATCTTTAATCCTTCAGACTTCACAAGATGTGTTTTTAGGTATTGTCCCACTCACTTCACACTTATCACAGTCCTGGGAGGCAAGTACTGTCATCCTTGTTTTGTGACTGCTCATAAAAGAAAAGTAGTTAAGGTTGAGTAGATAGTTAGGAGCAGAGCTGAGGCTAGACTTAGTTCAGCCTAATTAGTAGACTATTTACTGAGTACTTACTGTGAGTCAGGTCCTCTACCACCCAAGGCTGCTGGGCCATCCTCTTTATCATTGTAGACCTTCTTCTCTGCATGGCTTTGGTTTGGCAGAGCAAAAGGGACCATGCAACATTTTATATCACTAATGCCATGAGTTGACAAGAGGGAGGCAGGGCTCCTTTGGCTCCTCCAATTTGCATTGCCCAACAGAGCCCAGAAGCTCCAGCCCATGCTGTGGGTGATCCCCCAGCTGTGCTGCCTGGGTTACATTGCATATGTCTAAGGGACCACACCATTCAGAGAAATCTTGGCTCTCTGTGGCTCCTGTATATACCAGAATCACATGAAGGAAAGTCAGAGCACCATTTTCCCCAATGGTTTAGCAGTACATTGATCTTCTGTAAAGCATATCAGCCAATTAAGTAAATCCTACATCTAGTTTGCCAAGCATTTCTGCATTAACTGGGAAATGGGAAATTATCTTTTACACCCAGGACATGAGTACTCATGTATTTTTGAGATTTTTCTGCTTTGGACATGAGCAATCAAGGCTATAAGATGTAGATTTGTATTGAATTCCTACATAAATCCTCTTGGGTCTTTTGGCAAAGAATCACCCCTGCCATTTGTATTCTAAAGAATTGAATCCATAGACCACAATCTGTCCACCCTTCTAAAACCTAGCCAAATGGGCTGTTAGCCAGTGTGTTCTATTTAGATCACAATTCCAGTGTTTGAAATAAAGTGCTTTAATAATTTTGTTACATGTATATCCGCCATTGACTGAAGTTTTGGCCCACCATGAGGAGCAGTTATGCAGCTTTCTCATTACTATTGTTATCCATCTACAAAGAGTCTGGTCAATAAAGTGCATTCCTTTCTATTTGGGGTCATATTTAACCTAACCTCCTGAACACTGCTCTGCATAAGGCAAAAGAGGGTACAGAAAACATCAGCACAAGCAACAGGAGGACTTAAGATAAGGTAGTGACTGCTAGAGAGTGGAGAAGATCCCAAAGACAGGCAAGAGTTCCCTTCTATCTTCAGCACTTGTACACTCTCGGAGCCAAACTCTTACAACACCAGGTATAATCTCTCTGGGGCTTGTAGATAAAGACTTTTTATTATAGAGCCTGCACTTACCTTTAAAAGGATTTCATCATGTAGTGTCTTTCCCAAAATTAAGAAGGAGAGAACTTTTGAAGTAGTGAAACTGATTATTTTACCATTAATTTTGTTTACTCATGTCACACAGTTATGACAATTAATTCTTCCTGGCTATCAATAGATAGTATTTTAGAGTATTCCATACTGTTCACACTAACAAAACTCATATTCTTGCAATTTGTTTTAGTTGTTATGACATTTTTAATTTGGGATATATGTTAATCACATTTATGAGCTTTGTTGATTTATTTATTCAATATATGTGCTAAATATTCTTTAGCTATGGTGTTTTAAAACAACTTTTGTGATAATTCATTGATAATGACTTCACCACATTAAAATTTTAGTTGTACATTGAATTTTGTCTAAGACTTTATTAACTCATTCTTTGAGTTGTTTCAACTGTCCTAAACTAGAGAATTCCTCTCTTTTGTTTGTTTTTAAGCTTTGATTACAAGTGGCATTCACAGTTGGCGTTATTGACATGGAAACTAGTATGCAGAATAAGTTAAAGAAATAAGAGTTAAAATAATGTAAATATAATTGTAAGATCACATATATTCATATTCCCATGGGCTTGTCGAATTGCTTTTAAGAGTATATAAAAATAAATTCAAACAAAAGAGATATTTTTCATATTAGCTCTCTAGATTGACAATTTGTTAATTTCCCCATCTTTCAAGATTGTGTATGATTTTCTGCTTCTGTTTGTTACATGTAAAGGTAATATGTGATTGAAGGAAATATTCCTGAAGTCACAAGGCATGGAAGATAAACTTATGGAACACCAAAGGTAATAAAATAGCATCTCAGGTCCCTACCAATATGCAAAGACTTTAATAGAACTCAGCCCACGTTCGCATTTTCAAGAACTTATTTCTCCATTGCCTAAAACAAATTCTCCACAGAGTAAAGGCACATTTTGAATTCTTAATGCAATTACATTAATTCTAATAATTCAAAATGAAGAAATTAAAGAAAACAATTAAATATCCTGCCCATGACCAAATAATGTTTTTATAATTTAATTGTAATGTAAATTATAATAATAATCTAACTCGTACATTCTACTACATTCGCTTTGGAGAGCCTTTTGCCCAGGCACATTCGAATAACTCCAAAGAGTCTTTATGACTGGTTAGCAGTATCAGCATAGAGAAAATCACTTCATCACTTAAGGTCCAAGTTTCCTTGAACAAACAAACAAAAAAAGATCCAATTCACATAGATGGATTCTAAAACCCCTTTCTATATTTTACTGCTCATGAATTATTTTGAAATAGAGGTCTCTAATCTTTTTGTTGCCTCTCCATCATAATAGATCACTGAGAGGTCTTAAAATATCTATTGATTCTGATCACATCTTATCCATCCCTGTTTATTTCCTATTTTGCATCTCATGACTTTATAAAAAGAAAATGTCTACAAGTGACAGTGAAAGCAAAAAGGTGAATTTCAAATTTGTTCATGTGTTCCACTAGGATTAAACACTGATTTTTTCACCCCACAAAATAATTCCTTTCGAAAGAGTACACAATCACTTTTAAATTAACTTAATATAAAACAAGTCTCTAAACCACATAAAGAGCATTAGCTTAAGAGAAATATTTGAACTCATTACTGAAGTAGTTTATATTCAACAAAATAACAATTTAAGGACCAATGCTGACTGATTATTATCAATCTAATTCCTAACTGGCTGTTAAACTTTTAAATTGACAAACTTACTGACTTAAATCTCTAGACTAAAATTTCCACCCTTGATCTCAATGAATATATGAGCTGTAGTACTGGTAGTCAGAAGGAATACATTGTCCTCTGACAAAGCTGGTCCAAATTAAGTTCCTGGCTCCTTGGCTTTGTGTTCAACATACGCACTATGACCTGCTATGTCTCATCTTCTGCTCTCTTCCTTAACATGAACAGCTGTCTACCACTGATGAGATAATTATTTCATGCTGTTAGTCTGAACATAGTTCTGAGAAATCTAACCAGGTTGCTTCTGAGATAGCCTGCAAGCCCCTAGTAGCCTAGCAACTTCTGTTATACCAAATCCAGACTCTATTGAAAAAAAAAAATTCAAATAATTAGAGAAAAGTACAGCAGGGAGCCAGTGTTAAAAGATCATGTTTTCTAATATTTTTTGCAATGGTCAAGTGGAAAGATAGGAATGTGTAGAACAGGAGAAAAATAGGAATGTTTAAGTGGTTTCTAAAATATTATTACAAAAAAAAATTATCATTTTCCATTTCACTGAGTCCTGGAAAAGAAAAATATTTAAGCCTTAAGATTTGGAATTCATGTTTGACCATGTAACTTTCCCAGTAATAATAATTGTAAGTGAAATTATAAAGCACGTTTTATGTGCCAGGTACTTCTCTAAGCATGCCCGCATGCATTGATTCTTTTAATGCTCAAAAAACACCTATAAAGTAAATATTTATATAAGCCTTTTATTTTTAAAGTTGAAGAGACTGATGCTATTGGAGGTGATAGGACTTGCCCTAAGGACTTCTTCAGCTTTATAGTAGAAACCACTAGGGACACCACATTCACTTTATAGATTGCTTTATTATAAATGTTTTTGCAATTAATTTTCTGGAAGAGATTGTGGGGTCTCATTATCTATTTAGGGACAGAGGCTTATAGATACAGATATCTATAAAAATTGCACACACATACACATATATGTTATTTTCATTTTTATCATGAGAACAATCGCATAGGTGAGCCCCTTATGTGAGGAGAGCGCAATCAGCAAATTTGGAATTACATTTGCCTACTTAGTACTAGAAAGCATTTTTCTCCTCAAGCAGAAATAAAACTGACAATTAAATATAGGAGATATAAGAATATTATTATAATTTGATTCTAACTTAGAAGAGAAAATCACAAATATATGTTTTTTTAAAAAAACAAATAGGAAAGAAATAGACAAAAATATTGGAGGTGGTCATTTTGGAGTAGTAAGACTCGAGCCAATTTTCTTCTTATTTTTCTAGATATTTTCTGTTTTACATAATGAGTAACCATTCATTACCTCTATGATGAAAAATATTTAGGTATGGAAATAGGAAATATATAGTGATATAATTAGAGAGTCTTGGAGTTATAAATATATTATCTAGAATAAATTTCTATAAAATATGAGCATCCATTATAAAAATTTCTAGGAAGTAATATGCACATTTGTTAGATTTCAGATCTTAGGAACACACGGCTTCAAAAGGAAACCTGCCTCATTATCAAGATATTAGATATTGGAATTAGATATTGAGTGAATAATATCTAATTATTAGAAATTTCTTTATATTGATCTAAATTTTATTTTGTTATTACAGTTTAGACTTGCAAAAATAGAAAAATCACTAGATTCAAAAAAGCAATCAAAGGTAATGTTTTGCTCATTTACTAGTACTTTTGCAGTGCTACTTTATTCATAGCATTCTGCTAAGCACTATTTGAACCTTACCAAGATCAAGAGAATATGGGTTCTGTTCTCAAAGAGCTCCCAGTCTAGTTGCAGACATGAGACATACACCTAAATAAAAGTTGGAAAAATCAGAGGTGTAAAAGGTATAGACATCATTTATTGGTCCATTTAGCAAATAGTATTGAATACTTAATAGATGACAGGAATACAATGGTGAATAGGAAACAGTCCCTGTCATAGATAACCTCACAATACAGTAGCGGATTTCTAAATGAGAAATGCAGTGATTATGAGAAAAATGTAGTTGTTGATTTATTCTTTTATTCCTTTTTTATTGTAAAGCTTTTATTAAGCACCCTCTGTATATCTACCCAAAAACTGGGCAAAAACATGAGGGTTACAGAAGTACGTCAAAATAAAACCTTTATGGGGAGGTTTTTACTATCTAGAATGAAATAGGCAAATGTTTGCATTTGAAATTGTTGGAAAGAAATTTCAAAGCAATTCTTCTAGGTTTTAAGTGATAAGGGAAATAAATTAGCCGCCTGATTAATCCGGGAACAGGTTCATGGATGAAGTGTTCTTGAACATTAGTTTTAATAAATAATTTTTTAATTACTATATTCTATTGTATTTCAAAATGATCACTATTATGTGGCAATATTTCAGTAATGCTAATTTAAAACATTAACTTTAATAATGTAGTAGCAGAATCATCTAAATTTTCTTAACCTATTTTCCACAAACTCAAAAAAGCAAGAAGTACTAAGCTAATTAAACAATAAGTTGATTATACTTCATCTCTTGGTTTTTGCTTCCAAAAAGTTTGCCAGTGGCATAAGAGAACATGACTTTTTTAAAAAAAAAATTATTTATATTAATACTGGTCCTTTTTCTTAATCATATACCTCTTCATACCAACAAGAGAGGAACTGTACAAAAAACATAAGATGATGGAGTTGAAAGAAGCCTGGACCACAGATAGCATGCTGGGCTTTTCCCTGCTGTGCCTTAAACTAGCTTTACAATCTTGTACAAACTATTCAAGCTCTTTGTAACTAAGTTTACTCAGCTTCAAAATGAAACAATTTGAAGGGAATTATAGAGGGAATTACCCTGGAGCTCTAAAATACTTCACTCTTATGAGATAAATGTTTGACACCTAAATATTTACAGGAAAAGGGCAATGGTAGGTTGTTGGTGGATAGATGGATGGATAGATAGATAACATGCACACACACGTTCACAAGTACGTACAGCCCTCACTCAGTTTTGAGAGCCTTTGAAGAGTTCAGAGCACCCAAAGCTGAAGGAGATGGAGAAATGCTTCATGTCCACACATTACCCAAAGCAAGCAACCACGTAATAGCCAATTCAATGAAAGACATAAGTCTTGTATAGAAAAGAGAAATAGTTTCAAATATTTTATAAACTAATTTGGGTAGTAGCATTGCGCTATTTTCTTTATATTTTTGCTAGCTTTGCCACCTAAAAAATCGGATATACAGTTTTTAAGTTGGCTTCCTACATAATATGAGCGACATGCTTCACACTGTGTTAAAAAAATAAAAATAAATTCCCGCCCAGATACACACATAAACATACACAAATTGTTTCATTGACACATTTGTACTTGGGATATAATCTCTGAGCTATTACTTAAAAAGTAAAACAAAGGTATTGAGGAAAGGGAAGTAGAATCCACTGGAAATGATAATCTCCAGAGATGTATTTATAGCTTTCTAATTTCTCCAAGATAATACTATAAAGTCAGAGTTTAGTCACATTGAAAAAAAATTAACAATCATAAAGAATATTGTACTCCTTGGAATTTTGATTAGCAGCAAGTAATGATAATGCACATTTGAGCTGATTATGTAATAGAGGATGAAATAAATAGATAACAGATACTTTTTTTGGTAAATGTAAATATATGTTTATTATATAAGGGATGGGATGAAACTATAAATACTTTATATATTTTAATTAACAGTGCATCTTGAATGCCTTTCCATATCATCCCATAAAGATTGATCCTATTATTTTCAATAGTTACATAATATTCCATATCATTAATGAAAAATAAATATTCTGGATTGTTTTCAATTTTGTGCTGTTACAAAAACTGCTGTAACAACATCTTTGTTTGCTTGACACATACCAGCATATTTCTAGTAAATCCTAGGAGCAGTTGGGTTAATTTTTTATAAATATTTTCTTTCAAAATTATTAAATGCCTATACTTCCATCAACAATACAAAAGTGAATTTTTCTTCACACAAGGACCAATGCTAGATAATAAAAGACATCTTAGACTTTGCTGAACTAGCAGATGAGAAAATTCTTGATATTAACATGCATTTCTAAATTATGAATTGAATTAATTATAAAGTCAAATATTTATTTATGAGTAGAGTTTTCTCATATTTGAATAGGTAATTTGTGTTTTATTTTCTTTTATTTTATGTTCATTTTTATAGTTTTTCTTCTTACTGATATATTATTTGTTTTTATAAAAATTTTAGACTATTTTCTGTCATGTATGTTGTGAATATTTTCCCCAGTTCTTGCTTTGTCTTTAAATGTTATTTATGCTTTGAGGTGCGTGTGTGTGTGTGTGTGTGTGTGTGTGTGTGTGTGTTTATGTGGTCTTGTAAAGAACTTTTATGTTTCTATCTTGTTAAAGTCATCAGTCTTGGCTTTTATGCCTGCTGAGTCGTGCTTGGAAGGCCTTTTTCTATTCGATAATTATAAAAATGTTCATATTTTTATCTACTATTTTAATGTTTCATGTTTTTACATCTACTTATTTTATCCATCTGAAATTTATTTAGAAGTAGGGAATGAGGAAGAAACCCAATTTTTTCCCAAATGGCTTTGCAGTTGTTCCAACACCATTTATTAAATAATCCATCTTTTCCCTACTAATGCAAAAATGCCACCTTTATCCTATAATGAATTCCCAAGGGGAGCTGGACTCATTTCTGGATTTTCTATTTAGTTACATTGAACTAATCCCTTTAAAGTTCTCCTTGGATCAATATTATACTCAACAAGATTTCATTATCTTGAATAGAGCATGTATCCTCATTATAGCTATGAGATAGAAAGAAATCCCAAGGGGTCAATGAATCGGGCTGCCTTCATAGTAACTATACACAAAGAAGTTCAATGTGTTTTGTTTTCAATATTTCAAATCCTTAAAGTTTTGGTGGCTTGTATGTAAGAATAATTTAAAGTTTTGTTTTTCTTTCTATGTAGTTCATCGACTCTTAATTCACAGTTATGTAATCTTTAAGAATTCTAAAAAGATGGCAGCACTGTTATGAATTGTTAGATTGCTATATATAAAAGGCCTTTTGCAAAATAGAAATAGCAATAATTTATGGGCACTAAGCATTCCTATAATAGTTTATAACATATACTTATTTAGCCTTTCCCACTATGTGAAGGATCATTATTATTATTCATATCATCTAAATTTTATAGCATAGACATCTGTCTCAGAGATATAAGTCATGAGCTCAGGACCATGCAGCTAGCAAATAGCAAAAAAGGATCTCAAACCACGCTGAGGTCTTTTGACAGTAACCCAAAACTCTTTCCGCTACTTCAAATTTCCTGAGATTAGAAGTATTTTCAAAGTTTGGGCCTTTTGCCTGGCACTGTGAGTACGTGGGTAGTAGAAAGAAAAATCTTTTTTTTCTCACTCCCTGCGTCAAGATGGAATTATTTCTGAAGTCCTTAATAGGCCGGGCAGAGGCAAAACTGTGAAGTCACTGGCTTATCTTTACATCCTCCTTGCAACTTTATGGTATCATTTTCTCAAACACCCAGCCATTTCATACCCTAATGGTTCTAATGTGCAAAAAACTTCCCAATGTCCTACCCAACCCTCTCCTCCTTGGAATTACTCTCATGCTGTGAACCATAATTTCTTTTCACTTTCAATGCTATGAATTTACAGTTTCACAGCCTAAAGTAGTCTCCTAAAACCCATGATTATTCAAGGATGATGTGACATAATCCTCTCCTCTGGGCCATTTATACTGTATGGAAGACTTCTGTTAATTTATTACTACTTTTTAAGTATAAAAGAAATATACGTACATTATTTATCACTAAGAAGAAAAGAACTTTCAGTTACATGAAGACTCAGTGTTTTCTTATTTAAAAAATATTTTATGATATCAAAAGAATTCTTTTAGACTCATTTAGACATAGATTTTTATAATATATCAATCTGTGGTTACATTGAAATAAAACTAAGCAGATAAAAACAAAATTGTTTAATAAATCTTAAAACTTTATATGCATATTTGGACATATCTTAAATCATTTTTTCACTCCAAGTTGTCCACGTCCGTATTTTTCTACTCAGCTTTGAATGCTGATGCTCATTCTACAAATTTCAGTGTGCATTGACAAGCAAGAACAGCTTTGCTGAGACTGCCTCAGCTGATGGCAATTTTAAGATCCACTTCTACTTCAGAAATAATTCAACTATGAAAAGTGTGCAAATGGTGTGTGTGGATATATTTCATCAGGATCAATCAAACACTTTGTGTATGAAAATAGTCTATGGAAAGAAAACATACATAAGCAGATCTATTTGAAAAATATAAATACCAAAATAACAGCTGAAGTAATATCATTCATGATCATCCCAATGATACATTTTATTCATGCCATTCATCATTCCCAATCAGACAAGATTTTATAATTTTTCAATAGAATTCCAAGAATACATTTTTGGTCATGCCTCCTTTGCTAAAAACAGGCTGAGTATGGGGTAAAACAACTGATGATGCCTAGAATTTTATCCCACACAGGGTAATAGCTTCATGCTATTTGATTCAGAACTCCTACACAATTTTCTGTTTATAAATATTTTTTCCACACAAAATAATCTACATGTTAGAAATTTTATGTGATAGAAGTATTAGTCTTCTTTACAGCTGTCCTTGGGAATGGCTTGAAAGAAAGTGATTGACTACTGTAAGAATCATGAAGTGATCAGTGTAATTTAATTTACCAAAATGGATTTACCTAGAAGGTATAAAGAAAAAAGATGTTGCTATTGTTGTCATAAACACTTGAAGGTTCATGTTTTCAGAAAGGAAATAAATGGTGCTGAAGTCCACATGGCCTTGGAATATAATTAAATGAGTGGTACAACTTTGAGTTGTATGAATATGCGATTACCATTTTCATTAGATTTTAAAGATACATCTAAATATCCCAGATTTACTGCCTATTTGCTCTGCTTCTGTTCTTAATGGGTCATAATGCAGAGGCAAGCTATTGTCCTTAATAATAAACCTTTTAGCATTATCTATTAGGCAGTTGGTTGCAGTCTTACTGAAAGAGAAAATAAAATTTATTGGGAAACTGAAGTGGCACCTTTAAAATCTGTACATGAAATCAAGTACCCCAAATTACAACATTCTAATGCTTTCAATAAATAATTATTTTGAGTGCATTAATACATTCACAGGCATGATGCTGAATATAAGAAATTCAATTGTATTAGATTTGGTAGCAGCGTTAGATTACTGTCAGTTTTAATGAGCTGCCTTCATTTAGATTAGATTTTTATATTAATAATTATTTATTATATTGAAGGTGTTACTCGCTTCTGAGAATTAATTATATATGATATCAATAATGACAAATTACTCTTCTTGTAGTATTGAAGCATTAATCAGGGTTCCTCAGGAGATATCATCCTCATATTGAGGGCTCATTTGAAGAGTTTTACAGTATAAGTACTATAGCTATCAATAAAAGAAGACTATAGATATGTGGCCAACCTTGAATTTTGGGATCATTTCAATAAAGTATTATATAATCTTGAGATATATAGTAAGTGAATACACATGTAAGACAGGGAACCTAAAATTTAAATTTGTCAATCATTATTTATCATATGGTGCATTTTTTCTTTTATGCCTTAGCATATAGTAGCCAAAGTTGAACATGCAAAACAAATTATTATATATTTCTTTGAAGGCAAGCTTATGTCTTAATTGAGAACAGGAGTTATAGTCAGGCTATGTCAACATGTAGATTTCAATTTCACCATCATAGTTAACCTTGTCCTTTACTTTGTGTCGAGTGTAGTAAGTGCTCTGAGTGTGAAGGAAATTTCAGATAAAAAAGACATGCACAATTCACAATTGCAAAGATGTGGAAACAACCCAAGTACCCATTAATACATGAGTGGATTAATAAAATGTGGTATATGTACACCATGGAGTTCTACTCAGCCACAAAAAAACAATGGTGATCTAGCACCTCTTGTATTATCCTAGGTAGAGCTGGAGCCCATTCTACTAAGTGAAGCATCACAAGAATTGAAAAACAAGCACCCCAGGTACTCAGCATCAAATTGGTATTAACTGACTTTACTGACCAACACTTAAGTGCACCCATAGTTGTAACATTCATTGGGTGTCGGGCAGATGGGAGGGGGGAGGACAGGATGGGTATATTCACATCTAATTGGTGCAGTGCACACCGTCTGGGGGATGGACACACTTGAAGCTCTGACTCAGGAGTGACAAAGGCAGTTTACGTAACCTAAACATTTGTACCCCCGTAATATGCTGAAATTTTTTTTAAAAATTAAAATAAAAAAAAATTTCAGATAAGCACAGTTCTGATGACTGCCTTCAAATATAGAATGTCACCCACTGTGCCCAGCCTGTGATTTGAGGGAAAATGCTGCTCCGCAAGTGTTTCTCACCATCAAATTTCCAAAGCACATTGACTAGCATTGACTACCATATTCATTGCTGTGAGGATCTAATGAGATGACATATAGAAAGCACTTTGAACATTGCTGATACATAGTAAGTGCTGATAATATTAGCTATTATTATTGCCATTGTTATTATTGTTATTTACTAAACCCTATCCTCAGTGTCAGTGAGATACCAGTTTTAAATTATTAAGGGTAGTAACAGGGAACATGGAAAAATCTGGGAAAATGCCTCAACATAATAGTTGAGATTATTCAAAAAGATCAGTGTCAGGGCAGAAAAATCTTAAGATCACATTGAAGATTATTCCTTATAAATTATAATGAGAAAGGGTGGTGTAGAAGATAGTATGTGTAGGAACAGAACAATCTATATTTTTTAAATGTATGGAGTTTAAAATTTGGTTACAAAAGGAAAAAGTTTACCAGGAATGTACCAAAACTATTCCATAAATGTGTAAATCTCTCCTAAGAATCTTATTGCATAAGATTAAAATTATTGTCTTAATTCTATAAGCTTTCAAAGGACTTTCTACCTCTCTATTTCTGGACCCTTTCTCTCACTAATTAAGCTTTCTAGAGGCTGCCTTCTTACATTATAGTTTACTTTCAAAGAAAAATGGAGCAGAGCCAGGTCACAATAAAAACAAGTGTCTGTATGTTAAAAACTTATTACATGTCACCAGTTTTATGGCCCTATGCTTCTTGAAATTCACATTAACACTGCAAGATAGGCATAATAGTCTCCAATTTTCAAATAAGAAAATAGAGCTTCAGAAAAATTAACTGAGTTTTCCAAAGTCACACAGCTTGTAAACACCATAGCAGGAATTCAAACTAAATTTATTCATTCCACAATGACATTTGTACAGTTTAAGTGGTTTTATTGAAAACGAGCATTCTGGAAAATATTACCTTTTAAAATACATACAGAAATATTAAGAATAAAACATAGAAGAACAACTCAAATGAATGGAAATATAAAAACAGAAGAAATAGCTTTGAAACCAGCTGTTCTGTGGGAAACCAGTGGTTCTATATTTGTAGTATTTGACAGGGTGTCAAATAGGAGTAGATGTTATTAGAAAATAGATGTTATAATATTAGAAAGATGTTTTTATTTAAACATTTATTAACATACATGAGTAGCTTGATCTTCCTTGAAAATAAAAAATTTTTTCACACTTTCTGTGAAACATTTAGGACTGTTCTTTGTTATTTGGGATTACTCATAACCAGATTTCCTTTGAAGCCAGATTACTTAACGACCATCCTATAAGAGCAGTGAGAGGAATAGGAGAAATCAGGATCCACATGCAAGTGAAGGCCACATTTCCAGATTTTCTAGGGAGCAGAACATTATGGAGGAGCAGCAGCTTCCTGCAAAAGCTCTGTGTATGGATTTGGACAATGAAGACCTATTAGGAGAATGTTAACAGTCACTCCCAGCCTTCATGGGGGTCTCTGGTTTGCCTTAAATACTTGGTTTTATTACATGGCAGGCTCTATTGCCTTATTAATTAGATGCCAACTCATAAGTATAATAATCATTTGTTGGAAGGAAAATGGTTATCATAAGTCAATGTTGCCATTTCTTGAGGAAAAAATGTTATGAGTGCTATTTAGAACCATATAATTTTCCTTGGAATCATATGATACCCTTGCATGTGTAAGGAGCAGATGCAGCCAAACTGCATGGAGCTCTTCAAGAACTGCTGAAGAGCATCTTCTACTCTGAAAGAGAAATTGCTTTTTAATTAGACTTTTCAGATTGTCTGTACAAGTCATAGTAATTCATTTCATCAACAATGTAATTATCTTAAATATTTTAGAATCTCCAGCTGGATTTAATTAAGCAAGAGGGTACCCCCATGTTTATACTCACCAAATGATTGCTGATTCCATGTAAATTTTACAAATTATGACATGTTGTGTATATTTTTAAGGCTCTGAGTTAATTCTATTACAAACTGTGGCACCATGAAATAAAAGAAAGGCTTTTCTAAAAAGGAGAAACCAGATGAAGGTGCTGGGAAAATGCAAACATGAGCTTGTGGAGTCAGAGAGACTTGGGTTTGAATTCAGACTCTACTTCTTGCTAAATGGAAGACCATGGGTAGGTCTTTTCACCTGTCTGGGATGCAGTTGCTTCCCCAGTAAAATGAAGATGCCATGTACCACACAGGGTTGCTGTGTAAATTAAATTGTTGGAGCCACACCAGGACTCCAACCATTTTGAGTTCCCTTCTGCAGTAAGCACAAAGCATACTCTGCCAGTCTCCTAGTAAGAGGACTGAGCATTACTGAGTCACCACTGAAGGGATGGGCCACTCCAAGTTATCTCTGAAAAATTCTTTCCAAATTAAAAAAAAAAAACGGAAAAGTATTATAAATATAATGCCTAATTAATGTGATTGCAGGGAAGCTTTAAGTCAAATTATTGATATGTACAAACTATTTTTATGTATTCAACCCATAAACATCCGCATTTTGGAATTAGAATTTTACCAATAGGGATTTTTCAGTTCTGTATTTAGACTTTCATAATATAGTATTGTCATATATATAACATTTACTTGATTCTGACTCCCCAGTCAATGACACAGTGTATGATGCAAATGGTTCTGGAATAAATAAGATTCACTTGACTGAATGACTTCCATTGAGCAAATAAACTGGAAACTTTTGTAATTGGCAGAAAGTTAATTTCCAAATGTGAGTATTCAAAACGTTGCTTTGGACAGAAATTTAGAAAGAAAATACAGGTAGTTTCTGCTTTGAAGGCAGCTCCAAAGTATTAGATTGATTCTAAATTGGGATATTTTTTGCTGAGTTGTCTTGAAAGATTTTTCATTTTGTTTTGTTTTCGTCCTATGTACTAATAGGTCTAAAAGGACTTCAGGCTTCTGTTTATTTATATGATTTGGGTTTAGGAAGCCTGTTAGTTCTTTAATACCCAATTATGATCTTCTCTGTCCCAAATGACATATTTTTCATACTTGAGTCTCAGAGTTGCCAGCAACTCTACAAGAAGATGACTGACTCCCCAAATTAGATTTTCAGTAAGGCATAAGACTTCATCATTTTGTGCCTAAAAACCAATATTGGTTGTTGGGGACAATTTAAAGACATTTGGGGAAAAGAATTTTGCCTGTGAATCTTATGGGATCCCTCTCTGCTGTCCTTTTATCTGAACCACCATGGCACCGCTGTGTCTTGCTCTGCCCAGATTCAAAAATGAGAGAATATAGGCCCCACCTCTTAGTGGAGGAGTGTCCACATCATAGTGTAAGTAGACCACATGAGAGGAGATAGAGTACCTGGTTTATTTAACTTTAGCAAAGGAGGAGGAAAAAGAACCCCAAATTCTCAATTTTTAACACAGGTCTATGGAAATCACTCCTCTGAAATCAGAGAAACTTTCCTGCATAGCCACTGAGTACATGGACAGTAAAATCTTAGAGATCTGGTATTAAAGCCCAGGTCTGCCACTTTCTCACTTGCAAACATTCTTTCCTCTTAAGATTGTTGAGAGAGTTAATTAGGTAATGAAAGTAACTGCCTTAAGCACCGCGCTAGGCACCGATGGCAGCTATTATCATAACAAATAGGTCACTACAAGGGTCATTTGCCAGAAACTTAGCTCTCTACCTGTAATGCCTTTGACTAAGCTTCATTTCAAACAGAGTTAATTAAAAATAACTCACGGACCCTACCATTTACAGTCATGACTTTCAGTTTGTTAATTGCTATATGAGTTCAGTGTCAATAGAAGCAGAATTAAGGTTTAAATTCAATAAAATTGAGTTAAAAGTAATCCTATTTAATGCTTTAACTGGAGTGTGTTCCAAAAAAGTCCACTCTCCTTTGTTGGTCCTTATCCCTTCTGATAGCAAGACTTCTGGAAGTGTAGTATACCCAACTGGAAAATATATTGCATTTTGCTTTGACTCATTTTTTCCTTTTCTTGATTAAGCACATTCAGTTTGGTTTTGGTAAAATGTCTAGTATGTACATTAGTATATACATTAGAATTCCCTTGTGTTTATATTTGTGAAATAAATGTACACTTATTTTTCTTCAGATATCTATCAAATGGCAACATAGGTTTTAGTTATATTTAGCATATATGTTTTCATAAGATTCTCTGAGAGTATCCTATGACATGGCATAAACTGATTCTGGAATTTTAAGTTAAATAGGTACTCTAGATTTGGGGAAATTGAAAAGATGCCAGAAATGCAGATTTTTTCCAGCTGCCCTTGGAATTACTCAGAACTAGTACCTTCCTTGACCCTTTCCTTTGTTAAACAGTACGGGTGGTATGACAATGTCAGAGGTGGCAGAGAGAAATTTCCATAGGGACCCCACTGCCTAAACTGTAATAGCTCTTTCTGCAGCAGCATCTTTAGTGTGGAGGTGAGAACCACATGGAAATATTGTTACACCATTAAGACTCTTACATAAGCGTTGTATGGCCTTCTCTGCTTTAGGTGGGACTTGGATCTGTTAGTCATAATTATTACCAAAGTGGATAGATAATACGAACTCAATCCTTCCTAAGAGGATAAATACCAGGGAGGAATAGTGGCACAGACATTCCTTTATTCTTATGGTATGAAGTTATTTTATTTCAGGAAACTTACATTCTTTGTTGTACTAAATTGTAATAAAATATAGTTTTGCCACGAAGGAAAAAAAGAAGAGAAGGAATGGAGCAGTTTAGGACATTAAATATGTTGAACATTTATCTCTCTTAGGTCTTAAAATCTTAAGGATTAAAGTAGGCAAATAGACTCATTTTATTTATAAGTACTGTGTGAGTGCCTCTCCAAGGTGGCAGATCACAGATTTTACATACACCGGGAGAAAGAAAGACATTGCTCAACAGAGGAAATAATATATGGTAAAAGAATTCCTAGTGGCATTCTTTAAGTACCAAATAGTGCTGAGGTGAGATAACTATCTTATGATCTCTTCTTTTACAGTCAGGGGTTTCTTTATTCCACAGATGTTGCAAAATTTAGCTATTTTTAGCCACTCTTAAATAATGTTACAATGATAGTGTATACTAAAGAACACAAATGTGAAATGTAAGATAGAATTTGTGGGGTTTTTTTCCCTGTTAGGGGGAATTCCAAAGAAGCAAAACAGTGATAAGAATTAAAATGGGAAACTTGGGCAATTTTCTATAATATCCCTGAATGTGTTCCGCCTTTGTGTTTTGTTGCAAGTTGTTTTTATGAGTGTATTATGACTATTATTCATTAGCCATTGAGATTAATTTCCCCTTATAGTTTTGTAATTACATTTGTGAAATACATTTTTAACACCTAATCACCATCAGACCACTCTTAAGAGATGTAATTAGAAAGCCCATCAGACATCCTGTCTTAAATGTAATGCTAATTAGTACTAACTCATTTTTTTTTTTTTACTGCAACATGCTATTGGTATCATGAATGAAGCTTTAATTATAGAGAATGATTCTTACGGAAATGGTATTCCCATTGGTTTAAGTTCCTTATTTTAATTTGTGGGTTATTCCTTATTGGGGATTATTGTCAAACTTTTGAAAAAGTATACTTCCCACTATCTGAAAACAGATTGAAAGCAGAGCCAAGCACTTAAGGTGAGACAAATATCGTTTTCCTTCCTTCCTTCTAATATGTTCTTATTCTGTACTCCAAAGCTACACCACAGGGAACATTCTTATCATCAATGTAAATAAAACACAGAACAAGAGCAAGATGGTTCATTTTGTCTCTTTTTTTTTTTCCTCTTCTTTTCCATTTAGCAAAAGCAATTCCTGTGTGTTGCAAAAAGTAGAGAATGCAGACAAGCAAAAAATAAGATAAAATCACTTTTAGTCCCACCATCTGGAGAGGTTCCAGTACCAACCATCCTTGTCACCCTGCTGTGGAAACTTGTGCAGTTTTCCTGTGTGCGTGTGTGTGTGTGTGTGTGTGTGTGTGTGTGTGTGTCCATCCAATTATTTATTAATACTTTTTCCTTCTTGAGAAAACAGTTATATATTCCTGACACATTAACTTTGGCCTTGACATTGTGCCTTGCTTAGGTCAAGGGGATGTGAGTAGTTGTGTCTCACCCCATCTGAGCAAAGCTTGGCTCCTCTGACATGAGGACAGCATGCTTCAGATCAGTACTGCTCCATCAGCCGTGACCACAGGAGAAAATCGTGTGGAATGGAACCCGTCCACACACGGAGTTTCAGCTGCCCCACAGTCACCTGAGCAAAACCTGAATTCTTTTAGACTACTGAGATTTTGAGGTTGTTTGTTACATGGCTTATCTAACTAGTACTTTACCTAGCCCCTCTACAATTCGGCTTTCATGGCTATAAAATTACATTAGCAATAATATTAAATAGTACCTACATGGAAAGGCTGTCAAAAGGAATAAGTGAGGTAATATACTAACAGTGCCTGGTGCCTAATAAGTACTCAAAATTAATTTTATTATATTCTTCAAGCCTTTTTTCTATACACACATAAATATACATTTTAGAAATGAGATTTTGTTATATATCCAGTTCTTAGTCCATTTTTAAAGAAATAACATACCATGGGCATCTGTCTAGGTAATTAAATATTCTAACACACAATTTTTAATGACTGAAGAGTATTCTACAATGTAAGTATACCAAATCTTATTTAACAAATCTGTTATTTTGAACATTTAGATTACTTTCAAATTCCTCTATAGTAGACAAAGTTTCTATAATCAAATCTGAGACGATTTATATCCAGAGGGGCAAAATATTTAGGCAAAGGGTCTAGGTGCTTTAAGAATATTGGCATATATTATAAAATTATTTACAGTTTATAAACTTATGTAGTTAATAAAGCAAAACTTTGCCAGAAGATAGCTGTACATCTCCATTATCATAATGCCTATATTTAAAACTTCTTATGGCTAAACTTCATCAAGAAATTATGTCACTTTGTTATGCTATCAAATATTGTTCATTCTAACTATATTTTTGCACTCATTAAACATCCTCTCTTCACACTGCTCCTGCCCTGAATACCTTTCCCAGACTCTGCTAAACATCATTCTACTCTCAAAATATACAATCCTTTATGTCGAAGTTTTTTCTCCTGCCTCCATTAAATTATATTTTAACCAAAAAAGATATATTCTGACTTGTTGTCAAAACACCTAATGTTTATGTTGATACAAGGAAAAATGTGTTGTGTGAGCAAGATATCATCATCATTCTTCTTATATGGAATGTTCTAGCATGTTCTATCTTTGTAGTAATTCATAAGAAGAGCAGGCCACATCTTGCCATAAGACTCAAATCAAACTCTTCCATATTGTCTTCTTTTAATAAAATAGGCCTTATATTGTTTTATTTTTCTAGAAACATTGCTTTAATTTAAAAAATAACTTTAAAGACCTTTCTGTATGACTGTGACAAATATCTGCATCTAAAATATAAACCAAAGAAACAATTTCTAGGCTTAGTTTCCAAATGTGCCATTAATTTTGTTACTTGTTCTAGTAAATATCACCAGACCATGGGATAATGTGATTTACCTTTCTGTCTGGTGGGTGTATGTATGTATTAGTGGGTGGCATAGGTGGCATAATACACTATACAGTAATGCTTGATGATGTCCTTTTAAGTACTAAATTTGTTATATACACAGAGGTACGTGAGAAATGTCTCTCTGTTTTAGAGAGACAAATTATAATTGAACTACAATTAATATGGTGACCTGAACTATGAACCTCCGTAGCATTTAACAAAGTATTAACTGATGGTAATAAAAGGAAATTACTCATAAAAGAGTCGCTTTTGATATTTGAAAATTTCTTTAAGTTATGCATTTGTTTTAGTGGGCTTCTCTCTTTACACCTTTCTAAATTATTTTAACATTTCTCTTGCCAATGCTTAATTAACCTGACTCTAAAACAGTAGCTGGGGCTACATGCAGTAGCTCACACTTGTAATCCCTGCACTTTGGGAGGCCAGGACAGGAGGATTGCTTGAGGCCAGGAGTTCAAGACCAGCCTGGGCAACATAGCAAGACCCCCATCTTTACAAAAAAAAAAATATTTCTTTTTTTTAATTAGCTGGCCATGGTAGTGCATGCCTGTGGTCCTAGCTACTCGCTCAGGAGGCTAACATGATAGGATCACTTGAGCTCAGGAGGTCCAGGTTACAGTGAACTAAGCTTGCACCACTGCACTCCAGCCTGGGTGACAGAGTAAGACCCTGTCTCTAAAAATAAATAAATAAATAAATGGTAGTTGATATGGACCAGATGGACATTCAGATTTGCTAATAGGACGGTGTGGAGAGGGTACAGTTGTAAAACATCAGAGTTCTGTTTCATTTAATTCATTAGATCACAAACCACCATCATTATCAATAATAATAAACATGTAAGCAATTGTGTGATGTGCTAGAGATGCACAGACATTTAAAAAATAATTCTTATCTGGAAAGGGTTTAGCATCTGATAAGCTTGTTAGGATGTGTATATATGCAGATGAAAATGCACGGAAGATACACAGAGTGCCAAAAGGGTGGTTTGGGTCATAAATTTCCTAAGCACTAGAAACCTACTTTTCCAGCCTTGTTTCTACTTTCTAAGAGACTCTATGCTCCAGCTAAATTGTTGTATTCATTTTTGTTTAGTTACCCTAAATTTTCCTATCTCCATATCTTGTTTTTATCTGCTTTCTCTGACTTGTAGTCTCCACTTTTCAAAATCCTATTCAGTTATCAAATTATATCTCAAAATATAAATCCTGCTCTTGTCCCTCTAATCAGAAATTATATGGCTTTCCATGAGGCTGTGCATTCTCACAATTTTATTGACCCTTTTACCTGGTCTACATTTTAGTCATTTTGCCATATCTTGTATCATTCACACCTACTCCCTCCTCGCACCCAGTTTCTCACTGTATAATGGAGCCATATCTAATCCAGCTTACCCAGATTTCTATCCCTTATGGTGTCTCAGCACTTAATACAGGTGCATGTGTGTGTTTAACTTACTGAGTGGACGTGAAGAAAATCAGAAACAGTGAATAATGGTCAACATATAAGATGACCTTTCAAAATTATACTTTACATTTTCAATTTCCTATAATACCAATATGTAGATTGAATAGAATGTACTCTTTTGGGAGCAATATATTAGGCATACTTTATACCTGACAGAATATGGAAAATCTGTACATGATACAATGAATATAACAGTATAAGAGGCAATCATTACCACTTCAGATGCAATGCTAACCACTCACCCCTGGTTGAAATGTAGTATTCGCACAAATTCCATGAATGAAAAGAAATGTATATACATTTCAAATGTTCACCCCTTGATTATCTTTCCTAAAAATTATCTTCAGGGCCATGAAAAACTGTTTGATATTTGTGATAAAGCAGCCTCTTCTGACTTCTATGCTCATGAGTAGGAATAGTGAGCTGTTAGATCATGTACTCAAATCCCTGCTGTGGAAGAATTTTATTCTTAATGGCAACTTGAAGCTTGAAGAAATATTTATAGGAAAGAAAAATACTCAAAGGTCTAAATAAGATTACTGTTAGAGTTGACCTTAGATTCCCTAGAGGGCATGACTGTTAATCTGTCACAAATCATAGATGTTATTTGTTCATGTCCAGTAAGGTGTCTTCTTTGTAGATGTCTCCATTGCAATTTTCGGCAGTTCTTGATGACACCAGTTAGTTGAAATCAATGTGGATTGCTCTTGATTTATTAGAATTTCTTTATATTGGTCCTGATATACAAAGGTAGCTCCAGAATTTCTTAATAGGAGGGAGTTAGGTACAACAATCTGGTTGACAGGAGGTGCAGTGGAACATGAAGCTGCATTTGCAACACAAATTGTTCTTACATGTATTTTATGTAGGTTATCTTGGGACATTTATCCTGTTCAAGTCTAATAGAAAAGGAAAATATATAGTCTATATTAGTGATATACTAACTTAAATATCTGTTACTTTTATATTTTTCTAGGACAAAGAGAGATCTTCAAAAAGCAAAAATGAAGATCAAATCTATGTGCCAGTGGTTGGCACTGTTCATTCTTCTAAGTGTAAGTAAAACAAAATTATTCTAAGCCATATTAATTAAGAATGCTGAATAAGGAGGAGTGTTTTGAGTGTGCTTGAATTGGCATTTGCAAGGGCAGGCATAGTTCTCCAGAAGCCAAAATTAAGCTCTTCAAAACCGTCATTTTTCTTAATATTTTGTTAGCAAATCTGCCTTCTGAACTTTCACTAATTTAATGTCATGGTTTATCCAGAAGTTTGATCTTTGTTTCTGTATAAAATTTTAGCACAAATTTGTGACATCTTCATATTATCTTAGAAATTAATATAAAAGGCTAAAAAAATTCTCAGATAAAATGGTCTTCCTGTTTGACATGTAGTTTTGAAACATATTTTCTGGGCTGTTCCATCATTTTAAAACATCTAAACTCTTTCAGTCTGGTTATTGATTTCAAATGTATTTTTCATCAAAAACTGACTAAGAATCTCCAAGTCTTTTATACCACTGTCACTGCATAACTGTTTCTCCAGCTTTTTAAATCATGTTCAATTTATGTAATTTTATACTGCCTAATTCCTAAAAAGATTTAGCAAGTAGTCAATAGTATAATCATCCTAGAAAACACTATCAGTGACTATTTATTTGTGTCGACATTGTTAACTCACCATCACATCAACTTCAATAGCACATGAAAGGGAGATGAGTAAATTATACATAAATCATTTTGGAGTTGTTGTTCCTTATCCTACCTCGCCAGAATAGCATTTACCAATGAATTACAGCTGGCACTAAACATCACTCAGTATCTCACACTGTCGTACTGACCCCCAGCGAAGCTTGCACAGGGTTCCAGGATTTCCATTGTTCATTAATGTGTAGCACGGCCTTACAAGTCTGCCTATATTGTTTCTCTTTCCGTTATTCAGAATATATAGATTAGTATTCTGTAAATGTTAATTTAACTTATAAGAGAATTTTTATTTTGTAATATTATACCTCAAATAAATGGTTTTATAGGAATGATTGTTAATGCAACCCTTTTGCACTTATTTGGATAATGAGCACAGTTTATTTTATTATGTCAAACTGTTATATATTATTTTAACTTATTAAATATTTCTTTAGATAAATTACAGTATAATTTTCTGAAAGTAATCTAGTATTTTCAAATGCAACTTACTTCATGCCATTAGAAATGTAATAAAAACACACACAAGAATATTGTAGAATCTAATAGAATATTTTAATTTGTCTGCAAATTACCAAGCCTCATGTGGTCTTCTGTACATGCAGAAATATTGGTATATATTATTCATAAATTGATATTGTTATTTTTCATAGCTCAAATGAAATCTTATGTGAATATTTCCAAATAATTTTGTTTCATAAAGGATATAGTTATATTGGGCATAATAGAAGAAAAATTAAAGGAACTACTAAACGATGATGAAAGACATTGAAGATTATCTAATTACCTTTTTTACTATGAAAACTACAGATAATTTTAGTGTGTTAAAAAATTGAAGTGGGTCATTTTTATTCAAAGCTTCAATCTATTATATTCTACAATTTAAATATTAAAAAATTGCATATTTTTGCATGAGCCATGGATAAAAATATTTTATGGTCTTTGGGCATCTCTTTACAGCAAACATAACTGAACAAAGCACTTAAATGGCTTTGTGCTCTCTTTTCTGTGACAAAGAGAAATTTGCTTTTCTGTCTGTATTTGTATTATATATTTGATTTGATATTGGATTTGTCCATAAAACAAAATTTGATCCATCAATTTTCTTTAAAACACTCATTATGTTCCACATGGATATTCCTTAGAGAAAAAGTAATTTTTTTAATGACAATATTCTTAATTAATCCAAAACATCACTTTTTAGATAATACATTATTGTGGAAAAAACTCTATTTATGAAATTTTACCAACTTGATTTCCATATGCTCTTTAAAGTATCAATTTGGGTCACCATCTTCCCTTAGCCTCTTTCTACTAACCAAAACCACCCATTCACTTCCTCGCCTTCCTCTGAGGTAACACAATAGGCTTAGAACGGTGGCTGGTACATAGTGAGCTCTCAAAAAATGCTAGGAGGATGATGATGATAACAGTGAACACAAACAACAAAGACAGAAGACAGAAATGAAGACAGAAAAACTAGGTTCTTCCAAGAAGCATTTTGTTGTTGCTGTTTACTTAGCTACGTACCCCTATTTGCTTTGACTGTGTGATATATGCAGAAATTTTGGTGTTTATACAATGCATAAGTAGACAGTACAAAGAACACCAACCAAGCATCTGATCCTAACTGGAAGAACCAGTGCTAATATTTTACAAAGTTGCACTTCATTTTTTGCTGTTTTGAAAACTATAAGCAACTGAAAAACACAAATAATTTTAACATATACATACATTATCAATATTAAGGATGGTAGCATGGAAATCCTGTTGGTTACATTGGTGGATTCTGGATTCATATTCTTTTTAGAGCAGTTCTGCCCTTGGCAATCAATAGCAAGCACTCCCTTCAACCCAGTAGTAGCATGGTCCATACATTCAGTGGGCTTGAACTATTGCAGAGGTGGAACATCTCTCAAAGATACAGACAGAACAGCTCTGTAACTCTACTATCTCTATACATCTAGAAACTATCTGTAACCCCAAAACAAGCTGATTGTCTTACATCAAAGTAAAACTTGCCTAAGCATATGGCCATTTCACATTGCTTTCCGCTGGACTCCATAGTTATTGTAGATGAAATCTTCTAGAATGTGAGCTACATGAGGGCAGGGTTCTTGCCAGCTTTATTCACGGCCGAATTTCTAGAATCTAGAACAATGCCTGCCACGTGGGAGGTACTCAAAGTATGTATTGACTGAAAGAGCCAGGGTTGTTTTGGCTGCTGACAACCACTGTTAGTGGCAGCTTCGTTGTTGTATATGCGGCGCCATTTAACTTGAACCTTTAGTAGTGACATCACATATACGGCAACTAAGCTGCTACATCGAGCAACAATTAAAAGGTTGGTTGTTTGCTTGTTTTTTGAAGAATCATGTAACATGGTTTGTATGCAAAATTTTGAACACTGATTTTTATTCTGAAAAGCAATATGCCTCATTTCTATCTTCATGTGAGCATATAATCATGTATTCATTTAAATCCCACAAATATATAATAGAGATATAACACTTATGATAAGTAAAATGTTTTTAAGTCTTTCCCATTGCTTGGTAGTTATATTTAATCCCTACTATCTTTATTTTGCCTTTTTATTGCTGAAAATATCACCTTACCAGTATTTTTATTTGTATAAAATTATCATACAAATTTTAATGTTTACTAAATCTTATGAAATTTGTACATGTGTAATTTGAAACAGTAGTAATTTAATGTTTGTAATTTTATATACATATAATATTTATATTTACATGTATATTTACATTTCTCTACCTATCCTCTATCTATATACAGTCATCCCTCTATAGCCATGGGTTCTGCATCTGTGGATTCAATCAATCTTAGATAGAGCATTTTTGAAAAAGAAATTGCATCTGTACTGAACATGTACAGACTTTTTCTTGTCATTATTCCCTAAACAATACAGTATAATGTATATTTACATATCATTTATACTGTATTAAGTATTATAAGCAATCCAGAGATGATTTAAAATATACAGGAGGATGTGCACCTATGCAAATAAATGCTGCACCATTTTACATGGAGGACTTGAGCATTCATGGATTTTGGTTTATGCAGGAGGTATTGCAACCAATCCCCCAAAAATACCAAGGGAAGACTGTATATATAAAGAGAATGCCCCAATGTGTATGTTATTTTTAGGAAGAAAGTCATTGAGACATTCATCTATCACCGGAAAAATTTCATCTTGCTTGAATACGAACCAGACCAGGGACCGTTGCAGATTATCGCGGCTCATCTAACAACGGAGGTTCTAATTTCTCATTCCTTCAGTGTTGAAACACTCTCTAGTGAACCAGGCTTCAAACGAAATTCACTGGAGTTTGTTTCAATATTGCAAGAATGGTAAGATTGAAGCTACTGTCATCAGCATGAACTATGCCTACTCTTACTGAGATGGTCATATCTCCACTGTTACTGATGTTAAAATTGTATTAAACCAAATAAGGATGTAATTTAAAAACCATTTTAGATTAAACCCAACATTCTAGGTTTTCCACTTAATATTCTTGGACATACTATCTACCCATGTCTTCCATGAATTTCCAAATAGAGCAGGAACATTCTTTATTTGGTTATCAGCCATATAAAGACAGAATTCAGAATGTTACTTCTGCAAAGAAAGTCAACCTTAAGCAAACTAGTTTCTAACATCTAAAATATCTAGTACAAATGACAGATAAGATTTATATAGTCCATCCTATTCCATCTTCTAATTTAATTTGAAGATGGTGAGAAAATAGCCCAGAAAATAATAATATATAAAATGGTAATTCTCATATCAACTGAAGATTGTAAGAACAGAGACACAAAACAGAATCTAAAATAAACACATAAACTGAACCAATCATTAATATCTCTGCTGTGAGGGCACCATGATCCTTCCCTGCTTTACTGGCTCCATGATAGTCAGTTGAATTTACAAAACACAAACACCCATTCATACAAATGCAGGCTAATGAAATACAAAAAAAGCTTCAACATGCAATTTCTTCAAAACACTTTTTTTTAAGTTTCACAAGCCATGTTCCAATTTCCAATCAAATACCTGAGAATTTTATGATTAATGATTCATTATTGTTTACAACTTCTGGTGTCAAGAAAATATTTTAAATATTTAAATTAAAATAAAATACAGTGTTGGTCCTTCTTGCTAGACAGTAAGCTCCATGAGAGCAAGATCCACACTTGTTTTATTAAACATTGCATCCCCAGCATCTAGCACAATGTTTGGTTTATCAAATTTAATGCATATTTGCTGACCGATTGATCTGAAAACAAGTAGAAATAGAGTCATATGTCAACAGAATTGTGTTCAGCTGCATTGGTAAAGGATTTGCACATTCTCATCACTTTTGTGGGTTCATTAATTTCTCTTTCTTCTGTCATAAATTTAAGAAGCATTATAATTAGAAATGACCTTAGTATTTAAAGAGTAATGTCAACTTTATTCACAATAGATGTCCATTTAGAGTTATAATAGTAATGTTATAATGGCAATAAGTATACACCCTCTGCAAGTGATTTCTACTCAGATGACTTGCTTGACATTTCCAAAACAAATTCAAAAGAGAACTTACCTTCTTTCCCCTATTAAGGGTCTCATTTTCTAATGTCTCCCTTTTCTCAGGGAACTACAATTTTTTTCAGTTATATAGACTAAGTATCAGGGCTGTTTGACTATTACTGTTCTCCATTTCTTATATTCAGATGTGCCTTCGTGTCTTTGTTATTTGAGAAGGTGTTTGAAGTTGCACATGGGGTGATCTAGCAGAGGCCATCAACTTCCTAGCTGCCCTCCCCAAATCTCACCTGTGGATATCTGATGCCTGCCACATGAATTTTGCTAATATTCTCCTTCACAACCTTCACTGATCAAAATCTGCAAAACATATTTTTTTATTATCATGTTTTAATAATATTAGCTAAGATACATTGAACCTTTCATGTCCCAGACACTGTATTTGTTTTCTTGTTTGTCTTCATAACATCCATAGAGGATAGATATTATTATTATTACTATTCTCATTTTGCAATGAAGAAACTTAGACCTAGAGAGGTTTCTAACCTGCTCAAAGTAACAAAACAAGTTTCTTTCTTTCTTTTTTTTTCTTTTTTTTGGCTTTCCAGGCTCTGCATTTTCTCACCCTTTTTTACCCTATTTCTTACCCTTAAATATGCACCCCTTCAGGCAGGATAGTTTCCTTACAATGTCTCACACAGGCCATTTCCAGCTTCCAGACTTTTGTGCATGCCTTTCCCTCCATCCTGAAAGCCCTCCTCTCCTCTCTGCCCATTCAGACACTATGTACACTCAAAGTCCAATTCAAATTTTACCTTGTATCTCTAGCTATCCTGACTACTTTTGCTCCATACTCTCTCCAGGCTCTGAATTTTTATTGTATTATATGCTGTACATCTTAGCGTTTAATGATAGGCTGTCACATAGGACAGACATAATAGCACACACTGGAAAACAGTGAGGACCCACCATGATTAGCTGGGAGGATACAGGTCAACTTAACAGGGATGTGTTTTGTGTGGAGACTGGGGTATATATTAATAGAAGAGTAAAAACACTACTTCTGTCATCAATATACTTGGGAAAACCTCTTATCATAATGCAGACAGAAATAAGGCCAAATAAAAGTGTTTCAACTGGTATAATAGAGCAACATTCCTAACTTAAGAAGAAGGAAAGTCAAGGAAGGCTTAAGTTTGCAGATCTTCTCCAAAAAATAAATAAATGAATAATCTCTTTGCAGAATGCAAGAATGCAGATATTTTAAAAAGAACCCACAGACCTGAGCACCACCAAAAATATTGGTCATAGCCACGACAGAAATTAAAGTGTATATAAATACAGTTTCGAAATGACAGTATGACAGCCAGTGGTCTTTTCACACACACACACACACACACAACTTTGATAAGCAGAGACCTGTGACAGTGATAGTGATTAACTGAAACTGAAAAACGAATGTCAACTTGTACCAAAAATGCAAATGTGCTGAAAGAAATATTTAAGATTACATTGATTTTCATCAGTGAAAATTAATTGCCCTGTGTAGGTCATCTCCTAATGAAACCAATTTAAAGAGATTAAGGTCAATTTTCAGAGGCAGAAAACATATTTTGTTTGTCCTATGGAATAAATCGGATAAATTTCTGGTAGTGTACACAATCCAAGCACAAATAAAATTTAGTTGAAAGAATCCAATAAAAAGACATATTTATTGCACTATTTTTTAATAATATGATTCATGATGTTTAAGAGTAAGGCAAAGCTGATATAATATTGGTATTTTTGGGAATCAGATTATTTGCTTCGTTTACTTCTAAACTTTACAATGATAATAAAATTAAAACAATACTAGCTGAAAAAGAGGTGTGTGAGTATGTGTGGGTGTTATCCATTTTCAATAGTGAATGGAAACTAATGCAAGTATAAAATTTGTAGGTAAAATTTGTAAATGAAGTATAAATATACTTTTTAGTTATAAAGCAAAAAAATTCTACATGGAGACCATGAATAAGTATTGCTTATAGAAGGAAAAACAAATGTTTTCTAATGTTTTGATTGTCTCATTTATTTATGTGCTCACCCATCCTTACTCTCCATAAGTAACTGGTATTTTTCTTTTTAATACAGCACCCAACTCTAACTCTTCGATCCTCTTCAAGTGGAAACACATCAACAACAGAGCCTGAGCCATTTCTGTACACCATAGGACGAAAGAAGCTGCAGGAGGCAGAGAAGAAGTGCTATGAGCGCATGCAACAGATGCCCCCATACCAAGGAGAAGGTAAAGTGAAGGATGTATGTGAACGTATGTTTGAAACATCATTAAAGACCTATTTTCTTCCATGGGTAAATATGTGTTGAGTAATTTTAATTTAATATGCCAGCAGTTTTTATAGTAGTTTTCACACCATGGTATGCTTGTGTATTTAATGCAGTGAATATGCATAATTTCTCTGCTCAAGTTCATCTGATCTGACTGCTGTTTGACTAACATCTGCCCTCATGACAAAATTACTGAAATAATTCACACCTGGCAAGCAGTATTCACACCTGGCAAGCAGGAACAATACAGGACTAAGTGAAGGAGGGAAAGAGGAAATTGAAAGAAAGGGGAATTAAAAAATGGTGGAAAAAGAATTTGCCTGAGGTTGAACCTATCAAAACCCTGCCTTGCTTGGATTAATTAGGCAGTAGTATCTTCCTTTAACTGTGAATCGGTTGGCAACCAATGCCATTCCTTCTCCCTTTCTACCCCTAGTTTCCAGGAGAATTAGAAAAGTATATCTCTTGTGAAGACTTTATCTGTAATATTTTCTAGAATATTCTATGTGACTGCCCAAATATTTTCAAGGTTAAGCATATTCCATTATCTGTAGAGGGCCCAGAGGAAAACAAATGGGAAGATGTGATGGCCAAGTGTTGCAACATTTGTTTAAATTCTCTTCCCTGTCCCCTAAAACATTTGAAAAAACTCAATAAGATCTTGTACAACCTTATACTTTCTATGACAACTCTACTTGGAAGGTTAAAAAAAAATGATTAAATATACTGTTCCTACACATGCTTTGCTTTCAAATCAAGTTTTAATTTGTAGTTCTTATTTTTAGCATTTTATTTTAAACAAAAAACATCAAGTCAATTCAAAAGCAGACACACGTTATTCTTCTATCTGCAGTAGTTTCAGTGGTTCTCAAGAACTAAATAGGCATTAGATGCAACTCTGACCAAAGGTGAAACCATTTCTTTGAAGTAAATTGAGACAATAAAAACAAAAAACTGATATTTTCAGAGACTGAGTGCAGTTTCTTACACTACTGTATCAATCACCTTAGGATGTTGAACTCAGCTGCTATGGTCATTATTTAAAAAATTTTTTTTTTATTTTTGGAACTTCCTTCAAAGCCTGAGACTCATTGTTTTAAATAACTTTATAGAGGTAAATCTTCATGTTTTAGGGTATATTTAATTTTTGAAAACAGTGAAAAACCACGTGGAGCCAATATTGATGAATACCTAAAGTGATCAAACAGCATTATTTTAGTCAGTAACAAAGTGTAATTCTATAGTAATAGAACTTTTTTATTAACTGGCTGCAAATGCATCTCCAATAGGAATTTTGAACAATTGCATCACCCTTGGATTAAGAATAGACCTAAGGTCACCCTTTCAAAGGTTAATGGTTAGTAGGATCCATATGTTCTAAAGCCACACTGATTCTTAAAGGCAGTCTTTTATCTAAGGCAAAATTGCATGAACTTTCCCAAGATTTCCTTTGCAACATTTCTGAAAATATTTTAAAGGAAAGCTTTTGGAAAAAAGATTCCAAACATATAACATATATCTTTTGAAGAACAAATGGGAAAAATCCTACCAAAATTTAAATTCCACTAGTGGTAGGTAAAGTTAATACCTTTATTTTGTGTTGCCGCTGCTGCTGCTATTGTTTTAATCTGTTCATACCCAAGTGCAAATTCCCAGAATAAGAGATACTTAATTTTCTGTGCACTATTCAATCCTGCTCAGGATTCCACAGTTTTTGACAACTTCCAATTGTATCTTAAATAAATATAAATAACTTAAAGAAAAGATTGATTAGGTGCAACATGCTGATAAACTTTGCAAAATTTATTCTCTGAGAATATACCTGCCCTTAAAATTTATCTTAAGATTTTAAAGAATTCATCTGTGTCATGAATTTGTTTCAAGTAATGCCCTTTTACAGAATTTCTCTTCAAATGCTTATGCTGATAATGGTGGAAAAACTTAACATATCTTATGGGAACTGTAAGACCTACTGATCTAAATCCTACTTCCTGGTTGGGTGTGTTAAAGAAGGATGAAGTTTCAGAAAGTAAAAACTTATCAAAACACCTCAAAACCCATTTGATTCACAGCCAACCTATACCTCAGATTCATGTTCTCACTTCTAATTAAACAAATGGAGAACAGTCTTTGGGGCTACTTGCTCTTTGATAAGCTCTATTTTAGAACCTCTTACAAAGTAAGGTTAGAACCCTGCCTGTCATCCAGTGAGATAATCAGGTCACAGATATGCCAATGCTATTTGAAACTTTGCTTCCAAAATAAGTGACTTGATCTCATTTGAAATGTAGATGATCATGACTGGAGTACTAGGTTCAGCTACATGTAAGATTGTTGTGGGGTCAATCTCCTATTGAAGTCCACATCGCTTCAAAATCAATTTCTTTCTAAATGGCCAGGTCCATATTGCAACCGCACCTGGGATGGATGGATGTGCTGGGATGACACACCAGCTGGAGAAACGAGCGTTCAGTCCTGCCCAGGTTATTTTCCAGACTTCGATCCATCGGGTAGAGTATTTCTTTTCATTTTATATTTTTGCTATGAAGTTTCTAGAGTTTTCATGGTTCTGAAAAGAAAATCAGATATAAAATATACCTACCTAATAATGCTGCACATTTAACACACGCTGAAAAGTTTCCTTAACTGAAATATTGTTCAGTTGTACAAATACTGCAAATTGTCCTTATTTTTTTTTAACTCATCTTGCTGGTCATTGGTGCATGTTGGTATTAAATTGTGGTTTATAAAATCAGTTTTTCTCAAACTCTTTGAATAGTTTTAATTCTATGTGTTGTTTTTTTTTTTAATTGTTAATTGTCTCACATTTGTTGACATGCATATACTGGACTGGGTGTAACACGTACAATGGAAATTTTACATAACCTTGAAAATTATATAAAAGTAACATATTTAAGGGAAAATAAATCAGAAGGTGGTAACTCTGCACAACATATTTCTGTTCCAAAAGCATATTATTAAAATGTGCTTACTAAGTATGACTAATACTGTGATCATCTATCATGCCAAAACACCCAGCTCTGTATCCAGCACAAGAGTGATCAACAAATGTCTGTTAAGTAAATGAGCGGCACCAAATTCACTTTAGTTATAAAAGGTACATAGGAATGCTTTTCATTAAGTATCACATTTTGCTTTTCAAAATATTTTCATACATATTATCCCATTTTATACTTCCCTTATTTGACAAAAACTGCAAGTGATCCCAACTCTCTTGAGTCCCTACCTAACCCTTTCTGTATAATTAAGTCCACCGTTTAGAAAATTATTTCAGAAATAGTATTTTTCAATCTCCATACAAATTTGTGCAAGTTGAAAAACTTAGGAAGCTTCAAGGGAGGACATGCTATTTCTTCAGGTCTCAATTTTGTCACACTGGTCTGGTTAGAAGTTGGGCTAGGATGCTCCAGTAAGATAAAGGTCCAGAAGTATCAGGTTCCAAGTGGAGTGAGAAACCAGGGGGCTGAAGTTATGTATTTTAGGATTGTCAGGTATTAAAACAGATTGGAGATCTGGAAGATGTCCCATGTCAGTGCTCAGGAGCAATGCAGAGGAATGTATACAGTTGTGTAACAGCCTCAATCGAGAGACTAGGCAGGCATATGGGACTGGAGCATGGGATTGGGCAGGTGCCAATAGTAAGCAAATGAGTCTCAATTTGGCTGAGAAGCTGAGGTACTAGAAAAAAAAAATCCAGTTGCCTGTTACCAGCCCAAAGATTCTGATTTAATTGGTTTGGAGTACAACCTGGACACCAGGATTTTTAAAAGCTCTTCAGCCAAGATGAAACTATAATAAACAAGGAAGAAAGTCTAGATAAGAAGGTAATCAGTACCAGGGAGCCTCAGCCAAGTGCATAAGCACCTGTGCAACTGGGAGGCAGACCACAATATTAGATGAGACTGACGCAGGGAATGGAGGAAGGTGGCTCCCAGAGGAGTAAAACCTAGTGGAAGCCCAGCCCCAGGACCTATGGGTGGCAGGGCCAGAAAAATTCTGTTGCAAGAAACTATATAGAAAATTTGTTCCATTGACATAAATCAACGATTAAAAGGAGGTATAAATCTTAGTTATAAAGGAGGCCCAGATACTGCAACTAAATGTGATCAGCTACAGACACAGCACAGAAGTCTCTGGTAAGGGTGAGATTTGCTTCCAAGAGTAAAGTAAACCTGGGCCCACAAAGGTTGTGTAAATGGCTCTGAAATTCCAATTAGAGCAGAGAAATGAGTCTATGCCTGAGACAATGTCTGGAAGATCCTTTTTGTGCCTCCTTCAAGGGTAAGACCTCATTTGTCCCTGAAATTAAAATTCTACCCCGGTGAGGCAGATGTAATGGAAGTGGGAATACAGTGGGGCTCTTTTCAAAACAGTGCAGGCCCCCCACTTCTGGGAATTTCCATTTTGATGGAAAAGTGGGGATGTAAAGAACGATAGAGCTTTGTGCAGTGCTTTAACTCAGAGCTACATTCCTGGAAACTCTTACTAAATGCTATGTGATGATAATCCTTTAGGCCTTTATTGACTCTTCCCAATAAATGATGCCTCATTAATCTTGATTTGGCAACTACATTAGAGGTAACTTGATTGGCAGGAAGAGCTGCTCTCCAATTGAGGCTACTAGGCCAGTTCCAAAGTAGCAGTGGGCTCTTGCCAAAGTGGCTATGAATATTGACTAAAAGGCATGGTTTTGATCAGCAAAACAGGTTTTCAGGCATTGATCCATCTTTGCAGCCTTGGTTTTAGATAGAACTCTCTCAGCTGGGAGATAAATCCACTTTAATAGCACATCTTTAAAATGTCTATATTGGACAAACTTAAATTCTTTAGGATTTTGTTATTGACCTAACGCTACATCTTCATGATGTACAAAACACATTAAAGAAGTGTCAGAGGTTTCATTTTGGAAAAAAGGGCTTGGTGAAAAACAGATAGTGAAAAAGTGAAGAATTTTATAACTTTATTGGAATTCAAAAGAGGCTGACAGTGTGAAAGAATATGCTATAATGTAAAAAGCAAGACTGAACAACATTAATGACACAGAGCCAGGATGGTCCAAATATGGTTTAAGATAGTGATTCTCAACCTTGATACCCTTTGGAATTGATGAACTCTTTAAAAATGCTGATGCCTGACCCCTCTCCAGATCAGTAGAATTTGAATCTCTAGGAATAAAGCCTGAAAATCTACAAAATTTCTCCATGTGTGTCTAGAGTGAAGAAGCACACTGTACTTTCCCCAGGTCTGTCCATACCTAGTGTATTTTAGAGAGAAACATCAATATCAAAGCACATGCATAGCATCTCCAAGCTATGAAGGGACAACAAAAGCCATGGAGTGAGTCACTGGGGATGTTCAGTTTGGAAAGGAAAAGACTCAGAAAACATAACCCTGTTTTCAAATATTGAAAGACTTTCCAGGTGAAAATCAACAAACTACTGATGGTTGCAACAGTTAAAACCAAGAAATGTCTACATCCAGACTTTAATTAAAACAAGACAAAAAAATACGATTTTCTCTAGTCTTATCTGTAAGTAGAATGAGCTTCTTCAGGAGGAATACCTTTCCTTCTGCACACTGTATATTTTCCCGTACATGGCTACGCAACTTTGGTTGCCAGCAGGCTAAATACATTTTAAAACCAGTATATTGTTAGCAAACAACTGAAATGATACTTGAATAGCATTAAAATTCACTTTATTATTATGATATTAGTCTTCAGTATTTTAATTTGGTACTGGGACTCCAGAAGGTAAAATCCCATAAGTGTTCAAGGTTATCTACACTCCATTCCACTGACCTAAAGAATTATACATAACATTGGCTACAATGTAGTACTTAAATGCTAACCACCTAATAAACAGGTAGAAGAAAAAATTATACTGAATTAAAAAAATATCAATAATGAGCAAGTAAATATTAAAATGAATGTGCTTGCCAAATTTAATCTGAGTTATTCAGATATTGTCTAGTTCTCCAAAGCACTTCTGCAATGTGTTTATTGCCTCAGAGATCAAATAGGAACCCTAGATTGGTATAATACGAAAAGAAATTCTCCCAGTATATTTGTAATGCTCACAAAATTTTTATTTTTGATAATTTCTTAGGGAAAACATTTGTGTTGACAAAGACAAAGAGTTGTACTATGGATAATCCTTTTACGTACAGCTATTTTCTTTTCTAGCCCAGGAATATAGAAGTTAGAATCATGTACTAATACTTGGAGGACACTGCCTTGTTCTAATGGCCGAGGAAACAACTTTTGATGAAAATACTGAGCTGAAATATCACTGATATTTGATAATATTTAAAATAATTTCCATCAGTAGTTTTTGGTTAGTAAACCTGTTAAGAGCTAGTACAAAAATCCTTTTATCAGTTTTTAGGTGAAATTCATTGTTTTTTATTGTGTGCCTGAAACAGATATTACTGAATTAAATGTGAGATTTAAACTACAAGTTACATATTTGTTTGTGTGTTTACTCCAACAATTATTTCAATTATTTTAAATGGAAAAAAAAACTTTTTCAAGTAAAGATGCTTTTAAGCAACCTGTTAGAATAATTGCTGCTTTATGTAAATCTATTACAAAGTTAAATAGAAAAAATTTTAATGAAATTTGCTGAGATGGCCATTGGACAAAATCTATTTAAAGTTTCACCATTGAACACAATGTTTGTAAAAGGGTTAGCACGAATAAGCCCAGAAAAATTGACATTGAAAATTTGTCAGTGATTTTGCTAATTCTATTTGTCGATGATGACCATACTAAGCTCACTTGCATTTTTAAAAAGTGGTTTGTAATGGCAGCATTTTGCATTTATTCATTATCAGAAAGTTGTTTCCTAAAAATCAAAATGAAAATAATTTGTGTAAATGCATGATTCACAGTAGTCTATTCAAGTTCTATAAAGTCATTGTCATGTTGGAATGGCTTTTAAGCTCTAAATTTATTATTTTTCTTCTTGGGATTTTAAGATATTAATGAAATAACTGTTGTTTCGTTAACAGAAAGGGTTACAAGATACTGTGATGAAACAGGTGTTTGGTTTAAGCATCCTGAAACCAATGAAAGCTGGTCCAACTATACTCTGTGCAACTCTTTCACCCCTGAGAAAATCCAGGTAGGTTCTATTTCACATTTCAGTATCCGGTGAGAATATCATTATTTGTACATGAAAATGGATGCGCAACTATAAAATATCTGCTACCAAGAAGCCAAAAGATTTTATGGGAAGAAACCATATGATGACTTGTAAATTCTAGGGACTCTACAAAGTGGCATTAGAGAAAATGACATTTCACTTCTTGTTTGGCACTCGGTGTCAATGGGCATTCCTTGAGCATATGGAATTAGGCCATTCATTGATGCCAAAGGGAATAGTGTCCGTAGAGCAGATGATGGGATTCCAGAAATTGGGCAACATTTCAAGGGACTCTCTAACACCTCCATTTTTCTGGAAGAGTTAGAAATTACAAATTTTTCTTCAAATCCCAAGCTAACAAGAGTTGCCTTCTCTGTTTTGACTATGACCTTAATTTTACTATCAGGCATTGACGGAACCCTAAAGCAGGGCTTCTCGGCCCATTGATCCAGATATGACTGTTTAAATTATTTTCAGGGGTTATTGGTTAGTACCAGCACCTTCTGGCTATTAGATACTTTGAATATGATCTCTGCTCAGAAACATTTTTTAAGGTGGGAGGGGTTGCATGAGAAGAAGATACTCTCTCTTCTTCAGATGCATTGAAAATCTGAAAAGATCACTAAGTCAACAGCCAGCCTTCTCACCTCACAGAGCTGAAAGAAACAGTTGGTCAACATTTAGCTATACAGGGCATTGCTGAGCAACTCTGCTGGCTGCAAAATAAACCAATCATTTCCTTCAAAGATAGGCTGGTATACTAAATAATTACTAAGTTAGAAGCTAAAAGCACATCCCTGCTTTTGCTTGCTATTGAGAAGCTTTGGGAGTATAGAGAACTTCCCTTTTATTAAAAGCAAAGCAAACAACAGCAAAACAAACAAAGTGAATAGATAGCTTGGAGACCTTATGGACACCTTATCACAAACACAGGCTGAGGGGACCAAAGCCAGTTACCTCTTCACAAATTGCTTAGTCACCGCTGAGAGTCACATGCATGTCTACACCCTGGTGGAGAGCTATTTACTTCATAAAGTGTGATTCAAATGATGTCATTTTAATATTTAACCTAATATCTAAATTCCTTAAATGAGAAAGGGATTCCCTGAATGAGTGCTGATCATGATGTTACACAAAAATATTATAATCATGTCAACTGAATTGTCATAAATAGCACAAGTACAAATAAATAATTCTCAGTGTTGCAATGTTTGGCCTCCTCACACACCCTGGCCACATCTGAGAAGAAAGTAAAGAATTTTATGAGGAAATGCTCCCCTCTAGCCACCTAATATAATAACTCAAATTCCCTCCACAAGTCTTCCATATAAATATAGTCACCAACAAATTTGAAGAAACCAACCTCAAATTTATTTTTGAAAAAACAGAACTTCTCAGCCTTGAGAATGACACAGGGATGGCAACTAAATTATGAGCTGTTGATTTAATCTTACACATTTAAACAACTCTATTTCAGAAGAATAAATAGTTTTTTAGAAAAAGAGTGGTCTGAAGGCAACTGAAAGAATATGCATTAAGTTATATGAACTTTTCATAGAAATAAAGTATTCAGAGATATAAAAAAAAATACCAAGAGAGGATAGGGGAATGGACATGCAATTAAATATGGAACTTTAAGTGGCAAGGGTATTCTATATAGTAACTATTTAGAAGGAAGAACTTTTAGAAGATGCTACTCCTGATCCTGTCTAGTGGAAAAGTTAGAAAAATATCTAGAAAATAAATTCCTGGGAGAAAAGACAGGAGGGGAGTATTCGTTGTTTCTTGTTTTTTATTTTTTTGTTTCTTAATTCCTAAATCCCACCCAAGAAAGCTATCTGAAGATTTTATCAGCTCTAGTTATAAATCAACTATTTCAACTTTATTATTGTTACCTGTAAGGATAAAAATGCTGTCAGGAGAGTGTATCAAGAGTGTAGGAGAGTGTATCATTTTCTGGTATCAAGCCAGAAAATGCCAAACAATATGTAAAGCCTGGTCAAATCATATAACAGACATAATTCAGGAAAGTTGATTAGTCTATTTTGACATTCTAAGGCCTAGAAAGGGACTATTTGTTTCAAAACAGCAATAATGCACATAAACAAAGTGCTTTGCACACTTTGAAAGCATTTTAGCTGAATTAGTGCTTCAATCCCAGACTCTTCACAAGGCAATTTACAAGAATCAAAATGTTCAAGGATACAAAAATGCCATATTTATCCTAGGAAGTCAAAGAACTTCATAGAAATTATTCAACTTTTCCATAGTACATTTCCATTCATATCAAGACCCAACAAATTATAGAAGAAACTTAAGACCAGAAGTCAATAGACAAAAATACAACTACAAAATAATACACAAATTATGTTTCATTAAGAAAAACAGCAGCTGAAAATAAAACCCCCTGTTCCAACGGCTTCAAGTCTACTTCAATTACAACTGACAAAATTGACTAAATAATACTAATTGCAAAAGCTAGAGCTAACGTGGAGAGAGAGAAAGAGAGAAACAGAGGCAAACAGAAATGGGTGACTGGATCAATCTCTCCTTTCTGAATGGTAAAATTATATTGTAAGAAAAGGAAAGAGTATGATAACTTGAAAAAAAGATGCTATAATATTATGCATTTTATAAAGAAAGACATTCTTTTGAATCAACTAATACAACACTATGAGAAAAGAAAGAAAATTCACCATGATTGAGGGAAAAAAAAACAAATGTCTGTCAAGAATAAAGTTTTTGGTTTTTTCAACCAAGTAAATATTAGTGACACCATTTTAATCCTAAATTAAACAAAAGCACAGAAACCTACCACCATAGTCTCTGTTCCCTCTATATATTCCTACTGCCAAAAGTCAGGACAATTTGGAAAGTGGGTTATCATTCGGACAGTTCTTTAGGGTAGACATATCTACTGTGTATAAAAGGACACCAGATGTTAAAACTTTCCTGGATTGTTTACTGCGCCTAGAGATAATAATTTTTAACACATTTAAAACTACTTCTGAGTTATGTTTTTGGATGAGATTTAATTCACCTCAAGGAATCTAATTCTTTGAAAATAGGTCAAGAGGTCAATTTATTTTCATAAAATAAGTAAAGATAAAAAAATTTCATTCTCTGAAATATTTGTTATAATTTTAGCAGATTTCTTAAAATAGGAAAACTTTTGTTGATTTATGCTCATATTTAGAAATAGAAACTATTTTTCCTCTTCTATAATCATTCATTTGTTTTTCTAACTTTTCTTTTGTTCCAGAATGCATACATTCTGTACTATTTGGCTCTGGTGGGTCATTCCTTGTCGATTATCACCTTAATAGCTGCCCTGGGGGTTTTCTTCTATTTCAAGTAAGTACATTTATGACATCTGCTTTTCATTTTCTCCTTTAAGTTACTGAAATAAATGGTAAATTCTGCAAGAGCAAGGGTGGAAATTCTACAAGTTACAAAAGACATGCAACATTAGGAGTCATGAAGTAGCAAGAAAAATGAAATCAGCCAAAAGTATGCTTTTTAACCCTATTTTTGAGGAGAACACGATGGAACATTTTCAAAGCCAATATACCTTCTTCCAAAAATAAGACAGTCTTATGAGCCTATAAATACACTGGGAATATGGTAAATGTTTCATTTACCATCACCGTGGATAGTGCTCCTTTAAGTATTGTGGGGAGGATCCTCCACCTTCTTTTATCCACACTCTAAAATTTGGAGGCCATAGCCACAAGTTCAAATGTACCCTGCCTAATTATGAGCTGAATTACAAATGGATTTCGCTAGAAGAGGAAAGGGGCTGGTGAAGCCATGATAGTGGTTAACCAGGGAAGAAAGGTTAAGTCCGGAGTCTCTCTTCTGCCCTTGTCTCATTCAACCAAGATTAAGAAGAATCTCTGGAAGAAGATGGCCATTGTCCTATGTCAATTCTTTGCCCTTACAAACCTAGCAATTTTAACTGCAATTATCTTCTAAGACACTATGAGAAATAAAATTCCAGTGAGGGTTTTTATTCTGAGGCTGTGTCTATACACTTGATTGCATTATCTGTGGCAAAATGATTAAGCTTATATAGTTACTAATTTAATAATAATGGAGAATTTAAAATGTTGATTCTGTTATTTTCAGGAATGATTTCATAATGTATGTGAAACAGTGGCATATGGTTGTATTGATATATTTCCTAAATTTGATGCCATTTCTTTAAATCAAAGGCATGAGGCACTAAATTACCCTTTCATGAGAATTCTAACTTCTCTATTGGCATGGTATCTCTATATTCACTTATACTTTTACATGGTGCTTCTCCTATAATTTGGATTTTCTACATTTTGTTAGGGAGAATGAGATTGACTAGGAAAAATCTTGGTACTCTATTCTTCAAAATGTGGCTAAAAGAATACATTTTGGAGACTTGTTAGCATATGTAAGAATAAGAAATAAACACTCACACAGAGCATGTCTCTAAAAAACTTAATTTAAATGATGCTTGCCTTTAGGTTTTATCATATACAACTATGCTAGAAAAAAATATTAGAAAATATATAAGAAACAACTTGAATACTTTAAAATATGTCATCTTTAGATGATTGTAAAATAGGATCTTTACAGATACTTGTACATTTAAATTAGAAACTGTTATATATACCTTGATCACAACAAATGTTAGTGAAAATAAAGCACTCATAACATAGCCCTAAACTGGATTTCTGGAGTATATTCCCAAATGTACTTCAGAAAATTATTATTATTTTAGAGTAAGCCATGTGTGTATTTTTTATAGATGTATCACAACTCAGTAAATATGTTAGAAGCTGAAATAGATTAAATAGAAAATTAAATAGAAATGAAATAATACATGTAAAGTACCTGGATTTAATATCTGACACATAATAAGTAAAATATAAGTGTTTGATATTGTTATTGCTATTATTATAATTATTATTATTGGTAGTAATAATGTTCATGGTAATATTATACAAATGATAAAGAAAAGATCTTTTGTAAGCTCAGATGACAAATAATCCTCCACACTTAAAAGATGTGGTATGTAATTAAATAGACAATGGTTCATATATAGAGCGAAGGGGAAAAAAAGAATATAAATATATTTATTACCACTGAACTATATGTTTAAAATGGTAAAGATGGTAAATTATATATGTGTACTTTACCTCAATAAAAAATAAATTTAAAAAACAGAATAACAGAATCTTAATTTGATTTTTGTTGAAATATTATCATGGTAGCACTAAAGAAAAACCAAGGGGAGAATAATCACCTATAAACACATCCTTAGCACAACTACTATTATTTTTTCCTTGATCATTTTTTAATCTTTGTCTATATCTTAGGTTAAGATTCTTATATTGAATAAGCAATATAAATGAATAGCAATGTTTTTAACTGAATAGCAAATGATAACATAAATAAACAGAAAGTAAGCTCCTTCCATAAACAGTTTAACATGAGAAAAGATTGATAAGCAAATCAATAAGACATGAGATATTAATTACTAGAATTAGAAGAGTATTTTCAATTATAATGATCAGAATGCAGCAGAGTAATCATGCAACATGATTAATCTTGGAATGTGTCTATTCATTTGTCAATTGCCCTTCACCATGGTGTATAAGTACAACACCAGGGCTCTCATACAATTTTGATTAAAAAGTCTGTCACTAAAAGTCTATTTTTTAAAGTTTTAAAAAATATAATCATAAAAAAAATCCCCCAAATTTGTAATCATGCAACTAAATTAGTAGTCAGGACTTTAAAGGTTAAAAACCATCAAAGGGTATTTCTTAGTTCCTTATTTCTCTAGTCCCTTAAATAAATGATGAGATGTGGGAGCCAAATCAGTAAAAAACTACAAATGTTCTTTCAACTCTCATTTCTGTAGTAAGCCACCAAAGATGGGTGTGCAAAAGTGTGGGCAAAGTAAAATATTTTTCTACTCCATTTAGTCCCAAAACAAAATGATTCTGATTAAACCCTTGAGAGAATGTGGGGGAAGATTATCTAAAAGCATCTGACTTTGTCCTACTATCTCTCAACTCCAAGAACCCACCAAATTGCAACTTAAACCTGGGGAAGGAAAACAAGTCTTATTGATTTATAATCCGAATCTAATAATGAGAAGACAGAAACCGAAAAATTTAAGTAACATTCAAGATGATATGCTAGTCATTTCTGGTCCGCCAATTAAAGATAGCAGACCGCCTTATTAGGATAGTATTTGGTTTAGAACTTATGTGCAGGAAAAATAGTTAGGAGCAATAATAATATGGATAGGAATTAAATATAAACATCAAATTAGTTCAGCAAGCTCTCTCACTACTAGATGCCAATAGTAAATGTCAAGAATAGAGATAAAATGAAGATACCCAAGGGAAGACTTGTTTGGTAAAGTCACATATGTGGGCATTTATTTGAGTTTGGTTCTTGACCATTTTCAGAAAGCTTGCAATAAATTCATTTATCCTATAAGTTCCACTTACAATTTATCAATTTGCATTTCTATAGACCAATCCAAAATACTTAAATGTCTCACTATATTCTATCAAGAAAAACACAACAGAATATTCATTAACATTTATTTTGACTGATTAGTACCCATGCCTTTCTGATTGGTAATATGTTAAATATTCATTACTCTTGCCTAAAAGTTAATTGAAATATATGTTGGAAAACAGGGAGTATCTTCATTGCATCATTATATTGTCTACATTTCATTACATTATGTTGGCCACATTGACAAAAAGTATACATAGGTAATTGTGGAGGTCAAGAAAGAAAGCTTCCACTGGGGAATCCAGAAGGAATGCTGATTCCTCTGCTACTTAGTATTCCTATTATTCTGTGTCACATCTGCATATTGGATGGATACATGAATTTTTATCTTATGCAGTATCCACCATTATACATCTTTGGCAGCCTTCCTGTTCCTCCAGGGAAACCACTCAATCAATTGTATGAAAGATGGCCTTTTATCTTCCAATCCACCACTGACATGACATGACAGACATCAAAGATAACTGTTGGTCATACCATGGCATACTGTTCACCTTTATAGAGAGCAGTAATAATAGGAGATAAGCAAGACTTTTGATTGAAAGGGAATTTCTTGAGGATAAGGATTTTGTGTTAAATCCAAAGGTATAAAGTCCCATGTCAAATAGAAAAGATATGATATATTGTGCTTTGAATTTTTCTAGAAGTTTTAATGTAATCAATTTCAGATCATTCCCTCTCTTCCCCTCAGTTCTCATGTCTGTCATGAACAGTGTATGATACCTAAGTAAAGGAAAACTTAAAGGTGAACTGGGAGATATAATTCAGCTTGTATAAATTACAAAAATGATTCCTAATTTATATCATTCCATGTACCAGTAAATTTATAACCACTTTTATTTGTATCATTATTTGCTACTCTTCTGATTTGCTTTGAATGTGACTATAATTATGCTGTCTTATAGAGGAGTGAATACTCCATTTTCTCACCCTGTGATATATCAAACTGATTTACACTATCTACAAAACTCAAAGCAAATATCAAATGCCTTCTCATACAACTACAAGCTCCCAAAAAGTACACACTCATACGGATGTAGGGTACTAATAATTTGAAACAAATTCTTTAATGTGAAATATTTATACCAAATAAACCACCACCAAGAAAATGGCTTTTTACTTTAGCTTTAAAAGATGACATCTTGAGATTCATCCTCAAGGAAATCATTATCTCCTCCTCATATATGAATGACACCTTGGTTGGACCTAGACAGAAGATTATGTTGTCTTATCCTCCCACTATTAAAGAATCTATAGTACTTATGGTTTCCCATCACTCAAATAACAAGCAATGTTCTGTTCATCCAAATGTGTATTTTTTTAACCAAGGGAATAAAGTATAGCTGACCTCAGGTTTAAGAATTTCTACTTAAGACATTTCAGATCAGACATGAAAATGTTGTCAGCTTCTCTCATGTTCATTTAAGCAACAGGATATTTGTATTGATTTTTTATGTTAAATTTTTATGTTATATTATGTTAAATTTTTATATTAAATTTTTTATGTTAAATTCAGTTAATCCTTTTATGTTAAGTCCCACTGTAGTTATTACAATAAGTATAAATAAACAATTATGTAGTGTATAAAGCTCCTGAAGACAGAAGCTGTCTGTTTGTCCTCCAGTGTATTCCTGGCATCTACCAGAAGGTCTGGATCATAGTGATTACACAGTAATATGTGTTGGATTATTGAATGAATTTTAATAAATTTAAAGTACTTTTAACTCACTTCAAGAAGGTGATTGTAAATGTCATCAAGTAGGTATAATAAAATTTTGAAAACTCAATGAACAAAAATTATATTAAAACTTTTACAAAACAGAAACTCATATATTAGTCATATTTCTCCTTTGGAGGCTAGCAGTTTATCTAGTTTTAAGCTGCCATTTTCTGTATGTTCCCAGTGAAAAATGTATACATGTTTTATATATGTATGTATACAGTACTATATATATATATTTTAGCTAGTATCGAAAACAGGATAGTGTTCAATATTTATTAGTTAATAACTAATTTAAGAATTTGGCAAATTATAAGTATGATGCAAAGTATAAACCATGAAATCATCTAGCATTTAATGTAATTCTTTGATGGACTGTAAAATTTCTTAGTGACCACAGCTCAAAGAAGAAAATTTTTCTTACATACATTTTGAAATTCAAAATGAGTATTAAGCCCTGTGGTGTGTCAGGCATTGTTCTAGGTGCATAAAATAAATTCCTTTAGCACTTTCATTTTAGTGGGAGGAAAGGAGAAAATAACAGGCAATAAACTAGGTGATGAGTGTTAAGAAGAGAAATAGGGCAGGGATACAAGGTCCAGAGTTACGGTAAGCTGGAAGTGGGGAAAGTATATTTTACAGGGTGGTTTTGTTTGCACAGGAGAATGAAGTTAACGAAGTCCTTTAAGCTAATGTTATACACAGCAGATGATTGAATTCCACCAATCAAAAGAAAAGCAGGCATGAGAATAGCAGTGCTGTATGATACATTCATTCATACTCCTTAGTTATGGATAATGTCAATTATCATCAGTCTAAACCAGGCTGAATCGAATAATGAGACCATAGATATTTATCCCCCAGTGAGAAGAATTATAAAATGCTATTGTGACGGCATTGAAAGTAACAGGTCACAGGGTTCAACACTACTAACTGCAGCAGTCATGAGGTGGAAGAGTTTATGCAGTATAAGTGGGAATGTTTTACACAAATAAGTTTTTCTTTTAATTTAAATTTAAACTTGAAGCCTACCTTTAGTGCTATTGTAAAACTGATTAATTTGGTTTATTTAGAAGATTTCTATACTTCTAAATAAAGTAGTGCATAGTAATGTGTGTATTTGAATGTGTGAAAGCTCTTCTCTGAACCCCATCTTTAGCAGGGGGTGCCTCCTGGATATAAACTCTGCATTTTATCCATGCTCAACATGTTGAGATTTTAAAAATATTACTTATTAACTATTTACTAATGTTTATGCTTCCTGAAAAGTTGAAAAATGTAGCTGTGAATAATCAAAATGTGCTCTAACAGATGCTGTTACTACTTAAATTTGTTTTTTAATATAGATAATTGACAACTCATTTTCCTTTGAGTTGGAATTATAGGAAAGCATTGTCAGTAAACCCAGGCCATTTCCATATTTCATCTTTCCTCACAATTTCCCTTTCAAAGTTCCTGGATCCTTACTTTACTCCATGAAGATTTTTTTAGGAATAGTTAACTGTGTTGAGTCATTGACATCATTAGCTGCTGTTTTAACCTTTTGCATGGTGAATGACATCATACTAACATTTTTTTAACTGGATCAAATATGGTAAATACAAGATTTTTATTTGTCCAGAATAATAATTCCAGTTTTGTTATAGTCGTGATGCAAGCTTTCTCCATTGCATAAAAAAAGTAAAATAAGACATTCAAACTAGCGTTTGTCTATGTGCACATTCACACCAATGCATTAATGTACAAGTTTACACAGTGGAGGAGAAAGGAACAAAAACCCCACCAACTTACTTAGTACCCAAAAGGTGGGAAATGACCATACCTAGAAGCAGCAGCACTTGGATTGGTCTCATGGGATCCAAACCACAATATGTCTCATAATGAGACTGAATTTGAGCCTATTTAAAATTCTCTGCCTGTGTCTGAGCTCAACCATCTGGAGGGGGTGGAAAAGAAGAATTACAATGACGATTCCAGTTGGAATATGAGATCTAAGAAGATGTTAAAAGAAATAATGGAAGAGAAGAATGATGGGAGACCTGAAGCCTGTGTATGTAATGGCTCAAGGACATGCATTCAATACCTTGTCACTGGCGGCCTTGGTTCTGTGACCCTATTAGCCACATATTTTCTGCCTGGTTGCAACAATGAACAGTAGACTTTTCATTATAAGCACACTCCAAACCCTAATGGTTCTCTTCTAAGAGCCCTTCTCTTAATTAATTCTACATCATTTGTTATAATTTAAAATGATTTTATCACTCACTCTTTCTGTTATCATATGAAGTCACCCTGAGGACCAAAGACTATGAGCTGCCGTGACTGGAAAACTGTTTTTAAAGCTGTTTTAAAATGTTAGGCAGAAAAGCAGTACTGAAAGATGAAACCTGCCTCACTTATTTCTATATGTTTCTGTTGCTAAAGAAAACATGAAAGATATTAACGAAATGGTTTTTTTCCAGGTACTTCAACATTTTGGCACTAGCTAATGCTTTCTGGTACTTTTCCTTCCAGGAGACTTGGCTGCCAAAGGGTAACCCTGCATAAGCACTTGTTTGTGACTTACGTTATGAATTCCATCATTATCATCGTCCACCTGCTTGTGGTAGTACCCAATGGAAATCTTGTGCGAAGGGACCCGGTAAGCACAGCATGGTTTTGTTTTCACTTTTATTTTAAAGGCTGGAATGTAAATAGCAAATAGAGTGTTAATGTTTGACTTAAATAGATGTTTACATTTACATGTGTAATCATATTTACTTCTACAGTCTAGTTTTGCATTAAGCAAGGTGTACCATTCCTATGTCATTCTTGGAAATAATTGTTGCATGCTATAGTATAGGGCTTGTAATGATTGAATTGTAAGCAAATAAGAATCATACAACATATCATGAGTTTTTATGACTAATCGGTGATTTATTAACATCTATGGTAAATGTACTGAGTATGCCTTGTGAACATTACCAGGGGCACTAAGGTAGCGCTTCCCAATGACCCTAGTGTGACACTAATGGTTAAATACTGATCTCCTCATCATTCTGGTACCAGGCTGGGCTTGGCCCAGTCACCTAATGAGCCATATAAATATTCTCATGATCTATGTCTGCATGCTTTGAAAAAGGTTTTAGTGAAATAAGGGAACATAAAAATTGGGGCAACAATAGGACATCCATGAAATTCATGCTCACATACACCAGTGCAACAAGCAAATCTGATAGGTGTCCTCCTCCTACTTGAGTATTAGAGAGAAGAGGAGAGCTGAAATCATTTGGCTCTATTATTGAGAACCATTCTGGATTTCTTCTACCAGAATTGCCCTGACAGCTATTCAGAATAACTCAACATTGCCTTCAACCTTCTCTCGTTAGATTTCTAAGAGAATGTTTTTCACAGTAGTTACCAAACCTGGCCATACTTGAAAATCAACTGGGCAAATTTTGTAAATATGAGATAGCTACTGTCCATATGATGGTAGAGATTCAGTAGGTTTGAGGTAGAGCCAAAGAATATATCCCTGTACTGCCAACTTTGGAAATCATTGGCCAACTTCTGGGTGAAGCAAATGAGCTGGCAAAGGAATGCAGAGGAGAAGCACTCTGAGGCTTTGCAGGTTCATTGATATCAGTCCCTGATATTGTAAACTAACAAAAATCAGAACTAAAGGGATTTGGAGGTTTTTATTCCTTACTCCTTATTTTACAGATCAGAAACCTGGGGATAAAAAGGCAAAGTGATTTACCCCAAATCATGTAACTGGTGGGAGAGGAGAACAAGGACTCAAATCCACATGTCCTTACTCTTAGTGTTTGTTCTTTCCTTTGCATTCCATGTTATGTGTCTGATAACAAATCAGTGAAGAATTAACAACACTGAACTTGTTGATTTGGTTTCCAAATCTATCAGACTGATTTTTTAAAAAATCAAATCACTTTGGTGCTTTGATCCCAAGTAACCACTTACTTTACAGAAATTTTTATGTATCACTCCGGTATTTAAATAATTTATAATCACAGTTTCTATTATTTAATAGTCATTTTTTCCCTAAGAATTTTCATCTCAAAAATATCGACAAATGTTTCTCTGCCATCTCCTTTGCAAAGCCGCCTTCACTAATTTGAAAAACCCTTTTCCTTATTCGTTTAATGGACAATTCTATTAAATGATTGAAACAGTTTAATAATGTAATTGTTTACTAGATCAAATATGAAATTGCCAATATTTGATCATTTGTGTTTTGCAAAATTGATGAATCCATGTGTTTCATCCTAATCAAATATATGGCCAGTACACTGGGGTCTAGTGAAAGTGGTGATATTACCACCCCTAGGCCTGACTGGACAAATAGAAGGAAGACATAGGAACCTAAAGAGAGAGAGGTGGTGTGGTGAAGGCTGCCCTGTAGATATTCAGGACTTCTGTCTTGGGACACAGCTAGCTTGCGGCAACCCCACAAAAGGAAGTGGAGAAACGAATATCCCTCATTCACTCACTCTCCTCTCCCAGTCTCTGCCAATGGTCTCCATTAACTGAGCTCAACTGGAAACCAGAGGGCAAGCAAGCCCTGATGGAGATGCACAGATCCATTTCTGTGGGCCCAGAGCAGTGGGAGAAGGGTGGAAAGTACATCTGGAAGCACAGACAGAAACTGTCTAGCTCCCAGTGAATGGCCAAGGGAAATTTTCATTTTTGTTTCTCTGCTTAACTGTGTTATGCAAGCATCTGTAGATAGCCTCATCTTTCAAAACCGGCATTTGACAGTTCTGCCAGCCCAATAACAAAAATGCGTGAAATCTGCCCAGAGCATGCATCCTGTGTGACAGTGGCATGGCATGGGAAAGCAGCTTAATTTGGCTTCTAATGGATCACAGTGTTAATAAATTTTACAGTATGAATATAGCCAGAAAGGCATTATGATCCAATATTTAAAGCCCTGGCATCTGTTATCGAAGACAAAGCCCTGTCTACTCACCTGCAGAATAATGTGACCAAATGGGTTTAGCTTGATGAGTTTTATTTTTTAATGTCAGCTAATTAAATAAAATTTGTCTTATTTAATTTAGCCCCCACTATATCCCAGTGAAAGGTGGATATTATCCCTATTTTAAAGCTGAGGAAACTGAGGCTCGGTGAAGACAATTGTCCTCCATACCATCAACACTTAGAGATGGGATTCAAGCACATAAGCCAGTCTTCCTCTTCTATACCACTTTGTACTATTGATTGTCTTCATTTATTTCCTTAGGTAGATGTGTTCTTAAAGAAATGGGCTCAGTCATTCCGTAATTCCATAATTGGACACGCCCCCTATAATTAATTAAAGAAGCTGCCCCCCACTGAATTTAAAACAGATGTAAAAGCCATTAACTAAGCATCTCTCTACAGAGAATAGTCAAAAAGAATAGACAAATTTTTGGCTTTCCATTTCCCATTAAGGGTGAAAACTCTGAGAGAGCTAGTGTCTATAGGGAGTAGGCTTGGAAATGGCACTCAGTTTTTGAATAAGCAGCCACGTTGACCTGGGAGCACGCTCAGTCAAATTATGAAGTATTGGAAATTATTGAATAGACGCTTTCTCATTTCTCTTCTGGGGGTCTTGTGCCTGTATCTCATGCCTCCAGCCTGGCCCGCAGCTGGTAATGTAAAGGAGGCTTCTCATCCACTGTGAGGTCTTGCTAAATCTGTTATCTTCGTGAAATAGTCTAAATTCAGGCTTTTTACTAGTTAGCTACTAAATTATAGAAGCCATTTAACCTTATGCATCAAATGAGAATAACAAAAACTGTCCTGCTTACTTCTAAGGGGCTTTCCTAGAGTGCCAAAGAATAAAGCTTTTAAAATCTCCCAAGGGCATAATACTGCAAGTGATTGCTCACGAGTGTTGCTGTCAACCCTTGACTTGCAGCTAGCTCCCTAGGTCTCTGTACTTGGACTTTTCCAACAAATCTGTTACTCTATTCATTGCTCTTAACAATCACATTCTTTATTACTGCTGGATGTTGCCACTTTCTTAGGAAGTAGACATGCTCAGCCCTCTGCCAGCCTCAGTACACAAGTTGTCCCCCAGCTACTGCCAAGTTTGCCCATATCTGCCTTGCAGCTCCTCTATGGCCTAGGAATAGATCCTAGAAGCAGATGTCCAAGGACCTGGCTCTGCCACCAAGCACCTGATTTCCTGGGAAAATGTGAATGTCAGCTTGAGAGACTCCAAGAAATTAACAGGAAGCTTTCTTTTGGGTATGGAGGAATGAGGCTGATTCTGCCACACACAGTAGGCATTCTGAAAGCAAGTTTGAGATAAAAGAAAGAAGCTTATCTGTGTGACATAGCACCTGGTTCTCCAAATCAATATATTTTTAATCCAACAGGCTAGATAGTTTTAGCTATACAAGAACAAACTTCCTAGGGAAAAACTATAAAACACTTGAAAGATAGAATCTCACCCAACCAATCAAGTATTTATTGACCACTCAAAATTCAAATTTTAGTATTCAGGCTGAACTGAATTCATACTATTCTGAAAAAATATCTATTTATGACATTTTCTTCATCATTCCTAGCAATGAGCCAACCCTCACATGGAAACAGCTTCCTGTGTCTTACAACCACATATACTGGGTTTAGTCATTTTTTAACTATTTCAAACTGTGGGTGTTTTTTTTTTTTTCATGGAAAACAAAGGAGAAAAAGTCAGAATATTTTTCTCCGTGTGCCTAAAAGAGAAGGCCCCTTTCCTCTGCAATTAGACAAAATAAAACAAGCCATGAATAATAAGCCACTTACAACAGTAAATGAGGCAATGTCATAATGTGAGAACACATTGTGCCCTCTTTCACAATTTCAAACCTCTGGAAACACATGCCTGTCACCGAATACATATAAACAGTATAGACTAAAACCAAATAACTACAATGACAAAAATTAATTCATGTTTGTAAATTGTGAAGCATACAATTCACTCAGAGGAGAGAAACTAGGCTTTTTTTTTTTTCAGTACTTTCTCTATTTGTACACAGTTATTGTTTTCCAATAAGGCATTTTGTTAAATCTCTTATCGAACTCTTCATATATGACAACGTGTGGCTGTTCTCTCTAGGCAAACAAAATCAGTTCAAGAAAGGGCAGGAAATAACTCTCAAGTAAACATATTTTACGTGTTATTCATCTTTAAAAATGCTTAGGTACTGTCACCAAGAGAGACACATATGGCTAAACTTGTGTTGTGTCTCACCTTGACAAATGCATATTCTGTCATAAATGTATTCATAGAAGCCCAATTTCTTGAGTGCCTTTTCCCATGCAAAAGGTGATTAAATTGGATTACAGCTGAAACTGTAAATTCAGGTCTTAAGAAAGAAGACATTTTCCCTGCCATAATAGATTTAAATACACAGGGAATAAACAAGAACTAGAAAAGGTCTAACTGCTATTTTGAAGCCCCATCATTCCTAGGAATAGAGTTCTCCACTTCTAAAGAGACAGACAAAATAGCATCCAAAGGCTGAGAGTCATGTCATCAACATTACTAAGTGACACGCAAAATAATATATTTAAAATTACTTTAAATGAATTATTTGAAATATTGCATTTTTCTTGAAAAACTGACATTCCAGAAAACATTAGATTAAGGTTGTTCCTAGCCAGGAAAAGTAGAGGCAAGAAAGAGAAAACCGAAAAAGAAGACACAAACAGCTGAAGAAATTTTTGGAAAACAGAAGTTATTAGACATTGTCAATCTATAAATATTTATTGAAATTGCAACTAACATATAAACAATAACCACAGTCATAAATTAAATAAAAGCATATCCATTAGCACTTCATCTATCAGTGATTCAGGCATGTGTTTCCTTAAAAAACAAAACAACAGAATACATAATTTTTAAAGACAGTTTCTCTCTTAATCAAACTAAAGACAGAGGTGTGGGTTATTTATTTATTTATTTATTTTTCATTTTGACCCAATTCTTGGGTCACTGAATCAGCAGTTAAGAACCAAAATGATTTTCCTTCCCAATGCACCTGGGAATATATTAAAAATAAAAAGTTATTTCTTGAAGAAGAAGACTACCTCATCCCAAATGCTATGTCACTCCTTCTATAAGAATCCTCTTTTCATTTTGTTGAGGGCAAAAAAAAAAAAAAAGACCCACAGTGTCCTTACTCCTCAGTGGAGAATCCCTGTGGGTTTGTGGTCCCTTTCTCATTAAAGTAGTTTGTTTCTGCCCTGGATAGTTTTTTGTTAGGCATATTCTCTCCTGTATGGCCAAGGGTGAGAATCTTATTCCTTCACATTCTTTTTTTTAAAAGTTAAATTCAGAATACTTCATGGCATAAATAAGGGCTGACTACATCCTCAGTTTATTGAGTGATGTGAAAATTGCCCATTGTCATTTGTGTCATTTGAGCATTTCATTTCCATAATATCTAAAATTTTATATTTTTTTTTGTTCTGCCTGCTCACTCCATGATCTTCATGTAGAGAGAGTCAGGAGGCAGAATTAAAAGCATTGTTCTTGCTGCATCTAAAGGAGGCTGCCAGGATACTTCTCATTCTTTAGAAGTAAATTTCTCTCTAAACTTCTTATCTGGGTCTGAAAGGGACAATACCAGGAGATTAGTTTTTACTGGGAACCTGAGCACTTTGCACCTTAAAAGCTGAAACAATTCATTCACATTTTCTGTATAGCTTCTTATATAAGTAAAGTCAAATGAGTACCAATTCTGGAAAACAACATGAATTTTTTTCTAACCTGTTTATTCAGAACAATTGAACCACCAGGCCATGTCAGAGCTCCAGCCTAGGCAGGACCATCTTAGAAAGTGCTGAGAACCAAGGTGCTAGAGGTGGGAAAGCCCAGGTGTAAGCTGGATTCCTACCTAGCCTAGGAGGCCGCTGCAAGGGAGAACATACCAATGTGAGGGAATTAACAGAAACAGCAGAGTTTTTAAGATGAGAGCTCAATGGAAGAAAAAAACAATATTGGAATTATCTATTTCAGCAACCTATAGAAAAAATCAGATTGAGAATAAAAGTGTACTATGGATTTGAGGGGCAGTGCAGACAGAATCATGCCAAGATGTGATAATGAGGTATCCTGCCCCCGGTCATTTATGCTACTTCACTTTATTTGCATGTCAAAACCAACAAATGACCTTTTAACAGAGATCATGCAATGCATAAAGGTATAGGGGGTTTCTTTATTCCTTTTTAAAGTTATTATTTATAGTTGATCACATCCCCATATGGACTTGAAGGAGAATGTGTCCCTAAAAGGATATAAACATCAACTCAGTCTCCAGTTTCTCTCATCTGGCCAAGCTGGGTGGTACCTCTGCCCATGAAATCAGTGACTTACATGTGGTTTCTTGTGCCATGGTTTATATAGCAAGACTCCACCTCAACATTGCAGCTACCTTTCCTTGATTTTAGAAAGCTGTCACAAATTTGGTGCAGAACTTGTTATAGATTCATTTTCATTCTCAAAGAGCTTCCAACAGGGATGCTAGAGGTTTTGTATACTCCTTTAGAGTATGTTGGTTCATTGTTAGAAATCTATGGAGCAACAGTCCCTCTGATACTTACTGTGCTTAGAGGGATTGCTCCAAATACTGCAGCGTTGCTCTTGCTGAACTACAGGATCTCAAATCCTTGTGCTCTACTTACAGAGAAATCTGTAATCTTGAGCAAGTTACTTAACCTCACTGTGCCTCACTTTCCTAAAGCGTAAAATGGAGATAATTGTAGCACCTTCCTCGTACAGTTGTTTGTGAGAAACCAATGTACCCAAAATCCACAAAACGAGGTCTGGCATGTAACAGTTCTCCAAGGTTAGCTATCATTATTATATTATAGCTGTCGGGATTATCATTATGCCTTTAGCACTTGCCAGTTTCTAGCTGAGGCGCCCAGCTTCATTGCTGTGTCCCAGAACAGAGATGTGGAAACTCATAGCATTTGTAAAACACTGCTTAAATCTACAAAGGACTACGTGTGAATGGAGAATACACATATACAGAGGTTTGTAAATCATAAATAACTAAAAGGGCTATGGTCTGAAAATGTAAAACAAAATCAGTCATGCTTGAGAATCCCCAAAGAAAAGTAATATAATAATACCCTCACCCTGTCATGTAGAGAAAGACCCCTGAGAGTAATAAATGGTTAATTTGTATTCGTTTGCCGCATTTCTAACAAGTTTTTCTTAAAAATCAGTTGGAATTGTGCCTATCCCACTCTACTGCTTGCTCTGGCATTATTTTCTTAACACTTCCAAAGTGCTTCCTTTGCCAATATCCGGATCATCTTCCGGTCTATTTATCCAAGGTGAGACTTCTTTCTCTGGTGTCTTGTTTCGTTTCATTTCATTTCGTTTCATTTCATTTTGTTTCATTCGTTTTGTTTTTCTGAAACACACAGAATCACAACTATGCAGTTCCACAAATTCAAGCTCATTTGTTCTGAGACGTTCTCAGGAATCATCTCAAGATATCATGACAGACTCATGTTAAATTAAATATTACAATCTTAAATTCCTCTGGAGAAAGACTGCAGTACTTTCCTATAAAGTTAATGCTGACTTTCTGATGGGAGGAATTTTCTCTTTCATTCAGCTAGCTGTAAAGACTGTACAAGTTTATAGTTTTCATGGCAATGAGAAAGGTGAACTGAGGCCCTTTTTGCCCCTTAGTTTTTCAACGGCACTGGCATCTTGACAAAAAAGTCTGAAATTCTTCCTTATGAGGTTTTGAAATATATGTCAATTGAAGTTAACATGTTTCTCATTGCATCATGAATTTACTGGAACAGGAAGCTGTGCCTTTTGTTATTTAGCATTATTAACGGAAGGCCAGCAAGTAACCAAAATAAGTGGCAGGTACTGAGAAAACTCTGTATCCTGAATCTGTTCAAAGTGTGGTCTACACCAGCATCGTCAGGCTTCTTGTTAGAAATATAGACTCTCGAGCCCCACACCACACCTTCTGAATCCAAACCTCTAAGACTGGGACTAATGAATCTGTTTTAACAAGCTCCCCCAGTCATTCTGATGCATGCTAAAATTTAAGAAGCACCGCTATAGATTCTTCCATTATTTGCATTTGAACTGGATATGTTTGGAGGGGTTCATCACTGCTTTCAACAACTCATTTTCCTATAAATAAGCCATGCCCATTCGCACTAGCTTTAATGTCAAGGAGTAGACTAAAGGGCACTTTCGAACTTGTAAGATGTGCAATTAGACAATAAAAGGCAAGCCACATGTCCTTTCTGTTTTTCCACATATCAAAATTTCCCTCTCACTTTGAGATAGGAGGTCTGGAAAAATTGCCAAACTAATTGAATGTCAGTCTCATTTGATCCATCCTATCTTGTAGGCATATAAAAGTAATTACTCTCAGCAAGATTGCCCTCTCCAGTTCCAAACACTTCCAGGAAGATAATGGAGATGCAACCTCCATTTCCCAAAAGTCTGTGCCCAGATAAGGCAAAAATGACACAAGCATCACTGAAATACAAGATGCAGAACAACCGATAGGCACAGTGCTGGCCAGTACATTGTCGAGATATCTTACAGGTTGGCCAGCTCTCCCTGGAATATTTACAAATGAGCAAAAATGTTATTGGTCCAGAGATTTGTCAGATACCAACAAAATCAACTAGAAGATTATGTTCCTCTTTGCTCTGGCTTTTGTTAACCTACGTCTTTGGCCAACCTATTAACGCCTCTGTGGCATTACTAACCTACCTCTCTCCCATGAGTATTTTCTTTTCCACCTTATTGTCAGTCACTGTCCTTCCTGTCTCCTAATTCTTCTGAATGGTTTCAGTGAAGCCTATTCTGACAGAATAGCCCAGTTCTCACTGTCTTCCTTATGTTCTATGGTGCTCTATGTAGGTGTGGTACAACATGGACCATGTCCTAATCCAGGCAGTTATTCAGAGGAGACTGCACTGCTCCTATGAGGCTTGACTCCTTTTTGAAAGGAAAACCTCACACTGATTCTGAAGTATAAAATTCCTCTTTTATTGTCCCTGGGCCCTGCATGGCATGTTTCCCTGGAGAAACTGGAAGAAGCCTTTTCCAGTATGTCTTAATACACACAGCAGCCTGAGACAGCCTTGAAGGACACAAGACAGTTCTCTGGAGTAGCCCTGCTGTAGCTCCCCAAAAAAGTTCTAAAGAGGAATTGCCCTGAAAAAACCAATAATCAAGAATTACCCACTAGGATGAAAAAGAAAACTTGAATCCTTAGAAGTATCATTTATAAATAAAAAATGATTCAGGAGATAAAGGTACACTACTTTGACTGGAGCAAGGTAAATGCTAATCTGAAAAACACACACATTTTAGACAAGAAAAACCTAGGATGAAAACAATAAAGTAAAAATCTTCACTGACATCTGGAGAAGTTCAGGATATGATGGACTAGATCTGATATATGTTACCTTTGAAATATACCACATTCCAGAGAAATGTTTTTGTTTCTCCCCATGATCTCTCCACATTTGGACTGCAGTTCAGTGCTTTGATATGTCACTGAAACAAATGGCTTTCCTAAAAGTATGAAATAATCTAATGCTTAATCAGAAACAAATTTGAAGAATATAAAGTTTGCTTGAAAATTAACTAATTATTTTACTTGAAAGTAAAGATCTACAGAAAGAAACAAAATAGTAGAACTGTATCCTATAGAGGTGTTGGTATTGATGTTAGCCTATAAAAATAAAATTTTCATATGATCAAAATCACTCTCCCAAATTTTCATATGATGTTACAGAGTATATATTACAGTAGTTTATTATCTAAACTGATGAAAAGCAAGATGGTGATGCTAAGTAGTTCCTATCTGGCAAAATCTCTCACAGATAAAAATTTCAAACTCTGGACAAAATATAAAAAGAAATTACCTGAAGACCCTGGAGAGAGAATGAAGCAGTAGACACTAGAAAAAAGAGGACCCTTGAAAATAGGCATAGCTGTGGACAGAGTTCCCATTGTTTTATTGCTTTTACCCCTTTTCAGAACACCTAAAATTCTGGTAAAAAATTTTTACTGACAAGTAAATTTTCAAGTCAATTTTACTGACTTGAAAAACTAAAAGACAGAATTTAGGGCAACCACAGCTCCCCAAAAGGAAAGGAGTAAAAATCTCAGAAAAAAGAGACAGAAGGGGCCTCAAATTCTGTGTTTATACTTATGTCCATTCCTTAGCTGACCCCATAACTATGTGTGTGCAAAGCACTCCATGAGCATAGTTAAGTCTAAAATAACTAAATTGAAATTTCAGATACTACCATCACAGGGAATTTGTACTTTGGATTTAGTCAAATTAAGTGCCTACTAAAACAAACAAACAAGAAAACCCCAAAAATCAGAAAATTTCAAAGGAATATAACAGAATGTAGGATTTACAATATAACATTTATAATATTCAGAATTCAATCCAAAATTATCAGACATACAAAAAATTTAGAAAATATGACACATTCTTAAGGGAAAACACAATTGAAACAGACCCTGAGATGACCTAGACATTAATATTAGCAGACAAAAAATTTAAATTAGCTATTTCAACTATGCTCAAGAATGTGGATGAATAAAAACTAGAAAAATCTCAGCCAAAAAAAGTAGAAATTGTTTTTTTAAAAAAAAGAACTAGAAATTCTAGAACTTAAAAATAAAGCAGCTGAAATTTTAAAAAATAATTATATTAGATGGGCTCAATAACAGAACCAAGATGGCAAAGGAAAGAGTCAGTGAAGTTCAAAATAAGTCCATAGATATTATCAAAGTTGAAGAACAGAGATAAAATACTAGGAGGAAAAAATGAATAGATCTCAGGGACTTGTGGGACAGAATCTAATAGTACAAAATACATATATTTTGAATCCCAGGAAGAAAAGGTAAAAAATGGCCTAAAAATTTTTTTTTGAAAAAACAAATGTTGAAAATGTCCCAAAGTTGATGAAAGACATAAACAGATCTGCTTTGTTCTCAGCTGACTTCCTTCCTCTCCAGAGTTTGAAACTTGAAAGTTGTCTTACACTTGAGTAATGAACCACAGTAAAATTTGTTACAGGAGAGGAGTATGCTTTTGTGTTGTACAGTGAAAGAACAGATGGAAAAGGACAGCCTAAAAGAACACTAGAAAATTACGCAGTTACCCGTTGATTTTTCACGTGCCCTTAGGAAAGTCTTTGCATCCAGCTGGGACATATACACATACGCATGCCCAGTTTGAAGTGCAAAGGCAAACATTTGTTCTTTCAGACTACAGGAGATAATGATGGGGCATAGCAGACCTTAGGGACTGCCATCTTCTAAAGAACCCTTGCTCCAAACTTCCAAAAACATGACAAAGACTCAAGATGGTCCCTTAGGGATCCAGTCCAGCATTGTAAGCTTTCCATTCATGTCGGCAGCCTGACCCCTTAAGATATGTACTGATCTTTGCAGACATTTGCAAGAATGGGAGTGCTGTTAGGTAAAAAGGACCCTGGCATTTGTCATATCTTGGATAAGCAGCTCTTGTTTGGGTACTTGATGAAAAAAATATTGAATTGGGAGTCAAAACATTTTCATTGAACAACACTATAAACAACTACCTAAAGCCATATTTATTTCAGTTTAATAAGCATCTGCTGCTCACTTTCTGTATAAATATTATTGGGCTTAAGTCCTGAGGGTGAAGATGGAGGAGGCAGCAGAGACATAAAGATGAATCAGGTAGATACATATTTAACAGAAATTACATGTTCACTCAATATGTAACCTAGAGATATATTAAATAAAATTTAATTTAAAAATAACCTGGCAAATTTAACCAACATAGACCACAAATCTTTGTCATTCAGGGTCTTTTAAAATGTATTTTCCTTCAAGTAAAATATTTAGAAATTGACTTATTGATTCTTCCCTTGTTCAAGTAAACATAACTTCACACTCTTCCTTCTGTGCAAAAGTGAACTGATGAGAAAACATTTTTTAGAAGCTTCAGGGAAATGTACATAATTATGCTTAATCACTAGAGATCACTCTGAACAAGTAGCAAAGTTTATTTCTGTTTTAAAATAAGACTTGCCAGAAACAAAATTGACAGCTTTGATTCAGTGCAAATTATTATGAAGTTAGTACTATTTACACCACTCAAACTTTTCATTATTTTGAGTTATTTATTAATAAGTTTGTGTAGTGAAGGATGTTGTTTTAACTGTTTGCCATCAGTCTTCAAACATACCCATTTAGTTCCTCAACGACTAAAGAGACAGGAGAGATACTCTTTGCATGCTCTTCATTTTGCTTCAATATTGTCCATGTGAATTTGAAAAGTAAATTTACAGGCAGCCACCTCTTTTATTATAAATTAGTTTGTATTGCAGCCCCACGCCCCAAAATGCAAAAGTTGGAAGAGCAGAATGTCTGGCAGTGCTCATTAATGTGATCAACTTTGGCAAAATCTGCTAATCCATTCCTTCTTCCTTCTTGATTTTCAGACAAAATGAGTAGATTATTTCATATCAATGACACAAATCCCACTAGTTTGGTTCATTTCTTCTCCTTTGACTTAGGTGCCAGGCTTTGCTATACGCCTAAGAAAAGAATTTTTAACAGTCTTACAGTTGGCTGGAAAACCTTAGTTCTGTAATTCCAATTCCATTTTTAATCAAATAATTATAAAAGCTCTTTGGCACCTTTAGTGGAAAAGATATATTTGTTTAAGTAGTATGCCCAATCAAGAAAACTGTAGGGTCCCCTCTTGAAAGTGACATTATTGTTCAACAAATATTTTGTTTTATCGAAACATGATCTGATAACGAAGGCACTGAATGGTGATGTAACTCACCAAAGCTAGACATTTGAGGAAACTGCCTTGCAAACTGAATGCAGATACTTTGGTTCCTTTTCACTTTTACCTTCTGTTCACTGTCAGAAGTCTTCCTCTGAGTCTCTTCACTCCTGTCTGACAGGCGAGCTGCAAGATTCTGCATTTCTTCCACCAGTACATGATGTCCTGCAACTATTTCTGGATGCTCTGTGAGGGGATCTATCTGCATACCCTCATTGTGATGGCTGTGTTCGTGGAGAGGCAGCGCATGTGGTGGTATTATCTCTTAGGCTGGGGTATGTATTTTCTCCAGCTGACTTTTGAACCACCTTCACCTCTGTCTGTACGTTTTCAGTCTTCTCCTAGTCTTGGTCTCAGAGACCAGAGTCAGGGGGCCCAGGTCCTTCAAGGACTGGTGGGATGAAGGTACTGGCAGTTCAATCTCCAGGAGAGTTTGGAGGATGCCTTTACCAATCTCAGTCAAACTGTGATGAACATTAGGCTCAGCATAGAAAAGGGAGGGTCTGGCTATCAGGGTGACTTGAGGGAACATACTCAGCTAACGGTGGGACACAAAATATGCCCTGACTGAGAGATCTGATTAGGCCTCCTTCTACTTTATCATGCCCTTGCAGAGCAAAGAGAATTTCGCATTTTGAATGCTATACCTCTCCTACCCTTTCCCCATTTCTCTTCCTATGGGATTTCTTCTTGTCACTTCATCAGCAGGACTTATTCTAGTAAAAGGTCAGGAAATAGAGTCCAGCTGACGGGCAGATATTACCACATGCGACTGCACATATAGCCTGCCAGACGTCATAGCACATGGCAATGGCTTTGAAAAGCTGAGTGTTGGATTGTCTAAGCTGTGGCTGCTTCTGTCCACACTGGCTCAGGCTGGGTGCTGAGGAGCGTCAGGGCTCTCTGGAATTGCACCTCTTTCCCCAGGGCTGCCGGAAGTCCAGCTCCCCCTGGTGGAAGAGGTGTAGATAGGCGCTGAAGCAATGAGAGAAAACAAGTGCTAGGACAAAAACATAGGCTACCTTATAAAAAAAAAAAACAAAAAAAAAAACACTTGCCTTGAGACTTCCCTACCAGAGAAAGAACTTGTGGACCACCCCACACTGACTGCAGAGCCGGGGGCTTCTCCTGCCACGTCCACTACAGGGTGGCTCTGAGCAGCTGCGACTCTTAGAGCAGAGGCCCTGGGTGGCCTTCAGCTAAGCCTGCCGTTTAATGCAGCAGGTGGGTGAGCCCCGAAAAATGCTGGTAAGGGAGGAAAGATTTAGTGGGGAGGAGGATGATCCCAGGGACTTTTAAAAACACCAACCTTTGTGTTTAAAGCCCTGCCCAATGGGCATTGTTACCAACTTTGGGAAGTCGTGTTAAGCACCCAAAGTCTTTTCCATAGTCTGTACACCGGGGGGTTGTTTCTATAACACCCTTCCATAACAGGAATACAGAGATTTTAACCAAATACATTGCCCAAACCCAATGGGATAATCCTATAATGGTGGATCAGTGAGGCAGATAGGTAAGATGCTTCAACATTAAACTGATGATGCTACAACCCTTTGATTGCAAGTAACAGAAAGATGTTCTAACTTATGCAAAGAGAGAGAAATTGTCAGAATCTAGAGCATCTCATGGAAGCCAAGGTCAGAAGCATAGCCATGTGAATAAAAGGGCTGTAGACTGAGACCAGATAACGAGGAGCTCTCTCCCTTTATCTCTTGTCTTTGCTTGCCTCCACCCTTTGTTTTAACCGTGCTCTTTCTCTGCAGACCATAGACCACAGGGACTCTGTTCTCAAAACTCTCATGGTAAATACATCCCACTCCATAGTTTCCTGAGTTCTCCAATTTTTGTTCCAGGCACTCACAGAGGCTAAATGCCCACCTTAAAGTCCCAATCCTGAATAGCAGGACAAGAGAATCTGATTGGTCCGACTGAAAGCAGGCAGCCTGCCCTGTTTCAATGAACCATTGCCAAGAAAATTAAGAGGGATGTTAACACACAGTGCAAACATGTCTGGGAATGGGCGAACAATCCAGAAAAACAGGAAAGGGGTCCTTGAGAACTGGATAGGCCATCTAGATTATACACCAAACCACCTCACCTGTGCTGGCTGCTCCCCTATCAAGGGGCAGCAATAACAGCCTGTTTCCTTAACCATCCAGAGAGATTGCAGTCAGGCTTATGACTCCCCCACCGTTTCCACGTGGTATGTTCTCCTGCTCTTTCCTGTTCTCAAAACAGGCCAGAATGCAACCAAAATGACCTCTTATTATGTATTTTTTGTTTAGCTCCAGCCTTCCACAAAGACTAAGTTTTCCTTTCCCTGGCCTTCTCAGCCTCATGTACACCCTCTCAATAATTTCTAGACTTCCTGACGGTGGTAATCCCAGGAATCAACTAGATACTATTTAATCTCCTCCCGATGGCAATTATGATCATCACAATAATAATAATTGGTATAATCAAATGTTTTCCAATTTAAAACCTGAAAATAACACACCACCCCAAGCCCACCACACACACACACACACACACACACATACACTGTTTCTGTCAGATCTATTTTATTTATTTTTTAAAAAATAAAATCTATGGCATACTTCTTGTACCAGCTTTGACTATTCAAAAACATCTATCTGCCACACTCAGAAAATTTTCCACGGGAAAAAAGGACTATAAATTCATCCTTTCCTGTGACGTTCAGCAGAAATGAAGGCACCCTGAAAGGAACAATTTATACTGCTCTTTCCACATGGATGCATCGTGAATTAGTTATAAAACTTTTTGGCATCATCATAGACAACTCAATGAAGGTATCTGCTTAACATGCATAAAAAATTCAAAGGAAAAAAGGAAAAAGCTGTTCAACTGTATCAAAAAAGAAGGCAAAGATAATAACTAAAATATTTATATGATACCTTAACCTTCCTTCATCAGCAAATAATGGAAACTTTATTAGAATGACTCAAGTAGAATTCTAAAGAACACGACACTCAGTAAGCTAAGCACAGAATGGGGATTTCCTAATCAATGGGTATAATGCAAGATTAATAAATTCTAGAGATCTACTGTATCTACTGCACCTATAGGTTACAATATTGCATTATACATTTAAAACTCTGTTAAGAGAGTAGAACTCATGTTAACTGTTCTTATTACAGTAAAATAAAAATTTTAATTAAAAATTAGAGGGATTTGCACTTCCGTAGATAGACTTTTGGAAAGACATTGTCAGCAAAATTGTTTTAAAATGTGATTTTATTTAGCATGCCAGAGCTCAGTCTGTCTTTCTCCATTCCTACATACACACACACACACACACACACACACACACCAAAATTCCACCAAACTTGTTACCATTAAGAACTTCCGAGAACAAAATTGAGACATGATATAATGACATATTTTAAAGCAATAGCCCTCTTTTGGAACTTTGGGCAAGCATTGTTTCTGGGTGGGAGGGAAGCAAGTAAACTTGGTACCAAATAACTTCTCAAGAAAAAAAACAGTTTCACAGAAACTTTAAAGAATTTAATGGAGCAGAAAAGAAATCTCTACTGGATAATATTTTCATTGTCCTTTTGAAATTCTTTTCACACTAAGACAGTATGATAGGTTCTAAATTTACAATGCCAGGGGGAAAGAAAGGCATAAGCTAAATGCTTTGAAAAGAATCTTTAAAGTTAGATGCAGAAAATTTGGCCCTAAAGAGCCCAAGTCCTAGGACCTAATTTTTTTGCAACTATGCCCACCCATTTAGCTCAGCTGTGAATAATGTTACCAACTACAGGATTTGAAACCAATCTCAGAAAAGCATAAAAGACATTGTAAACATCACCCTCTGGGTGAACAAGAATCTGGTGGTGAAATGCTCCCCAACAGAAAATGAAAGAATGGTTCTTTCAGTAGTTACTCCCTTCCAAGTCCGCATGGCACCACTTAGTGGTCGATTTCTTTCAAATTGAAGCAACTTCAAAGATTGAAGTTTAGTTCTTAGAAAAATCATTTAATTTCCAGGACTCTTCAAATTGATTCTTCTCCTTGCTAGTGTCCCCCTTGTTAGAAATCAAAGGAAGAAAAATCTCCCCATGGACTTTTACATTGAACAAGTAGAACTTATCTAATCTCCCAGGGGAAAAAAAAAAAAAAAGAATCCTACAGAGAGAGGATTATTCTCACCTTCACCATCTTTGGTGGGAGGGATGTATCTATCGTTATGGATCTCGGGACCTGCAGGGAGAAGAGGAAGAGGAAAGAAAAAACAAATTGCATTAAAAAAAAGGCATCATAGCTAAAGGAAGGTGAGAAGTCCTAGGAGTTAAAAGGGGTGGGATCTGTACTCCTCCATGTAAAGTAGAAAACACTTTCCTTTATACAAAATGGTGAGATGGAATTGAGATTTCCATATGCCTCTCTTGCTACTTCTAAAACATGTATTTCAGAATAAATCCAGAGAATGAGTTTCTGTTTCTGAACCCAAGTGGGGGGAATTTGTATGTTAGAGGTGTGTGAAAAACACGATCATGTTTTGTGGAAACAGCAAAACTCAAAATTATTTCAAGCCAAACATTAAATCGATGGTCCTATTGAATTATATGCTTCATGGGTTTAGAAGCTGAGGTTATTCTTGGGTAAAAACTCAGTGTTTTGAGACATTCTCTTTTGGCATATAAGTCACAGAAAATAAAAATGTATATATTTAATTCTCTCCTGAGACACATTTCTTAATCTGATGATAATAACAAAACCTCTTTCTACAGATGTCTCAATCAAACCAAACACTATTCCATGGTTTATAGGTACATTGGAGTAAAAAGAGAATCTTTTTTAAAGAAAATCACAACTTTATTCTAGGTTACACTTACAGAATGAAAATATTGATTTTTAAAAAGATGTAACTTAGCAAGATGCATTGCCAGTAACTATCTCCATTGTTCCACTTATAAATTCAAAATTCTTTTTTACTAGCACTTTGAGTTTAGTCAGGGAAGTGGATGCTGAGCTGTCTTCATAAAGGTTCTATAGCAAAAACTTAAAGAGGGTAAGACATACACTGGCTTCTCTGAAGTGTTCGTACTAAAAGGAAAACAGGATCAATGCATGTGATGTAAACAGACATAAACAAAGAGGCTCTGAGAAATAATGTGAACATCAGCTAAGGCTTTAAAAGCAGACTACTGCTTCCATACACTGTTCCAGGTCACCTCCTTTTGGGGTGACCCAGCTACCCTGCCTAAGAGCCCAGTTCACCCACAGTGAAAGGCTTTCTGGTTTCGGTTAATAGTCAGCAGCAGCAGCATAGATATAACAATAGTAGCAATAGTCATAGTGTACCTACTACACTTGGTAATTTGTAAAAGGCTTTTAATTATCTGGATGCTCTTAACCAAACCCTCTGAAAGCACATGCTGTTCTAACAGGAAGCATTTTTAACTGCCTTGACCAAAGGTAATCTGTGCAAAAATATCAGGGGAATATCTTGACAGACACAGTAAATTTGCCAGTATTTTTGCAAGCAAACTACCATTTTCCATGCAACTGTATTTATATCTTATGACCAAGAAACCAAGTGTGACTTGTACTTTTCACATTTTTAGGGTTCCCGGCTCTGCCAACCGTTGCCCATGCTATTACCCGGGCCGTGTACTACGATGACAAGTAAGTATTATAGTAGTTTTTAAGTTAACATATTGGTACATAAAGTCAGTGCATTTGTGTCGATCTGATCTCTCTTTTTTTCAGCTGCTGGCTGAGTATGGAAACCTATTTGCTTTACATAATCCACGGCCCTGTCATGGCAGCATTAGTGGTGAGAATTGGTTTTTAAATCCATTATTAAAAGTGTTATCTCTTTGTTGAAACTTCTGTGAATATGATTCCATGTAGCATATGTATTATAACTTCAAAATGGATCTAATTTAATGATATTCTATGGTAAGAATAACAATTTCACTTTAAAGCCTTCAAAAATGACTTTTATTTATACATAGGGGGGTTACATAAGCTCACTTTCATACACACTATAACAGTAATGTAGCTTATTTTTTAAGACTTCTATAACTAGATTAGGTAAAGGTTAAGGCCAAGGGGCTACAGGAATGGTGAAAAAGTGTTGTTGATAAGGAAAGTGAGATACCATAAACGATGTCTTCCCTTTTCCCTGGGCCTGACACAACAAAACCATCTTCTTTTTCATCTTTGGTACATGAGCCATCATCGTAACTACCACTAATCACGCATGTGAAATATTTCAGGAATTTCACACACATTGCCATGCTCTTCCTAAAAACAACCCTCTAAAGTCAAGATGGCAGGTCATTTTACTCTTTAGGAAAACAACACCCAATGACTGTAGTAATCTCACTCAAAATCACGGAACTAGTAAAAAGTTTGGACATGAGGGACAGGGCAATGGAGAATGTGACTGTCTGATTCTTAATCCAAGTTCTTTATTTCTACCCACAGCTTACTATGTGTTGGCCAGCATCAGAACCAACAATTTAATAATTCATTCTTATTTTTCCCATTAACCTCAAAGGCAGTGTTTTCTTCAGATAAGAGTGAGAAAAATGAAAACAATCTCTAGTCATAGACCAATGTCCTGCTCCCACATTGAAAAAATCTCCATTAGGAACTGATCAAACTAGGTTATCATCCACACTGTCTTCTAACTGTCCTGGCCTTTCCAACAGAAATTAAATTCCTTCAGAGTAGTGATGTGCTCACTCACAAGCTCAGCTGTGCTCACAGGGATCCACTGATGTGGGTCTTGAACCTTTCTAACACTCTGTGAGGGTTCAATTATTACCAATGATCTCTTTTCTTTCTTGAAATTTTTGGACAGTAACAGTTATTTCTATTCCAGGTAGAAAAATCATTCTAATTATTTTTAAAATAAATTGTCAATTAAATTTTAAAAGCAACTTTGGTTTCAAAACTAACCTTCATAGCCAAAAATAGTTTGTGACCCAGAAGATGTCAATTTCCTATTTTCTTTTAATTTATATGTAATGTTCTTTTGCCATTGTGTCCATTGGTTTGGTAGATATCATGTTTCATATCAAAATAAAATTAGATGTACCCTTCAGTTTCTCTAGTTAAATAATCTTATGTCCTATGAACCTATACATATAAAATTGATCAGATCTTTCAATTATATTTTAATTTGATATTTTGATGTTGTACAAATGGTCTTTAGAGTGGTCTTTGGTAGTTGTTTGGTAGTTGTTTGGTAGGGTTTGGTAGTTGTTCCACAGGTGCAGACATTTGTCTAAACTTCTCAAACGTACACTTAAAGTCTGCATTTTATTGAACACAAATTATACCTCAATGAAAATATTTCCCTTTTAAAATGTTATTTCTAAAAGAAGGCTAAGGAATTTGTCTCTATTACATAAACTTTACAGATGAATTTTTCGGACCTCATTTCACTTTCTGTCAAGTAGTCCTGGCTATGGGGAAAATCTTGATAATGAAAAACAGGGAGGCAAGATGCAGAGGTGGTGTTTTCCACACCCTTTTGTAAAAGTTGTAAAATCAAAATAAAGAATAGACATCCTCATTAGAGTTGAACCTAATATATTTACATGCACAGGGAAAATATTTTCTTTATTTAAGAAAAACAAAGAAAATATAAATACAGGTCTAGAAAGGGTCTTTAATTATGCTGATGTTCAGAGTCCCAGGAATGCTGAGCAAATCATGGCAGGTGTTCTATGCAGGTGACATCTGTTCCCCACATTGGATAAACAACAGTGGAGAACAGTGGGTGTCATTAAGAGGTGCTTATCTGGATGATTTGCTCATAGCATCATATCTTTGCAGATCAACTTCTTCTTCTTGCTGAACATTGTCCGTGTGCTTGTGGTCAAAATGAAGCAAACCCGTGAGCCGGAATCGTACATGTACCTGAAGGCTGTGAAGGCTACTTTGATCCTTGTGCCCCTGCTGGGAATCCAGTTTGTTATCTTTCCGTGGAGACCTTCCAACAAGGTGCTTGGGCAGATCTATGATTACGTCATGCATTCTCTGATTCATTTCCAGGTAAGGAAGTCAATAGTGTATTTATTCAACCACTGTGCTTATTTAGCAAGTTGATCTAACTCTAAGGCCCATGATCTTAAATGTCACAACACAATCTCTAATTCAGGAAGTCCAGACAAAAATCTGAAGGACACCAGGTTTTATGAGATTCTTTCTTGCTTCTTCTTTCTGGGCCTGCTGTCCTATCACTCCCAGAGCCCTCAGCTGGTCCCACTCAGGCGTGTCTTTCTGGTCAAACATGCAATAATTGTCAGACCTTCCTTTATAAATAAATGCTGACTCTGGAGTCAGGAGGAGTAATGAATGTGCACAAGCTGCCCATGCCTCCTGCTCTATCACCCTCCCTTTGTCCAGCAAATGTCAGGAATCGATCCATGACACTTCAGTGTCCACAAAGGAAAGTTGTGTCCAGGTCTCTCCTCATGCAGGAGAGAATGGAGTGGGCTCTCAGGGGCTGTCCTGGACTGCCCAGTGTCTGCCACACTGGAGGGGAGAACGGCTGCCCCATTTCCATTCACTTTGCCCATATCCAAAGTTCCATTGAAAGCATAATGCTAGTTATTTTGAGAACAGGATAGGGCATGGAGGGTCGGTCCTAAGGCAGAGATGACTCTACCGCAGGCTCTTAGGCCCAAGTTTTGTTGTCTCAATTAAAATTTTCAAATTAGTTTTATCTTCTATTTTAGGGTTAATGTGAAAATGAGGCCAAAATTAACAGGGCTAAAAAGAAATTTTAGGGATTGTGTTCATAATTTGAGCCATTGCTTTGATCATAATTAAAACTTGGGCACAGGAAATCTTGCAAGGAGTGACCAGAATTTCAGAGCTTATTTAGTCCATGTCCTTATTTGAGCTTGGCTGTGGGTATAGTAGTGCACTAGTTCCATGATGCCACAGGATACAGTCAGGCCCACAGTCACCCATAATGACACTTAGGCTTATAAAAGATTTCTCTACTGAACTCTGTAAGATTTCAGTTTTTAAATTTTTTAAGTACAATTTTTTTTCAAATGCACTATAATCAGCATATTCTGCTATAAATCTCCATATTAAAGGGAGAAGTATATTAAACAGATTTACTAGAGTTGTCCTTTAGCCAAACAATAGCATCCTAACAAGAAAATACATTTTTAATGGAATATCTTGTGGTGTAGCCCTGAATATGAGTGCTAGGTAATTCTTTTTCTTGCCTTTTGACTTCATCAAACCTTGACTTGCTTTTGTAATAGTGAAATTTTCCTGTCCAGGCAGTCTATTTATATTGGTCACTAAACAACTAAATGCACACAGAAATAATTTCAACTCTATTGTTCTTTCTCTTTTTAGGGATTCTTCGTCGCGGTTATCCACTGCTTCTGCAACAGTGAGGTAAGCATGCATTTTATAAAGTACCGTCACTTGTTTATATAAAGCCAGCATTTTATAGTTTCCAAAGGGTCTCCATACACATTTCATTTGATCTCATTTCTACAGTTGACCTCATAGGGTTTTGTACCTAGCAGCATTGGGATTTTTTCCCATTATTCCAAGCTAAATATTATCTACAGGTATGTGGCACAATTGCAGATACTATCTGGACAGGCAGCTAAGTTATACTTTCCTTGAGTTGCATCTTGAACTGTCTACACCCTCAGCAGTAATAGTTAGATCTATTCTGGATTCCCGTAGAAAGAAAAGTCATATCTCTATTCCCTTTGGAAAACCCAAGCCCTTGCTAGGGCAGAGCCAATGTCCATCCAGTTTGTGCTAGTTCCTGCTTCTTTTCCAGTTGTTTGGTGCTAGTGTCGTGCCACTTTTTCAACATTTCAAGAATCACCTGAAGTTAAGACTCAAAAAGGATTCTTAAATAAATAACCTATTATCTGAATATTTATTTAGATCAATAGAATCTAGAGATTCATATAGCCAGTGTTCTTAGTTTTTTTTAGCCAGAATACCCTTTCTTCAAACAAAATCTTACCCGGGAGCTCAATTTGTAAAATATAAAAGTGGAACTGCTATTGCCCCAGAAGTTCTTTGAAAGAACTTCCATGGTTTTAGGGAACACAATTCAAAATCTCCCTCCTTTTCAAGTGAGAAATCTAAGCTCCAGAAAGATCATGTGACTTGCCTAATGTTGCAAATGCAGTTGTAGTTAAAACCAGGACTGGAACACAGATTTTCTGATTCTCAATTAAATTAACTAAATCCCAATTAAATTATCTATGTATATAATTTCTCCCTGGGGCTTTGTTAGTATACTTTCTCTAGTAGTGTATAACTTTTAATGCAAATGTATTTTTGAACATTTTAAATCAATTCCTCCTAATAGTTCTATACAAAACAGATCACATTTTGTGAACACACCAACATATTATTTTCCTGTTGGTAATTAGAAATGTTTTCTAACCATTACCAGTTAATATTTAATTAGTTCTCTATTCTTTATTTCTTAGTTAAATATTTAGTGAGCACCTAAAATATTTTGCTGCTCTGTGACCCGTTTGTATCCATCTCCAGCCTCAACATAGCAAGATTTTTATTGTTCCCTTTTCACTGATACATTTTATTCCGTTCTTCATCCAACCCCTCATCACCTCCCCCCAAAAATAGGAGAACAGGATTTGTTACCTCCATAATTTGAAAACTCGGGTATTCAAACTATCAGATTGCTAAATTATTCTGATTGCCATTTGTCATCATGAACCTTACAGTTGCTCTGCTGTGCAGAGATGAACTTCTCTAGCTACAGTTTCCTTACTTTCTGGACTTGCTTTTCAATGAATCATTTGGCTTTGCCTTCTTGTGAGCAAAACCTTGAAAATTATATGACAAATGCTAATAATTATCAGGAGAGATTATTACTCTACTAATACAGAAAAAACTTATTTGCTGAAGAATCATTCAGGGTTATATTATATATGTAGTTTTTATAGCAGTAATGGGTTTTGCAGCCATTTTTATCTTCGTTTGGATTTATACAAATGTAAAGTAGACAAAATGGTCTCCATGATCAACTAGTTACATGATTTGTCTCTGTTATATTTCTCCCAGATTCTCTCTCATGTGTTTAGTTGCCGTATGTGAGCTTAGCAACCAAATGAACTAAAGATGTGTTAATAAATGGATGCAGGCCGGGCACGGTGGCTCACGCCTGTAATCCTAGCACTCTGGGAGGCTGAGGCGAGTGGATCACTCAAGGTCAAGAGTTCGAAACCAGCCTGAGCAAGAGTGAGACCCTGTCTCTACTAAAAAAAAAAAAAAAAAAAAAATAGAAAGAAATTAATTAGCCAACTAAAAATATATAGAAAAAATTAGCTGGGCATGGTGGCACATACCTGTAGTCCCAGCACTTGGGAGGCTGAAGCAGGAGGATTGCTTGAGCCCAGGAGTTTGAGGTTGCTGTGAGCTAGACACCATGGCACTCTAGCCCAGGCGACAGAGTAAGACTCTGTCTCAAAAAATAAATAAATAAAAAATAAATAGATGCAGATACCTTGTATGTAAGCTTGCCTTATGTACTGAGCAATAGAAACTCTCAGAAATGCAGAAAAGATACTGTTGGAATAATCAGCTTTTTAGTTTTGTTCAACTATAAAGAAAAGCAAAAAGTTTGGAGACAAGAGGAAGGATGAACTTTACTATTAAATGGAATTCTGTTCTATAAAAAGCAGAGCTAGGCAAGCAAATTTAGTGCCTGTGTTATTATTTTCAGTTGCGGTTATTGTAGTTTTTGTATTTAGAGTTTCCTGACTTTAGCATTTTCTCTACCTCTTGTTTTCAATATATAGTTTCCCATATTTATAAAACAATTTGGCAAGTTTGTTTACATGTTAGAAGTCTTTCAATAAAGAGAGATTAAAGTTTTATTCTTAAAAGGTTGTCACTATATTAACCAGAGTTTTATCCGGCATATTCCATCTCACGTCATGTTGGATAAGGGAAAATCCACAGTATGAGGCCATTGTCATAAAGTCTAGAATTATGCTATAGTTTACATATATATTTTTTCATGACCAATACTATGTGAACTTATATAAAAGCTTCTCCCTTATCAAGAGTGGTAGCATAAAAAAATGTTTCTTAAACCTTTCTCCCTAATACGACGTGTAAGCCACATCGATTGTGAAATTAGATTAACTTTTATTCATTGGATACAAGAACCAAAGAAGAAACTCTTACTCAAGAATAGCAAATAAACTTGCCAGTGGTGATCAAAGCAATGACTTAGTTCTTCAATTTCCAAATACTTCTTCCAAGATGGTATATCCCATGTCCACAGCATATACAGCACAGCTCTTTAGATCAAAATTAACACTTCGACCTCCTTTAATCTCTGATAAACTCTAAGAATTGTGTTCATAAACTAGCATGGGTCATTTCTGACTATCATATGCAAACAAGGCTGACTTTTTCCTTCCAGGTCCAAACCACCCTGAAGCGCCATTGGGCGCAGTACAAGCTCCAGCGGAACCGCTGGGGAAGCCGCCCCTCCAACCGCTCTGCCGCTCGCGCTGCAGCTGCAGCAGCTGCTGAGGCTGGAGACATCCCCATCTACATCTGCCATCAGGAGCTGAGGAATGAGCTCGCCATTGACGTGGAAGAGGAGGAGGAGGGTGTTGAGATCATCCCTTTGAATGTCATTGAGCAAGAGTCATCCGCTTGAATGTGAAGCAAACACAGCATTGTCGTGATCACTGAGCCTTCATTTCCTGGGAGAAAGATAAATCATGTGTTTAAAGTGATTCCCATCCTCCCAGGCGCTGAGCATACCATTTGTGAAGAATTATTAAGTGAATTTGTCCATAGTAAATCTGGAGAAAGTTATTCTTGGTACTATTGCTTTGGGAGACAGTCTAGGAATGGAGTCTCCCACTGCAACTTGTGAACCCCATCATTCATCCGAGTTTGAGATACAGTTATCATAGTAATGCAAGTAAAGTATCCAAGAAAAACAATCTTAATTGACCTAGATTAAATACAGGGTGCTCCTTGTTAATCTTGAGCCATTTATACCTTTGAAAAATTCAAGTTACTGTCAATATTTTTCTTTTTAACTCTAGATTTTGAATTAGAATATTTCTGTATTTGACTATAGATCCGATTTTTATTTTTAATTTCAATCAATTCTGATGATACTCAGATATTTTAGCATCCCTACTATGTAAACTGCACAAATTACATGACCTCTACAAAACAAAGTGGCTTTTTAACAGAAAGATGACTAAGTTTCTTGGAGAAAAGACCTGCATATGGCAGGAATATGTAATGCTTTGAATGAAAAAGAAATTGGGAGTCAATTTGCTGGAAACATCATATGCTTGGCTTGACTTTGGATAGTCCTGTCCATTGGGCAGGGCCTAACTGTAAGGAATTGGTTTTAATGTTGAATCTGGTTTGGTTGCTGATATTTATAAACTGGGAGGTCACAAAGAATCCATCACTCAATTTTTCACAAAACTGCCAAAAATATAATTCTTAGTGGAAGAGAATCCTCTCTTTAAAGAGAGTTTTCCACTTTCCTAAACTCCTGGATTTATAAAGCAATTCACTCCAAGGTTTATAAAGCAGATTACCTCTTGCCCTTGGGTGCTATCTAGCAGTAAAAGATAAATTTGTTGAAGACTAGTAATTAAAAGACTCCATATAAGTCCATTAACTGCCTTCCACCCAGCTTCAAAGCTTAACAAGATCTCGGTCTTTTCCAGGAAGATTCAGTAGGGCTAATTAGAAATCAGTTTGTAGTTGACCTCTTGTTTGCTGCTATTAGCAAAACAGGAAAAAAAAAAAGGTACTGCTATAAGTTTAACCATAAATCAATTCACGTTAAAATAAAAGTACAGCTTCTTATTAAAACACCATATTATATTCTCTCTCTCTCTCTTTACTTCCCAGTATAAGATCTTCAAAAATCCCTGAATAAACCAGTATCATTACTGAAATTAATTTATGAATTTGCAACATAATCTGAGTTACCATTATTTAATTTGTATGCTAAATGAAGAGATATATTGAAACCCTCAAAATCCCAAGTCTCATCTATGTCATCTTATGCCACTGCCTTTCAGAAGTGATTTAATTGTGGAAATACAATAAATTGATTTGTTCTGGTTACATATTTAGTGCACCCAGAAAAAATTATATTACTCTAACGAAAATTTATTTTGGATACTGAAGTTGCTTAAGTCTCCTTTACTGAATGTAAGGGAGGAGTTGAAAAGAAGGTATTTTTCCAATCACAGTGTTATGTAGTAATGTTCTATTTTTGTTTACAACATGGAAAACAGAGTATTTCTGGCAGCTGTGGTACAATGTGATAGTATATTGCTCAAATATTTTAGATGTGATTGTGCTAATATAGTAGGGGCTGAAGACAACCAAACAGCTTATAGTAGAATTGTGAATAAGTTTTCCTAAAATTATGTGAAATGCTTGTGCTGTGTATATGTGTAACTTAATACAGACTATATTAAAAGCAAATAGATGTATATTTGCATATTTTTCTAAAGAAATACATTATTCATCTTTTCATTCGTTCATCTTGTCTCCTGCTCATTCCATGATCCCTTTTTCATTTTAGCCATGGTCTGCTGACATCCCATCTTGTTTGTACTGTAGAAAGGAAAAGATAATCTGAAAGTATAGCTTAGAAACCATGTGCAAAAATATCAGGATTATTATCTTTGCTAGTGTAACCATCTTCACTTTGACTGTAAATTCAGTGACACAGTTCTCATACCCTTGGTAATGCAAAGCCACACACAATTGTCAATCTCGATTGTATAAGTTTGAGAAGCACAGCAAAGAAATCTAGGGCAAGAAAGTATCATATCCTTTTATCACTCTTGTTTTTATTATTATAGGACCCAACTTGATCTGTCCAACAGCACATGAGATCTTTAGAATTGTTACAATCATTGGTTTTTAATATCATTTGGGAGAGAGACTAAACCTGGATGAAAGGTGACTAATTAACTATCATTAGAATGCATAAAGGCCACTATTGGAAAGATTTTCAGATCTGGAAAGCAAGAAATGGAAAAAAAATTAGGATTAAATGAGAACTGTGATGGACTAATAAAGGATAACAGGAGCAATTTGTAGAGTCTTCTCAGTATGATAGCATTTGAAATTGTTGCCTCATGAGATCTGAGGAACTTTTTCAGAAAGGCTACATAGGGGCTACATCTTTCCCTTTATGTTCCAGAGGGCAATACAAATATATATTATTATCCATGTGATCTTAAAAAACAAAAGTAATTTCCCATCATACCATAAAATCTGATTCTTCAAGATACAAACTGGCACTCAGATGGCTAGTGGCCCATCTGCTTTGATCCCTACTACAAAATGATCCAAAATAGGCCTTTAGGTGCAAATAGATATAATGGTTCCTGAAGGAGGAAAGATGTTGGAAAGACATGACAAAAATGCCGTAATGTGCAGGTACGACCCTTCTCATTCATTCCTTCACTCATTACTTGTTGATTCAATAGATGTTTCATACATATTCGATCCCACTCTAAAACAAGTCTTCATTAATTGTGGCTATCATGGCAAAGTTTCTTTGCAATAGGGATTGCTTCATTTCTGTGTCAGTGTGAAAATCACAACATGCTAGGTGAACACTTACCATAACCACTGATATCTTTGGGGTGGAAGAACAACGTGACACATGTGGTTGGGGGTGGTAGCTGAGTGTGATCTTCCCTCCTCATTAACAAGGACCAGAAGAAGTCCACTTATAAGAAATATTCTCAGAACAAGATCTCTATACAAGGGTTCAAAGAGGACTCATTTTCTTGACAACGTGGTCCAAACTCATGGTTTTTCCATTGGCTAGATTATTACAGCTCAATTGCTCATCACAGGAGTTAGCACTTTAGGGTTTAAAATGAGATTATTAATTAAGAAGGGAGATCAGAAACCATATTTAGAAAATCTATCAACTCAGGAAGAAATCCCACTTGCTATTTTCAAAGAGTAAACAAGGTGTATTACTCCTAATTTAAGCTTATGTCAAATTAATTTTACTGAACTATTATAATAACGTGGAGCCAGGGGGTTACAGGAAACAATAACTAGAAACACAAAGAAAAAGGATGATAATTTGTACATGTGAGGCAAAGGAAGGTAGAGAAGCCACATTTGAAAATTAAGAATTATATTTCTGATGATTCTTTTCCAGACATGAAATTAACATCTGTTTAATATCTCTGAATAATAAATATGAAGGATTGAAGGAAAGAAAACACAGCCATTGAAACTGTAACTAACTTAGTTCAGAAAGATTTTCTGATATCATATCTTCCTCCATTTTGAATTAGCAAACATCTCTGAAAGATTTCAGATTTCTATTATCTTAAGCATTGACCAGCCAGTCTCTTAGGTCACTGATCAATGTCCATGTCTATTTACAGAAATTCAATACCTTCTGTCTAACTTTCCCAGAAGCCTTCCACTGAGACTCACACTGTGCCATTCTCTTCACCTATTGACCAGCAATGCCACCTCATGTCACTACAGTCTCTGTTGCTTAACAGATCCATTATTTTATTTTAATTTGGAGAAATTTGCTTCCTAATGAAAATCTCAGAGTATTTCCGGTGAAGTACTGAATGAAAACTTGAGGTGAATTTAATGAAAAAACAAATGCAGAAAATATCAGGAAATCAATCTCCATCCAACTCTGCCAGACTGGCTGATCAAAGCTAGTACACTGGTCTCTCACACAGAGCCCATACACCCAAACATAGACCCAGCTGCAGACTCCTCATATCTCTGCACAACAGGATGGCTAGCTAGTCTCTGGGCAGCAAGCATTTCTCTCAATGCAGCGCCTTCTGCACTGTACCCATGCAGTGTAGCTTCTGTGTAATGTCATTGGGAAAGGAATATTGTGGGCTTAAAGTTACAGAGAACATCCTTTAAATAGAGATGATTTAAAAAGAAAAAGAGAGAGAAACACCAGTCATTGAAAGACTGTGTTCAATATAAATAGACCAATTAACTCACCTATTCTTTGTAACAACTAATTCTCCTTTTAACCCCATTTTAGTGATAAGAAAACTTAGTGGAAGAGAAGTTGAATAACTTGTCCACCACAACAACACAGTTAGTAAGTGGCTGAGCTGGGATTTGAATCAAGACTGCCCAGTGCCTGGGCTTTTTAAATTGCCATCCTGGTTAGTCTACTATATATTATCCTGCCTCTCAAAATAAAGTTGTTCCCCTTGTTCAACTCTAAAGGGTATCGACAGTAATCTTCTGTCGGTTGAGAAAAGAAGAGAGATTGTTTTCCATATTTGTCTTTTTGATCCAAAGTAAACAAATTCATGGTCCATATATTCCTTTAAATATAAGCAGCCTTCAGATGAATCTCATCTTTCTATGGTTTAAAAGTCTTTCTGTAGTGATGATTTCCTCTTTTAGCCAGTGAGGTATTCACACACAGTGCTGGTTTGCAGCTTCTCCACTTCAAATGTGATCTTTGTACAGATATTTGGGAGAATGTTTTGGAAAATTTTCCATGGTTTTTCGATGAACACACTAAGCCTAACTTAAGGTGTGCTAAAGAGCTAGATATAAGTAGTCCTTGCTGTACATGATACTGTTTGTATCAAGACTTCCACTTATTGGTTTCAAGAATTTGGGCCTGAATTGATAGGATGATGAAGAACATGAATATTCATTCACCCATTCAACTATTCACCAAGTGATGAAGAATGGCAGAGTCAAGGAAGAAGGGACACTGTGGAGTAGTAGGACCACCCACGATGGCAAACTAGTTAAGGTGCTGATTCCCCCTCTGGATATCAACCCTGGAGACAGTATAAAAGCAGAGAGGAAACATGCATTTCAACTATTAGTAATTAATTTAAAAAGCAAGAAACAAAAGGGGAAAATACACATGAGAAAAAAAAAACCCTAAGCTTCTTAAACCAGTATGCATTTTGAGGAGAGGAGAAAAGGATCTAGTGAACAGACAGAGGCTATAGGCAGTAAAGAACAGGAGAAAGGAAAGCATTTGTGTTCTGCACTTCACTCTCTCCATTGCTTTGGGACACCACCTATAACAACAGTACTGATTTCTGGTCCAAGTGTCCCGGGGATACACTCAGGGCAAGACAAAAGCCCTAAAGAAGTAAGGAGTTGATGAAAACAAACAAGTGTGCACTAAGTAGCCACCTTGGGTATTTGTTCCTCTTCTCTCCTCTCCTCTGATCCCATAAGACTGGTGGGTTATAGCTTGGAGAGATTTCCTCATCCCTATGCTTTTACTCTTCAGGGTTTACAGTGTTCAGGTTTAAGTTTTCCTGGCAGAATAACCACAGGGAAAATGATCAAGGATGCTGCTATGGTGACTAGGTCTTTACCCTGGGACCCATTCCTTCATTCTCCTTAAATCCACCAGGACATGCAAAGCCAAGGCCTAGTCTTTGCCCATTCTCCAATAGACATTAAAAAACCAATTATTCCAGGAACAGAAGCTCACAGGACAAGATAATTAGAGATCTGAGGAATACAACTATTCCAAAAGAAAGCTAACAAACTAAACAAAGTATACTACCTTCTAGAGTGACTGGGAAACACTGATGAAAAATTCCAAATAAGCTTGAAAATGTATATTGGAGGACTTCAGTAAAGATATCAGTAACATGTAAAGAAACAGGAAATCATATAAAAGAACCTAGTGGGACTACTGGTTAAGAAAAATGCAATTGCTAAAATAACATTACACACAATAGTTGAAACAAATAGCACATAGATTGCATAGACACAGCTTAAAAATGAATTAGTGGGTTAAAAATTAGATTGGAAATCTCTCCCAGAAGAAGCAGGAAAGACTAATTTTTGGAGGAAGGAGGGGCAAGATGGCGGATGACAAAAACTGCCAGCCAGAGTGTCTCTGCAAGAAAGACAGATTTTAGAAGAAAGTGAAAAAAAATAAACAGGCAGAGAAACATCGATCAGATGAGGGTCATAAGGAGGGTGCCTGAAACTACAGGAAACTCCATGGGAAGAAGTTGTGGAGAACTGGAAGGAGAAAGGCCCCTGAGAGGCTTGGAGACCAGTGACGAGCATAGGTGGAGCAGTTAAATTTGCCCTCTCTTGCATATAGGACGGCTAGTGGGCTCCTAAGTGGTTGGAGCGACCTGCCAACACCAGCCCAGAGACGGCTGCCGCCAGTGAGCGGTGAGCCTCTTGCGGACAGGGCACCAGGCTCCCAGGACCCTCCGGACATCTCCCAGGCCCAGACTTGAGCCAATCGGCAGGTGCCATATTGCTTCATTCTCCCCTTCCCCTTCCCCTTCCCCTTCCCCTTCACCTTCCCCTCCCCCTTCCCTGCCTGCCACTGCTGAGAGAGACAATTTAGCCACCACCGGAGGCATCTGCAGGGAACAGGACCTCTCCTTTCGGGGCCCTACAGCAGACGGAGGGTACCCAGACTGGGAGCTCCCGTACCCACCGGTCCTCCCAGGTGCTGTTTGCCTGGTGATTCCGGGAGAGTGGGGCAGATCCCAAGGCAGAGAGACATTGGTCCAGCTTCGGCACCCCCTGGGTGACTTGAAACCAGCGCTCCTCTCTCTGGCAGGTTCAGGGATTGATCTCTGGGCCCAAGGGACAGGCCTGCAGACCAGGTCCCATACACCTAGGTCTCAATCACATTGCCTAGGGGCACAGAAGAGATATATGTGAATGAGCCTACTGAAGTGTGTGTGCCTTCAGGGGCAGATCAGCGTGATAGAGAGACAACCCTTCTCCAATGGGAGGGCCGAGCTCCCAGCTCAGGCTGCGATACTGGGCAGGGAACCTCCGGGCCTGCATCACAGCCAGGGGAGATCTGCTGGCTTGAGGTCCTGCCTGCTGGCAGAGGCCAGGGAGAAACCATGGAAAAGGGAGGGTGGAAAGGAGCGAGGTCTGCTCCAGACTGCAGATCTCAGACATGGGGGATGGACGTGCTTGAAGCTCTCACTCAGGTGGGGCAAGGGCAATATACATCACCTAAACATTTGTACCCCCATAATATGCTGAAATAAAAAAAAAAATTAAAAAAAAGAAACAGGAAACAATGAAAATATAGAAAGCAGAAAAGAAAAACTAACAGATATGGAGATGGAATTGTCAATATCTGAACAATAGGAGTCCCAGAATAACACAAAAAAATGAAAATGGAGGAGACGTATTTCCAGAAATATATTTTAAATCTCTCCATAATTAAAAGTAGAATACCTCAAATAAGAATAACTCAAAAATTGCCAAATAAATGCCCTAAACTAAAATTCTTCTTAATATTGACAAGATTGGGGCAAGAAGAGATTGACATGACATGAGTGCAAGCTAAAGCTTTTCTTTGTCAGGGGAAAGATAGAGATTTGGAGAAATAAGAAAGCAATATGAGTAAATAAATGAGTGTGGGTCTTATAATATGTGAAATAAATCTTAGTATAACAATTATAATAAGGTGGTCATGGTCACCGACTAAAAACAGATTCTCAGATTATAAAAAATTAAAGCCCCACAGATAAAAAACCTACATAAGACAGAAAAGAATAGGCCACAAGATACCCACATAAGACAAAAGGAAAACAAAAGATTAAAAATTAATGGAAAAAATTATGGTAGGGAAATATGAACAAAAAAATTGGAGATCCTCTCATATTATTGAACTAAATAAAATTTAAGACAAAACATATAATAAAGGACAGTGTCTTTGTCCAAAATACCATGGACTAAATAACTTATAAAAGACAGAAATTTATTACTCACAGTTCTATAGCCTGATATGTGCAAGACAAAGGCATTACTCAGAGAGGGTGCCTTCTACACGTCCTGACGTGGTGGAAGTGGGCAAGGGAACTCCCTCCGCCTCTTTTATAAAGTCACTAATTTCATTCATGGGTTAGGAACCCTCATAACTTAATCACTTCCCAAAATCCCCCACCTCTTCATACTGTCTCATTGGGGATTAAGTTTTAACATATGAATTTTGGGAGGTTACAAACATTCAGACTATAGCTGACAGAAAAGCAAATTATGTCTTTGTAAGAGGAATAATTAAACAAGATTATAACCACCATAAACTCATAGGCACCTTAAAATACAGCTTCAAAATACAACAAGCAATACTGAGAGAACAACAGGAAGAAATAGAAGATTTATCAGTTGTAATTGAACATTTAAACACAGCTGTCTCAGAATCTGCTAGATCAAGTAAAGAAAAGTAAATAAAATATTAGCAACATTATAAAACACCTGAAAAATACAGGTATCAATCTCAAGCAATTAAAAATATATCAAACTCTATGCTCAACAGACAGGAAATATGCACTCTTTTTGAGTACACATAAAATATTTACAAAGCAGCCATATCTAAGACCATAAAGGAAATTTCAAAGGATTAATATCATACAGAAGATCTCTAACCATAATGCAATAAAATTATTATAGAAATTAATTGCAAAATTATAGCCTAAACAATTGGATACTAGAAACAATAAATACTTCTAAGTAACCCTTACTTTTAAAAAGATAGTAAGAATTATAAAATGGTACACATCTTATATTAGTATCAAAGAAGTTTAACTACATTTGTCCCTGGGTATCCACCAGGAGATTCATTCCAGAACCCACTCCCCATGCCAAAATTTGTGGATGCTAAAATCCGTTATATAAAATTGCATAGTATTTACATACAATCTATGTACATCCTCCCATATACTTTAAGCTATCTCTTGATTATTTACAATACCTAATATAATGTAAGTGCTATATAAATAATTGTTGTATTATATTTTATTTATATTTTTAATTATATTAGAGATATAGATATAGATATACATATGCATATACATACACATACACACACACACACACACACACACACACCTTTGCTCCATGGTCAGCTGAATCCCCAGACATGGAATCCTGGGTCGCTGAACCCATGGATACAGAAGGTTGACTGTATTAATGCTATTTAGATAAAGGAAGCATCATATCTCTAGGGAATGCCTAAAACAGTTCCTAGAAGAAAACTTAAATTTTAGATATATTTAAGAAAGAACAAGAAGGTGAGCAACAGGGCAAAAGCAAACACACAAGAAGGACAATGTCATATGAGAAACCATCTTGACGCAATAATATCCTCATAAAAGTACATTATCAGGCAAGCTATCCCAGAAAGGCTCACAGACAAAATTAAGATGATGAAATCATGCAGTTTACTTAAGCAATTGAAAACACTCAGTGAGAATCTTGGGGAAGGAGATGAGGTAGGTTAGCACACTTGGGATAGAGGACTAGCAAGGTGATAAACTCATAATACCTGAATCCTTAGGTACAGTATTCACATGTTCTTTCTAATCACATATTCCCTGCTGAAGATGTAGATGTGAGGACCAGCGTTGAGCTTTGAGCAATGGGATACAGACTATGGAAGGTGCGTGGAGTCAACATATGATACTTGCTCTATCAAAGAGATGCAGGGACAAGTACTCATGGCAACAGTGAAGCTTTCTAATTATCATGATTAACAGTATCAGTTTTAATTGAATTTCTTGAGCAAAGGACACAGGAGATAGAATAGGTGCCCCCATGTGTAGAATATTTAAGATCTCATGGCTATTGAGAGTCTCAGAAGCCTCATGTATATGTAAAGCATCATTAATATTAAGGGTTCATATTCTTTGGTATCTGTAGTGTATCATAAATATTTGGTGTGTCATGGTTCTTCCATATCTTATAGTCTATGTTACACATACATCTACTCCATTCAATTTATTCTATGTCCAATATATTTCACAAGTTACTTGTGAATTCTAACCTACTTGTTATTCATGCTACTTGTATACTTCCCTTGTTCTATAGCAAAATTGAATGTTCTAAATAATTCATCAAACACATATTGCAAAGGAACATGTGTTTCCAAATAGAAATCAATGAAAGACAGAGTCTTTCTCTGTTGCCTAGGCTAGAGTGCAATGACATCATCATAGCTCACTGCAACCTCAAACTCTTGGGCTCAAGTGATCCTTCTGCCCCAGCCTCTTGAGTAGCTGTGACTACAGGTGCATGCCACCACCCCCCAGATAATTTTTCTATTTTTTGTAGAGATGGGGTCTCACTCTTGCTCAGGCTGGTCTTGAACTTTTGGCCTCAAGCAATCCTCTTGCCTTGGCCTCCCAGAGTGCTAGGATTATAGGCATAAGCCACCACACCCAACTATATTCTACAATTCTTAAAATCCTTTTTAAAGTAAGGGTTATTTAGAAATATCTATTGTTTCCAACATCAGATTGTTTAACAGTACTATCAATTGAAAGAAATTATTTTTTTTAAAAAGGTATCTAATGAGACTGATCACAGAAAAAGAGTGTTCTTATTTTTAAAACATATAATAAAAATGTGGATAATTACACTGCAACACCACAGATTATAAAAACAATAAGGCCATTGTGGTGTTTGTATGTATATGTTCAGTGTACAATACACTAATAAATTTGAAAACCTAGATGAAACAACTAAATTTCTAGAGAAAATATATAAATGAACAAAATGGGCACAAAAAAATAGAGACCTTGAATAAGGTAAGTAGTCAAAAACATCAGCCTTAGATGATTTTACAAATAAGTTCTATCAAATTTATTGAGAAATGGTTAGTTTTTACCTTAAAATATTTTCCAGATATCTAAGATTTTCCAGAATGTGTAATGAAAGTGGCACCACAAATCAGGGGAAAATAATAAGTTATTTAATAGTTGGCATTAGAAACACTGGCTCACAACATGGAGAAAACTAAAACTGGATCTCTAAGTAATCTCACATAAAAAGGTAGATTGCTGCATCTCTGTGATGAAGCCCACTTGGTTGCAAAACAATAAATGTTGGCATGGATGCAGAGAGATAGGAACATTCATACACTGCTAGTGGGACTGCAAACTAGTACAACCTCTATGGAAAGAAATATGGAGATACCTCAAAGACATACAAGTAGATCTACCATTTGATCCAGCAATCCCATTACTGGGCATATACCCAAAGGAACAAAAGACATTCTATAAAAAAAGACATCTGTACTAGAATGTTTATAGCAGCACAATTCACAATTGCAAAGTTGTGGAAACAACCCAATTGCCCATCAATACATGAGTGGATTGATAAAATGTAGTATATGTATACCATGGAGTACTATTCAGCTATAAAAACAACAGTGATATAGCACCTCTTTTATTATCCTGGACAGAACTGGAGCCCATTATACTAAGTGAAGTATCACAAGAATGAAAAAACAAGCACCACATGTACTCACCATCAAATTGGAATTAACTGATCAGCACTTAGGTGCACATATAGTAGTAACATTCATCGGGTGTTGGGCAGGGGAAGTGGGAATGGGTGTCTTCACACCTAATGGGTGTGGCGTGCACTGTCTAGGGATAGGCATGCTTGAAGCTCTCACTTGGGTGGGGCAAAAGCAATATGTGTAACCTAAACATTTGTACCCCTGAAATATGCTGAAATAAAAAATAAAAAGATATATTCCATGTAGATTAAATATCTAGCTAATCGTAAAAGATCAATCTATACATTTATAAAAAGAATACATATAAAAATGCTTTAGAGCAGGGAAAGATTTCTTAAACAAATAGTATAAATCAAAAAGCAAAAAGAATATGAATTTGTTTACATTAAAATAAAAATATCTGTTCAACAAGGAACAGTATCCCTTATTAAACAGATATCTTAAATTGATAAATGATAGAATGAAAGATAAGTGTGACAATGAATTAATACATAGAACATAAAAAGAATTTCAGCAAATAAGCCAATCACCACCTCTTCATACACACCACCATCTAGGAGAATCTATCTCCCACCCATGCTTTGGCATACATGTTTAGACCAAGTGACCTCCCTGTTTTTGCCACAAAACATTGGTCATTGACACTCATTAACTTAAGCTCAAGAATGTTAACTAAGAGACATAGAAACTATTAATTATATGCTAAAAGACCTTAGAGATGTAAGTCCAGAAATAAATACTTGATTACTCAATCTCTCTCAAGAGACCTGGCTATATTTCCCAACAACTGGATACTCTAATGTTGTCCTGTATTCTCACAATTAATCCCTGTTTTTCTTAAAATAATTTGAGTGGGTTTCTGTCCTAAAATTGCAATATACCCTAACTATAATAATTGACTTCTTAGATCATGTAACTAAGCCATGAACTAAAGCTTACCAAGGCTCATTAAATGCATCAGACATATACTTCTCTTACTATCATTAGAATGCATAGCAATGTCAAAAAGCGTTCTTTATCACAGAGTGTTTGAAGCTGAGGATCACGGAAGCACAGATAGCTTTCATCTCTTCTTCCAAATGAATGTAGTAGCTTTATCAGATAAGAAAGATAAAATGATAAGAGTTCAATCTGAGGATATCAGTGCAAAATAGAATTTGGTTCTCTAAATCTTATTACAACAGTATATTGAGTCCCTGCTAAGCACCTGTCTGCCCATCCTCAAGGCTGAGAAAATTCTATTGGACAGAAAACCTACTGGTAAAATCAAGAAATCTTTGAACTGAAATATAAAGAAGAAAGGATAATAGTTCCCATACACGGCTCTAAACCCTCTCTGGAGGACACCAGCATGGCAGATAAAGTAGAACCACAGGAAAGAAATAGGATACATTTTATGGGAAGAAAGTCAGAAATAATTCTTACACCCTACAACTGCTATATAACAATGCACAGTGTGGGAGAAACAAAGTGAATCAGAAATTTAAAAACAATAGGAAAGTACTATTGAATAGATACTATAGAGAGTTGGTGAAACAGCAGCAATAGAAAGATGTGATTCCTTATATAAAGAAAAAAAACTATGAAAGGGATAAAAGACCAGAATGGTATTCTCAAAATGTATGGAAAAGTCATTGATTTCCCTATGCAACCAAAAGTGGACCTGATGAGGAAGCAGGGAAAAGGGACCTATAGAAATCATTACGCTATCCGGGAAGCCCTCTGAGCAGGAGGAAGCACATCATGAAGAAAAATGAATAACTGGAATTCCTATTTCTGTTAGTAGTTGATTAGGTAATTAAGATTACTTTTCCCTCAGAAAATGACCAAAAACATGGATAAAATATTTAAATCATCTTCTTAAAGGCAGAAAATTGGAAGGAAGAAAGAAAAGAAGCACAAGATTTAAAAGTGAAGAGAAAATACTAACCAAAATAGATAAGTTTTCTCAAAAGCCATTTGCACACTTTGGAGTATTTGCCAATGTGAATCTTAATTTTGACAGACAAGAAGGACAGACAAGTAACAGACAAAAAAATCCATCCCCACAATAAGCTGACATCCCCAAAAGGCTAAATTTTCATGATAAAGGTGAACTAAAAATAAATAGCCCATATGGAATTATAGCCCCCCTTCACTCCGTAGGGTAAGATAGAGAATTTCAGCTCTTGAACTTAGTTTAAGTTCTCCATAAATACTTGTGCTCCCAAGTACCTGGCAAAAGTAAACTCAAATAATCTATTTTTTAAAAGTTTAAGTTTTTTTAATATTCAAAAAGTTCAAATATGCTGTCCAACACACAGTCAAAGATAATTAGGCACGTAAGGAACTAGGCTACATGAGAAGAACTGGGAAAAAATATTAAAGATACCTACAAAGGACAAAACAATTATGCAAAATGTAATAGAATGGTGAAATAATTAAATATAATTTCTATAATAAAAATATACTATTTGAGTGATAATTGATATGTTTAATACAAGATTAGGCAGAGATATAAAGGATTTATATGCTGGAAGAAGGGTGAGAAGAAATTTTCCAGAGTTCACACATATATAGAAGAAACAAAGGAACACAGCCCAAGCAAAAATATAAAATATATAAACTGACCCTAAAAATATGGAGGCATATGAATTACCTGATAAAGAATTCAACATGGCCGGGCGTGGTGGCTCACACCTGTAATCCTAGCACTTTGGGAGGCTGAGGCGGGCGGATTGCTCAAGGTCAGGAGTTCGAAACCAGCCTGAGCGAGACCCCGTCTCTACCAAAAATAGAAATAAATTAATTGACCAACTAAAAATATATATACAAAAAATTAGCCGGGCATGGTGGTGCATGCCTGTAGTCCCAGCTACTCGGGAGGCTGAGGCAGTAGGATCGCTGAGCCCCGGAGATTGAGGTTGCTGTGAGCCAGGCTGACGCCACGGCACTCACTCTAGCCTGGGCAACAAAGTGAGACTCTGTCTCAAAAAAAAAAAAAAAAAAAAAAAGAATTCAACATAACTGACATAAAGATGCTCAATGAGGTCAGGAAAATGATGCATGAACAAAATAAAAAGATCAAAACAGATAAAATATCTTTTAAAACCAAACAGAGATTTTGGAGCTGAAGAACGGAGCTCCAAATATAACTGAATTAAAAAATTCACTAGAGGGGCTCGAAAGTAGATTGGATTACACAAAAGAAAGAATCAGTGAATTCAAAGGCAGGTCTTTTTAAATTATCCAGTCAGAGGAACAAAAAGAATGAGAAATAATGAAGAAAGCCTAAAGGATTTATGAGACACCATCAAGCAGATTAGTATATACATTATAAAAGTTCCAGAAGAAAAGAAAAAGAATGGTACAGAAAGTATATTTGAAGATAAAATGGGCCCCAAAATCCCAAATATGGGGAAGGAAATAGATATCCAGATTCAAGAAGCTCAAAGGACTACAAGTAGAATGAAGCCAAAGAAGTCCACACTGAAACAAATTATAATCAAATTGTCAAAAGTCAATAACAAAAGAAAATTTCAAGGCAGCAAGACAAAAGCAACTTGTCACATACAATGGAGTTAAAATAAGACTATCAGAAGATTTCTCAGCAGAAATCTTGCAGACCAGAAAGGAGTAAAATGATATATTCAAAGTGCTGAAAGAAAAACACCTGCAAATCAAGAATACTAGATCAGCAGAATCATCCTTCAAAATTGAAGGAGGAATAAAGAGATTTTTCCAGATAAAAGGAAGCTGAAGGAGTTCATCACCACTGAACCTGCCTTACGAGAAATCTTAAAGAAAGTCCTTCAAGTTGAAATGAAAGAATATTAGGTAACAACACAAAAGCATATGAAAGCATAAAGCTTGCTGGCAAAGATAAATATATAGACAAGTACAAAATATGGTGAGTAGTACATAAAACACTTTTAATTCTGCTATAGAAATTAAATGACAAAAGTATACTTATACATGTAAGTATAAAAATATGTTAATGGATACTATATACAAAAATGTAATTTTTGACATCAATAACATAATATGTAATGGGGAGAAGTAAAAGAAGTAGATTTTTTGTATGTAATTGAAGTTATCAACTTAAAATACATTGTTATAACTATAAAATGTTTATGTAAGCCCCATGGTAACTATAAAGAAAATATATTTTAAAAACAGAAAAAAATGAAGAAAAAATCAAAACATGTCACTAAAAAATTGACAAAATGCAAAGGAAGACGGCAAGAGAGGAAAAGAGGGAGGGAAACTATAAGACAGACAGAAAATGATTAACAACATGACAAAATAATAAGTTCTTCCCTATCATTAATTACTTTAAATATACAGTGATTAAACTCTCTGATCAAAAGACATAAAATAATTAAGTGGACACAAAGCAAGATTCAACTTGTTTTATGCTGCTGTAGGCTGTCTACAAGAGACTCACTTAGATTTAAAGACACACATAGGCTGAAGGTGAAGAGATAGAAAAGGATATTCTATGAAAATTATAACAAAAAGTGAGCAGAGGTGGCCATACTTATATCAGACAAAATAAAATTTAAGTGTCAAAACTGTCACAAGAGGAAAAAGGATATTTTATAATGATAAAAAAATCAATTCATTAGGAACATATAATAGTTATAAAGATAACTGCAAAGTCTGTCTGGAAAGTATGCAACCATGTAATATGAAAAATAGAAACATTTACTGAAGATGATACAAGAAACATTGTACATAGGACAATGATGCCTCAGTCCCCTTCAAAGTAAGCACCTTGGGACCTCACACAATTCTCCCAGTGTCTCTTAACCTAACCATACACGTTCAACATTCTCAGGTGTTCTGCTTGCTGCAGGCCTCCAGAACATGGATGACTTTCAATAGATTCTCAACCATCTTTGAAGCATTTGTGCCACACTTTCACTTGTATTGCACTCATCGTATTGTCTCTGAAAGCCTGATTCATCCAAATAGTTTCTGTGGAGGAATGTTTAAGCTTAATATAAAATTTGATGCAGATTCATTGCTCTACTTGCTCAGCCATTTTGAGTGCGATGGACACACAGTACACATGCTCATTCAGTGTTGTCTAGCACCGTGGTCCCCAAGCCCAGGGCTGTGGACCATTTCCAGTCTGTGGCCTGTTAGGGACTGGGCTACGGAGCTCCACCACCCCCTACCCTCTCACCTGCTTCAGTGGAAAAATTGTCTTCCATGAAACCTGTCCCCAGTGCCAAAAAGGTTGGGGACCACTGGCCTAGCACCCCACTGACTGATACAGTGAAGCCATCATTGTTCATGCATGTGCATCCCAGTCCACTCTCCTTGGCTGCCAGGTTACATCAACGTCGCACAAACTGTTCTCATTATATTAACAAGGGCTGGACGCTTTCCCGACAGACCTCGTAATGTAAAGCAATCATTGGCAGACCTGAAGATAGAAATAGACAGCAACATAATAAAAGTAGGATATTTCATTGCCCTATTTTCAATAAAGGCTAAAACATTCAGGCAGAAGATCAACAAGGAAATAGAGGACTTGAACAACAGTAAAGACCAATGGACATAGAGCAGTGGTCCCCCAACCTTTCTGGCATGAGGGACCAGTTTCATGGAAGACAATTTTCCAGGGATGGGGGGTGGTAGGTGGAGCTCAGGCAGTGATGCCAGCAATGGAGAGGAGAGCAGCTGCACATACAGATGAAGCTCCATTCCCTGGCCTGCCACTCACCTCCGGCCGTGTGGCTTCCACCACCACCCCTTCCTAAGTTTCATGGAAGACAATTTTTCCATGGGGGAGATGGGGTGGCAGAACTCTGCAGCCCTGTCCCTAACATGCTGCAGATCGAGGGAGTTAGGGATCACAGACATAAAGGACATATGTAGAATATTGCCCCCAACAGGAGCAAAATATAAATTCTTTTCAAGTGCACACAGAATATTCTCCAGAATAGAACACTTATTAGGTCACAAAACAAGGCTTAACAAAATTAAAAAGACTGAAATTATACCCAGTATCTTTTCTGACTGCAATGGAATGAAACTCAAAATTAATAGCAGAAAGAAAACTGGAAAATTCACAATAGAAAAGCAATAGAAAAATCAATGAAACTAAGAGTTGGTATTTTGATAAAGATAAATAAAAATGGCGAACCCTTAGCTAGACTAACCAGGGAAAAAAGAAAGAAAATTCAAATAAAATCATCAATGTTAGAGGAGACATTACAACTGATGTCATAGAAATAAAAAGGATTTTAAAAGTTCACTATGAACACTTGCACACCAACAAACCAGATAGCCTATAAGTGGATAAATTCCTACAGACATACAACCTACCAAAACTGAATCATAAAGAAACAGAAAATCTGAACAGATGTATAACTAGTAAGGAGATTGAATCAATAATCAAAAACCTTTCAACAAAGAAAATCTGTGGACCACATGGCTTCACTGGTCAATTCTACCAAACATTTAAAGAAGAGTAAGCACCAATCCTTCTCAGATTCTTCCAAAAAATTGAACAGAGGGGAATACTTCCAAACTCATTTTATGAAGTCATTTCACCCTAATACCAACCCCAGAGAAAGATACCACAAAGGAACAAAAAATCCTCCAGGCAATATCCTTAATAAATATTGATGCAAAAGTCTTCAAGAAAACACTAGCAAACTGAATTCAATAGCACATTAAAAGGATCATATACAATGACCAAGTGAAATTTATCCCTGGGGTGCAAGGATGGTTCAGCATACAAAAATCAATTAATGTGATATACCACATTAATAGAAAAATCACATGACCATCTCAATAGATGGGAAAAAAAGCATTTGACCACATTCAATACCCTTTCAACATTTATTGAAACCTTAAAATCTGTACCCCCATAATAGGCCGAAATAAAAAAAAAAATAACAACAATGAAAAAAATACCCTTTCAAGATAAAAATTTTCAACATATTAGGAATAGAAAGAAATGAACTCAAAATAATACAAAGGCTATATGTGAAAAGCCCACAATCGGCCGGGCGCTGTGGCTCACGCCTGTAATCCTAGCTCTTGGGAGGCCGAGGCGGGCGGATTGCTCAAGGTCAGGAGTTCAAAACCAGCCTGAGCAAGAGCGAGACCCCGTCTCTACTATAAATAGAAATAAATTAATTGGCCAACTGATATATATATATATAAAAAATTAGCCGGGCATGGTGGCGCATGCCTGTAGTCCCAGCTACTCGGGAGGCTGAGGCAGAAGGATCACTCAAGCCCAGGAGTTTGAGGTTGCTGTGAGCTAGGCTGACGCCACGGCACTCACTCTAGCCTGGACAACAAAGCGAGACTCTGTCTCAAAAAAAAAAAAAAAAAAAAAAAAAAAAAAAGCCCACAACCAACATCATACTCAACAAATGAAAAATTGAAAACTTTTGCTCTAAGATCAAGAACGAGGCAATGATGACCAGGGTCGGACTTAGGGAAAGCAGGATTAGGAGAGAAAAAAGTAGTCTTACATGGTAGGTACATCTGTGATCTGTCTTTATTCCCTCTGTATGTGCAGAACCTATAGTTTCTGGCTGTTTCTAGTGCAGGTTGCTTGGGGGTCCTTCCAGGGGTTTCTATCCTGTGACCCTCTCTGATAGAGTCTCCCTCTATGGGGAGTGAGGGGTGGTAGAAGACACAACTCTAGTCCTACCCGACTTTCTCTCAGTCTGGCACTCTGCCATTCGCCCCCTCTGTGTATGGTCGGTCACCTCTTCACTCCCGACTGGCTCCCCTTTGCTAAATCCTCATTTAATCCCTGAAGAAAATTCACCTTTGCCCCAATGAGTAGAAGTCCAGGACCCCCTTCTGTGTGCCATCAACCAGGGACAGCTTCAACCAGTTTCTCAATTGTAGGCTCCTTGGTGAAGATCAGACATCAGTCTTTTCTTAAACTTCTTTAAGCATATCAAGTTCCGGTCTCTGATGATCCACCTTTTAGCACTTCTACTTTGGTTTATGAGGAGGAGGAAGCAACCACCCTTCTTCTGCCATTGGTAGAGGAATGGGGGAAGTTAGGGGTCCTTAAATATTTACAACCCTCCAATGAAATTCTTTCTTTACCTAAACTCTTTTATACCCACAAAGTGCATGATAGGACAATATTGGGAAAATGTGTTTATGTAATAATATATCGGGACCTCCAGCACAGGCTAACACCTTGCTTAGGGTGTTCTGTAGGGATATTGGACACCTAACATATTGTTCTTAGCAGCTGTAGGCTCAGTTAAACTGGAACACAAAGAGTACTATTTTGACATGTTGTTTGTATTATAATACTAACATATACATATATGAATTTCACAAATTTTTATTTGTAGGCAGGTTGGTATAACAACACAACTTCTAATATTGGATATAATTTGGTTTGAATTTATCTCTGCCACTTAGTAACTGTGTATCATATCCCTCATCTATTAGATGAAGATAATGTCTAATTTCATAGCATTTTGAGAATTAAAGTAGGTAATAGGTAAATATAATAACATTATTGACTGCTATGGTTTGGATATGGTTTGTTTGGCCCCACCACGTTTCATGTTAAAATTTGATCCCCAATGTTGGAGGTGGCCTGATCGGAGGTGTTCAGGTCATGGGGGCAGGAACGGCTTGGTGCCATCTTCATGGTAATGAGTGAGTCCTTGCTCCATTAGTTCCCAGGAGAATTTCCCTGAGAATTGGCTGTTTAAAAGAACCTGGCAGCTCTCTCCCCTCTCTCTCTTGCTTTCTCTCTCACCATGTGGTCTCCACATACCAACTCCCCTTTCCCTTCTGCCATGAATGGAAGCAGCCTGAGCACCTTGCCAGAATCAGAAATTGGTGTCATGCTTCTGCGTGAAGAACCATAAGCCAAATAAATCTCTTTTCTTTATAAATTACCCAGCCTGAGATGTTCCTTTATACACAGAAACAGGCTGGGACACTGTCTCATTGTAGGGAGTCAACAAGTCAACTTCCTTTTTCATTCCCACGTTTCTAACAGGTACTGTCATTGCCAATTTCTTATTGACATCATCAGAAACTAAATGACAGAAGCCAAACTCAAACACAGACCTTCACAATTCATATCCCATTCCTTCTACCACATTAGCTTTCCTGACAAAGCTTGAGATTTCTACATGTTTCAGATAAACATATTTCTTCATTGACTATTCCTAGTTTGTAAAACTTAATAGAGGGGATGAAAGACACATTACTAAGCCCACTCAGATACGTCCCTGGGGGCTTAGATATGCATCGTGTATCCTGAATGAGCCCATTTGTGTTCAGAATTTTGATTAGTTAGCAAATTCACCATAATTTGAAAATCAGTTAAAAATCAATTCACAGCTCTGGGGACAGCTGTTGATGACTGTATTTATAGAGACTGGTGTGCAGAAAGCATGATTGATTGTTTGCCAAGTTGCAAACACCATCATTAAAATTTATAAATTATTTTTGCACTCAGGATGTTCAAAGTCTTCTCATTTGCAGTAGTCTTCATCCAACTAAGTAAATGATACATTGGCCTCCTAGACTTATTTATTTATATCATGCATGTGTCCATAGATTTACAGACTTAAAAGAAAACAGAATGAGATTATGGCAAACATGAAGAGTGATATTTGGTTCTCCATTTAAGTAAGTAATGGCTGTCCAGGCGTATGGTTAGCTGACAACTGACAGCTGTTAATTCCCTCAGATCCCCTTCAATTTTTGAGCTGCACACTCTTCTCAGTATGGCTCTAGCCAATAACCAGGTGGTATTAAGGTTCTTTAAAGTGAAGTCTAGAAGTTAAAACATGCAAGAGAAGAAATTAGAAAGCAATATCCTTAAAGATTTTTATGCATCCTTAATTCAATCACAATTTCTATAACTCACTCATCGTTATTGTTGTGCTAAAGCATTTAACTTAGTTTTCTTAGAAACAACTCTTTTCACACTCATATTTAGCTTCATGTGATATTTAATTAAATTATATAATTACAACATTTGATATCAGGGCAACTGGTATCAAATGATTTGCTTAACACATGTTGAGCAGATGTACATGTCATAGAGGTTCTTTACTGTGCTTATGAATTACCGGGGGGTGGTTAAAATATAGATTCATATTCAGCAGGTCTGGAGTTGAGTTTCTATCACCAGGTGATCATCTAAGTGATACCAATGCTTTTGAATCTTGATCATGCCTTCTTGAAGCAGCTTCTAGCCATGAGCACTCAGCATGCCATGGGCATCGGCTAGTATGTTTACATGTTTACATCGGCTAGTATTTTACAAAGGAAAGAAGGAACTTGGATTTATCTGACAAATCAGGAGACTTTCTTCAATAATGATAAGTGGGATTTCACTTTGGTCACATGCTATGCTTAGTACTCTATATACATTACTGTATTTAATCCACTGAAACACCATATCAATGAAGGTAATATGTTCATTTTATGGATCAAAACTAAGGCTCAGTCAGATAACTTGCTCAATGCAACCTAACCAGGAAGTAACAAGAGAGCTCACTAGGAGAGAACAGCTATACTTTGTTTCCAGTGAAGATTTTGAATATCGACTAAGTGGAAGTATACTCAACCAAGGGCTATAGTCTAAAAAGACCAACCCACCTCTCAATTTTTTGGAGTATGGTTCAGGGAATTTTTCCCTAAAGGAATGTGAAAAGAATGAATGAGAGAATAAAGTATTCAAATTCTTAGACTTCTGAATTGATTCTGGGTGAGATATACCCATGTAATACTTCATTTATAGAAGGAAAAATTCTTATTCTTATTAACAGAAATACTTCATGCTTGAAATTTTGTCTTATTTATTAACTAATAATGTTTGTGGATTTTTGAGTGCTCATAAATCAAACCTACATGTCACATTAACCTTAAAAGGGATGCAGCACAGTCTGGAGTGATGTCAACAAGACGGCTGACTAGAGGTGCCTAACACTTATTCCCTGCCCCACAAAAAAGGACCAAAACAATGAATAAACAACCACACCTTGATAAAGTCTCTGAAAGAGATCACTAAAGTTCAACAGGAGAGTGGCAGAGACCCTGTAAAGTACAGAGACTCAGGATGGCTACATAAAAAAGGGGAACAAAACACTCCACCTTTCCTGCCTGTCTTCCCAGAGGAAATCAGTTTAGAACCAGGAGGGCCCCTCCTTGTGGAGAAAAGGTAAGCAGGAAGCCCTCAGCAGTCCCTTCTAAGGCTTTAGACACCTAAAATATTTGCTCCTGGAGAACCCTGTAGTCCTCACAGGCCCTGAGCCCAGTCTGGGAGCTGCCTGGAGTTCACACAGCTGCATTATTCCAAAGAAGGAGCTCATGTTGTACCCCATCCACTTCTCATGATCCAAGCATCATCATGAGACTGGAGCCACTGCGAAACCGGATCCTGCTCTGAGGGCCAGTAGCCACTGCACCTCCCCATATCCAAGGCTCCATTGCCACTACACAGCACCCACACATGGTAGCATACCATTCTCAAACCTAGCAAACTCCCTACTTCCTGGGAATAAATTGCCTAAGAGGCTCTCCATCTTCTGCATCCCAGTGAGTATAGCACTCCCACCCCAGCTACTCAAATGTGTAGGTCCAGCAGAACAGCCAAAATGCTGGCATTCAATCCCATATGAGTCCTGCCCAGTGGGGAGACTGCACCCAACCTGGCAAAGAAACCCTGACACACCCAGGGCACATGGAATAGCCTGGCACTCCTACCCCCAGTGGAGATACTGCACCCAAACCAGTGGAGCAGCCCTTTATACCTTTAGCACACAGAATAGCCTAGGACCCCTACCTTCAGCAGGGAGGCCAAACTTGACCCAGTGGAACAGCCACACAAACTACTGCAGCCTAAGATACTGAGGCACTCACAGGCATTACTGATATTGAATACAGCTGAAGAAATAGCACAGAGGCTACACTACTGCACCACTGAGAACCAAAGCCAATGTGCCCTCCCAAACCAACACTCTAGTACTAGAAGTTCTAGTCAGAGTAATCAGGCAAGAGAAAGAAATAAAAGGCATCCAAATTGGAGCAAAGAAAGTCAAATTGTCCCTCTTTGCAGATAAGATGACTTTATATTTAGAAAAACCTAGAGATTCCACCAAAAAACTCTTAGATCTGATAAATTTATTAAAGTTTCAGAATGCAAAATCAACATACAAAAACCAGTAGCATTTATATACACCAATAATTAACTAAGAAAGAAACCAAGAAGGCAGTCCCATTTTCAATAGCCACCAAGAAAGAAAGAAAGAAAGAAAGAAAAGAAAAGAAAAGAAAGGAAAGGAAAGGAAAGGAAAGGAAAGGAAAGGAAAAGAAAAGAAAAGAAAAGAAAAGAAAAGAAAAGAAAAGAAAAGAAAAGAAAAGAAAAGAAAAGAAAAGAAAAGAAAAGGACAAAACACCCTAGGAAGAAATTTAACCAAGGAGAAGAAAGACCTCTACAAGGAAAGCTACAAAACACTGATGAAAGAAATTAAAGAGTACACAAATAATGGAAAGACATCCCATGCTCATAGATCAGAAGAATCAATGTCATTAAAATGACCATACTACCCAAAGCAATCTATAGATTCAATGTAATTCCTATCAAAATACTAGTGCCATTTTTTTACAGATATAGAAAAAAAAATCCTAAAATTCATATGAAACCAAAAACAACCATGAAGAGCCAAAGCAATCCTGAGCAAAAAGAACAAATCTGGAAGCCTCACACTACCTGATTTCAAACTATATTACAAGGCTATAGTAACCAAAACAGCATGGCATTAGTATAAAAACAGACACAAAAATGAATGGAACAAAGTAGAGAACCCAAAAATAAAGCCTGTACTTACATTACAGCTACCTGATTTTCAACAAAGGTGCCAAGAACATTGTTGGGGAAAAGATACCTACCCTCTTTGATAAATGGTGCTGGGAAAATTGGTTATCCACATGCAGAAGAATTAAACTGGACTCCTATCTCTCACCATATACAAAAACAAATTCAAGATGGATTAAAGGCTTAAACTTAAGACTTGAAACTACCAGAAGAAGACATAAGGGAAAAACTTCAAGACATTGGTCTAGGCAAAGATTTTATGACTAAGACCTCAAAAGCACAGGCAACCAAAATAGACAAATGGGACAATATTAAACTAAAAAGCTTCTATACAGTGGAAGACATAATCAGCAGAGTAAAGAGACAACCTGTTGAATGGGAGAAAATATTTATAAACTAATCATCCAACAAAGGACTGATATTCAGGAAATGCCAGGAACTCAAACAACTCGGCTATAAAAAGACAAATAATCCCATTAAAAAGTGGGCAAAGGACATGAATAGACATTTCTTAAAAGAGGACATACAAATGGCCAACTGGTATATGAAATGCTCACTATCACTAATCAAAACTATAATGAAATGTCATCTTACCCCAGTGAGAATGGCTCTTATTAAAAAAGACAAAAAAAGAAATAACAGATGCTGACAAGAATGCGGAGAAAAGGGAACTCTTATACACTGTTGGTGGAAGTGTAAATTAGTACAGCCATTATGGGAAACAGTATGGAGTTTCTTCAAAGAGCTAAATGTAGAATTACCATATGATCCAGCAATCCCACTGCTAGGTATTTATTCAAAGGAAAAGAAATCAGTATTTCAAAGGGATACCTGCACTCACATGTTTGTGGCAGCACTATTTACAATAGCAAAGATATGGAATCAACCTAAATGTCCAACAGTGGACAAATGGGTAAAGGAAACGTGATATATATACATAATGGAATACTGTTAGGCCACAAAAAAGAATGAAATCATGTCATTTGCAGTAACATGGATGGAACTGGGGGTCATCATGTTAAGTGAAATAAGCCAACCACAGAAAGACAAGTATTACATATTCTCACTTATACGTGGGAGCTAAAAAAGTTGGTCTCATGGAAGTAAAGGGTAGAATGATAAACACCAGAGGCTAAAAATGGCTTTGGGGGAAGGGGGTAAAGAGAGGTTGGATGATGGTTAAAAACATATGCTCAGTTAGAAGGAATAAATTCTAATGTTCAATAGCGTGGTGACTATAGGTAATCACAATGTATCATATATTTCAAAACAGCTAAAAGAGAGGACTTGAAATGTTCCTAGCACATAGAAATGATAAATACTCAAGGTAATGGATACCACGACTTGATCATTACACAAAATATAACATGTACTCCATAAATATGTATCAAAATATCACATGTACACCCTACAAATATGTACAAATATTATGTATCAATAAAAAGAGAAATTGGAAAAAAGAATATATAACTTTTGCATTCATCATATTCTTTGAAAAGTTATTTTTAGTGCTTACTTCACATTCCCTAAAAATATATGTATTTCTATAATTCAAATTGTCAGGAATAGAATAATCACTTCTCGATAAGATACACTTGAGAGCATTTATCCCCTGACAGAGAAATTGAAAACTATGTAATTTGCAAAGCACTCTGTTATTTTGATGCTGTGTCAAAGCAAAAGGTTAATTATAATGCCTTTTAATCCTGTTTTTAAAAAGCAATCTGTAGGGATTTGTTATGTAAATAGATCTAGTTTGGCACTCTCTAAGCAAGAGGATTTCTAATAAGGTATCTTGAAAGATTTTATTTTTTAATTTTAATTGATGTATAACTTTTGTCATTTCCAGATTGAAAAAATACATTTTTAAAACTGAAAATGGAAACATAAACAATATTGAAATGATACAAATATGATACTCTCTAAAACCAAAGCTAATCCATCCAGAGAAATATTTTCACAGATAACTTTTGAACTAGAATGATAAATAGGGAGCAGAAATGCAACTGAAGTTATTAGTAGAGTTAAACTTATATTCAAATCTTAAATGGGAGAGGGATTTAAAAATTACTAAAAAGTAAACCCAAATAATTTCATCATCATCATCTTGGGAGGCAGGATTCCCCTTCTGTCCTACTTTGGTGAGCAATATATTCAGTCCTGGCCATCTCATTACTTGAAAAGTGTAGGGAGAATAGAAGGAGTTCAGAGATAAGTAGCAGACATGACCAAAGACCTTGAAAACCTAACACACAGAGAAAGGTACAGCAAGGACACGTTTTCCTAGCTTGCACAAGGGTCTTGTATGTCTTGTCTACACTCCTGCAATTAGTACTAGGTAAGCTATGTTCCAAAACCATACTGTGCTTCAAATTTCTTTTTCAATCTTTTCAAGCTAAAGCTAAGATGAACAAATCCATCATGACATTTTAGTGTATATTTATTTCAGATTTTGTTTAATTTACAAAAGTATTTGAGGCAATTCCATTCTAAGCTCACATTTTTAAAATGTCTGAAGTGTTAAAAACATAAATACATGAGAAAATGTAAACAATTCTGTGATTTTAAGCTACAGAGAAAAGCATTGTAATGATTAAAAAATTTGGAAGGTTTTCTTTATCTTTTCTTTTCTTTTTTTTTTTGAGAATAATATATCAGATCTTTATGGACAGCACTGTTCAATCAGACAGACTAGCTTTTCTTTCTGTCTTAAATCATGGACTTTTAAAATTTCTTAGGAGTTAAAAGAAAAGGATCAAGACCTATTTCTTAGGGCTTGGAGGAGATGTTGGAGAGGGAAATTAGTGGAGAATCAGAAATTCCTGAGTCAAACCATCATGCCCAGGTGACCCGTATGAAAAACAAATTGTGGCATGTGAGAGTACATCTGAAATATTTGTAGAAGAGAAATTAAATGGAGTTATCCCAACAGATGGCCTGAGAGAACTTAGAGAGAGTTTAGAAAAGAGCCGGTCAACTTCCCAGGGAGTTATTAAGTTATTTTTCTGTTAGGATTAAGGGCAGGCATGTAATTACAGGATGCCTTGTCTGATACTTACAACAATCTTCTTTGACCAGGTGAGTCATGGCTTATTTCCTAGTTTTGTAAAATTGACTTCCTTGAAATACACACACACACACACAAAAAAAAAAAAAAAAAAAAAAAAAAACAAAAAACACACACCAAATCAGATCAGTGTTTTAAATCACTCAAACAAATATGAGTGAAGTTCAGCAAAACTTTTAAAACTTTGCAAAAAAAATGTGATGTGCTGACTGCTAGTGTCTTATCCCAGGTATTTGCTTTTATGTATACATAGATTGTAATTCCCACCGTGTCTGTTAAAATTCACCAACGCGTTGTTTTCTGCAAACAGGCAATCAAATGTTTATTATGGATAATGGCAAGGATGAGATGAAATCTGGTTCCTTGTGTCCACAAAGGGAAGGACCTTTCCCAGGAAGAGAGGAAGTTAGACCAGGCTCTAGACTTCCCCTTTCCCCTCTTTTACTCCTCAGAACAGCAAATGTAGGTTAACCAAAGGCCACATAGAGTTAGTTCAAAACACTCACTCCAGGCTTCTGAGTCAACTTTGGGCCTGTTTTCACCAGCACTAAGAATCCTAGGAAAGTCTGCCTCTAGTTAAATGAATTTATATGAGATCATCACACCTTTTAATGGGATTAATGGGGAAATATTTGGGGATCAGTGAAGTTTTCCTAAGTTCCTTCAGAGTCAGCTCCCAACTCTGATGATCATAGCTAAAGATGCAGAATTGGTTACTATTTCCCTATATGAGCGTGGGATCAAGAGGAAAGAAGACAGAGAAGGGACATAGCTGAACTAACAAGAAGCAGAAGATGGACCCATCAGGGTTATGAAATGCTACACCTGCAGCTAACAGGATGCAGGGTACAACATAACAGTGCTTCCTAAGGAGAGATACTATTTCTGCTTTGTAACCCCATTACATAGGACTCCCAAGTAATTATATAAATATTTGTTGAATGAATAAATAAGGAAGACAATATGGTGATGGGAAGATTCAAGAGAACCACTCTTGGTGTGAAGCTAAGCATTATTTCTTGAAGCCCATGGAAGCAAGGCTGTTCTGTATTTTATAGCTGCTAACACAAAGGATGAATGTGATGGCTCATTTCATGAGTCAACTTAGCTAGCCCATGGTACCCAGATATTTGGTCAAACATTGGTCTGGATGTCTCTGCGAAGGTATTTTTTAGGCTGAGACTAATATTAAAATCAGGGCACTTTAAGTAAAGCAGATTACCCTCTAAAATGTGGGTGGGCCTTATCCAATTAGTTGAAGGCCATAAGGGAAAAATACTGAGCTCACCTGAGGAAGATAGAATTCTGCTTTCAGATGGCCTTTGGATTTGAGCTACATCAACTTATGCCTGGGTCTCCGGCCTACTGACCTGCCCCGCAGACTTTGGACTTGCCAGTTCCCATGATGGTGTGAGAAAATTTCTTAAAATAAATCTCTCTGCATCTGTGCACATCCTATCGGTTTTGTTTCTCTGGAGAACCCTGACTAATACAATGAGTATGTAGCAAATGGCAACTGGCTATGACCCAACTACTTAACCTTCCACATGAAGCTTTACTAACTGTTCTACCAAGTCATAGAAAGGAAATCTTGTCTTGCTTCCTAATTTCTTCTTTGTTCCTGTTTCCTTAGCCAGGATTCAGTGGGCTTTTGCTTCCTTATTTTCTGGGCCCCCACATAATTTCCCAAGTCCCTTCAGGTAGAGGCATAGCACATCTTTGTTTTTATTTTTTTAATTAAAGTTTCTATTTTGAGATACCTGTAGACTGTCATGAAGTTGTAAGAAATAATACAAAGAGACCCTCTACAGCCTCCACCCTGTTTTCCCCAATGTTAACATCTTGCAAAAGATCACAGCCATGATATCAACATTGATACAGCCAAGATACAGGATTTTATCATCACTGTAAGGATCTCTCATTTTGCCCTTTTATAGCCACACTTACCTCCCTCTTACCCACAGCCCCTCCTTAACTCCTAGAAACCACTAATCTGTTCTCATGACTATAATTTTGTCATTTCGAGAATGCTGTATAAATGAAATTATGCAGATTTTAACCTTTGGAATTGACTTTTTCATTCATCATAATTATCTGGAGAGTGATTCAGGCTGTTACAGGTAAATGAATAGTTTTCCTCGATACGGATATACCGTGTTTCCCCGAAAATAAGACCTACCCATAAAATAAGTCCTAGCAGGATTTCTAAGCATTTGCACAAAATAAGACCTAGTGATGGGCGTGGCTACTCAGTGTATCTGCACAACCCACGCATTTCGTCGTGGAGCAGTAAAGAAGATGAGCAGCCCTTCTCATCTGCCCCATCGTAACAGCTACTATCCCAGAGGTGACCGGAAAGGTGCAGCAGCCCCACCAACAAGGTCGGCTCCCCCTGTCAGGTCCTGGCCATCCTGTGCATGCTGCAAGCTGAGGCTTTGAGGGGAAAATAACACATCCCCTGAAAATAAGCCCTAGGGTGTCTTCTTGAGGAAAAATAAATATAAAACCCTGTCTTATTTTCAGGGAAACATGATACCACAATTTGTTTTAACCATTCACCTGTTGAAGGACAGCTGATTGTTTTCAATTTGGGGCTACTATGAATATAGCTGCTATAAATGTTCATGTACAGGTTTTTGTGTGAACATAAGTTCTTATTTCTCTGAAATAAATGCAATGAAATTACTGGGGCATAGGGAAACTGAATTTTTAGCTTTTTAGAAGCTGCCAAACAGTTTTCCAGAGGGACTGTACCATTTTACATTCCCACCAGCAATGAGTCATTCAGTTTCTCCTCATCCTTTTCAGCATTTGGTGTTGTCATTATTTTTTATTTTAGCCATTCTTATAGGTGTGTAATGATATTTCACTGTGGTTTTAATTTTCCTAATGGCTGATAATGTGAATATCTTTTCATGTGCTTACTTGCCTTCTGTATATCCTTTTGGTGAAGCATTTCATGTCTTTTGCCCAATTCTTAATTGGATTTCTTTTACTATTGAGTTTTGAGAATTCTTTGTACATTCCAGATACTAGTCTTTTGCTGGATATGTGGTTTGCAAAAATTTTCTTTCAGCCTGAAGCTTGTTTTTTCATCCATGTAACAAAGTCTTTTGTAGAGTAAATTTTTAAATTTTATAAAGTACAGTGTATCAGGTTTTTTTTCTTTTATGGACTGTGCTGTTGGTGTAAAATATAAACACTCTTTGCCTAGCCCTAGATCTTGAAGATGTTTGCCTTTGTGTTTTTCTAAAAGTTTTATAGTTTTTACATTTTATGTTTAAGTTTGTGATCCATTCTGAGTTATTTTTTGAATGAAAAGTGAGACTTGGGTCAAGGCTCATGGATACTTAATTGCTTCAGCACCATTTGTTGAAATGGTTAGCTTTCCTCCACTGACTTGTAGTGTTCTCTCTTTTCTACTGTTTTGTCTGATTTTGGTATCAGGTTAATACTAGCTTCATAAAATGAACTGGGAAGCATTCTCTCCTCTTACTTCTTCTTGGGGAGATTGAATAGAGTTGGTGTTATTTTTTCTTTAGCCATTTGTTGGAATCATGCAGTGAAACCACCTGGGCCTAGAGATATTTTTTCTGGAAAATTTTAACTTACCAATTCAAATAATTCCTTAATAACTACTGATAGGGCTATTCAATTATCTATTTCATACTGGATGAGTTGTGGTAGTTTCTGTTTTCCAAGGAATTATTCTTTTTGTCTAAGCCATCGAGTTTACGTATGGAGAGTCATATGCAGTATTTCCTTATTACTCTTTTGTTGTCTGCAGAATCTGTAGCGACATCTCCTGTTTCATTCATAGTATTGGCAATTTGTGTCTTCTCTCTTTTTTTCTTTGTATTGCTACTGAGTGAAGATGAAAATGTAGACTCCCCTGGTGGTCTCTGTCTCTCATCTCCGGGAATGTAGGGAGGGTAGGGTGAGGTGGGGAGTGAGCCTTGGAACTGCCCCATGGGGAAGAAAGTTTTGTCCCCATATTCAGCTCTCCCTGACAACACCCTGATGAAAGTGGGGTAGGTTGGAAACCTATTGCAGCTTGGTACTCTAAGCTCCCCACTCAGCCTTGCAGGCTTGGATGAAGGTGGGTCCATGTTTTTTTCTGGAGTGTTTAGTGCAATAAAGTGATTCTTTTTTTCTGAAAGTTCTTCTTTTTTCTGGACTTCTTTCCTCAGTCATTTGACTAGAAAGAGCAGGATTTCTTGGGGCTTGTTTTGATCAACAACCATTGGTATTTCTGTGTGGCTGGCTTATTCAATTTCTAGTCTGGGATAGATAAGGCAAAAAGAAAACTCAGGGATTTTATTACTATGTTTTCTTTGGGTCCCGGGATCTCTAGCCAGTCTCTCTTCTCTCCATCTTTTAGAGTGTTTATCTATCTGTCATCTCCAGGGTTTTATTTGTAAATACTGGGATAGATAAATTTATTTCTACATCATATTCCCAGAAATGGAAGTTCTCAACATTTTTTGTTGTTGTTGTTGTTATTTATTTATTTATTTTTATTCTTTTTATTTTAGCGTATTATGGGAGTACAAGTGTTAAGGTTATGTATTTTGCCCATGCCCACCCTCCCCCATCGAGTCAGAGCCTCAAGTGTGACCATCCCCCAAATATTGCACATCTCACTCATTGTGTGTGTGTATACTCTTCCCCTCCACCCGTCTCCCACCTGCCCGACACCTGATAAATGTTATTCCTATATGTCCACTAAGGTGTTGATCCATTAATTCCCATTTGCTGGTGAGTACATGTGGTGCTTGTTTTTACATTCTCGAGATACTTCACTTAGTAGAATGGGTTTCAGCTCTATCCAGGAAAATACAAGAGGTGCTATATCACCATTGTTTCTTAAAGCTGAATAGTAATCCATGGTATACATATACCACATTTTATTGATCCACTCATGAATTGATGGACACTTGGGTTGTTTCCACAACTTTGCAATTGTGAATTGTGCTGCTATAAACATTAGAGTGCAGGTGTCTTTTTCATAAAGTGACTTTTGATCTTTTGGGTAGATCCCCAGTAGTGGAACTGCTGGATCAAATGGTAGAGCTACTTGTATCGCTTTAAGGTATCCCATATTGCTTTCCACAAAGGTTGAACTAGTTTGCAGTCCCACCAGCAGTGTAAGAGTGTTCCTATCTCTCTGCATTCACGCCAACATTTATCGTTTGGGGACTTTTTGATAAAGACCATTCTCACTGGAGTTAAGTGATATCTCATTGTGGCTTTGATTTGCATTTCCCTGATGGTTAGAGATGTTGAACATTTTTTCATGTTTGTTGACCATTATTCTGTCTTCTTTTGAGAAGTTTCTGTTCATGTCCTTTGCTCATTTTTTGATAGGGTTGTTTGATTTTTTTCTTGCTGATTTTCCTGAGTTCTAAATAGATTCTAGTTATTAGCCCTTTATGGGATGTGTAGCTTGCGAAAATTTTCTCCCGTTCTGTGGGTTGTCTGTTTGTTCTCTTGACAGTTTCTTTGGCTATGCAGAAGCTTTTTAATTTGATCAGGTCCTATTTATTTATTTTTGTTGTTGCTGTGATTGCCTTTGGGGTCTTCTTCAGAAATTCTTTGCCTAGGCCAATGTCTAGAAGAGTATTTCCAACATTTTCCTCTAGAGTTCTAATAGTTTCACATCTAAAGTTCAAATCTGTTACCCAGCGTAAGTTGATTTTTGTAAGAAGTGAAAGGTGTGGGTCTTGTTTCAGTCTTCCACATGTGGCTACCCAGTATCCCCAGCACCATTTATTGAATAAGGATTCTTTTCCCCAGGGTATGTTTTTGTCTGCCTTGTCAAAGATTAGTTGGCTATATGAGGATGGTTTCATATCTGGGTTCTCGGTTCTGTTCCACTGGTCAATATCCTTGTTCTTGTGCCAGTCCCAAGATGTTTTAACTACTATAGCCTTGTAGTATAGTTTGAAGTTTAGAACACAGGAAAATCAAAGAAAAATCAAACAACACTATCAAAAAATGGGCAAAGGGCATGAACAGAAATTTTTCAAAAGAAGACAGAATAATGGTCAACAAACATATGAAAAAACGCTCAACATCTCTAACCATCAGGGAAATGCAAATCAAAGCCACAATGAAATATCACTTAACTCCAGTGAGAATGGCCTTTATCAAAAGGTCCCCAAACGATAAATGTTGGCATGGATGCAGAGAGGTAGGAACACTCTTACACTGCTGATGGGACTGCAAACTAGTTCAACCTCTGTGGAAAGTAATATGGAGATATCTTAAAGCAATACAAGTAGATCTACCATTTGATCCAGCAATTCCGCTACTGTGCATCTACCCAAAAGATCAAATGACACTCCACAAAAAAGATACTTGCACTGGAATGTTTATAGCAGCACAATTCACAATTGCAAAGTTGTGGAAACAACCCAAGTGCCCATCAGTACATGAGTGGATTAATAAAATGTGGTATATGTATACCATGGATTACTATTCAGCTTTAAGAAACAATGGTGGCCAGGCGCAGTGGCTCACGCCTGTAATCCTAGCACTCTGGGAGGCTGAGGCAGGCAGATTGCTCGAGGTCAGGAGTTCGAAACTAGCCTGAGCAAGAGTGAGACCCCGTCTCTACTATAAATAGAAAGAAATTAATTGGCCAACTAATATATACATATAGAAAAAATTAGCCGGGCATGGTGGCGTGTGCCTGTTGTCCCAGCTACTTGGGAGGCTGAAGCTGGGTTTTTCTAGGAGTATGGACAAATGTTTTAAAATAATCATTATTTTAAGACTTATTTCACCATCTTTAGAGGACTTCAGCACTTTTACTAGCATTTTTAGCGCATTGGTTTCATTAGCTCAAAGCCAAAGATGATTCTTGCAAAAAAATCTATGTTGATGCCCAGCTAAGTGGATATTTCCAAGAAGTCAGTCTTGGAGCCTTTAAAAAAACCATTCATTAAAGAATTATCTCACCATACATTCACCATTATTTCAAGAAAGGTAGCTGTTTCCATCCTTCTTTTAAGTGTGGGTCCTGTGTCAGTCCTTCCTTCTAGCTGTTTATGCTCAGAGATTAGAAGTGTGCATGTGCGAGACTGGTGAAAAGTGCAGATCCTGTTATAGTCTTTATCTGAAACAAGATCTGCACTTTTCACCCTCGTCTTCAGACTGATTTGATGACTCAGCTCAGAAGGAAAAATGGTTATGGCAGACAAATCTATGTTCAGGTGCAAGCAGCTGCGTTTTTCAAGGAGTATGTAGCATAGTCATAGCATAATCATAAATAATGATTATTAAAATAATCATTATTTTTAGACTTATTTCACCGTTATTTCACCATCTTTAGAGGACTTCAGCACTTTTACCAGCATTTTTAGTGCATTGGTTTCCTGAGCTCAGAGCCATGATTCTAGCAGACAAATCTTTGTTGAGGTCCAGCTAAGTGGATATTTCCAAGAAGTCGGTCCTGTAGCCTCAAAATAACCATTCATTAAAGAATTATCTCACCATCCATTCACCATTATTTCAAGAAGCATAGCCCTTTTCACCCTTCTTTGAAGAACCCTTTGTTGGAGCTGGCACTTGTGATAGGTGTTAAGTATGGGTCCTTTGTCAGACCTTCCTTCTAGTTGTTTATCTTCAAAGATAAGAAGTGCACATGTGCGAGACTGGTGAAAAGTGAGGATCCTGCTTCTGTCTAAAAACTGGTGAAGCCTGCTGAAGACTTCAGTCTATCTACTGAAACAGGATCCGCACTTTTCACCCTAGTCTTATCACCCTGAGTCTTGATGACTCAGCTCAGAATGGAAAACGGTTCTGGCAGACAAATCTATGTTCAGGCTCATTTACTTGGGTTTTTGAGGCGTATGTAGCAGATGTTTTAAAATACTCATTATTTTAAGACTTATTTCACCATCTTTAAAGGACTGTAGCACTTTTAGCAGCATTTTTAGGGCATTGGTTTCATGAGCTCAGAGCCAAATATGATTCTGGCAGACCAATCTTTGTTGAGGCCCAACTAAGTGAATATTTCCTATATTTCACCCCACTTACAGCACAGGACAGATCCTCCAAACAGAAAATCAACAAAGAAATAATGGACTTAAACAGAAATCTAGAACAAATGGGCCTGACTGACATTTATAAGACATTTTACCCCAAAATCACTGAACATACATTCTTCTCATCAGCTCATGAGTCATTCTTTAAGATTGACCATATCCTAGGACACAAAGCATGTCTAAAACAATTTAAAAAAATAGAAATCATACCATGTATCTTTTCAGATCACAATGGAATAAAAGTATAAATCAACCCTAATAGGACCTCTCATTTTTACACAAAGTCATGGAAAATAAACAACCTTCTGCTGAATGATCACTTCATAAACAATGAAATCAAAAGATTCTTTGAACTAAATGACAAAGGAGACACAAATTATTGAAACCTGTGGTACACAGCTAAAACAGTCCTGAGAGGAAAGTTTATTTCCATAAATGCCTATATCCAAAAGTCAAAAAGATCACAAATAGACAACCTAATGAATCATCTCAAAGATCTGAAAAAAGAAGAACAGACGAACCCCAAACTCACCAGATGAAGTGAAATCATTAAGATCAAATCAGAACTAAACAAAACTGACAACAGGGAAACCATATGAAAGATTAGCAAAACAAAAAGGTTGTTCTTTGAAAAAATAAACAAAATTGGCACACCTTTGGCTAGACTAATGAAAAGCAGAAAAGAAAAATCTCTAATAAGCTCCATCAGGAACAATAAAGGAGAAATTACAACAGATGCCATGGAGATACAAGATATAATTCATAAATACTACAAAAACCTTTATGCACACAAACTGGAAAATGTGGAGGAAATGGACAATTTCTTAGAAACACAAGTCTCCCTAGGCTCAACCAGGAAGAAATAGAATTCCTGAACAGACCAATATCAAGCACTGAAATTAAAACAGCAATAAAAACCTTCCTAAATGTGCACCATCTAGGGGATGGTCATGATGGAGACTCAGACTTTTGGGGGGAGGGAGGAAATGGGCATTTCTTGAAACCTTAAAATCTGTACCCCCATAATATGCCGAAATAAAAAAAAAAAAAAAACCTTCCTAAAAAGAAAAGTCCTGGACCACATGGTTTCACACCCAAATTTTACCACACCTACAAAGAAGAACTGGTGCCTATCCTGCAGAAATTATTCCACAATATCGAGAAGGATGGAAGCCTCCCCAATACATTTTATGAAGCAAACATAACCCTGATACCAAAACCAGGAAAGGATGCAACAAGAAAAGAAAACTACAGACCAATATCCCTTATGAATATAGATGCAAAAATTATCAACAAAATCCTAGCCAATTGAATCCAGGTGCTTGTCAAGAATATAATCCATCACAACCAAGTGGGATTCAGCCCGGGGATGCAGGGATGGTTCAATATACACAAATCTATAAATGTAATTCACCATATAAACAGAAGCAAAAACAAAGACCATATGATCCTCTCAACAGACGCAGAAAAAGCATTTGACAAAATTTACCATCCTTTTATGATAAGAACGCTCAACAAAATAGGCATAGATGGGGCTTACCTAAAAATGATACAAGCCATATATGACAAACCCACAGCCAATATCATACTGAATTGGGAAAAATTTAAAGCATTCCCACTTAGAACTCTAACAAGATAAGGTTGCCCACTATCTCCACTTCTATTCAATGTAGTGCTGGAAGTCCTTGCTACAGCAATCAGACAGGAGAGCAGAATTAAGGGCATCCAAATGGGAGCAGAAGAGATCAAACTCTCACTCTTTTCAGATGACATGGTATCATACCTAGAAAACCCCAAAGATTCAACCAAGAGACTCCTTGAATTGATAAATGAATTTGGTAAAGTCTCAGGATCAATAGGCAGAAATCAGAGGCATTCATATACACCAACAACAGTAAAAGTGAGAACCAAATCAAAGACTCAATTCCCTTCAAAATAGCAACAAAGAAAATAAAATAATATATTTAACTAAGGAGGTAAAAGACCTCTACAGGGAGAACTATGAAACACTGAAGGAAGGAAATAGCAGAGGATATAAACAGGTGGAAGAATATACCATGCTCGTGGGTCAGCAGAATCAACATTGCTAAAATGTCTATACTACCCAAAGTGACCTACAGAGTCAATGCAATCCCTATCAAAATTCCACCATCATTTTTCACAGATACAGAAAAAATAATTTTACGCTTCGTATGGAACCAGAGAAGACCCTGTATAGCAAAATCAATCCTAGGCAATAAAAACAAAATAGGAAGTATCAATTTACCAGACTTCAAACTATACTACAAGGCTATAGTAATTAAAACAGCTTTTAACTGGCACAAGAACAGGGACATTGACCAGTGGAACAGAACAGAGAACCCAGATATAAAACCATCCTCATATAGCCAACTAATCTTTGACAAAGCAGACAAAAACATACACTGGGGAAAACAATCCTTATTCAATAAATGGTGCTGGGAAAATTGGATAGCCACATGTAGAAGACTGAAACATTTTTTTTAAATACCAGATTCTCCATAATATCTTTGTTGTAGGCAAGGCTACCAGCTGCTTGCTTTTCAACTTATGTAGGCTAGATAAATGTCAATTTGTATCCTCTCAGCCAGCTTGGAGTCAATTCTGTACATTTGATTTGTGTTTGCAGTTCAACATGATTCTGACATCCAAATTCTTTTTGACAGTTCAGTAGCTATGTTTTGGTGCCTTCTCAATGGTACACAAAAATTAAAGCCCAAGCTTTGTCTTTTGGCTCTTGCTCATTAGATTGGATTCCTTCTAATTTGGAGAGATCAAAAATATCAACTAAGTTTTCCACTCCTTCCCTGGGAAGTGGAATACTTGAGATAACATGAGGAGAGATTGTGAATTAAGTCTCTTCTCCTTCTTCTCTGGAAGGCTGCTCTATTCCTCTTCTACTTCCAGCCACAACCCTGCCAAGAACTTACTGTTTGGGGATGCCTTATGGCAGTACCTCGCTGGAACTGGCCCTTCATGGAATTCTTACAGGATCTTGGCCCTTCTTGCTCTCTCCTGACAAATATCACTGTTTATAATCCCATTTCTTGATCTAGCCCATTGCTCAGACATAAAGTATATGTGTTAATATATAGATGGTTTTCTATTACTGTGTAACCTTTCTAGTCAAAGAATTTGCATTTGACAATAGTCTTTCTCGGGCAGTCTTAATTTAAATGACTTACAAGGTGGAGATTTCAAGCAATACGTTGTATTAGTAGGGATTATGTTTATGAGCAAGGACTTTTATGGCCCTCTCAATCTTAATATTTGGCATCTTTATATTTCATTCAAGCCTATTAGTTAAAAAAAAAAAACATAGACCTCACTCATCCTTCAAAGACTCACCTTAGGCTGAACGTTCTCAAAAATGTTCTCTTACTTCCTCCACTCTGGGATAGCTCTCCTCCATCCTCTGTGCCTCTGTTTCCACAGCACCTGATGAGTCATTCCATCATTGCTCTTATCCTGTGACACTGTAATTATTAGTTTACTTGTCTATCTCCCTTATGAAATGTCAAGAAGAGAGGGCCTATCTTGGGCAATTTTTAAACCCAAGTATCTACCATAATAATTGTACATGAGGTAATCAATAAATATTTGACACACAAATGAATGAATCAATGATCAGTCTAGGTTATGAAATAACAAAGCTTTTGCAGATTTTTTCACCTTTCTCTCTTTTGGTATTATGTGAATAGTCTTTCTCATTTAAACTTACAAAAAAAAAAATCATTGTCACTTGGAAGAAACAGAAAAACTGTAACTCAGAGAGCAGAAACCTTACATTAGCAGAACCATACATACTCTTAACCTTACAGAAAGGTTAGAGTGTAACTTGTCATATGACTGAAATTTAAATATAACACACACTGGTTTCACAGGGAAGAATCTTCCACAGACCTTTTATGAGGATTAAATATGGAGTTTAATAACAGGAGCAATTGCATCGATACTTTATAGTTTGTTGGAAAAATATTTTCCCACTTTATCCTCCATAAACAGAATAATCTTTGTTGCTGCAAAAGCTTGAAATGGACTGTGGTTTCAGATCACTAAAATGCTCTGGATTATCCTTTTTAAAATTATACTGTATTGTAAAATTTATATATGTTGTATACAACAGGTTAGTTTGTAAAGGAATTCTAAACACTAATATGATATAAGGAATATTCTACTTCTGCAACTGTGTCTACCATAATCTTTGGAAACAAAAATAAAAAATGAACTTTGCTGTACTCCTGTATAAAAAGGTGTTGATGGATTTAGAACCATCAACCACGTTTCTGCTGATGGTGCATGACTCACCATAGTGAAAATGGTTGATTGAAATGGTTATCACACAGCAGAAGCAGCACAGGTGTTGAAGCAAGAGAAACTGTGCAAGTGTGATGTGGACATACTTTTGAAGTTCACTCTGGATGCTCTCTTCTGCCCACATCTTCTCTCTGGCTGGTGGAGCAGCAATAAAAGAAGGATAGAAAAGTGGGTCAGAGATTCCCCCGCTGCCTATAATGCAGGCCCTGCTCATGCAATCGCAAAAGCAGGTGCAGGGAGAAGACGGATAGCCCTCAATTAGCCCACAGGCTGCTGTCTTGTGTATTCTAAACAGCACATTTCAGACTGGAGCCTTGTTAGGGGAGGGCAGACAGACACAGACCTTGTTGAAAGGAGGTTGTGGACTGGACTCTAAACTGAAATAGAGGCATTTGGATCGCAGAGTTACAGAGCTGAATAAGGTTCCCAGTTATTAAGAATTAACACCAGAGTCTTACACTGTAAATACATGTGGGCCACCAGAAAAAAATAAAAGCCAACTGGCGATGGTAAATCTTTTTGGTCATGAAGAGGACCCACTCTGCAAGGGCAGGTGACTGCTCACACCAGTAGATTTGCTAGATGGTTAAAGAAGAAATAGATTTTTTAGAAAAAATTAGATGCCATAGCCCATGAATATTAAGTGGTGAGTTGTAAACTACTGCAAAGTCAATCTGGACACACTTTAATGAGAACGAGAGCCAGAGAAGTGCCCAAACAGATACCTGGGAAGGAAAGGAAGGTTGGTCTCAGTAGTTCTTGATTGACCACTATGGATAAAAGGCTGTAAATCAAATGGAAATGGGACTATGAATTACAACGATTTAATTTTTCTTTCCATAGTTTAGCAATAATGCAAAGGTGGATAAATCAGGAATGCGTTCATCCTTTACATCTCAACATCTTTGGAAAGATAATGTAGTCCACCTAAGCTTTTTTTTTTTTTCAGTACTGGTAAAATAACTACATTTAACTTTAATTTAGATGTTTCTACAGTGCTCCTCATTGGCAGACCTTCAAAACAATAACCCTAGTTCGATTTACTACAAAGGTAGTTTAAACTATTATAAAAATTACTTAGACATCACTCTGGGTTCTTGCTAGAGTATCGATGTAGGCATCTGAATAGGATGCTGGAAGGAATTATTCTCAACATTTTGTCCTTTTGGGTGCCATCAATGACTAGGGATTTAGCAATATCCTAGTTCTTAATCGAGTTCTTTGCTTCATCTCCAGTTATTTTGCACTTACTCAGTTCCTCAGAAAGCAGGAAGGTGGGATTTTTAGGACAGGCCATCTGGACTCTGGGAAATGCACACGTTGGGGAAAGAATTCTCACATTCAGAGAAGACCATTAAAATGCTGCAATGGACAGCAAGTGCAGTGTAGAGCATGACATTCCCTGCATGAGGTGCTAGAGCTGGACTGATCCATGAGCGACTTTTAGGTACCTGAAACGAGCGACTCAACTAACTTGGACTAAAAATTTGTTAGCACTGAATCTTTAAAGATGAAGACAGATGAACTAATTTGAAACCCTCATCACTATTTTTCCCTCTCTAGGTACAGATAATATAATGCAACTGTTGACTTAAATTTGCTGAGTATGAGAAACCGCAGTGGGAAATTAATTTCCACACCAAAAAAAAAATAATGTCTCTAACCAATCACTCTAAAAAAGTGGTCTAACTGGTGGACCCTAACTGGCCACTTCTATAAAAACAACTTACAAACCCAAATGGCAGTTGGTAAGAGGGAGAATCTTACAGTTGAGCCAATATTTAAATTAAAAAATAGAACGCTAATGCAATTCTAGTAATTTTATGATACATGTTTTATTTTCTAATTTTTGAGAAAAGAAAGTGTAGTCCCTTACCAATCCAAATAAAGGAAAGCAGGTGTTTGAATTTTGGAAAGTGCTGACTGCTGATATATGATCAATCCATGGTTTTCTTGCTTCTAGTATGGAATATTCTGCAACTTGAAATATCTGCTGTTGGCCAGGCCCTGCAAATGTCAACAATAGGAAAGGGAGAATGAGATCTGGTGAGCTTAAGAGTGGCGTGCCTGAGGAAATGCTGCAGGGCACCATCACATAGGCAGAGAGTGGTGCATTTCCTAGGAACCAGAGTGGGGTGTGTTTGGGGTAGGCATGGGTTTTCTTTCTATGATGGTCTTCTAATGAGGGATTTTGTTCTTCTCTGACTGAGATGGTTTAGATGTCTTCCTCTTGGGGACAAGCATATAGTCCTTATGTCCCTGAGGTTTGTTGAATTTCCTTGCAGATCCCAGGGAAATGTTCTATCACCTGGAATAGTTTTGACACAGGATTGCATTTCATTTACCTGTTCTCAGGCCTGAGTTTCTTACTTTACTATTACACTGTCACCTCAAATTCCCCCAGAGCCACATTTGCACTTTTCCAAATGCTGAAGGAAGTTCTGCACACCCAACAGGGAGAGCGAGATCACTGGAACACTGAGCCCAGCCAGGCAGAAACAAAGATGATGCAATGCTCATTTTGGAGGGTGGTAGGTTACGTCCTCAGAAGAGGGAAACCTGAGCACTTCAAGAACTTAAGGGAGAGTTGAGGCAAAGGTCTGCCTTCAATTCACAGCCGAGAACAATTTCCCCTCCCCTTCCTCAGACTGCATGTCAGAAATGTCTGTTAATGAAGAAAGAGTTGGCCTGTCAAATTATGCTGAGTGGCCAGGAGAGAGGGCTCATGCCTGTAATCCCAGCACTCTGGGAGGCTGAGGCGGGAGGATTGCTTGAGCCCAGGAGTTTGAGCTTGCAGTGAGCTATGGTGACGCCATGGCACTCTACCCAGGGCGACAGAGTGAGACTTTATCTCTCTCTGTCTCTCTCTCTCTCTCTCTCTCTCTCTATATATATATATATATATATATATATATATATATATATATATATACCGAGCTTTTGTACTTTTGCCAAAACATTTAATCATCTCATATAAGCAGTTGAAATCCAATATAACCACCTACCCAATAACTTTATTTGTTTTAATTAATTAAAACTGCTAAAATTTTACCTGTCAGGCTTTCCTCTGAAATCAGTGGAAAATATGAGAAATAAGACATGATCCAAATGATAAATTACATTTTAAAAAGGTGATTGTGTCCCAAAAAGCCCAAAGAGTTTCCGTTATAATGGTCCATCTGCTTGGCCTTGGCCATATACCATATTAATGTAACAGCAACACCTTTTTAGATGTCACCATCAACAATGTAAAAAATGGGAAGTCAAAAGTTAATAGTTTGGGGAAGGATTAACATTTTATTTTGGGGAGAAATCAGTTCTCCTACTAACCAGGAACTTATCCACTTAGGAAGTAGAACTCCTTGGTGTAAAATTGCCCTTACGAAGGATTGTGGGAATTGCAGATTTTGGAGCATTTTTGCAGATGTGCAAATGTAGTCAGGTTTATCAACTGATCTCATATTAAGATTTTTTAGAAACACAGTAGCCCCTTAACATGGTAGACATTAAACTGCATCATTTAGACCACTCATAAGCAACCCAAAGGATAAAAAATATATAGTTTGCTGAGGCACAAATTTGATACAAAACCACTGTGAGTGTAGATGAAGAAGGGGGTTCCTTAGCTTTATGAGTAGACTAGTAGACATCCAGGTTGGTGAAAAATAAGGACAGAGTTAAATTATTAAAACCCAGGGGATCAAAGGAGAGAACCCTCTCCCCCATTTCCAGAGCCGGTGCTTAAATCTCCGAGGTGAGGGCCCAGCCCCATGATGCTTGGATCTTTGAGGGAAAACACACAGCAGGGGATGTACAGTGTGTCTGATGCTGGTACGTGTGGGGCCCACACTGCCTAGTGCCTGGACCAATTGATGCAGCACAGCTGGCTGATGTTCTGAAAAAGCTTAGTGCCGTGGATGCTAGGAGTTCTGAGAGAAACAGGAGCTGGAGCTGGAGCTATTATCTGCAACTAGAGGGATGCTAAGAGAATCTGAAACCTGCCCCTCACTGCTAGTGATTCCCACCAACCAAACTTTATTGGCGTTCAGCTGGCAAGGGAATCTGGGATAGGAAGTTTCCGGAGCTCCAGATTCAGCATCCCAGAGCAGAATACAGAAGAGAGGGTAGCACCAAGAGGCAGTTAGCCAGTAAGCCATACAGTAGCTCTACCTCATCTTCAGAAATGTTGGCCACCTGCCCAGAGCCACAGCTGGGAAGTGGAAGGGTTGGGATTCTTAGTTAGGTATATGGGGATGGAAAAACCCATTCTCTTTCCATTATATTAAGCTGCTTCCAAATGAATAAAATGTTTCAATTTTAATTTGCTCTTATTAAAAGAAACATCAATCAACCACATTAAAAATGTAATATATCTCCACAGTAGCCCAAATGATGATTAATAGTTTATGTACTTTATTACTGGGATTGAATGGGGAGGAAAATTTTCATGGATGTCATTTAACATATACTATTGAAAGAACTTCAGTTCACTTCCATTATTTTTCAAATGTGACATGGCATTTTATGAATGTAAGAGTAACATGTACTTAATATGAAAATTCAGGGGAAAAACCCCAAAAGTTTTCAAGAAGAAAATAAAAATCCCTGAACAGTCTAGTCTATCATCCAGGGGTAACCTCTGTTAACTTTTGATAGCAATCATTTCAGTGTAAAATATTGTAAAATGAAAAAAATCACTGTATTTACATATTTGGAAGTTTGATCATTACTAAGGAGATTGCTCTATTGTCTTAGAGTTATAAAGCCAGAAAGAGCCTCATGGTAGATATGTAAACCAAGATGTAGTATGTGGCAGTACTAGGACGAGAATAGTAGTGTTTAGACTCCAAATTCATGATCCTTTCAGCAGGCTCCAGCCCACCTGTTTACCTGTCATTGTTCTTTGCTAAAAGAAAACTTTGTTTTTCAAGAAAGTGAAAATATTATTTGTAAGAAGTATTTTCTAAAATAATGTATAGTAAATTTTATTATTTCTGTTTCTCCCAAGTGATTCAGTTTTTTGAAGACGGAGAACAAGAGTTGGTTGGTTATTCCAAACTAAATCAGGCGCAGGATCCTCAATTTCTCTAACATGAGAACAGATGAGACCTCATGGTGCAGTACCATGTTGCAACCACTAGTAGGCACTCAAATATTAAAATATTTGCCAAGTTGACTAAGACCTGCCGTAAACAGACTGGAATTACAATCTGCAAAATGTTTTTCTGTTAGAGTGCCTTATGAAGTTAAGTGTATTCTTGAAAATGCTGCCAACTAGTAATTAATGTGACTAAAGTAGAAATTTTTTATGAAATCAAAAATTGCTTTTAGTAGTATTATTATTTGGCAAGAACAATTTTAAAACATCTGAAAACATCTGAGTTCTGCTTTCTTGGCTCAGGGTAGTAGGTTATTGTGTTGCTTTTTCCTTGTTAGGTGGTAAATAATGATTCAAAAATAGCGTGAAATATAAATGTGACTTTCCCTTCCTTTTAGGTCCTTAATAATAGAGAAGGGAATCTAGACTAGATTTTTAAAAGGCTGAATTAGTCAGCAACTTTGTAAATACTTAGGATTCAGTAAAACTCAATCTGAGTTTGGTTGCATACTTATATTTGTAATTTTTACATTGCATCTCTTTATTTTGTTTCTATGACTTGTAATTTTCTTTTTAATTGACATATAGTAATTGCACATATATGTGGGGTACAGTGTGACATTTTCCTATATATAAATGAGGGAAACATTGTATAGTGATTGTATACATTGTATAATGATCAAATAAGGGCATTTAGTGTATGCATCACCTCAAACATTTATCATTTCTTTGTGGTGAGAACATTCAAAATCCTCTGTTATTTGAAATCTACAGTATTGTTAACTATAGTCAGCCTACCGTGCAATAGAACACTAGAATATATTCCTCCTTATCTAACTATAATTTTGTACCCATTGACCAATCTTTCCCCATCTGTCCATTCCCTCTATCCTCCCCAACCTCTGGTGACCACTAATTTAGACTGTACTTCTAAGAGTTCAGCATTTTCAAATTCCACAAATGAGTGAGAGCACGTGGTATTTGACTGTGCCTGGCTTATTTCATTTAATGTAATGTTCTCCAGGTTCAACCAGAGGACCAAAAATGACAGAATTTTATTCTTTTTTTTCTTTTTTTACAGCTCAATAATATTTCATTGTGTATATTTACCACATTTCCTTTATTCATTCTTTGATTGGTAGACACTGAGGTTGGTTCCTTATCTTGGCTATTGTGAATAATGCTGCAATAAACATGGGAGTACAGATATCTCCGAGACATACTGATTTCATTTCCTTTGGATAAATACAGGCACACCTTGGAGATATTGCAGGAACAGTTTCAGACCACTGCAATAATGCAAATATTGCAACAAAGTCACACAAGTTTTCTGGTTTCCCAGTGCATATAAAAGTTATGTTTATATCATGCTGTAGTATATTAAGTGTTTAATAGCATTATATCTAAAAAAAAGTACATACCTTAATTTAAAAATAGTTTATTGCTAAAACAATGCTAATGATCACCTGAGCTTCATCTGATCATCAACATGTGTTCCTCACTAAGCTTAATCATTTCTAGCTTTTGATTGAAAGTGAGAGGCCTGCAACTCTTCCTTTCACTTAGAGGCCATTGTAGGATTATTAATTAGCCTAATTTCAATATTGTTGTGTCTCAGGGAATGGGGAGGCCCAAGGAGAGGGAGAGAGATGGGAGAATGGCCAGTAGATGGAGCAGTCAGACATACACACTTGATTAAATTTGCCATTTTTATGGGCATTGTTTGTGGCACCGCCAAAACAATTACAATAGTAACATCAAAGATCAATGATCACAAATCACCATAAGAGATAATGATAATAGTGAAAAAGTTTGAAATATTGTGAGAATTACCATAATGTGACACGGAGCCACAAAGTGAATATAAGTTATTAAGAAAATGGCACCAATAGACTCGCTTGGTACTGGGTTGCCACAAACCTTCAATTGGTAAAGCACACAATGCTATCTGTGAAGCATAGTAAAGCAAAGTGCGATAAAAATAGGTCTGCCTGTATTATATGTGGCGGGCACTTTTGTATGAATTTTATATATTTTATCTTGTTTGATCCTATGATTCCAATTTTACAGAAGGGGAAACTGAGGCCCAAGGAGGTCCAGTAAAATGCCCAAGTTCACCTCGCATGTTAGAATCAGGAATTGAGTTGCCTAAGCACTATGCCATATACCGTCTCCCCCAGGAGAGAGATTTCAGAAAATGATCAGGAATTGTTTTGTGGTGGCCTGAGAAAGAAAAAAGAAAAAAAGAAAAAAAAATGATCAGGAAAAGATATCACAGTCCTGTCTCCAGATGCTGAAAAGGAATTTAGCTCTGGGGTTGGGGAGGAGAAACAAAAGGAATTCCAACTGCAGAGTTCCAAGTGTCATTTGAGGAGACCAGTGTTAGGTGGCTCTGTGGCGCAACGGATGAGATAGCACATTAGACTTCTAGAGGCCAGAGGCAATCAAAGAAGCCAGTGTGCCCGCACAACGTATATTCTGCTCAGCAGACTGTAAAAAAGTACAAAAGACTAAAATAATAATAATAAAAGAGGTGCATAACCAGAGTCAAATATAAAAGAGCGACAGCAATCTTGAACCAGAAGGTTCAAGCGTAGTATGACCTGTGACATGAGAGGCCTCAGGACAACTCTAAGGGTTTTTAGATGTTCCGAAAAGGAAGAAGGAGGAAAATAAGTCACTCCTGGAGGTATCGGAGTACTATTAATTAGGTTTAAAGAAAAAAGAATGTTCTTTACAATTAGAAAGGGAGAACACAATTAAGATAAATGAAACTCAGATATTAATGCCCTGTTAAGTAAATGAACACCTAGAAACAAACAAACACCTAGAAACTTTACATAAACTTGTCCCGGGGTTATAAAGGCACTGGAATTGAGAAAATTTCTGCACAATTACAAGAATGAAGGGGAAGCATCTGAAGTCAGGAATTAGGTGACTAACATTCTAATTTACTGATAGGGATTAGGCTTCTCGCACCATGGTCTGGTGAGCTTAGCGTGGAATACTTGGCAGACTTCAAGAAGGAAATATTAAAAAACAGTTTGTGAGCATTTATAAAAATAAAAGGTCATCACTAAAAATCAGCATGGTTTCAAGTGAGGACACGCATACCAAAATGTTGCCACTTTCCATTTTGAGACTGTTGCTAGTATTTTATTTTCAGCAAAGCATTTTTCACAAAATTTCATATTGCCTTCATGATCAAACTGGAAAAACATGGAGGAAATGATAAGAGGTATTGCATCCATGGCTCAATACATCTGTTCAAAGAAGAAGTCTGATTACTGAAATTGCCTTGTGCCAGGCCCAAGAGCTCTGCTCTTGGTTCTACGCCACTTAACATTTTTATCCACTTAGACGAGGACCTACAAGAAATACTTATCACCTGAGCAGCAAGGTGGGACATGCTTCGTATTCTGAATAACAGAAACTGGAACCAAAACATTCTAGACAGGTGACAACAAGGTCAAAACTAATATAATAGTATTGAGAGGAAAAAAGTTTACTTAAGATCTTTAATTTACATTTAAAATCCCACTGTCTGAATATTGAAGGAGATAGAACAGCACTGAATAACCTTAAGGGTTTTAGTTGACCACATACTCAAAATGAATTAACATTCCAGATATAATTTGGCTTTTATCAATCAATGCAGCCACAGGCAGCCCCAGTGGAAGGGAGATAGGTTGCTCTATTCTGCCTGTTCAGAAGCAGAACACAAAACAATGACTATAGGCTCCACGGAGTGCAGTCTCAGATCAGAGCTGTCCTTGTAAAGGAAATGTTTCTTACCACTGGAAATTCTCAGAAGGTAGCTAAAAATGCTGCAGAAGATATCACACTCTCTGGACATCCAGACCTATGGCTAATGGATACCTGTAACCTTCCTAGTGGAAGGTTGTACTAGGGGAGCTCTAAGCTTCCTACTAGCTTCAAAACTGTCCCATTTTACTCTGGAATCTTCCCAGTACCTTGTCTCATTGTTCCCTGGAAGCCCATAATTATGAGATCCCTGCTGCCAGGCCCATGTACTGACTCCCGGGCAGATTCACAGGATCCTAGGTGAGCTTTATGTTCCTGGACTTTGGGTCTAGAAAAGACTGCTGACAATACCTGCCTATTTATCACTCCCATCTCCATGCATATCCATTGTGGACTTCCCAAATCATAAAAGAGATATCTGTTTTTTTGTTTGTTTATTTGTTTTGCATGTTCAGTGTTACCTGTTTTTACCAAAATATTTTTTTACCCTTCTATACTATCTTGCCAGACAGACAGTTCTACTGTGATACTGTCATTGCTAAATCTTTCTGTTTGAAATGCCACAATTATATCATTGATACAGTGCCCCTGAAGCTTGTGGAGCAACAGTTCATAGCACCAACTGGTTAATCCCAGTCCACCCCACACCCTGCACAAAGTCTTCTATGCCACCATCATTTTTATTAAATCATAATCTCTTCCCAAAGTTCCTCTTTATATTCTCCTGATGATGAAATTCAAGGGCTGAAAGAGAAAAAAAAAATAGCCAAAGGATAAAGAGGAGAATTGACCATTAACAAGAAAAAAACAAACTCTATTCTGGCTTAAATGGAAAAAAGAAACAATCAAGGTGGTCTAACCATCTTACACAACAAAAGCCAAGTTCCTATCATCATGGTTAAATTCCAGCCCAACAATACCTCAAATTGCCAATACGTTGAAAACTTCTCTAATACGCTCAAAATGATCAATGGAACTTCAATTTATAATATAAAGATCTTCACTTTTCTCTCCAAGATGTTTTGAAAAGTATTTAAACTGGCTTCCAACAAGTGAGCTTTCAAAGATGGAAATAAAGTACTTACTAAGTAATATCAAGTACTGCCAAATCTCAGTCCCTGGATATGCACTAATTATAATCTCTTTTAGAATTTTATTATTGGCGCACACTTACATTTCAGGGACAAAAGTGCAGTTAGTTTGCTTGCAACGAGCTTTGCCTCAAAGATTAACGACTCAGAAGAGGTAACCAATGGACCTCAGCCATAAAATAACCATTCTATTATCTGAAAAAACAGATACCAGGCAGTACATTTGTTTAGTCAGTGAAGTTGGGGACAAAAAGATGTGTGTGTGTGTGTGTGTGTGTGTGTGTGTGTGTGTGTATAAGCTTAGAGAGGAAAATATCAGGTCTTTCTGTTTGTAAATTTACTAACTACAAAGAATTCTACTCAAAGAATTGAGAGTGCTCTCCTGACAGTTTTAAGATATTGATCAATGGTGGGGTTATAGCTCCATTAATGCCTCTGTTGGTTTTCTGTGTATTTTCATTTTCCTTGCCTATTACCAGTTTTAGAGTGTCATTTTTCCTCTCTCAATCCTCTAACAAACTGAAATAGTGAGTCTTAGAAACTGCTGATCTGAATGTGAACTAAAAGGTATTTGCTTACAGATCACTTCTTTTCTCCAAGACCTCATAGGGTGTGGGCCAGAGAAAGAGGCTGTAGAGGGGATGACTGGGACCAGAGAGAAAGGCATGGAGGGTGCAAAGCAGGAAATCAGAAAAAAAGAGATTCCACTGTGGGGCGAGGGGTTGGGGAGTAGAGAGGACTCGGTGCTAAGCTGCCCCAGGGGTGGGCGTTTCTGTTACCTGTGGGCCACCTGCCACACTCTACAGCCGCAGACTTAGGCCCCTGGATAAAGGTTGGGAGAGCTGTATACCCTAGATGGGGAGAAACACAAAGGGAAAACTTTCCCCACAACTGAGGCAGAACCAAACATAACCATTGGCATTTCCTTAGGAGCTGGGTGGCAGCACAAACAGTACCATTGTTACATGAATTTCTCAGTAGTCAGAAGAGGATCTCTTTAGGTAGTTTACCAAAAGAATGCATGAAGGGACCGGACTCTTGAGCATTGAGCTGTGCATATCACAATCGCCCATTCTTACTTCCCTTAAGCAGGTCACATTCCTTACTGCTAGCAAGAGGCTCTACTGTGAAATCTGGAGGCACCAGACATTGGAGGGGTCCTACTGAAGACTGGCCAGCATTCTGCAGTGTGCTAACTAGCCTTTTGGGGAAAAGGCAAATACACGGCCAAGGAATGGATACAGGGACGCAATTCAGGCAGACTAGTGCCCTGAAGGAATGTGATGAAGTCCACTATGGCCTATCTGTGGCTCGTACAGCTGCCAGAAGCAGTGAGGGGCAGAGCACCGGATGGTGGAATGGTTATTCTGGTTCCGTCCCTTGCAGTGTGGCTTTGAGAAAATTGCCTATGACCCTTGAACCCCAGTCCCTCCTCCACAAAACAAGATTAATAATGACTACTAGCATTTACTGAACTATACACTAACCACTGTTCTAAGCACTTGTTCATATTTCCTTTTATTCTTACAGTAGCCCTATGAAGTAGTTACTATTGTTAGTCTCATCTTAGAGAAAAGGAAATGCTCTTTAAAATTATGTCTTAGAAGGATAAATAGTGACTAGGCAAGGATATGAGAATATGAACTCCACAGAGCCTCAGCCATAAACACATCCTGCTCCTGGTAAGTCTGATTAGGAATAAATATGAGGGAAATGCTTCATTAACTCTGTATAGAACTTTTCCTAAATTAATGAAACAAAAATGTTTTGCTTGGAATGAATTATAGGGTAATAGCTCAATTCACAGGCTCTGGAATCATAGCAGATTCCTGGATAGCTGAGTGAAGTCCACCTCCTCCACTTACTAACGGGTGACACAGACATCAAATGGATTATCCAGTTTCCTCATTCGTAGAGTAGGGACGATAGTAACGGCAGCTACCACTACTACCGCTAGATTTGTTAGGAGTAAGCGAATAGAGGTGAAGTGTTCAAAGCATGCTTGGTGATTGTTACTACAACTGATCAGTGCTGGGCTGACTTGTGGGAGATACACAAATGCAGCGCGCAGCCCTTCACGCAGGAGACCAAGCCAAGGTAGTATGTCCAAGATGACGTAGCACGAAGAGCTTGGTATATGGTGCAGGTTGTAGGCTGGGGCACTGATGACGCTGGCAGGAAGCCATCACTGGAAAGAATCCCGGGTGAGTGTGGATAGGGAAATGGAGGCCACTAAACAGGTGGTGACAGAGGATTGCTGGGAGGAGCCGGCAGAGGGTATCCTTACAGAGGGGACAGGTCACCGGAGCAGGTTAACTTTGTAGGCTGTTAGACAAGAGTAAGTTGCACACATATTCTTTCAGGAAAGGATGGATCTTTGAAGTTCTCAGAAAGTTTAGTTCTTAAGAATTTGCTTCATAAAGTATACACACACACAAAGTTATGCACTGTGTCTATTTTTAAAAGTCATTTCTCCCGTCATTCTCTCCCCCAGTAATTCTGACTGGTGAAGGTGGTCACCCTGATGTATTCTATTAGGAAAACAACTATAATAGCCCTTTTTGTAGAGCTTTATGGAAATCCCAGAATAACTTCAGCTTAATGACTATTTTTTCATTTTACGCACTAAAGGAGATTTCTCCTTTACCCCGTGTAGAGTCCAGCTGTGGCTTTGTTAATAGAAACAGGTGCTTCCACAAATCCTTCCATGTTTGCAGTGACAGTTGCGCATTAACCAATTCTGTCAGATGTTTCAGCACTTCCTAGATTGGGGGGCTGGCAGCAAAGTGAAATTTTACAACCAGCTGATTCACAGACAATAACCATCTGGATGGCTCGCTTCCCTTCCTCAATCGGGAACTGGCTTCTCTCTCCTTCTGATTCAATTAATTGCCGAGAGAATCGAAAACCAAATCACTGTTAAGATGTGATACATTACATTGGTTATTCTTGCAGATCCACTTGTCTCACTGCTCATGACTTATGCACCAATTAAAAGTCTCCAGGGAGAATCTTTCTTATTTAGCTCAAGTCAATGTGAAGGGGATGCAACATGCTTGGTGTCCTGTTCAAACACTAGTCACTCAGAGGCTCATACAGGAAAGGCTAAGATTTCTTTCCTGGAAAAGTAACAATTCCTAAAGTGTGCAAAAGATAAATACATATTGTCTAAAAACCAAAAGAAAGGCTTTCTCAGCAGTTGGTTTGGAATAGCTATACTGTAGTTCTGTCAGGGGAAAAAATTCCAGGTGAACAAGTTCCATGGATCACTTTCATCCCAGGGTGTGTGCATGTTGTGTGCTTACAGCTCTCACTCCAAGGTAATGGTCCCCAAAATGTAGTGTGCGTCAGCACTTGTTAAAACACTGGTTGCTGTTTTCCGTCTCCAGCGTTTCTGATTCTGTAGTTTGGAGTCCAAGAATTTGCACATCTACATTCCCAAGTGATGCTGAGGCTCCTGGGAACTACATTTTGAGAACCACTGGTCTGGGCCAGTCTCTTAAAACAAGCCAAGCCTCATCTCAGGCAGCCTACAAGTGTTAAAAAGAAAATTTAAGGAATTGAAATAAGTTATTGCTCCTTTTTATACTGCTAATTCTTTGGCTTCAGAAGCCAGTGTGCACCTCTCTCCAATAATCACTGGGTAATTAATCCTCTTTCTACAATATTGAGAAGTCAATAAGCAAACAATTGTGTGTCTGATCCAGGACAGGGAGCTCTGCAGTGTAAGAAGTATACATGTGACAATCCTGCCCCAAAGAAACTGACCAGCTGTTCAGGACAGTTTAGGCAAGAATTCTAGTTCCAGGGGCCTAAGTATTTGCCTTTCATCCCTCTTGCCAAGTAAGATTCTGTCTAGGTGTCGTCAAGCATGCATAGCGGAGTACACAGATGAGTACACAGATGCAAGCTCTGGGCCACTCTCTCCTCTATACGGACTCCCTCTCCCCACCCCCCACCTCCCAACTAATGGGCCAGCTGAAGTGATTAGTTCATTTGGATGCAGAGTTTAAAATTATATAACTCGAGTGCCTGTAGGTACACCCTGGCCCACACTGTCCACTTCTCAAAATGCCTGTCACTTGTTACTAACATCCGCTGTTTTACGTGTGTCCTGCTAGGCTGCACGGGACATCTAGGTTTGCAGCCCCTCATTAGCCACCACACTGGCCTTTCTGATCCTCAAATATGCTCTTCCCCCAGCCCCTCACCTAACTCCTATTCTGTCTCTTCTTGAATGTTTCTTCCTCAGGGGAGTCTTTCCTGACCTCTACCCAGTACTTTTCCTTTGAAATACTTCCCAAAATATAATGCAATGTTTGTCATGCATCTGTTGATCCTGCTAGATTTCAGCTCCCTGAGGGCAGGTGCTATCTGTCCTGTCCACTAGGGCATTCTCAGCACCCAGCCAGTGCCTGCCACAGGAGAGACACTCCAGGCAGCAAGGCCCTGGACTCACTCAGTTGCCTGGATGATGAGCTTCTTGCAGGAGCGATGGCTTCCTGGGCCCAGTCTAAGGAGCTGCAACATCCAAAGGCCCTGAGTTGTTCTTATTTGCTCTAGAAAACTCTCTCCAGCACAGCACCCTGGTCCTGTCTCACCTCTCACAGTGGCAATGACAAGGGGCAGCGTTTCTGTTTTATTTGCTGTCCCAGGCTTGTGAGTTCTCTGCCTCCCAAAGGAAGCTTGTGTCGTTATCTTCTGATGACCCTACATTTACATCTACAGCCCTGACCTCTTCTCGGAACCCCAGACTATGTGTGCCTCATCTACTCTCCAACTGTGTATCTTAAAGCATCTCCAACTCCCCTGTCCAAAAATGTTTTCTTGATCTTCCTCACAAACCTTCTCTTCCCAAAGATTTCTACTTCCTCAGGTGAAAGTTGTAAATCATCCTAATTCCTCTTTTCTCAAACATCAAGCAACAAGTCATCTTATCTCTACCTTCAAAATCTGTCCAGAATCCAACCTCCTCTCACCATGTCCACCAATCTACTACAATCCTACCCACCATCATCATTGTTCTCATGGTTGATTGTATTAGCTTCCTACCGTGTCTCCTTGCACTGGTCGTTGTCCCGATGGCCTTATCTCAAATTCCGAGTGATTTTGGTAAATCCTAAGTCACAAATCGGGTGGTCACTCTGCTCACAGCCCTCCAAATGCTTCCCATCTGAAACTGAAATCTGAAGTCTTTTTAATGGTTCATAGGCCCTCACTCTGGGTGTCCCTTCCTGCCATATCCTTTCTGTTCTCTCCCCCACCTACTGTGCCACCTACACTGGCCTCCCTACTGTCTCTGAGCAGCCTCTACCCTAAGGCCTTTGCACTTTCCATTCCCCCAGCCTGGAACACTCTTCCCCAGACACCTACACACTGGGCCTCCTCACTTTCTCCCAAGTGAGGCCTCTGCTGCCTCCCTTGTTAAAGTGGTACTACCACCGTGACCACCGCCAGTACCTAGGGATTTTTCTCCATAGCACCTACCCCTGAGAGGGATATCCATGGTAAGGACAGCATTTTGGTTGGGCTCTTAAAAGCAGAATTGTGATTAGGAAGTAGGGATAAAAGAAGGTAAGGTAAGGTAGATGGCAGGTAGCCAGCATAAATGGTCGCCCAGTGGTTACCTGATGGTGTAAGGTAGGCTCTAGGATTGAGCTCTGTCAAGATGGAAGAAACACTGACAACAAGGTCCCTTCCCTTTAAGGCAAAGATTAGCATGCTTGCTATTTGTTGAATAAAAATGCCCACAATGTGGAAATGTCTTTTCTTTGAAACAAAAATCCTTTTGGATATTGTTAGACAGAATGAAGAGACTAGGGATTGGGAAGAAACAGAGTAAAATAAAAATTGTGGATCAAGAAAATCCCTTTCCTGGATGGAAAGGCTCCGCTCAGTGTGAAAAACTATTTAAAGAACAAATTCGGAAATTCTCAGCAGGGCCAAGAGTCTTCTTGGTCTTGAGGTTAAAAAATGACCTCTAAATTAACTTATAAAAATAGTTATTTATCAAAAACAAACCAAAAAAATGTTCTTTGTTAATCATATCAATAAAGTACCAAAATCCCAGAGGGATCCTTCTAAGTGGAAGAGAATACTTTGTTGTGGTTTTGTTTTCAAATTGAAAAAAATTATCCAGGCGTACTTAGCAATATCCACACAGGGATGTGTCAATCAAGAAATGTATATCAGAGCTAATGAACTATTTTCCACCATTCATTTTAAACCAGTTAAGAATTCTCTTATGTAAATCTGACAGTTTTGTCCTTGTGAGAGTTGTGCAGTTTAAATTTTTGATGGCCTTTAAAAATTTCTGGTTGACAGGAATTGAGCAAATATTTTCCATGGTAAGAAAAAAAATCTGTAGAAAGCTGCACCAGTCTTAACATTTACAAAAATTACACCAGAGTATTAATAATCCTCTTGTCATTAATCATCGTCAAAAGCTAAATATCATTTTGTTAACCACTTAGTCTGTATCACAAATTACTGTATCACAAATATATATATGTGTGTGTACATATATATATATATATATATATATATATATTCACCACCATCCTCCCTGTACCACTTCTATTTGTTTTGAGCACAACCTGTATTCATCTTTAGGTCTGATTTTTTTATTACAAAAGATAACGATGCTTTCAAAGTGAATTGAATTATAAGCTTTTTACTATTTTTCAGTGAGTAAAAAAAAGGCTATTTAAGTTTCATCACTCAGCTAAATAGAAATTTTCAAAGGGAATTCTGTCTAAAGATATGATATAATGCCATATGGTCCTGGTTTCTAGAGAAATTCAATTTTGTAAGTTGTGTAAATGAATTTATTAGTTAAAGTAAACTTACAAATCTCTGTAGGTTTTTATAAATAGAAGCAAACTAGTTCATTTGAATTACTATATATCACCCTAGCATTTTTTTAATGCAAGAAAATGTATTTGTAAATATAATCATTCTTTCTCAGGGGATACTAATTTACCATGCTCTCATATCAACTTAAAATCTTGAATTCTACAAGAGATTTTCATATAAAATATCAAAGTTAAGAAAAATTTAGGCTCAAAAAGAAGTTTTTGGTAACTACAGAAGTTTTTGGAACATGTATAATTTCATTTACATTCTCAGCTTTTCAATTCTATTTATCTTAAAATTTGCTTCACAAAATGTTATATGGTTATAATTCAACATTACTGCATAATGTATTTGAGAAATGTCTAGTAACTCTTTTGTTATTAGGTAATTTAATGATTCAAATCTCCTGTTACTGTTTCGACTGCTAGCACTTATTAAGCTACCTTTTAATGCAAAACAAAAACAAAAATCTTTTTCAAAAAGTATTGAAAAGATTTGCCATTTTCATTTTGAAGATGGAGAAAAAGTAGGGTAGGTTAAAAGATCTGTCAGCCTGCATGGTTGAGTCTCTAAAAGACAATGCTTTTGTATCAATTCCTACGACACTGAAAAACACCGGGCTCTACCAGGCAGGTAATAGCTCTTTATATTTCCAGAGCCAACTAAAGTAGAAATTAAAGGAAACCAATTATAAAATCCGTGTAAAAAGGAAAAAATAAGTAGTTCCTCATCAACTGAGAATTAAATAAGACTGATTAGCTCTTTGTGTGCCCAGTTGAATATGCCATTAAAGGACCAAGCTTATCTCATGTTTGTTTTCTTTAAGTGGCTGCATGTAGACAATGGCTACAGGGAGAACTGACTTTACAGGTACACAATCTAGTACCACAAGCAGAACATCATGGCACCAGATTCATATCTTTTTAAAACAGGAAAGTTGTAATTTGGCAGTAAACAAACTGTGAAGGGAGAGGCTGAAAAACTCATCCAGACACTCACAAAAACAGCCACACACAGACATATTTCAAAAGTGCTTCCCATTAGACTGTGCTAGTTATGGACATCCACAGGGACTGGCGGACAGTGGCAGTCATTTTCCTTTACCGCCATGTCTGAGCACATGCAACCCTGTGCCCTCCACTTCAGCACCTCGACTCCCGGAAGATGCACAGAACACGAGTTTCTCATGAGACTTCTCAGGATTCCGTAGCTGTTGATGTTATAGGTCATACACAGTAATCACTGGACCAATACCACACTGGCTTAGATGTCTTCCATGCTCCAGTCGGAAAGAAGACACACAAAATTCCTTACTAGACCACTGGAAGGAGTACATGGGAAATGGATTTTCATGTCACATATATTGGGAGGAGATCTCTGGCTTCAGGGCAAAGTTTAGAGGAGCAATACACATAGTTACTGAAGACTAATTAACTGGGTTCCAAAGCACATTATTGGCTGGATTCAGACTATTTTACAGGTGTGTTACAAAGCAGATATTTAAGAAAGGTGAATATATGACCCTATATTTTTAGAAAGAAAGAAAAAACAAAATCACCATTGTGTATGCTACTCAGGTACTAAAAAGGTATACTCAATGAAATTACTTTTTACCATTGGTTTAAGGATATAAAATAATTAAAATCAGAACATGCCAAAAAAATTACATTACAGTTTCATGACCACTGCCTCACATGCAAAAATATCAAAATACAATCTCACATAGGCTGATCATATTACAGTATATTTATTAAATTTTATCATTTATGATCACTTTGTTATAATTAAATTAACCTGACATAAACCTTCACATTTAAAAACACAGAGAACATACTGATTTTTCAACTATTTTACCTACATATACTTTTTAAGTCTCATGCAGTGCTCATAATTAGGAGATACTATACATTAACCCTCTCATAATATGCTTATTAGGAACCAAGTTCAGAGGGTAGAAAAATGCCAACATAAACTCATTCTCCAAAAACTGCCCATAGATATATTACACCAGTTCCTTCTAATTATGTACTTATGGTACATTCTTCTGTAAAATGTATAATTGTAGTCATATAACCATAGTTATGACAAGGCAATATTTCAAGAAGGGATTACAACAAATGAGACCAACAGTTGAAGAGACCAGAGCATATAAAAGTCATTTGAGAACACCATACACACTTTGCTGTTTTCCACTTTCCAGTTGAAAAGAACATGCACAAAGTCTTCTTAGTAGATAGTTGTCAGGAGTGCACAGAAAATTGGCTTTCACCTCATATATGTTGAGAGAAGATCAATGCCACTGAGGAAAAAGAGTTATGTTCTTTATCTTTTAGGTCTGTCTATATCATCTATAGCTGCTAGAAGTTTTTGTCTTGCTTTCTTATTAATATGGGATCCCAGGCAAACATTCACCAGATTCGTCAGCTGCTTCGTTGAATATTCCTGTTCAAAGAAGGAAGATCCAAATTTAGTACACTAAAAGACATGTATCTGATCAATGCAGCAAAAGAACAGGCAGATATCCAGGAATCAGTGAATAGTTACTGAGTACTACAAACCAGTGAAAAACAGTGGAAATTATAGTTTGGGACACGGAGGACAAATTGCTTACTGAGCTGTAACAGGAGGGAAGGAGGATACAGCAGTACACATTTGAAATAGGAAGCAACTGTATCTGTTTTAATATGGCAAAGTAATCTGGCATGCCTATGCTTTTTATTACTTCGAAGATCACACATTTTATCCTTGTTTCTCTGATAGTCTTTGTTATTAAGTTACCAAAATACACTGACATTTCAAATTTTTACAATGCTACTGATCAAGTATTTTTCTGGCACTGTACATTTTATAAAACTTTAGTTAGAAAAAAATCAACAAGAGAACAACTCTTCTAAGATACAACAAATGAATAAGGTAACAAAGATCAGAAAGTCAGTGTCTTTTAAACTCTTATATTGTAATTGATAACTATTAATAGCAAGTAAAATTAAGACCACAAGTATCTTTCACCATCCATATCCACCTGGTTCTCAAATTTCAGATAATGGGTTGCCAGGATGAGAATCAAGAGAGATTCACAGAAATTGCTGCATATTGATTTGGTTCTGGAGGTTGAATAGCAAGAGTTCAGACAGCGAGAGATAATTCTATACTATCATCTAAGAAGAAAAGAAAATCCATCTTTATTGAAGGTAACCATTAAAGATAGGGAAAATTCAAAATATGGGATTGAGTTTATTTTAAAAACTCAGCAAACTGCTCAGTTTGTGTATCTGACCCCTAAAAGCACCTGTCACCACCTGGTAAGTAATCTCATTTAAGCAGTGAGCACTGGACTCATTGTTGGAGTTTCCTTGGAGACAGGACAGAGTCCCTGCTGCTACTCAGGAGATGTCATTGAATTACAGACACCAATCAGTTAAGCGCTTCTAAAAAATTCAGTCCAGCATATTAAAAAAGAAAATCCTAAAGTGGGCATCATTCTTGCATTAAATAATGGATATTTAAGTGCTGTGCTTTTTTTACTCACCTACTGTGTACTCTTTCCCCAAATCCCTTCTTCAGTATGAACCCTGAAGTGTTTACAGCTTACTTTACTAAATAGTTTCTAGCAACATCCAACAGTCTACTTGTATCTGAGTTTAACATTTTGGTTCTCAAATGTCATTTGGGCTAAAAGTGGTGAAGTTTCTCTCAATTCAGGCTTACTGGCAAAAATCATTGAAAGTAACATGCACATTTCTACTTTGCTTCCAAAGATGTGAAACTGACCTACAGTGGGCACATTTACATAAAACTCAGGACAATGTTAAAGTTCCATGCTAATGTTCACTTAATCTTTTTACAGTATTGAAATCAGAAAGAATGGACACAAGAAGGTAAATACAAATAATTTCTTATTCTTTACCCATATAAAATAAAATTTTACTTAGCTTGTCCCCATGTTTATAGCCTAAGTGAAGGCAAACCCTACACAAAGAGATGCAAAGGTCACTGGAAATCAAGAAAGGGAAGGGGATGGAGGATGTGTAAAAATTTATCCATTGGGGGTACAGTGAACACTATTCAAGTGATGAGCACACTATAAGCGTGACTTAAGCATTATGAATGAAAAGTATCCATGTAACAAAAATATTTGTATCACCTTTAATATTTTGAAATAAAAAGAAGGAAAAGAAAACGATTTTTAAAAAATAATGAATGCTAACAAAGATATAAGGAAACAGGCCCTCTCATATACTGTTGGGGAAATATATGAAGGTCAGTTCGGCAACATGTATCAAAAATCATTAAAATCTACATACTTTTGACCTAGGTATTGTACTCTTAGAAATGCATTCTAAGATGTATGTGAATGTCTAAGGAAGTTCATCTCAGTGCTATGCACGATGGTAAAATCTGAAACAACCTGGAGCCCTTAAAACGATACTGCTTTCTAACCCAAACATCTTTCTTTCCTTAACTGGCTATATATATAACATAAACCAAGAATTCATTTTTCTCTCTCCTTTAACCATTTGTCCTAGCTATTAAATCAAAGTCCAATTATATGTTCTCAGTTTTATGAAGCAAATGAATTAATTTTTTCATATTTGTATACAAAAATTTTAATGGTATAATTAACTGGTAAAATGGTATATTTAACTGGTAAAATAATTAACTGGTAAAATTGTTTTTTATGTCTATCAAGCATTATTGCTTATCATATATGCATGATTCCTTCACTGAAAAGATAATCTCCACTCTTGCCCAAAGTGGTACCATATAAGTCATCATTTTTAATAAAACAAAACCCAAAAAAGTGAACCCTAGAGTCATTAAAGGAATAAGGATATGATGAAGATTTTAACACTTTCCATATTTTTCTTAAATCCATCTTCACATACTGCCTATCCAGATAAATAATACAACAATCATATAGAAAAGCTCCCATACCAAGCATGCTCAGATGATATAAGTTGAGTCGAACTGTGTCAAATATTCAGAATCCTAAACAGCAATAAACAGCATTTTTCTCTACTTATCTATATATATATCCACACAAAAGAAAAATAATCAAATCTATATTAAAGGTAAAATCTAATATAAGATGGTAAGTTAAATTTAGCTATTTAAATATTAATATCTTCAACTACTACTAATACATGTCAGCATGTTTAGGATGCCACCATTTCATTGTTGAGGGATACAAGAAGGTTTAAGTTATATAACAGAGTATGGCTTATGTATCACTTCAACATTACTGTATGCAATCTCTCTTCAAGATAATAAACTTCCTCCTTTTCCCATAACACAATCATAGGAAATATATAGCCAATGTTCTGACTTTTGCTCTATTTCCAGATAATTACTGTAATAGTTCGCAAAAGGCCCCCCCAAAGTTGGATTAGCCAAAGGGCACTAACTACACAGATATAGTCTGAATATGGCAAAGAATCGACCCAAGTAGTTTATGTCTAAAAGGCAAATATTTCTTTACTCTCATGATTTTGAATTAAGTAACATACAAGAACAGAAAAAATAAAAAAAAATAAAAACTTAATTAACTATTCTCCAGCTCTCACCCTGTGCTCTTTGATCCAGCGTTCCATGTCATTCTCCGTTAGGTAGTAGGCTTTAATATAGGTTTCCACAAATTCTTTATCAGGAATAGGTCTAATATCTGTTAGTTTTTCAAGTTTCATTAAAAACTGTTGAAAATCCAATTGCATCAAGGCACGACCCTCATTACTGCACTTCTTGACATTGGCATATCTAAGACACACAATAATAATAATAATAAAATACATGATGAGAAGGTTAGAAAGAGAAACCTTAAGTACTTGTACTTTTTTCTAACCCATATTTTGACAGATTCTCCAGAAATGAGAAGGTTACAGAAAAAAAAGTACATGAGCTTGACTCAGAAGGTCTGGGTTCTGTTTGTGCCATCATTTTAACTATTTGGTAAAAAAAAAAAAAAAAAAAAAAATAGTCATTTTGCCTATCTGGGCCTCATTTCCTTGTTTGCAAAGACATGGAATAATTTAAAGATTCTTTGTTGCTCTACAGACCATAGTTCTCTGCATTCAATTAACATAATCACCTGTAGGAAAGTTACGCTGGTGCTCCTGTTAAGCTGGCTACCCAGAGTTATTTATAAAACTAAGCTTTGTCTACTCCAAAGTAATCTTAAAATGTTAGAACTGTGTACTATTGTTCAATATGGTAACTATTTAATGCAAAAGAAACAAATTAACTAATTCTACCACAAATGCTTGGCAAACCTGAGAAATGTGTAAGTATGTAAGCGAAGAAAGTATATATATATTTTCCATGATAAAACAGTCTACAGACTTATTCTAGCATCCCATGTTACTGAAATACTATGTTTTAAGGTTGTCTAGCAGTAAGAATGAATATACTAACCCTAACAGTACATTTTCTTACTCATGAGTCCATGTCTCATTTCCTTCCATCAATCATACAGAACAGGGAAAATTCAATCTTAGGGAATGAGATACTTCCCCTAAGGAAATTTGTAAGAAAATTAAAGCTTATATCATTTAAAGTGACCAAGCTTTTTTTTTTTTTTAATAAAAAGCGTTTTATACAGAAATATATACTATTTACTATTCTACTTTATTAAATGAATTTATTAAAAAACACTTTTCATTTATGATTATTGACACAGAGTCAGTTTATAATTTATAGCACTGTTAGTTTCAATACAGAGTGGCAAGACTGTTGTCAGCTTGTCACTGTTACCCTCCCACTTTCTAATACATTTTCTTTTATAATGAATGAGAACTAAGGAAGAATCAGATAAACGATAGTATGAAAATTCAATTAACGTACAATTCTGGATTACTGTGCATGGTCTTTGAAATAGCTATTTGCTTTTCAGGGATATTTTAAATGTATTGCTGATTCCTATTTATATTCTAGATGTCATGGGCAGAGTAAGCACGGTCTCTGAGTAAATGGGAAAATTGCTATTGATAGATCTGTAAACTCAAAACATAAAATTTATATAGTTTATAAATGATATGATGATGATGATGAACTGTGATATAGAAATTATGAGAACTGACTTTACATCAGAACACCAGTTTATAAGCCTTCTCTGCCTTTAAAAACTGTGAACTCAGGCAAATTAATTTAACCTGTGTCAGTCTCAGTTTTCTGAGCCTAGGTTTTCTCATTGATAAAAGAATAATAGTACCTATCAAAGAGAATTTGTTTTAGGATATGGTGATATAATCCTATGAAATGTCTAGTTCAGTAAGTAAAAAGGTAAGTATAATCATCATCATGACAATTATGTTATTAAATATTAGGTAAAAATAATAATTATTAGTTTAACTTTCAGATAACCATTAGATTCTGCATTCCTCACTCATTCACTGTCATCAGCAAGAAAAGAAAGCACAGAGACTGGCACAGTGGGTTTAAGACTTTGTCTTTAGTTATATTACAAACTTGTCTACTATTTATCATTATCTCTACCTATTCTCTCCATCCATTAGTGATATCTTACAATGCTATTTGTAAAATACAATTTAACATTTAAGAAACAAGTAAGGCTTTCACAAAAAACGTACCCTTCCACAATAGTTCTATTAGCCAGTCGTATACAATGTTCCCAAAGTATATTAGATACAGGCAAGGGTATCCGAACTCTCTTAGAAACTTCATTTAGCCTCCTGTTAAACTGCTCAAATTCCTAAAACGAACAAAAAAAAATCATGGCTGTATGTGAATATCATTATAAATGTCACATGTTTTCCCACAAAAGTGGGGGAAAAAAAAACACCAAGGATTCAGAAAGAGTCAGAATCAAATCAAGTGAAACAAAAAGAGATAATACCAAAGATAACTTGGATTAATATGAAGGTTTTAAAATACAGCATTTTGAATAGATTATAATACAGAGTACACTACATTTCATCTCAAAAGAAATAGGTTGTCATTAACTGATTAAACAATGTTAACAATGTCCAAATGTTTCTATATCTCTGAATTTTCTATGGCTGTCAGTATGGATTAAAAGAGCAGAATTTGTCTTCAAGAAATCCAGTTTTAAAAAAATGTTTTAATAAGCTTTCAATTCAGAATTAATTATTTGTAATCTGTAGCTATACTCCTTAGAGAGCAATTTGAGGAGTTATTCTCTTTACTAAATATTCTTTAAATTATTATACAGGTTGAGTATCCCATATCCAAAATGCTTGGGACCAGAAGTGTTGTAGATTCTGGATTTATTCAGATTTTGGTATGTGTACATTATACTTATTGGTTGAGCATCCCAAATCTAAAAAATCCAAAATCTGAAATCTGAAATGCTCCAATCAACAAGTCCTTTGAATGTCATGTAGGCATTCAAAAAGTTCTAAGATTTTGGGCATTTTGTATTTTCAAATTTGGGATGCTCGACCTATATGCCAAATAATTTGAAAGTTTCATGGTATAGCAGCACATTTTTAGTACAATGGAAAAAATAAAACATAAAATATTTTCTATTACCTACAGAAAAACTTAACATTTTCATTATCTGTTAACTTTACGACACAATCGTACCAAAAATGTAAAATATATATAAACTAATTTAGACAACCCCAATGATCACAGGAAAGGAGCAAATCACCCTACAATAAATGTGTTTCTGATCTCTTTGGACCATCGCCATCTAAATATGTTCATTTATAAAAGTAAATGCTATTTGAGCCCTCCTTGACAATATATTTCAAATAAATTTAAGAAGGCTTAAAATGATTTGTTCTTTAGTTTCCTGAATGAAGAAGCCACATAATGTTTAACAAGACTGAGAGGCATCCACGTTTTCTAATAACAAACAGGAGGAAAAAAATCTAATCTGATCACCAAACTACCACATAATGATAATTATGCTCTCCTTTGCTCTTTTTCCTAAATTACAATTTTTCTTGCTGATTTACTTTTAATAGTTCATTGATTTTAATTATCAGAAAGAAGTTTGGATTGTCAATTCACTAAGTTTCCCTTTGAAAATCAAAGTTAAATAAATAATTGCTCTTCATCTGTTCTTTTGTTTCATGGATCTAGCAAAGCAGTAATATTTACTACCATAACCGATTTGGATTTCAAGAGTCATAATTCAACATTTTTCATTAATTATTTTATTTAAAAGATAAAGATATAGACTTACTATACATAATGACATTCTACTTAATGCTAAATTCAATGTTAAGAAATGGCTGTTGTAAAATGAACAATACAGCCATCTCATTTTACTTCTAATTCTTTTGGGGTAACATAAGCAGGCTGCCTTCACCTAAATGCTTAGACTTAGAAAAGTAATAAAAAGAACAAAAGTTATCACAGATAATTAACCTTTATGCTTAAGGAAGTCCTTAAGCTGCTAAAAATTGGGTTCAGGTTAATAACTTGAATAACATTAGTTCTTTCTTATAATATTCATATTTCTTGGAATTAAGAATAACTGAAGCAAGAAGCCTTCTTCGAGTATGTATATTCACTGAGTTGCAGAAGTCTTTTTCTTGAATCCCAATGAGTACTATGGTTAGTATGTGCTATGGTCTGAATGTCTGTGTCTCTCCCAAATGCTTATGTTAAAATCCTAACTACCAGGGTGATGGCGTTGGGAGGTGGAACTTTTTGGGGGTGATTAAGTCATGAGGGCAGAGCCCTCATGAATGGGTTTAGTGCTTCCCCTATAAAAAAGCCCCAGTGAGCTACCCTGCCTCTTTCACCATAGGAAGATGCAGTATGCAGGTGACATCAATGAGAAATCAGGCCCTTACCACATACCAAATCTGCCTTAGCCTTGCTCTTGAACCTAGCCTCTGTAACTGTCAGAAATACTATTTGTTGTTTACAAGCCACCAAAACTATGGTATTTTGTTATAACAACCTAAATGGACTAAGATAGCAGGCCATAAAAAATAGAATCAACTTTCCAAAAATAGAATTGTTACCTAAAAGGGGGGTGTCATTATTTATAAATTACCTTAATTTTCTATATTCCAAATAAAAATTCACAATTGAAATCTCCGGGGTACTACAGAAAGTGAAGTTCTTCCTTTCATTGTCTTTTAAGGTCAATGATCTCTGAATTCAAGGGTGGCAAATATAGAGCATCGCTCCTTCCCTCAAGACCCCCCTCCAACCCCTCCCACCCCAAGATCTCCATGGAAACTCCTAGCTACAGCTTACTGATCTTCGAACCCTTGAGTCTGGAGACAGCCTCAGTCTCCCCAGAAGGGCATAAGGTGCTGGGAGTTGGCAGACCAGAGGAACTCTGCAGCTATCTGTTTTAGTCTAGAGCTCCATTTATTGGTTCTCATGTGTCGAGCTATTGTATGTTGCATTAGGGCTAAGGAGTGATTGTATAAACGAGTTAAAAGTCAGGAGGTGCAAAGGGCCAAAATGAAAAACAAAATTTTTCTGAAAGTTGCTTTCATTTTTACATATGCTCTTTCCTCACCTTAGATATATCCACATGTCTCTCTCTTTTCCTTACTTCTTTCAGGCCTCATCTCCATTCTCACTTTATCAGAGTCCTTCTCTAACCACGACAAATAAATGGTATTCTGTTCCCACCCAGATCCTGTTATTCTCTTTTAATGGTTTATTTCTTTTTCACAGCATTATTCATCACTTGACATTATATCTCAATTTATCTGTTTACAGCTTTCTGTACACTGGTATGTAAATTCCCTGAGGGCATGTAAGTTCCTCAATTCACAATTCTATTGCCTGCACCTCTATCAGTGCCTCTCACATGTCAGATCTATAAATTGCTATTCATGGATAAATAAATAATAAAAAAAGGAACAACAGTTCTTTCCAGGAAACTTATAAATGTAGGTCACTGAATGCAAAGAGGTGTTTGCAGGACACTGCAAAAGCAGTATGATTTCTAGAAATAAGAATTCAGAATAATTAGGAGCATGGTCTCTTGCTAATGGATATATGTACTAAACAATAAAAACAACTTCTAATTAAAATAGAAACGAAAACAAAAAATCTACAAAGTAGTCTTAGATCTAATAGAAGACAAAAGTCAGAAAGTAAGCCGATTTCAATTCAAGGACTTTAGTATCACAATGTTAAAAATGTTGCAGTAACTATAATTGTACTATTTTAAAGCCTTTGCAAAAAAGAATATTTTTCTTTGCAGAATGATCTTTAGCAGAGATGTTTCAAGAGCACTTGCCTTCAACAATGCATCTACATATATGTTGTGCTGTGACATAATTTCTTTTACATCCCATTTCACATTAGCCATTAGGAGCAGCATCTGTTCATAATCAATGGCTTTACCAGCTACAATCCAGTAAATTGGTTTGCGTAGTTCACTGGCAGTTGAAACGGTCTGAAATAAATTTCACAGAAATGAAAACAATTACTTTCTAAAAGTTATCAGATTCATAAAGAATACTTTGCCCGTTTCTAATATACACCACATCTGAAAATAAAACACTATACATTTGGAGATTTCAATTATTTGAAAATACTTTGACTAAGGCAAAAGCCTTACACAAAGCATAATTTTTGAGACTTTCAATAACCATGAAGCCATTGACACTACAAATATGAGAGACACAACTATAAGAGAACTAGAGATTTTCGTGGAGACTAACAAATATTTCTCAATTTCTTGCCAACTCTTTTCATTTCCACTCCCACTACCCTACATCAGGATTCCATTCTCTCTCGCCTGCAATACTGCAGCAGCCTTCAGACTGCTCTCCCTGTCTCTAGCTTGCCGTCTACAGTCCAATCTCCACAGTGCCCCCAGAGAACTCCTAAAACACACATCTGACCATGCTGCTCACCTGTTTCAAACCCTCCTGTAGCTTCCCAGAGCCCTTGGAATAAAGTCCAACTCCTGGCTGAGGGTGTGGCTCCCGTTTATCCCTCCAGCGACCTTTCTCATCACCAGCCCTCCTCCCTTGCCCGAACAAGTTGAGTTCCCCACTGCTCGCATGCACTGTGTTCTCTCTCATCTTCTGGTCTTCATATAGCCACTCCCATCATCTGGAATATATCTCCCCCACTCACCTTTTCTGCCTGGCTGGTCCAGATTAAACATTGCTTCCTCTAGACAGCCTTTCCGACAACCTTCTTCCAGCCACAGCCCCTCCCGCCCTCCAGTCTGGGTTAAACACCCTGTCGCTGTTCTTTCCCTTATCATAGCACTTATCATACTTTATTGTAAATACAGTTTTCATTGGCTCTCTCACTAGACTAAAAGTTATATAAAGTGCTTGGTAAGTATTATTTAATGCAGGAATTCATGAGTGAATAAATGAATAATCTATCCAGCTCTTCAAGGGATTGGAGACTGATCTCTAATTAAAAAAACAATCCTAAATAATCTGTGACAGTCCTATTTGGCTCACAGTTGAAATTATATACAAGACCATCTCTGACCTGAGAATAAAACTGCTGAAGAAAGGGCTTTTTAACTGCAGGCATCACAGCATCCAGATGTGGCTGAAGGAACTCAAACTGTTCAGCCAAGAATACCCTAAAGAGAATAAATAACCCACTGTGTAAACAAACTGTCTCAAATTTAGAGTCTGTCAAGTTTTTTATGAGAGATCTTTTAAGATCTGAGTACAACTTTAACAATTCAAATTATTTTCCACATTAGCAAACTATCTTGTACTACCACTTGACATGTCCACTTACAATTTAGACAATAAAAAGTGTTGAGCTTATTAATGAATGGAAGTTGAAGTGAAAGAAGAGTAACTTCAAAGGAGCTATCAGGTTACCAAAGGTATAGAGTCCCGCTGTTTTGCATGTAAGATATGAGCACACATAAAACAACAGATTGAAAAAAGTATACAACGGTATTTTTTTTAAAGGATTTCTTTCAAAAATCCCATTCAATTACTACTGTGTGTGCACCTTAGTAACCAAAATGTTTGTACTCCCATAATTTCCTGAAATAAAAAAAAAAAAATTTTAAATCCCATTCAATTAATATATAAGACTCTTAAATTCATAGATTTAATATGTGACACTTTTCAGAAGTAACCCAAACATAACATGATGCAAACTGAATCTTGGCTGAAGCATACAAATGAACTACAGGTGCGGGAGGCTGGGGTACAGGAGTAGGAGTCCTTTGGCTGGTGACTGCACTGCCACTGGACACTTTTTCTCTTTTTGTCATCTATGCAAATGCTCTTAAATTATCTTGAACTTCGTTTTATGGAAGAAGTTTTATTCTTTACTTTTATTAACAAGTTTAAGGATTTATAAAAGTCAGGAAGCATTCTTGCTCATGTGAAGGGTCAACTATATTTAACTGACAATGCAACTATAGTTTCTCTAGGATCATAAGTCATCAATAGGAAAATATAAAGTATAACATATGCTTTTTAAAGTTTTGCTTAAAGCAAGGATCATGTTACTAAAAAGCAAACCTTTAAAAAGGATTTCTTTCCTTCCTTCCTTGCATTTCTAGAACTGAAACCAACCATGTAGTTGTAAAAATCAATTGGTAATCTATGTTAGGATATACTTCTCAGAAATATATAAGCGTTATTTAGAAGTGGTATGTGTATGCAGCTAGAAGTCTTATTATACAGTACTTACTTTTATAACTTTTCTTACATATTTAATGGCAAAGCAATTGTATTTAACAACTTACAAGGATTCCGTGGCTACCACTCTTTCTGCTAACCCATACAATGTATCACCAGATGTCAAAACCACTAGGTGACTGAGGTGTGGGCTCGGCACCTTCTCCTTTCTCTCTTCTGCTGCTGTGAGTGTGGCAGTAGGATCAGCTGAAACTTCCTGAAAATGCAGCACACACATACACAATCTGGAATAGCAAATCTAGTAGTAATAAACCATGTGATTTTGACAAAACTAGAACTACAAATAAAATACTCTTAGGCATATATCAATTATATTTAGTTTCAGTTCTTTTCCCCCATTTTTATGATTTGTAACTATTGGAACTTTCCTTTTGATTACTAAGTGAACATAATTCTGTATAATATCCAACTCTATATGCTACCATCTGTGTATGACCTAAAGTCTGCCAACACAAGGAATCTTTATGAACTGACAGATGTTTCATAGAGACAATAGTGAGATGCCTCTCAAGACCTTGTAAATGAGGGAAATGAGATTGTCCCTTGAGAATCAAGCTTGTAAATCCAAAATTATGATATGATTAACCATTTCACATCCAAATCTTAATCAAGGTAACCTTGGCATAATCTCAAAAAAGCAGGACTAGAATGACAAAGAACCAATGGTATTGTATTATATATGTCTGGGGACAGATTACTGGTAAAGACTGTCTAATGTGAATGAAGGAAAGAGACTGCGCAGAGAGCAGGGCGTGCTGGGCCTGCAGCACCATCCAGGAGAGAAGCACTGATTCAGGTACACAGACATGCAGCCAACAGGAGTGATATGGTCAAATCTGTGGTCAGAAAAACTCATCAGACTTCAAATCTCTCAGTTTTACTTTTATTTCATGTCATGCTCACTAGCAATCTACCTTTCCAGGGATTCTGATGCCAGGCAAGGAGTGCCTTGGATATGAGTTATGCACATTCTTGTACTTCACAGTATTGCATATTATAAACAAAGAGACTGGCAAAGGAAGAGTTGTGAGGATATGCTCACCCAACTTCCCCTCAATACACAGCAAGAAACTCTTATTTTTACTGAACTCTTAGCAAACAGTAAAAAACCAAACCAAAACAAACAAAAAACCCTCAAAAAACACTTGAACTCACTGGCACATTGGCAGTCTTTTTTATAGGGAGGGTGTCTTGAAGATCTCTTAGGTAAAGAGGTGCTAAACTGGCTACTTATAGTAGCTGACAGAGTACCAGAAGACTGCCAGTTCAAGAGTAACAAGCAATCCACATATTTCAATAAAGATACATTTAGGCAAACCAGCTTCCCTTTGTAAAGTAAACATGAAAGAATGCGGTTTAGAATACTGACATCATCATACCATTGATTTAAGTAGTTATTACAGTCAATGTCAGAGAAAAAGAGTTTTAATTACTGTTTGGGGAGGGAGGAGAGGAGAGAGGTCAAGGAAGTGACCATAATTACACTGCAGAAAGAACAACTCCATGATAGCATGATTCTCAATAAATGACTCCTAACAATACTGATCGTATTATAATCTCAAAGTCACTTCACCATGTGAAGCTATGAAGAACTTTTATAACCAAATATATTTCTAATAACAATTATCTTGGATTAGAAATAGACATTCTAATTTTCATTTAAGTAAAATTATTAGGGTTTTCCAGTACTGACATGGCATCAGACTCAACTCATTACATTTTGAAAAACAGTTCCAGAAGAAAAATTTACAAAAGGAAAAAAAAATAGAATAAATGCTATGCAAATTATGCAATAGCTCATAGTACAAAAATGCTGTTATAAGTTTACTTGACTATAGGTCAATGTTTAACCTGCTCAATCCTTTAGCAAAAAGTTTCAAAATTCTGATTGAATCAGAGACTGACTGAGCTAGAAGAAATGCTAAACATTATCTAATACAACCCCTGGCGTTTACATACCACTTTCAGTATGGAAAACATTACTTGGTTATCTCCATTACAGAGTTTAAAGGTAAGAACAGATGAGTTTGCAGATAGCACAACTAACTGTTTAAATGCAAATATAAGTAATATATTTAAAAGACTCTCAAAGAAAATTCTACCACAAAAATTAGAAGTAAAAGTGTACAAAATGTAAATCTACATAACTTTTTAAAGCAACTCGATAGTCACAAATCTCCAACATTTTCCATATGAATAAAGGAGTCATCAATTGCACAATACTCCGGGAGGATAATTTACTTTTATAAATTTAGCAAAATGAAAACAAAAATTGTAAAACCTTTCAAGTTAGAAAATGGATTTATTCTTCTTTAATTCTTTTTGATTTCCTATCTTTTCCTAAAGATAATGTCTCTCTTCAATTTCTAATTACTCAATTACAATTTAAAAGTTATTATGGGAATAAATGCTTCCTCTAGGGAGAATTAAGATCATGGAACCATGCAAGTTATTTCATCTCCACTATTTATTTCCCTCTACTGAAAAGGAAATAACTCTACTCAAAAGAAAAAAAAAAAGCCACAAAATCAGATACTGTTTGGTAACAATTGGTTGCCTGTGCTATTAATTCTGGTGGCTATTTAATAATAACCAGTTAAAGAACTAGTTATTTGGAACTTTGGAATCATTCATGACCCCCCTTCCTCACCTCCCATTTCCAAATAATAACTAAAATATGTCTAAACAAACACCACTCTATTTGTTCCTTCCTGATGTTACTACTTATTCAGACCCAGGCCCCTTGGCAGTCTTGACCAGACTATTCTAAAATCCCCTGAACATAGATCTCTGTCTCTAAGTCTCCTGTTTCTACTCTAGTTTCCACACTGGCTTATTATTCTAAAATACCAATGTGATCTTTCTAAAACAGAGATGGGACCATGCCACTCCCTGGTTTAGCAGCCTCGATCCATTCCCTACAGGAAATATTTTAAACAGGTTACCATGATATTAATCCTTTACAAGTGACACCAGCTAATCTGCCAACCTCATTTCGAGGGGTCATTCTATGTCCCTAACGTCTAACCACACTGGACTGACTACTTGGGTTTGAAACAGCATTAGAGGTGAGGAAGTGAAGACCATTATCGTCATTATCATCATGTTCATCAATTAAACTGACTGAAGGCCTGCCAATGCCAGGAGGTATAGAGATGCAAAGATGATAAAGGTGGTCCTCACCCTCCAGAAACTCGCAATGAAGTAGGGGAGTCAGGAAACGGCTGCTAGTAAAGTACACTTTATGTCATGAAAAACATGTCTCAGTTAAGATAACAGGAACACATGTAAGAGACTCATTCTTCTCTGGAGACTGAGAAAGTTATAGAAAGAAGATGGCATAGAAGGACAGAGTTTAAAAATGAGAAGGGAGCTGGGCAGATCAGAGAAGAGAGCTGGTGAGACAGGAGTCTCAGTAGAAAAGATATAGCACTCTATTTTCTTCTTAGTTCAGAGTTGTAAATATCTATCTCTGAACACATCAAACCTTGGTGAGGAGAACTAAAATCCTGAAACATGAAAAACTACTAAAAGAAGTGGGGAAAGAGATGACTCACTTGGGCAACTTAGCTGGGCTAGCCAAAGTGGTCCCCATGGGGCAGAAATAGGAATAACAGAAAATAGTCCAGAGAAGCAGATTTGGCTACATCAAAACAAAGCACATTCTATCAGGCAGACTATAAGGCAGGAAGAGCTGTTTTGTGTGGTTATGATTTCCCTATTGCTGAAGAGAAGGTTCAAGTAGAAGCTTATAGTTATTAGGTATGTATGAATACTGTACAGGTTAAATGAGCACAGGTAGGCTTCCTTCTATGATTTTATGAATAGAAACCTAGGGTATTACACGCCAATAGTGTAACAAAATCTCCTTCAAAGCATCAAATGCTCCTGCTTTTAAAATATTTTATAATTAAACTACATCCAATATAAACTTCCTGACAATACTGTACAATCTCAAACTCACATAGGTCAAGGTACCATGAATACCATACACTTATAATAGCAGAGTTACTTTAGAATTTCATTCTGTTATGATTAGATATCTCCATATACAAAACATATTTATAAAACTAAAAGTTTCTTGAATTTAGATACTACTGTTAATTTGGGATAGAACAGGGAGGTGGTGCTGGAAGATGAGGGTAGGCAAGGAGAGGGATGCCCTCCTTTGTTCCCAGTTAACACTGGTGTTTTAGGCATAAAAATTATGGTAATTGTGTGTTTAATGGCTAAAGTTCTATGTTTACATTTAGGAAAATATGCTTGAAGAGAACAAGAGAATCATAAAAATGTCAAGCTGACATAAATAAATGGTATGTGCTTATTTTGCATTTAAATGGAAAAGTGCCTAAACCGGGTCAGTGTTTTAGTTTATACCAGTACAGTAAGTAAAGGAGATAACTTTCCAATACTTTGAGAAATGAAATCTTATCCATCTTTATTCTCACAGTGAAAGTCACATTGTTTAGCCTTCCTTGCCACTATTTTATAACTATAAAATGAATTCGTATTTATGAACTTTTCTGGACAAACTTAAAATGTTTTTATTATCAAAGATTTAAAGTTGGCCAAGGATCTGAAAGCACACAATTTAGTTAGCATCACCAAATGGATAACTAAAAATTCACACTTCTGCTACCATATGACCCCTACCAGCTTCCTTTCCTACTTTACCTCTACTAGACCACTTTTCTTAGACTTTTCTTTGATATGTCAAACACATTTTCTTAGTTTACATTGAATTTATATGAAAAATGGTTTCAGTTAACATCTTTTATACCACAATGATTCCATTTTGCCTTTTACAGTTTTAAGATACATAAAAATTAGAAAATATAGAAGATACATATGAAAAAATTATCAAAAAAACTGTGAGATTTTTAATTGACGTACAGAAGAAATATAAAGAAAAATATAATACTTCCATCTAGTTGGTTCCAATTTGATCAGGCTATAAATTATTTCAAATAGCCAAAGAATATACTGACTAGCAAGAAATCAATGTTCTCTGCCAATGTAGATGCAAATTAACGAACTGATGGAAATTAAAATACCAGCTTAAAAAAACCTGAGATCAAGATCTAGTAAATGACAAATATATTTTCTAAAATAATAAACTGATGCTTATCAATATGAGTAAATTCAACAGGTAAAGTGCTATGAATATATTTTTTAAAATGTGCTAGATAAAAAGACCTCCAAATGATAAGGGAGAAGGACACCAGTTGTTTCCTCTTCCCAAACAGCACTCATCTGAGAGATTAGTTAGCACATGCCTCTCTCACTTTATTCACATTTCTGCTCAAATATCCCCATCCCATCACTGTTTGCTTCATTTTCATCTTAGCACTCATCAGTATCTGATACTATATTACACATTTGTTTATTAGTCTCTCTGTTCCAATAAAATACAAGTTCTAAGAAGACAGGAAGTATCTCTTCTGTGCACTGATGAACTCCTAGCACTATAAAATGCCTGGCATATAACAACTGTTTCAATAAATATTTCTTTAAGAGAATGAATGACTTCATGGCCTTATAAAAACATTAATAACAAAAGTATGCATATAATATAGAACTTCTGAAAAAAGAGGAAAAGGATTGTTTGGGGTCAGTTGAAGGAAAAAAGGAAAATTCAGACAAATTTAGGGTTAACGTAGATGCAGAGCAACATTCTGAACAACATAAATTTCTGGCTACAATGACCAACCACAGGAAAAAAGTTTTTTTCTTATTTTAAATGCTTATGATAGTTTAAACACTACAATAGGTTAGCCTTGTGCTGCTACCTATGTTTATAAGATGCATTTCATCATGTGATACAACAGTCAAGAACCAAGATGCCCTACTACGCAGCAAACTAAAACCTAAACTTTCTCCTTGAATTTCAAGGCCATTTATAAAGTAAAACAAAATTTTTTTTTTGGTACTACTTTATAAAGTAGTACCAAAGAAAACACTCTGTGCAACCTAATTCTTCAGCATGTACCAGGGACCCAATCACATGATCTGCCAAACTTTGGGTCAGGCCTGCTCCTACCTCAAGGTCTTTATTCAGCCTCTGTATCTTAATTTGAATACTCTTTTTTCTTTCCCACTAATCCCATGTCTGGTCTTTGAAGTGCAACATAAAGTCTCACTTCCTCCTTGAGTCATTCTCTGACATTAAATTTTCACATAAACCTTTCTCTTCTTTGAACTTGTGCTAGACATATAGCCAATATCATATTCTTTCACATTTACCAGTTTTCTCTCTGAGCAGAATATAAGCAAGCTCTGTTTTACTTCCTACATGCACTTAGTATAATACTAACAACTCAGGTACTCAATATACATATAGACACACATTTACATGTATTTGATTGGAAGGCTGATTTCTATTTTAGATAACCCAAAATAATTGGTTCCACTCATTACTTACCAGATCAATAAGGCTTTCTTGTATTCTATTTAGAGTTGTTCTTAGTCTACTACTACTAAGGCCAAGTCCTGTTGATTCCAACTGAAAAAGTAAAAACAAAGGCTTCTTATATCACTGTGTAGATAATCTTGCACATGTTATATCTTCAAATCAACCAAGGTATTTGATTAGTTTTAACTCAGATACTTAGCCTTCACAGGTTTCCAAATTGTGTTTAAAAATTCCAACATTATTAAGTGAAGAAGTCAAATATTAGCTCTCAAGGGAACTAAAGAACATTTATTTACTTGTGTGCATTTACAGGTCACACTAACATCTACCAATCTTATGAATTATCAGGAGAGAGTTTACTAGAATTTCTTTCCAACAAGTTATTTGTAGTTACAAAACCTAAGATTTTAGATATTTAAAGATAGTACACTCTGTTACATTAAGGTATGCTGTGTTGTGTTTATGTAGAAGCATAACAATGTAAAGTGTTGCTAATTTATTTTTCTTACACAAATTGAGTCAACCTAAACCCTCATTCAAAAAACTCAATGAAATTTCCTATCAGTCTTAGTAAACATTTCACAGTATAGAACTCTATTCACTACAACAAAGCCAAAGCATTTACAAAAACCTTCACATAAGAGCATAAATTTCAGAAAATGAAAAATGAAATGACTAAATTTCATTTAGTGTGAGTGAAAAAGTTCTAGCATTTCCCTTTGGTTTTTTATTATTGTCACTACTAGAACTTCTATTTCTCTGCTGAGATGTTCATTCATTTAAAATGTTTCATTTTACTTCACTGAAGACAGTTATCATAGCCCATTTAAAATTCTTATCCCTTCGTTCCAGTATCTTAGAGTCAGACTTGATTGATTTGGTTCTATGTATGTTGGCTATCGTCAGATTATATCATCAATTTGATTATGGAGATTCTGGATCCTGTTAGTTTTGCCCCATAAATACCGTTTCCTTTATTCTGAGTATGCAAGTTTCTTAGCTGGGCCTGAACTATAAGCTGTCTCTTGTGCAACAGCTTTGGTCTCTGTTCAGATCACTTTTCTTTGACTGGGCTGCAGTCAGTCTGTTCCACATAATCATGGTTCACGGATTAGTCAGAGATATGAGTAGGCTGGATTTGGGGATTCCCCTCTCTAGCTCTGTCCCTTCGGAGCTTCACTCCACTCTTTTCAGGGTCTATAGTTTCCTGACACTACCTTTCTGGTTCCACAGACCATAAAGACCACAGGTTTCCCCATGCTTGCCTCCACTTGTGAGCTGTGTGGATTGCACTTAACCCTGGGATAAAAGCCAGGGGGATGACATTTATTTTTATAGCTCCCCTTTTCCCACCTGCAGACTAGCATGAATTCCTCACTGGAGTCTATCTGCTTCCTCTATTTATTCTCCAGTACCTTCAAATAGTTGACTTTCGTATAACATGCAGATTTTATAGTAGTTTTTTGCAGGGAATGTCATTCAGTAAGGTGCTAGTGACTGTGGGAGGTAAATCATTTATTAAAAGCTTAGATATCAAATTATGACTCTTTATAAACAATTATATTAATGAAAGGTAACCTTAAGTGAAGCTTACAAATAGTTGTCAAGAACCCTCATAAGATCTTCTTGGATAACAAATAATTAGAACATTGATTCATGTGCTGTAAGCATCTAGTAGTGCTTTCTACTTTGGTAAGCTACAGAATGGTCTTTGCAAAAGAATGTGAACAGGAAAGGCCAAGGAAAACATAACTCGAGAGTCGAATAATGGAAAGCTGGGGTAAGCCAAGATAAGGCAATCTTATGAGTAACATTATTAGAATTCAATGGATTAGATATAAAATAGAGCATGATGTAGTCACTTATAACCAGTTCTGTGAAGAGCAGGAGCTTCTGGAAGAATTACTATCAAACAGGAGGAATCTTTTGGACTAATGCATACAGTGTGTGCCACCCAATGATTTCTAGTAGCCAGAACCCCTGAGAAAAAGATGCTTATACTTCCATAAGGAGCATCCTAAATTCACCCACACAGTCCCTTTCTTCTGGAAGAGAAGCAAGTGTAACCATATACCTTGTTTTTCCATTCTACCCACTATCCAATTCCCCCTTTCCTGCTAGCATCTGAGACTCAAGTTAACAGGACAATTTGGAGTATTTATTTTTAAGCATATGGAAATTTCTAGGATTTCTAATGGACCTGAGGAGGAAATCAAAAGCTATGTCTTCAATCTTATATGCATGCATATAACTATACTTTATACCTAACTATACTTTGCTAACTTTCTCAGATTCTAGTGAACTCCACTGTACTATTTGTTTATTTACATATTTTCTTATTGCAAAAGGAACTTAAAGTAGCTATTAAGAAGAATATAACTTTGCAAGGTAAAAAAAATGTATACAAAAATTAAGCAAAGCAAAATATGTGTAGAAAAGTAAGATGAAGTGTTAATTTTTATAAATTTTTACAGAAAGTTCCTTTCAAAGAGATTCAAAGTCTTTGCTTTAAATAGTGTTTCTCTCAATTTTGCAGAATTAAATATAGTAGGGTCTAAACTATAAATTATTTTATTTGAAGATATGCATATTTTTAGTATTCACATTGCAGCTAAAAGTTAGTATTACTAAATATAATCTAATAATAGAAAAAGTCATTCTTAAAAACTGTAAGAGGAATAGGAAATGTTGTACTTACTCATATACACTCATATGCACATTTTATATTGGTTTATATAAAAAATGTTTCTAATACAATATATGGGTAGACATCTAGGTAAAGGATAGAAAACTTTATAACTGATAGCTAACTGTTTCAATATAATTTAAATAACTTTCAGTCTTACAGAAGTGACAATGCTTTAAATATAAAATATAAGACTAATGTGTTCTTTAAAACATAAGAGATCTTTAATAAAATATGCGACATATTTTACAACAAGCACCTAACTATACTTTGCTAATTCTCAGGTTCTCTACTGTAAACAAATCTGTATCATTATGTAATCAGCTGGGAAGTCATGCCCACAACCATTTAGTTACAAAAAGTTCCAGAAGAATCCTATTTTAACACATCTTAGCAATAATATACTCCAGAACTCTTCTGCCCAATATGATAGTCACTAGTCACATGTGGCTACTTATATTTAAAGATAAAGTAACTAAAATTAAATGCAATTATTGTAAGACTTCAGTTCCTGGCTGGGCATGGTGGCTCATGCCTGTAATCCTAGCACCCTGGGAGGCTGAGGCGGGTGGGAGGATTGCTCAAGGACAAGAGTTTGAAACCAGCATGAGCAAGAGTGAGACCCTGTCTGTACTAAAAAAATAGAAAGAAATTAATTGCCAACTAAAAATATATAGAAAAAATAGCCAGGTATGGTGGCGCAGGCCTGTAGTCTCAGCTACTCGGGAGGCTGAGGCAATAGGATCACCTGAGCCCAGGAGTCTGACTGAGGTTGCTGTGAGCTAGGCTAACACCACGGCACTCTAGCCAGTGCAACAAAGTGAGACTCTGTCTCAAAAAAAAAAAAAGAATTCAGTTCCTAAATCACATTAGTCACATTTCAAGTGCTCAAAAGCCGCATGTGGCTAGTGGCTACCACACTGGACAGTGCAAATATGCATTTCCATTATTGTGACATCTCTTGGACAGCACTGGTCTAGAAGCACAGTATGAAAGACAATGTAAGGATCATCTAGAAGACTGAAAGATTTTAACAATTAACTAAAACTCTACAATGTCTTCATTCATATTTATTTAGTGAATTTCCAAATTCAGAATGATAAATTAGAACATATTTTATATCAACATAAATTCTGTAGCAACATACTGATTATATTAGAATTTGTTCAAGGAATATTTTTCAGAATTAAGGACAGAGGAAATTCAGGTCCTATATTAAAAGATCATGTCTTTGACATACTTATGATCACAGCAAGGATATGAATAGTTATACGATAAATATAGTTATACTTTAAATTTATGTTTTTAAAAAGGTATGAAATATACTATAAGAAAAGTTAGTACTGTGATATTTTCATAGGACCCAGCAGTATGCTTTACACAGAAAACTGTCAAACATCTAGGCAAACCACATTATAATTCTCAAATATCAGACTAAAGTTCCCTGCCTAATATGTTATTCTCTATTAAGAGTAGAAAAAGATAAATTCAATAAGAGCTTTTGAAACACAAGAAGGAGGTGTAGTACACATTTATTTGGTGGCACGCAGATGGTTCAGTTAAAAGATTTTCAATTTCTTTAATAAATATTTGTCATTATCTTCTCAATGTATTAGTGACTGCTAAGGTTATTAGCCAGTATTTAAAATGTCTCATTTGCTGTGTAGTAATTATATGTGGGGCCATATTTAAATAAAGCAACTTGCACATTTTTCATTGCCAAAGTATGTCAAGGTTAGAAACAGATGTTGCACTTTTTCTGCCAAAAATCTGAATAATATGTAATATGTTTATTATATCAAAACTTAAAATATAAATAAGGCAATTAGGCAAAAAGCTGATACCAATAATTTTGCATTGATGGATAATTCTTAAAATAAAGTGTAATTTATACAGAGAGAATAAAAAGCTTTACTTGACATTTAAAATATACATAAATTTTAAAAGAAACAGATTTTCCTCCAAAGGTTGACTTACTGAATCATTCCGACCAAAAAAGGTATATATTGCATACAAGTAGTAATCAAATAGCTGAGACATGAAATGGATAACATCAAAGGCAATTGGCTTAAGAATGTTCATCATCTGCATATATTTCCCTGAAAAGAAAAAAAAATAAAAATTAAGTAGAACAGAATTAAAATCTGTTACTCTACAATTATAAAAATAAAATTAAAATACTATATTAAAATGTTTAAATAAAATGAAATATTGCATTCCTCAGTCACACTAAAAGTCACACAGCACAGATTCTAAACAGTTCTATCACATGTGAAAGTTCTATTGGACAGCACTGATTTAAATGATACCTCCAATGATATTTTCCTCTTATATATTTTACTATTTGTCAAATTTTTATGGAACTGCTACACTCTTCTACAAATGACACTGTACAAACACAACATAGTTCCTCTTTTCTAGAAAATTCCATTTAAAATAATTTCTTCAAAAATGTTTACGTTTAATAAAGTAAAATACAACATATTTGAGAAAAATAATTTTTATAAGCTTATACACACATAGAAAAAGCAAGAGGAAAAAAGGACACATAGAAGGTACTATTCATTCCCCCGTGAAATCTTGTGTCAGAGGCCAAGAACATTTCTTTACCACTACACATCACTCAAGAGCTCAATACCTTCAAAGTGCAAAGAACATATCCTTATTATTCCTTCCTTTGGGAGATGCCAATATTCTATTCTCTTTTCTCTAAACATATAATCAGATAAAGTCACGGAAAAAAATGTAAAAGCCAAAATTTTTTCATTTACAAACTTGCTAATGTATTTGAAGGGTTTGTGAGAGGGGGACTGAATCAGATGACAGATAACTACAAGTCCTGAATTCCATTTTTTTAAATGGGAAATAATAGGGAAAGAAGCATATTTATTAAAAATGCTCTATACCTTATTCTGCAGAAGAAAGATGTTAAAATAGGCCATTTGCTTAATTTCCAAATGAGCAAGTAATTCATGTGCTGGGTCTACTTCATGTAACTGCTAGAAATTTTAAATTGGTACTATTAAAGACACCACGACTCAAGAGAAAACACATTAATTGCAGTACAAGAAATGACAAACTTACTCTAATGGAAATGGTTACTATCAAAACCATTTCTTTATGTAAGGATTCAGTAAATCTGTCTTAATTTAGTGAGAGATGATTTTAAATAAAAACCAGATGGTCAGGAAGAGAAATAACAAAGTAAAAAAAACCATTCAGTTCAGATTCTATTCTTATTCCTATTTACAAGTCTTTTGTTTCAGAATCATCTTTCACAATTACTTCATACATTCAAACTTTTTTCTGAAAATCATATTTGAAAAATATTTAAAATATATGCTTCTAAAAATTCTGGATCATCATGCAGGTACTTTGTTACAAAACATAGCATTATTTAAGCTATAACTGTTAACACAAAATAACGTGCCACTGTGAAGAAAAAAATGGAAAAATAGTGTATTACATCAATTAGTAAAAGAAAAAAGATGATTAAGCAGAATGAGGCAGAATGTAAAATAAGTGGAGTGATATGCATCTAGAATACAAAGTCCACTCCATTTCTAATAAGATTAACCATTTTTTCATATACTTAATCTTGACAACGTATATAAAAATAAATTATTAATAGGTAAAGTCTATTTTAGATATATAGTCAGAAGGAAAAAAAATTCCTCACCACTCTGAAAAAAAATTTTAAACATAAAGATATCCATTCATTTGTTCATCCAATAAATACTTTTTGAAGGCTTACTATGTTCTTAGCCTTGTGTTAAAGCACAAGAAATTGCACAGAGTCCCTGCTCCTGCATCTTAAAAGGTCATACATGGAAGACAGCAATCAAAAAGCAGGTTGTCAGAATATTACAGTACATATGAGACAGGACTCTGTCTTTCCAGTTCAAGAGGGCAAAACAGGCAGAGAGTAGGTCTCTGGAGGCCTGAAGATGCTATGTACCTCCTCAGCCTCTAGTGAATTAAAATAGGATTGTACAATGAATTAAGACCCTATCTACGAAGAAAAGAGGGTAAAAAGGCAATGGCAGGTGGGTTTGAACAAAAGAAAATGAAAAATCTCAAAAATTTTCTAGACCAAGCATTGGCAAACCTTTCCTTGTAAAGGACCAAATAGTAGATAGTTTAGGCTTTGCATATCATACAATGTCACAACTATTCAGCTCTGCTGGTCTCTGTTTCCACTGCTCAACTATGCCACTGTAGCACAAAAGCAGCCACGGATAATGCGTAAATAAATGAGCATGACTATTCCAATAAAACTTGATTTACAAAAACAGGAAGCTAGACTGATTTGGCCTGCAGGCTATAGTTTGCCAACTCTTGGTCTAGAAATGTTTTGACATTTCTCATCTCAAAACAAATGACATCTCAAAACATCTGTTCTAGATGACAGACAGTGGATGGGAATAGGTTGATGGAAAAACATAAGGAAGCCAATAAACCCTAGGAGGGCCACAAAGAGGATGGAAGCTATTCAGTAGGGCAGTAATTGCTGAGACTCAAGCTGCTACAGCCAAAGTGAGAAATGCAGCTCAAAAAAGATGAAAATGGAGGTCCACACATGGGACAAACTGTATCAGTCTACATGCCTCCTTACCACTATTCCTCTCTCCAGCAGTTAGAGGTACAGGCTGCCAAAATTTACAACTCCTCCCCTCCACATAAACAAAAAAAAAAATAAATAAAAATAAAACCAGCATAATTCCTCTCTAAAAGTATATAAACAAAGTGAAAAGAAAATTGAGCAAAAAAACTTTAAAAAGTAATAAATTAAGAAAGCTAAGGCTTGTACCTTATTCTGAAATTTTGGGGATCCATCCCCATAAGGTAAAAGCTACCAGTAAATCCACCCAACCCTGTCCTATTCCACGTAGTAATAAGAATTCCTACTGATGAGAAAGAACCAGCTCAAACACAGTTCTAATTACTCAGAAGCAACTCAGAATAGCTATGTAGGCCTTTTATTTTAAATATGAATAGATAATAAAAAATCACCAGACATATGAGGAAAACTTAGAGTGTGAAAGTAAAAAGCTGATCCTAGAGGATACAGAATAATTTGGGCTAAAAAAGAAAAATGTAATATTATGTAAAATCATATAACAGGAGAGTGTGGACAAAAACCAGAATTGAAAGTGCTCTTAAATGTAAAAATATGATTTTTAAAAATATAAAATTAAATTTAAAAAATGGGAAAAATGAAGTCTCCCAAAAGGTACAAGCAAAAAGATAAAAATATGGAAAACATTAGAGGAAAATATGAGACATAAAGGACCAACTTAAGAGACTAAACACTTGAATAAGGGAAAAATCAAAAGAAAAAAAAAAGAATAGAGAAAATACAAAGCTGGAAATTATCAAAGAAATACTAGTATCAGTCATAGCTGAGAAACATAAGACCCTTCAGATTGAAAGAGTTCACGAAGTATCAAATACACTTAATGAAAAATCATACCTATATACATCAACATAGAATTATGGAACATAAAGGAAAAAAATACTAAAAGGTTTCAGTGAGAGAGAGACAGACAGACACACACACAAAACACAGAAAGAGAGAAATTCACCTGCAAGAGAAATGAACGCTAAAAGTTTCAAAGTTCCAAAGAAAATAATGTTTAATCTACACCTCTATTCACCGCTAAATTGTCATTCAAGTAAAAGAGCAGAATAAAGACATTTTCATACTGACATGAATTCAAAACATTTACTTCTCATCACCCTTTCTCAGGAAATAACTGGAATAGAAACAGACCAAGAAATTGCCTCCACACTGCTGGAAGTGCTTTTCATCACAAGCTCTTCCTTAATATTTAATGTGTTACTGTGAGAAGTACTACCTTGATAAAAACATAAACGCAAGGCTCTGAAGTTAGCCTGCCTAGTTTTAAAAATGTGATCAGTGGTTCAAGATGTGGTTCAGAGGATGCTCTATCTCTTCCACCTCCCAGAGTTCCCCACGGAGAGGGCACAGTGAGAGCATGCTTTGGGAACACTGAAGGTTATCTAATACAGCACAGATGACCAGGAAAGTCATCTCTTCCAAACTTATCAACTGCAAGAGCTTCCTATTCCTACCTCCAAGCTACAGTATATCCTTTCTGATCTGTGAATAACTAAATTTGTTAGGAATGAGAGTTAATGTTCTTGATTTCCTCCAATGGCTGTGAAGCATGAAAGTTAAGAGCTTACTGGCTCTGGGATAAGACAGCCTGGGTTCGTCTATGTAACAGATGTGTGATACAAGGCAAGTTATTTATCTCTCTGAGCTTCAGTTATTTGATATGTAAAACGGATATTGTGAAGAATTCATGAAAAAATGCATATGAAACATTTACACAGCATGTGATAGGTGCTTACGCAGCACATATACACAACTAAGAAATCTTACCTGTTACTGTTACTTTAAGGTAATTATAACTATGACGAATACAGTGGGAGAAGTATTAGGATGTTACATCTAACCTGATGAGATGAGAGAAAGCTTCACAGGAGAAGCACTGTTTAAATTCTCTCATCCCAAATGTAGACCAGGGGGGAAGAAACACAAAGAGGGATTGGGGGGAAAAAAAAAACCAAAACAACCAAGTAGCAGCATGGACAAGAACTAGAAACAAGAGAACAAACAGTGGGCCTGCCTTAGCCAACTCCTCTGTGGGAGCAGTATGGTTGCCACATGAAAGCTGGCCCAGGAGAATAGAGGGTTTCATCAATCAGATATCCACACCTCCTGGGTAGAGGAAGGGATACAGAAATGCTGGAAATATGGAAGGAAGTTTCTCTCACTGTGGATTATGACAAGAGAAGAAAAAGGGTTTCTCCAATATTCAAGATTTTAAAAATTAAGGTTTGTCAGTCCAACATATACTAGACAATTACAAAAGCAAAATGCACTTGGCAGGGTGCTATATAAAGCTGCTACAAAAATGACTCGGACTCTATTCTCATCTGTAGGAATTTACAATCTGATGGGACAAGAGCAAGAACAGAATCTAAGTTGGAAGAATGTTCATTATTCTTATTACAATACACTAATTCGAGAAATCATCAATGGAGATAAATAGAATATAAAGGCATAAAAGCATATATAAAAAGGCAAACTGGAAACTCTATAAATGAGGCATAAAGGAAAGGAAAAGGAAGTTAGTTCAGCTTGAACAGTTTAGAGTTTAGAAAAAGATATTGAACAATGAAGTGAAGGCCAGAGTAAAAAATTAATGGGACCACTAATTAAATGCTTGGGTATCAGTTTTTATTCTGTTGTCTGGATATTGTATCTTAGCCCACAAAATCTCCCATGTCATTTCTTGTCACATGTACTGAGCAATGGTGGTTCTAGAATTATCCTCTCAAAATATATCATGCTGTACATACAGCTAGCAACTCAGAAAATACTTCTAAAGTGTTTATAATATAAATTCATGTAAATAATATATGAATAATATATTGTCATCTCATTAATGTATTATAGTATATAACAATATCATTAATATAGAAATATTGACATGTAATCTAAAGAATGAAAAATGTTTTTCTTAAACATATACAAAAATATTATCTGTTAAAAGTTAACTTTTAATTTAATTATTTTAAAACATGTTTTAAAATTTTAAAACACACAAAAAAGGTATTGTGATACTTATATAAAATTGCACTTATGATTTCACTGTATCTGAAACAAGGATATTTTGAAAACAATTGTATGATTACTTATATTCATAAAAAGTAAAAGAAACTACTACTTGAATTACCTATTATACAATCAAGAATTTTCCTGTTATTTAAATATACATATTTAATATGTATATCCTATTTTTAAATATACTATTGTTTTACATTTTAATTAGGAAAACACAGGAAGGAATCAATGGTTCTCAAAGTTTTCCTGGATCAGTGGCATCAATATTACCTGGAAACTTGTTAAAGATGCACATTCTCAGGTTACATCCCAGAATCACCAAATTAGATATTCTGGGGATGGAGCCCAGCAATCTATGTTTTAACAAGTTCTCTAGGTGATTATTATGCATGCTAAAATTTTAGAATTAATGGTTCAGATGACCATAAAAGACCGATAAAGCATGGTCCTTCTTTCTTCTTGACAGGCCCCCATCCCTTGGTTCTCAAGACCTCCTCTTTGCCTAGTTTTTCTCCTGCCTCTCTACCATTCATTCATGACCTCCTTCACTGGCTGCTCTTGCTGTCTGCCCCTCCAATATAACCATGTCCATTATTGTTTCCTAGGTTTCTGTGCTCAGCTTTCTTGTGTTTCTGTGCTTATGTGTACCATGGGGGTGGAACGGTGACAGAGCTTCTATCTGATTCTCAATGAGCTTAAAAGGTTAAGGGCCTCTCCCAAGACAAAACTCATCCACTACCACGGTTTTAAGTACATTTTATACCAATAACTCAAATTCTGAATTCTGAACATGTTTTTTTCTCCTGACCTCCACATCCATCCATTCAACCACCTAAAGACTATTTCTACTTAATTGTACCATAGGTACTTCCATATGTCCAAAATCTAACCTACCATCAGCTCTCCAAACTTGGTCTTAATCTCATCCTTTTTTTTCTATTTGTGTCAATCTAACTGTTCAATCACATAAATCTAAAATTTAAGTGATCCCTTGTAACTAATTCACCAATCCTGGCCATTGTATTTCTAAAATCTCTTAAATCTGTCTTCTTCTACCTATCACAATGACCACTGCTTTATGCAGGCCCAAGTTACCATCACCTCTTGCACAGGAGACTTCAACAATCTGCCATCTAGTCTTTGACCTTCCTCAGCTTTTCCTTACCCCAAGTCAGTCTATTTTTCACACTGCGGCCAGAGTAATCTTTTTTCTAAAAAAACCAATCTGCTGGAGTCTCTCCCTTGTTTAAAATCTTTAACCCTTAATCAGCTCATGTCTAAGCTCCAAAGGACATTCTATGAGCTCCTTTGAAATTTTGTTCTTGCCCACCTTTCTTGCCATATCTCCACTGCTTCCACCTCCAGCCCTCATCATTTTTCACATGCCAACAAACTAAATTGCTGTGGTTCTCTGAATACATTGTCTTGCATATGTTGTTCTTTCTATCCAGAATGCCTTTATCAACTTCTTCATTTATGAGCACCTATTCATCTTTCAAACTCAACTAGGGTGTCAGCCTCTCACCTGCTAACCAAAAAGGAAAGTTAATCATCCTTTTCCTCTGCCTCTTTTCTGCTTATTTACACTCACAACACCACATTGTTGTAAATTTTTTCTTTTGTATGTTATTTTCTATGTTATCCTCCTTAAGTACAAAGACTATGTCTTCTTCATGACTGTTATCTCAAATAGCTAGCAGAGTGCCTGAAACAAAGTAGCAGCTTAAGACAAACAAAAAAAAAATCTGTTGGATTGAAAATGAATGAATGTAATACACAAGGCAGAAAAAGAAATAGTTTCCTTAGAGTAGAAATTAAAACATATCATTTCCTTATTATAGAAAAATGAGCAGTGAGGCAAGGTGCAGTGGTTCACACCTGTAATCCTAGCACTTTGGGAAGCCAAGGTGGAGGATCACTTGAGGCCAGGAGTTCGAGAATTAGCCTGGGCAACATAGCAAGACCCCTTCTCTACAAAAAAAAAAAAAAAAAAAAAAATACAAAAATTAGCCAGGCATGGTGGCAAATGCCTGTAGTCCCAGCTACTAAGGATCACTTGAGCCCAGCATTTGAGGGTGCAGTGAGCTATGATCACACCCCTGCACTCCAGCTGGGGCAACAGAGTGAGATTTCATTTCTTTAAAAAAAAAAAAAAAGGAAAAGGAAGAAGGGCAATAGATATGAATAAGTAGTTCACAAATAATAGGAATGTCTTTTAAGCATATGATAAGATGCTTAAACTCACTCATATTTAAATACATTTTTGAATGAGATGCTATTTTTAACAAATCAGACTGGCAAGCATATGAAGCTAGATAATACACAGTGTTGCTGAGAGACTGGGAAAAAGAGATACCCTCAAATACTGTTGGTGAATGGGTAAACTAACAGAACCTCTTTAGTAAGCTTTTTAGTAATCTCATTGATAAATTGAGAATGTCCATCAAAACTGGAAATGTTGATCCAGCTAGAGGAAGCATTTTTTGGAGCATACCTTAGAGCTGCATTTATATACAAAGATATTTCTTCAAGGGTATTTGCTGTGAAAATTTGAAGTATCAAATGACTCAAAACAATCTAAATATTCAAAAATAGAGGATGTATAAAATAAATTGTGGCACATCTATACGACAGGACCATGAAAAAGAATGAGTTATATACATACTAAGATATGTAATATCTTACGATAGTTTAAGTGTAACATTAAGATATTTCAAGTACAAAAAAAAAAAAAAAGGCCAGATAAAGAACAGTACATACAGTATGAAAAAATTTCTGAAATAAAAACAACAACAAAAATCAGGGGAGAGGAGACACATATATACTTGTGAAAGCATACTAATATTTCCAAAAGAACATAGGAGAAAATGGGTAGTGTTCTCTGAGGAAGGAGACTTGGAGTCCAGGGGCTCTGCTTACATCTCAGGTTTTTAAAATCATTTTCATGCATTACCTTTTAATTTAAAATATTCTGTAATAAAATAAAATTAATGCCCCACCAAAAAGAATGTGCCAATGAAGGAGTGGATATCTTCCCTCCCATTTCGTAAGCTGCATCTCAGCCATACTACGTAAAAATATTCCTTAGATGTACATATTCTAGTTTCATTTGAAATGCTGATTCATGTGCTAGTGTGTATTTTTCTAGCTACTAAAGTAATAACTTTGTTGTTGTGGGTTCTGTTGTTACAAGCATCGGCTCTGGCAACCTACCTCCTACTCCTCAAACCTATCATACCTGCTGAGGTGAGAGCTGCCTCCAGGAGAGAGAACCTTGACTACCAAGGCTGTTTCAGTGAGGAAACACATTCCCTAAAATTTCTCTGCCTCTGTCTGCAGGAAATCATCAGGCTGACAGGATTTTCTCTTTACAAGAGCAAGTGTTCTGCTTAGTCCTCTGTACTAGTAGATAGCCTCCCTGAGCCTTTCTAATAGATTCAGGTACCACCTGGGGGCAAGGAAACCCCATTAACATTTTTTGTTTAAACTCTCCTAATTATCTCCCAAGTAAATATTAGTTGAAAAAGACATTTTGAATATGCCTTTATTTAATGTTCTAAAATGTGTTTCCTAACTACTGAATAATTAGTTCCTTCATCTTCCCAGGCACCAAAAATTTATCTTATTTACATAATTGTACTTCTCCCTTTGTAAGAAGAGGCATTGCCTGTGTCAGTGTATAATCTTCAGGTACCTCTATGCAATAACAACAGAGGATAAAACAGTACATTTCACTAAGTTGGAGACCTCTGAGAGAATGGTTTCCTTAAAGTTCTGTTTTATGAATATGTACAAACTGAAGACAAATACATCCCAGGAAGAAAGTGATAGGCCTAAAAGTCTACAGAGGATAGGGAGAGGATTAATGGCAGCACCTAATCTGAACCCTCAATGAGAAGAAAGTTAAATTATTATTTTTTTCTTTTTGAGACAGAGTCTTGCTTTGTTGCGCAGGCTAGAGTGAGTGCCATGGCGACAGCCTAGCTCACAGCAACCTCAATCTCCTGGGCTCATGCAATCCTGCTGCCTCAGCCTCCCAAGTAGCTGGGACTACAGGCATGCACCACCATGCCCGGCTAATTTTTTCTATATATATTAATTGGCCAACTAATTTCTTTCTATTTATAGTAGAGACGGGGTCTCGCTCTTGCTCAGGTTGGTTTCAAACTCCCGAGCTCAAACGATCGCCCGCCTCGGCCTCTCAGAGAGCTAGGATTACAGGCGTGAGCCACTGCGCCCAGCCAAGTTAAATTATTATACTCAGCATTGTTTCCTAATTGCAACTCCAGTAAAGATATGAGGATGGTTGAGGCTGAAATTACAATGACCAGATTCTCTTCATGGAGTAAGGTTTTATTAAAAACTGTGCCCTACTTTTAAATACTATTAAAAAACAATGTCTACTATGTTGCTCAATAATCCTTATATGAGAATCTGTTGTTACTATTTTCTGAATTTAGTACCAGGAGCTCATTTCTAGCATTATTATAAGGGCAAGTATCCTTTTCTCAAATAATGAGAATTGTAGAACACATTATTTCTTCAATTTCCTTATGCCTACCAAGAAGAGTTGTATTTGATGTTGCATTTATAATATGATATGAAGTTAAGATTTGCATTTATGATATGATAAAATATGATGTCCTCCCTCCTCAATTTTGTTTTAGTCTTATATTTTGTTTGATTTGATTCTAATGTATATATGCCTTTTAAACTAAAAAACAACATGACTACCTTTAGTTTCTTTTGAACTGGATAAGACAAAAAATATAAAAAACTACTTAGATGTGGCTGGTTATATTCTTTTTCCCAATTATCTGCTCCACTCATTCCGGCCCCCAATTCCCTATAAGATCATTATACATCTCTGTCCACTTCTCTCTCTCTCAACTACAGTGCTTCCTGGAACAGGAACACACTTCTCCCATCCATTGTCAAACTTGACTTGCTTTGGCCATGACATGTCACAGGAAGTCAAGGGACATTTGAGCCCAGGAGTTTGAGGTTGCAGAGCCATGATGACACCACAGCACTCTAGCCAGGGCAACTGAGCGAGACTCTGTCTCAAAAAAAAAAAAAAAAGGCAAAACATGGTTTGGCTCTTATTCTTCTCCTCATGTTCCATATTGATGCTATTCTTTCAACCTGCATCTCAGAATAAAAAGACACACGGAGCAAAGTTACAGATGACCAGGAGACCATATGTATCATGGGTAAAAAATAAAACCTTGTGGGTGAAAGTTGCTGATACATTATGGTTGTTTGTTACTTCAACATAATCTAGCAAAACCTGACCACATCAAAGTATATCTTGATCAGTGCGTTCAGGCACCAAAAACTACCACCTCTAGAAGGCTAAGGAGGAGGACAAGGATTCCTAAAGGCTTGGAATTTCTACCACTGAGGATCTATGAATTAAGCACATTGAGCCTGAAAAATGGAATAGAGGGTGAGGGTATGAGGAAAGGAAGGACAGGATAACTACTAATATGTATCTGAAAAGTGACCACATGGAAGAATAGGAGGAAAAAAAACATAGACTTTTTTTGCTTTTAAGGGCAGAAACAAGACAGACAGAATACAGAGAGAGAGAAAAATTTTGATTACTCTAGGGAAGAGATTTCTACCAATTAGATCAGTCTAATGGTAGAATGAGTAGTCTTGCAAACTAATATGCTTCCGGTGACTATGAGTCATAAAACAAAGGCCAGATGGTCACCACATATTAGAGGCATTATGGAAAGAAAATTTTGTGGGAGTTTATATCAAATGATCTCTCAGCACCCTTCCAATTCTGATTCAATAAATTCTAAAGAGTAATTCATGATACTATGTTCAGTTAGCTATCTTGGATAAAGATGAAAAGCTAATTCCCCTGGCAATAATTAGTCACAGAATAGCTTTTTAGAACCTGTCATTTTTCTGTTTGTCATGAAAATGTATACCTTTTCTTTTCCTCTCAATTCATCATTAACTACTTTTGCTCTAAAGATAATAGGACTCCTAAAAAAGCATTTTGTACATTTTATCCTATTCATTAATGAAATTTCTAAATTATCTTAAAGAACACAGACCATTTTATCAGAGCTCAGATTAATCAAACTAGGCAACAGGTAAAAACCATCTGCATAAATAAAATACAGAGACTTTTACAGAAAACCACTAAAATTCCTTATTGGTATAGATAAAAATTAATGTGAGATGACATCTCCTTATTTGTCAAATATACAGACCTATTTGTGAGATATAAGATGTTGAAATACTCACATTAAAAAATTCACATCATTATCAAACCTGAATATTTAAAATGGCATTTCTTCATGTTGTTTGCCTTCTACTAAATCATCATTAAAAGTCTTATCTGTAATGAGAACAAAACTTCCTATATGAACATTTACCTTATAAAACCCTTGTGTCTGAAAATGCCAGAGAATCACTACTCACTCAGCCTGACAGGAAGATTATAAAGAGCTATGAAATAATTAAGTAGAAAAATATTGTGTATATGTGAAACTGGTACTATCATCATCCTACGTGTACTTCTAACTTACATAGAGAATTTTTCAGCACATATTAACTGAAACATTTTAGAAAAATTGGAAGATACAAAGAGTTAACACATAAATAACTGAAAAAGAGAAATTGACATTAATATTAATATTATACTATTTGGAACATTTAAGATGAGAAGCACTGACATATGATAATCTTAAATCCCTCACTAAGAAAGACACCATCATACAATGGAAACCCCAAGTAAAAATCATTTAGTAACAAAATATACTAATTTAACTGCTATAATATATATTTTTTTAAATAAAAGATATAGCTACTTACCAACAAGTCTTATTACATTCAGTGTTGTATTTGTTAAAATAGGTGCATTCACTTTATTTAGACTGTAATCTGATTTCTTCCTGCTTTTTAGGGTTTCTCGAGAAACACTTAATATGGAAAAATAAAACAGAATTACAATTAGAGTTGCCAATAATAAACCAGTAAATTATTCAGCTTAGGCTCTATCCTTCATTTGTTAATTATTTACTGAAAATCTTCTTATTTGTCAGGTAGGGATATAGAGATTAACCTCTTGTCCTTAGAGAATTTACAGTCCAGAGAGAAGAGAAATAAGTAAAGAAGTAATGTACCATAATGCATTTCTTTGATTCTAAGACATTATTAACCACTGTAAAAAGCTATATCACTTTAAATAATCATATTTTCCAGGGAAATTATACATCTAGATGTAAACGTAACATGTTTCCTGATGTCAAAAATTTATAAACATGAAAAATGCTCTCCTTAAAATCTACATTAAATATAGGATATGATGGCAGCGTTTGGAGTTGAGGGGCAGCATTAAATTAAAAAGAAAAGTAGAAGTTCTATGGTAAATGCAGGAAAAAAAGGACAGCATGTAACAGGGCCAGAGGTCAAAGAGAATAAAGTGTGCCCAGAGAAGTACAAGGAGGTCACTATGCCAGCATGTAGAACAAGTAGGCAGAGGAAAAGTGACAAGGAGGGAAGGTAAATAAAGGCTAGATCACTGAAGGCAATTAAGCTTAAGGAGTATGCAGTGATGAGCCACTAAAAACATTAATGAAGAAGATGGCATGGTTAAATTTGTATCTAAGAAAAAAATCTAGATTTATATCTAAGAATGGATTGAAAGGGGGGCAAGACTGAAGACAAGAGGCCAAGATGAGGGAAGTGATTTAACCATCTGGCACAGAGACAATTTTGGCATGAACTAGAATGGTAGTGGTCAAATATGAGAAAATTGATAAATTTGAGACACTTCAAAGTTAGAATTGATAGTAACTATTAACTGATTGGCTTCAGTTACTAATTCACATAATTCAAACTTCTTAGGGGTAAGTTAGACAGTAGTTTAAGAGTCTGCAGTAACCCTACCAAAAATGGAGGTATATAGACATGTACTGGCAGACACTATTTTACTTGTTTATTTCAATTCAAACAGCGCTTCCCTTTTGGCCAAAATATACCTAATGAAGACCACCAACAAAATAGTTCTATTCAGTTCATAATAGATCATAACTGTAGATATTTAAATATCATACATAAAAACCAACCGAAACAAATTTTCCCAATTAAAATATCCTCAAACACATGAATTGTTTACTTGTAAGGACAGAATTATTTCAGTCAGGGTTTCAAGTTAATCAAGTATTATCTAGGAACCTTGGGTTAGAGGGTAGGGAAGAGTATACTTGAACCTATCATTCAGAAGAAAGTATATTTGTGGTCACTAAATGTCTGATAGTCATGTATTTAATTCCATTCAGCACACCAGAATCAGTCCCATTTAATCAGAAGAAGGTGACAAAGGAAGTCTAATGTAATTATTAATAGTTCTGAAGAGGTCAGTTTGGCAAAGAACAAAGCTCAATCACTAATAGGAACCTTAACAGAAGTTTAAAATAGTGAACACAAATGACATTGGGAAAATAAGTGGAGACTTTCTGTATTTACTAGATTGACACAAGAACTCTGCATACAAAACAAATTATCACTTTCCTCCTTAAGGTTTTCTGATATATGTAAAGCCTCTGAAGTCAGCATTCATTTTATAAAGCTAAAGTTTTTTCCTTGTGAAAAACTGTTCATCTCTAAATTAAAAGCTCATTGATTATACTCAATATTTTCATCAGGTAATAAAGTAATTTTTAAAAGATTTGAAAACATAACTATTTAACTTTGTGACACCATAAAAAAGGAATCAGAATGTTGCTGCAAAAAGCATGTCAAATAAGCTATAAAAATCGAAAGAAAAGCGACTTTGAAACTGCTCTTATATAGCCATTTAAAAAATTTTAAATGGACAAACCAGTGACTTTTTTTGGACACAATAAAAATCCAAACTCACAGTTAAATGAATTGATTTGTAAAATGCCACTAAAGGTTTTTGCTAAATGGACCTTTTCATATGACTATTTTATTTTTCCTCAAAATTCACTATTATGGAAGGAAAAATCTACATTTTTAGGCTTGTAAAAATCATTTTTTAAAACATAAACTTCCGTCACAGAAACATTTAATTTTTGATTATTGTTTTTTCTTAACCTTCAAATGAAATCCTATGATACGGTTTAGTACAAGACGAAATGCTAAATACCACACAACGTAAGAATGATTACCTTTTCACAGGAGCGTCGCCTGTCTGCTCATCCACATAATCTCGTTTGAGTTCCTCAGGAACATCACTGTCACTGTCATATTCCTGATAGGCACTCTTTTCTTGTTCGTCAGATTCATACTGAAAAGAACATAGGGTATTTGACAACGGGTAGAAAGAGAAACCTTTCTTGAGGTTTTTCAACACAAGAACAGTACTCAATTTTATAAGAAATAGCTAAATATAAGAAAATTCTTAATAATTTAGCTTTAACTTTGCTACCAAGAATATTATCCTTCCATTTTCTTCTTCATCGCCCTACTTTAGTCAACTCAAAAGGAAGATAAAAAATGTTATTCTTACAAAAGCTTATAAATGTCCAACAAAATCAAAACCTCCATATACAAAAACAAAACAAAAACAAAACAAACACCCCCACTAGACCTAAAAAGAGGAAAAGAATGTACATTTGACTTTTTTACATAAAGTCTCCCAGAGGTTTCATCATACTTATTTATAATTTGCTAATTCATTAAAAAGGGGTTGAGTATCCAATTCTGGCACTCTGTAAGTATTAATTCAGGACAATAAATACATATAACACACACACCCATGCTATCTAATTCATTACAAGAATTTAATTCTAAGGGCAGTTTTAACAATTAGGCTTAGCACCCAGGGACCTACTGAAAGCAAAGACAAAAATAGTGGATTTACTCTCGACAGGAAAAGTGCCTTCTTAGTACTTTTATCATCTTTATAGCACCATGGCCCAATGGCAGCATGGGAAAGGACAGTGGACTCCAGACATAACAAAGGAAGCAGTGGCAGCATTATCATTATCACCATCATCAATTATAGCTTACTATGATTAAATAATAGCTAACATGTATTGAGTTTTTAATCAAGTTCTGTGCCAAGTGCTTTCATGAATTATCTCATTTAATCCTACAAACAATTCTATGAGGAAGTTTTATACCCATATGACAGTTAAGGAAACCAACTCAACTGTATGATGACATAGAAAGAAATTAGTCCCCTAATTCAACAACTATTTTTTGAGAGTCTATTAATGAAAAGCATTATGACAGGCCATATTTAGATGTAGACTCTGACTCTCAGGACTGAAAAGATTAGATCACACATTAAAACATTAAATGCCATGGGAGTTGTATTTAACTCATGCTAGTTTTGAGCCTGGCGCCTCGTGAAGCATATGTAACTCACATCTCTTCACCTTGGAAACCATTTTTCAAGTTGCATATAGCTCACACACAGAACACAATAAAAATAACACAATTTTTAGAAATTAGAAAGGATCGTTTTGTTTTCGAAGTTTTTATTCTATTTTCGTAAAAAAAAAAAAAAAAAAAACAAACAAACAACACTGTGGCACCAGGGGAAAAAATTTTTTTTCTAGTGTGGCAGTCAATGAGTTAATAACTTCAAACAAGCATTACAGACATTCTCCTACACTTACACACAATGTGATCCTGATGACATGCAGAAGGTATTCCACACAAACTAGAGTTTCCTAGTAATAGTAACAGAATTTCGTGATTCCACAGCAGAGGATTCAATATCTGCTAATTTGCCTGCTCACTAAAATTTATTTGTAATTCCAAAGTCAATGCTTATGATGTTTTTGTGGTCATTCATGGACATGTGCAGAACAGCAAGAAAACTGAGTCAAGCAACGTGCACGTCCATAGCTGAGGGCAAATAAGGTGACACTCTGCCTTCTTGTTTCAGCTCTCATACTATAAACAAGTATCCTTTTCATTTAGGTCTATTTAGTGCCACGTATTTTGTATTTTTGTGCATTTTGTTGGTGATTTTGCTATTCAGAATGGGCCCTGAGCATAGTGCTGGAGTGTTGTCTAGTGTTCCTTACATGCAAGGTAGCTATGATGTGCCTTATGAAGAAAGCATGTGTGTTAGATAAGTTTCATTTAGGCATGAGTTACAATGCTGCTGGCCATGAGTTCAATGTCGATGAATCAACAGGATATACTAAACAACGTGGCTTTAAGCAGAAACACACATAAAACAAGGTTATATATTGACAGGTTAATAAAAACATTGTGACCAGAGGTTCACAGGAACCTAATCGTATTATTTCCTGTAGGAGCAATGGTTCAGTATTTGCTAATTCAGTGTTCGTGGCAATTTTACAGAATATGCTGTCACAAATAATGAGAATTAAATGCTATGTAAGTTTTAATTAACAAATCACAATTACAGGGGTAATATTTCAAAATAATTGGAATGACTTTTAATTCCTTTCAGTGTATGTAGTCTATTTCATAGAGGTAAAATGTTACAGAATCACTAAGCATCATTTTAAATATGGCTTACTATGAAATAATTTAAACTTCATGATAAAACATGACAGTGGTATATTTTCATGGCAGTATTTTAAAAAATATATATATTCACTAAACAAAAAAGAAATGCTAAAACTAAAATATAGAGAAAAATTCAACAGATTTTTGTTAGATCTGAACAGTTTTTACTTCAGCTTCATCAAATCTAAATTAAAAGTCATACTGGGTCACTCTGGAAATTATGAAGACCAGAAGAACCCATCAAACATCACAGGCCAAATGAAATATTGTGAAAACATCCTACAGGTAACTATAAAGCAAGCATTTCCCTCACTATAAACATGGGGAGAATGAAGATCACAAAATTAAAATAATTTGTCAAGGGCCACACAGCTAATAAATAATAAAGATGATAGTTTGCCTTCAAACTCTTTCCACTAACTCGCACTTCCTCTAGTTAACATTGTTTTTGAGCAACTGAAAATGTTAAAACATTGTACTTTTAAATCCTAAAAACGTCCCTGCCAGGCAACTAAGCAAGACAAATACCCTCTCTTAGATAAAGGGACATGAAACAAAATGACTCACTTAGTTACCCAGGAATGGAGTCAAGAAAAAGTGTAAATAAATATTCACTCGCCCATCTGTCTATACAATAAATCATATAAATATTCAGTGAAGAAACTACTACTCCATTAGTAATCTGATAAGAACATAATCTAATAAGAACATAAAGGCAAATTTATTGCTCAAGAGGACAATGTGAACAAAGCATATTGTAAAGTCATTATCTATATGAGTAATATCATATAGGTACATTAAGTATACAGGTAGGAAGAGGGATAGCAGATAGATAAGTAAACCCAGTAACTACCTTTCTTACTGAGTAGACTATATTTAAATAAAGAATTCTCATATTTCACAATATGTTTTTAAAACACCACGTACCCCATTAGAAGCCAACACATCTTCCGTTTCTTCATCTTTGTGGTTGGCCTGAATTTCAAATGGATTCCCACCACTACAATACTGCTCGAACAAGGTCACTGTTTTTGAAGAAGTTGAGACTGGCTGCTTACTAGGTGAAACGGATGGGGAACGAGATTGTTCCATGAATTTAAATTCCTAGACATCAAAAAAGGAGCCAGATACCTTTGAACAACAACAATAAAATTCAAGCACATAAACATATTCCATCAATGTAAATGTAGTTAGTAGAAAAAAAATGCTCATCTTCAGTTATTCACTTTTAAATCTTTCAAGCTGCCTGAAAGTATAAATTTGGAAATAACATGTTTAAAGGTTTTTCTAAAGACAACTCAGTCAATGATATCACTTAAAACAGTGTTATCTGCATCAAGCTACTTTTGACTTATCATAAGGTACTGCACAGAAAAATTTTTTAAATAACTTAAGAAATATGAACATCTTCTAAAAATTTTCAGATAGCAAAAGTCCCAATACAGTACAATTTTAAACAATAAAATCATTTATAAAAACTAATTGTTGTTAAGCCAAGCACCTTGTTTACTTATATGCTTGCACCATTTAAGATAGTCTCTACAAATACATCAAAAACAAAGCATGAGTATATGTCTTTCTTTGTTATATTGATGGCTATAAACTTTCATTCACTTTTCTTTACCAAGAAGCAGACAACGTAAACACACATGGCTGAGGCAGGTCTTCTTCTCCTAGCTGCTATTAACCCATTACATTCTATTAATTTTCTACATAAATGTTAGCAGTGTCATCTGGCTTCTTTATGCCTCAATTTCCTAATCTGTAAAATAGATGTTCAATGTATATTGAGAGACCTATAAATGCTAAAGCTAAAGAGTTATAACATCTGGGCCAAACCATCCACTAGACAGACGAGGAAACTGAGGCAGTCTGAAGGGATTCAGTGCCAAGTTCAAGATCACACAGCTAGTCAGAGGAAAAGCTGAAATAATCCTCTAAAGTTCCTTTGAATTACAAAGCTCTTCATTTGATAATTTATCACAAAATTTAATAAACATTTTTCTTATATCTAAAAAGAATAATCCCTAAATTAAATTTTTTCATATTCAATGATACTTAAAAGGTACTCTTAAGTTCTTAAAAGGTCTTTGACATATTGTATTAAATATCATATGTGTGTGTTTTCTTTTGAAAATTTGACTACACATTAAATAAGGTCTAACATTAATGCCTAGCAATCATGCTATTATTTTTATAATTCTAAATAAGTGGTAAATATAATTAATGAGACAAATGTTTTAAAAACCATATCCACCGAAATACATGTGTCAAGTGAATGCTAGGTTGTGAATAATTTTCAAGGTAACAGCTTTAAAGGAGATAATGCTCACCTGGATGTGAACATTTCAAAGTGCCTTTAAAAAAAAAAGTTGTCTTATAATTACACCAAGTTTGTGAGCCAACACATACACATAATTTGATGGTTAAATAAAAAGTCAAATAAAATTATTTAAATAGATATTCTAAAATTAATGTTAAACTTAGAATTTAAATAATGTTAAGTAATTATCTTAATTCTTTCAGAATTCTTAAATTGTAGGTTAATTTAATGTTAAATAATTACTTTGTTAGTGCTAGTTAAAATTAATGTTAATTTTGGTGTCTTTAAAGCACTTATTAATCAACATGTTCCAGTATTTTTTTATTTCCATATTAGGAAAGCAATATGATAGAACTGGAAAAGAAATAAGCTATTACACAGTATGAGCATAAAAACAATCCCTATCAAAAAACTTCAAATTATGTATTCTTTATATTCATCCATAATAAGAAAATTGCTTCTAGAAAGCCATTCCTTCCAAAGGCAAAAACACACACACATTGTACAGGGATTTAAGTAAATGCACAGCACTTTGATGTTTGGCATTTGTAGAACACAATCTTTCACACAGGAATTTTTATCTACAATGTGTTTCAATCAAGGGAAAAATCAAACCAATTTAAAGACTTTTTCACAGATTGCTTATTCGATAAGGATTCGAAGACTCAATTAACTCATTAAAATTAGTTAAGAGTATTTTTATAAGTGCCTCTTCTATTTCTGAGGCATTTTCTCATTATAGGCAAATTTATGAATTGCAGCACAAATTAATAACCTATTATCCCTTTAAGAATTGACCAATAATTCTACAAATATTAATAAGCATTTTTATTAAACAGTTGCAAGACATAACTGATTAATTTTCTGCAAAATTTTAATATAGCAATAGGCCCTCTTCTGAATTCAAACAAAAAAATCATTTTAACTATGACTTATTAAATAAAAGAGCTTTCCTGAAGTGTGTAAACTGAATTTTGTAAAAAGAGATTTTCAGATCCATAAAAGGATCACTCTTGTAAAAGAGGCTTACTATTAATGACTTCCAAGGAAGGAAGATAAGGCACTGTACTTAATCTAATTATTTTGTAAATGCTTTCATATATCTGTAGATTTTTTATTTAAATAAACAGATGTCTACAAAACAGATTTCTTTGTTCTTAAGAAAAACTTACGTGAAGTTGCAAGATGCTGAAATTTGACTTAACTGGACAAAGTTCCCAAGTCTCGTTCTCTAAGAACATTCTCAGTTCATCGAGCCGTGTTCTTAATAAAAAAGAAAATGAATACTCCAATAAGAAGAAAAGTACACTGTACACAAGAATTGAGGAAATAAAGTACAATACAAACAATATAGGATTATCATCATGATCATAATCAACTTTGAGAACCTATTTAGAATAATACACTAATGTTTTTGTTAGTATCTTATCATCCTTAAGAGAAAGACACTCAAATATTTACTGAACTCTGAAAATTTTTCTTGTGAATGAAATGATGAATGTGTAGGAAATGACATTTTTCTTAGGGGACTAAACTAAAAGCTTGTCACTAACTCAAGCACTTAAAACATCTCTAGCTAATCATATATCAATTTCAAAACACAAATACTTTATAAACTATATGAGATCATAAATATTAATAAATACTTGATGCTAAATAGCATCGATCCTAACCATATATACTAAGTCACAACATCAAGATAATTATCACTCACTGAAGATATTTAGCTCAGTGCCTATCTCCACAGAGCATTTGCACATTAAATTAGCAGGTAAAGCACGTATATACCCAACATTCCACTAATCGCTTATGTCAAACTGATCTCTCTTTTAATGCTATTATTCTGACTGTCTATCTTGAATAATCAGCCATTATAGAAGCAGTCCCAGGAAACAAATCATTACTCCCAGTTGAAAAAAGAGCTGGTGCTTGCCCCACTCCTCCCCTTCCTACTACATGCTGTTAATACTATACTAACTAAAAGCAAAATCTAGATTTTTTAAAAATCCATGATGTCTAAAATAAAGAAGCAATAAATAGATGAATCTGTAAAAACCAGGAATTGCTCCAAATAATGGAGTTAACAGATAAGAACTTTAAGATAATTATTATAAATTAAATGAAATAGAGAAAAAGATATATGAAATGGATAGAAAAGAGGATTTCAAATAACTGCAATAAAAACAAACAAAAAAAGAATCAAATAGACATTCCAGAACTGAAAATATAATACCTCCAATTAAAAATCGATAGAGTAAGTAAAACAGTAGACTAGAGGTAGCTGAAGACAGAGTTAATGAACTCAAAGATCAATAGAAAATATCCAAACTGAAGCACAAATTGAAAAAGAAGGAAGAAAACAGAAAAGATCATAAGAAATATGCGAGACAATCAAAACATTTAGAGTGCGTGCAATTGTATGGAGAGGATATAGAATGAGCAGAAGCAATATTTGAAGAGGTAATAGCCAAGAATTCCCAAAGGTGAATGTGTCCATACTTCATATCATATACAAAAATTAACACAAATGAATCTGTGATCCAATGTTAAGAACTAAAACTAAAACTTTACAACTCAACACCAGTAACCCAATTAAAAAAATAGGCAAAAGCTTTGAAGAGATACTTCTGCAAAGATATACAAATGGCCAATAAGCACATAAAAAGATGCTGAACATCATTAGT